>NC_080099.1:38967153-39567153 GCF_950005125.1 Chionomys nivalis
TATTTTTCTTTATGCCCACATCTATTACATTTCTATAACGTGAAAAATGTCTGAGATCATTCACCAGGAATACCAAGGAATTTCCTTGTCAAACAAATAGAATTGGCACCCCAAGAATGTCTAAAGTGGTCTTCTCATGGAATCTTAAACAGTTCTAATTCTAGAGCCTCATCTTCATTTGCCTTGTCTCTTTAATACCTCCAAACCACTCAGAGGAAGTTTTTCAACCCTTCAGTTATCTGTGCCATCTCCATTCTTAATGGATAGATATGCCTTAGAGCATATTTGAAACTAGCAGGAATGTTGTAAATGGACCTTACTGCTCACCTTTTGAGGAGAGCTGTAGTCATTGGAGTGAGAAGACAATGATAGGAGAGCTTCTGTAGGGAGTATTGTGTTCATTGCTCAGAACTGGGAGCAACAGCTATGACTATTAGATAGAAGGGAAACTCTTGAAACTAAAATAACCAGAGAATACTTTACCAGAAAGTTGAAACAAAGAGTACCCTTCACAACATCATCTCTGAGCCAAATCTTATGTTGTTTATTTTACATATGTTATTGAATCTGGGTCTCCTAGCAAGTCTCAAGCATAGACAGTAAACTTAAAGCCTAAATAACTTCAGTAACCTTCCAAAGATCTCTTGACTAAGGTTTGGCTGAAGCATCATTCAAGCTTTATCCTTTTTGACTTGGAAGTCGGTGCCATATACTCTCAGTGAGTTCCCCTGGGAACCCTGTTTGTGGGGTGACTGTAAATATTACTGGGGAACAAAATGATGATTTGTAGTTACAATCAAAACACTTCAGCCTTCCCAGTTGCCATGGGACCTGCTATCTTGGATATTCAGTGTGATATTGTGGTGGTTTCAATAGGTATGTCCCTCATAGACTAATAGATTTGGATGCTTGCCCCAGAAAACGTGGCACTATTAGATGGTATGGACTTATAGAGGAAGTGTGTCACTGTGAGGGTGTACTTTGAAGTCTCAGCTCCATTCAGTCTGTCCTTGCTGCCTTCAGATCAAGATGAAGAATTCTCAGCCCTATATCCAACACAATGTCTGCCTTTACACTACCATATTTTCTGCCATGGTGATAATGGACTAAACCTCTGAACTTTAAGCCAACCCCAATTAAATGTTTTCTTTTGTAAGAATGGTTATGATGATGGTGCCTCTACCCAGCAATAGAAACACTAAGACAGATATTTGGTGTGGAAACAGCAGAATTAGCAAAAACAAACTTCCCCTGTTTTCTTCTGTATGCCAAGATTAAAATTCATTATATTCTGCCCAACATTAAGTCCTCACTTCATACACTTCAGAAAGGGAAAGCAACTATCAGCAGCTGTGTTTCACAGACTGGAAAACAAGTCTTCAAAGAAACGCTAGCCCTGATGAAGTCTGTCTCTTTATTTGACACAAACATTTCCCAGTGCTCTGATGACAGGAGGCTCATTGCACCACCTGCTGTGGGATAAGGCTTTAGTACACTGTAAAGATTTGTCACATGTATTGATGTAATAGAACAGTTATTGGCCAGTAGTCATGCAGGAAGTATAGGCAGGGTGACCAGCCTAGGAGAATTCTGGGAAGAGGAAAGGCAGAGATGCAGTAGCAAGCAAGACACAGAGGAAGCAAGATGGGAATTCTTTACTGAGAAAATGTACCAAGGCACGTTGTTGTAAGAACTAGTTACTAATAAGCCTGAGCAACAGACAGAACAGTTTGTAATTAATATAAGCATCTGCACGTCTATTTGGGACTGATTGGCTATGGGACCTGGTGGGACAGAAACTGCTGTCTGTAAGCACATGACACTTTGTGGGTGAGCAAAGATCTCGTACAACTTGTACAACTTTGGAAATCAACAGAAGGATTAGGAGCTTATATTCTCCACTATATAGTAGTTTGAGGCTAGGGTACATGAGACCCTGCCTTTAAAAGAACAAGCACACAGCAAACAACAGCAGAACAACAAAATTATCAAAGTGAAAAGGGTATGAAAAGACCTAGGCTTCAACCTACCTGTTCACCTGTGTCATCACTTCTCCAGTTCTACCTCACATTACTATTGTCCTCAGTACTATTATGGTAACAGTGTGGTTATGACAGTGAAAATCTTCAGAACAATCCCTTTGCATTATATCTTGCCTGACTAACAGCTTCCGCTATCGATGAATAATTTGACAAATGCAATCTGCCCACAGCATTTCTCCATTTAAATCCTTTTCACATTGTCCTAAACAGAAATCCCAGCTAGGTAAACGAGCCTACAGAATTCCAGACGGGTGGAGTCCTGTCTATTTTCCAGGGTGCACAGCACCTATGGCACTATCCTGAACTTCTTGGATCTGTTATCTACTGTCCTTTTACTGATTGTAAATCTTGGTCTTCCTCCATCCTCCCATTTATCTCAGCACAGTTGGTACTACTTTTGGAATGTTTCGTGGCCTTCCTCCACTTACTTGCAGCAAGCTCTTCAGCAATGATCTTGCTGAGATAGAATTCTCTCATCAGTTTGTGTACATCTCTGGAAGAATTCATGACTGTTGGAATTGTTCTTGGATGGACCATTGCTGTGTTTCTTAAATATAGTATGGCTTTGGGCACCTTATAGATTAGTATCTGGGAATAGATAGATAGATAGATAGATAGATAGATAGATAGATAGATAGATAGATAGTCTAAAACACTGACCAGCTGTAGTAGTTTGAATGAAAATGACCCCCATAGGTTCATAGGGAGTGGCACTATTAAGAGATAAGGCCGCCTTAAAGTGGGTGTGGTGTTGTTGGAGGAAGTGTGTCACTGGGGATGATTTTTGAGGTCTCAGAAGCTCAGGACCAGGGTTGTCTTATTCTTTCTTCTGCCTATGGATCCAGATATAGAACTCTTGGCTTCTTCTCCAGCATGATGTCTGCCTGCATGTCACAATGCTTTCTGCCATGATGATAATGAACTAAACCTCTGAACCTGAAACCCCGTCCCAGTTAAAAGGTTTCCTTTATAAGCATTTCCACATTCATGGTGGTGTTTTTTTTTCCACATCAGTAGAGACCCTAACTAAGGCAGTAGGCTTGTACAATTCATGTTATAAATCAGTTATCTGACCTTACTTTATCGGCTTTACCATCAAGTGTAAATCTTACCTCTGCCTATTAGCAGCAGTGAGCCAGGTTTGTGCATTAAAATGTCCACATCCCAATTTATTTTGCCATTGTTATTGTTATTTTTTTTAGTAATTACAAAATGAGGATAATTATACCCACCCTGACCTATATTTCAGGGTAGGGTAATTATGAGGAATGCATGAGTTCCCTTGGGAGTGGGACTAAAGAATGGAAATTATTCTTACTAAATTATTTGAGCTATTCAGTCAAGAGAGGCAGAGAAAACAGAACACCTCATATACAAGATAATTGCTTGAGAGTTGCTTTATGTTTTTTAAAATTAGTTCCCAGGCTCTGGATTGCTGATGACAATGCATGTTCAGAGCTCAGTCATACACAGCTTGCTAAAGACTAAAGGGTGATGACCATAGAAAATCTAGCCCAGTCATCTATAACATACACCTACTTGTAATGTATAGTAATATGCCAGGACTTAAACCTAGCCCAGACTCCAGCAAAAACATTAGTTCTTAAAGATTGAGGGAAAATAAAGACAATCTAAGAAATCACTTCATTAGCCATCATAGGAACCCAATACAAGAGAGAATGCTTGTTATTATTCTGTCCATTCTCCTCATTGGAAAACTGTAGAAATTTGGACTAAAGAAAAGAAACAAGATGAGTTCAAGTTTACACAGCAAGTTGGTTACATAATGGGCACATAACATATACCACCAGTCCACCATTGTCCTAAGCACTCCACCACAACACTATCCTCAAGGCTATTATAAATACCATTTTTTCTTTTGATAGAGTATAATTTTCATATAAAATACTGGAATATAAATATATAATTGTTAAGTTATAAATCCCAATGGAATTTTCTAAACAGCAAATTTTGTAACTGTGTTCATATTCATGATACGTCTCAGAGAAATCATTTCAGGCTCACATGTACTATCCTCCTCTCTCCCTGCCAATTGTTTACCTATTTCCTCTATCTACAATATTTTCCTTCTTTTGAGAAGTTTATATTAATGGGATTCTTCATACACAATTTTGCATTTAGCATCTATTATTTAAAATAATGCTCTGAAATCCATTCATACTGTCACATAAATAAGGAGTTCATTCTTGATGCTGCCTAGGCATCTACTTCATGGAGCTGCCTTGGCTTTATTATTCATTTACCACATAAAGGACATTTGAATTCATTCCAGTCTGGAGTTATTAACAGACTCACTATAACTATTCATGGCTTTGTGCATCAGTATATAAAGAAATATTTTGGAAAATATGTATACATTCAGGAAACTGTCTAATGGGTCAATATGGCCAAGGTTATGTTGATATATGTGTGTGTGTGCGCGTGCCTGTCTCTATCTATCTATCTATCTATCTATCTATCTATCTATCTATCTATCTATGGATAAAAACCTGGCAAAAATAGGACACTGGATAATCTGTTCCTATGTCACATTCTACAAAAAAATGCATATGTGTTTCTATTTTTCTACTTCCTGTTCCTTTTTGTGTTTGATTTATTTTAATTTTATCCAGTTTGATATAGGTGGAATGAGATACTTTTGGTTTTAGTTTTGTTCTTCTAGGACAAAGAGAACAGGATTCCACTTCTTATATGTTCCATATATATCCATCAACCAGACATTTGCTCAGATATTTTGTCCACATTTTAAAATCGGTAAATTTTCTAATTATTTCATTTTGAAAATAATTTATATAGCCTGGATATAATTTTTCTAAGTTGTGCTTGTGAGTATGTGTGTTTATCTTGTATTTATGTCTGAGAAACTTTTATCTAGCCTATAATTGAAAGATTTTTTCCCTTGTAATTTTATTACTAAAAATGTAAAATTTTTGTATTTAGTTATGTGATCAAGTTTTAATTAATTTATACATAGCACAGAGTACAGCCCCAAACTATTTTTTCCTTTTTCCTGAGATACCCACATATTTAATATGTGCTAAAAAGAAAATCTTACCTCCATTGGATTATCTGTCCACTTTCATTGTAAATCAGTTGACCATAAAAATGTTGACATACTCCTGGACTCCATTCTATTCAATAAATAAGCTTAGCCTCCTTCCATTCAAACATTTCATATTTTATTAATAATGCACATACACACACCATATATACACATCACACATACATGAACACACACACATTTTGGTTGCATTGTTTCTTTACCTTTCTATCCAACTAGCAAGTCAGATATGTTTTTCATAACCTGGCAATTCCACTCTTAAAATACTTTACAAGTTTCTGTACAACATCCTCTTAGAATTGTAAGAACTTTATTTATGAATAATTTGGGAAATAATATTTATAACATGAACACATTAAATTTTTTGCTTATTCTTATTTCTTCCAACAGAATAATAAAGGTTTATGCATACACAACATGCTTCTTTTCTTAGATGTATGTTTAAGTATATTGTATTTGGTGTTAGTGAGACTGGTACAGTTAAATTTCAATTCTAAATAGTCCATACACATAAATCCAGTTGGTTTTCATTTGGTTCTCCTTCTTGCCACTTGATTGACTACACATTCATTCTGTATTGCTAGCACTTTTGTTGAATCTTTCATACTTTCTAAAAGCTATTGCTTCTGTGAATATAGTTGGTCTCAGTTCTTAACTGCTATGCATCACTGCTTTCCTCATTGTTCTGGAAATGACTTCCAGCACAGCATGGTAAGGAACAATGAGAAAGACTGTCTGCACCTCGTCTGTAATCTTAGGGGAGAGGCTGTCATCATGACTAAGCATGTGAGCCAAGGGTGTTTCATAGATTTTCCTTATCATGTTGAGAAATTTCCTTCCTGTTCCTCCTTGTTTACTAGCATGTATTCACACACACACACACACACATTATTGTATTATTTATTGATAATAAATATTAAACTGTCAAATTACTTTGTCACTATCATATTAATTACAAGGTTTTTTCTTTTTAAATATTTCCGTATTTTAACTATTGACCTATAATTTTCCTGCCACTTCTTTTTCTTATTTTGGTATCTATGTAATGTTAACCTCATAAAATGATCCAATTAATAATTACAGTGAAATACACTAAATATCATTGGCTACCAGGATGTAAATCAAAATAGAACTTACATAGCATTTCATATCAGTTAGAAAATCCTGAACAAAAGAAATGATGTGGCTGGGTTATAAAGTTGAGCTCTCAGAACTGTAGCTCTCATAAAATGCTTCCAAGGATGTAAATGGTTTAGTTGTTTTGAAGAAGTTGAAAATCTTCTTAGGTTAAAGTAAGATGAGATGAGCAGGTGATTCTGTTGCTATGTGCATATCTGTGGAAACTGACATTGCACATTCCCTAAATGACTCGCATGTACATCCATCTCCATGAAACTTAATTGACAAATACTGTAAACAGTCAAAATTTCTGGTAACCTGTGAATTGGTAATTAAAGTTTAGTATATTCATGTAATGGACTACTATTCAGAAATAAAATATAGACACATAAAATGATACCCATGAACCTCAATGACATTATAATAAGTGAAAGAAACTGGACCCAAAAGCCATATATTGCATTATTCCTCTCTATATAAAACAAAAACAACATCAGGCCCATCTGTACAGATTATAAATAGTGGTTGGTAGGGGGAGGAAGAGAAAAGGTCAGAAGGAGATGAACCACTACAGCTAGTATGCATGGGTTTCTTGTGTGATCAATGAAAGTTTCTAAAGCTCCTTGTAACATGTCAATGAATGTATTGAAACAGTGAAGTGGATACTGCAGATGGTAGGTTTTGTGCTATGTGAACTATAGCTTGAAAAGAACTCTTAATCCTTGGTTGGAAATTATTCCATCCTCTTCTATACTGTGAATGAGTTGTAGGTCTGTTATTGTTCGATGTTTTAACATTTTACTGCTGGAGTTCCTCCTGCATGCTAGGGAAGTGCCTCTCCCTTGTGCTCTATCCTCAGCCTTTAGGGTTTCATTCTTTCTGCTTTGGGTTTTTATTTTTCACTTATTTGAGACAAGGTCTCATTAAGTAGTGCAGGCTGAATTTGAACTTACCAAGCAGAATAAGTGGTCTCAAACTCATGAACTTTGTGCTTTGACCTTTCAAGTGCTGGAATTACAGGCAAGTGCCATCATGCGTAAAGTTTTCAAGTATGTGCTTAATTTCTTAATAGACATAAAACATTCAGATTATTTCTTTTTTCTTCTTCCTCTCTTTCTCTATCTCACCTCCCCCTCCTCCTCCTTTTTCTTCTCTCCTCTGCCATTTTCTTTCTCTTCTTTGTGAGTTCACATGCATACCTTCGTGCACATGTGTAGGAATACTCATGTGTATGGAGGTGTGTACATATGCATTCAGAGGTCAGAAGCCAAACTCTACTATCACTAATCAGGGGCTGTCCACCTTGTCTTTTGAAAAAGAATCTCATTGGACTAGAGCTCATCAGTTTTCGAGGCTGTCTGTCTAGCAAGTACCAGGGATCTACCTCCCTTGTGCTGAGGTTGTGGTTTGTATCACCACATCCATCTTTTTTATGTGACTTCTGAATATCAAATTCACATCCTTATCTGGACCATATGAGCTGTTTTTCCTGACTATCTATTGCTATCTATTGTTTCTTCAATGATCCTTACCAATTTTTGTTTCAAGGACAGTGTCTGTTTGACCTAAATTAAGTCCTGCTGTTAGTACCTCCTCTTCAACATCTCTCTCTCTCCTCTCTCTTTCACTCCCTGTCTCTCACCCTCCACCTTTCCCTCTCTCTTTCTTTCCTCCTTTCCTTCCCTGACTGTCTCCCTCCTTCACCTTGAAAAATTGATCTATTTATTTTAGGGATATTTTTTAATTTAATTCTGATTCATTAGTTGTTCTCTTTTCAATTTAACTGATATATGTTCTTTCTCTCACAGATCTTTTATTTCAAATTACTCAATTTTAACTGTATATACACATGCCTGTGCATGAGCAGTGCACAAATGTGCAGGTGCCTTTGGAGACTAGATGTGCCCTACCCCCTCGGGCATGATTCACAGGTGGCTGTGACGCTCTAGGAATTGAGCTGAAGTCCTCCACATTAGCAGTGCCCTATCTCAACTGCTGAGAATCTCTCCAGCTTCTCTGTTCTTTTTCTTATTATTTTTGACTATTTTGTTTATTTTTAGCTTAATTCACTTTCTCCCCTCTACTTTCTTAAGACAGAAGTTAGATCATTGATTTTCTGCACTGCTGTTACAAGTGTTAAATACCACACATTTCTCTCTGTGTACTGCCTTTCCTTCCATCCACAAATTTTCATTTGGCATATCATTATTCCATTCTAAATGCCTTTCAGTATTTATTGAGACATCTTTTTTTTAACCAAGTCTTATGTAGAACTTTTAAATTTTATTTCTAAACATTTTAAGACCCTTGATATAGGTCATAAGTTGATCTCTGATTCCACTGTAGGGGAATCTCTTATTACTTAAGTTCTGATAAATTGGTTAATGTCCACTTTATGATCCACTGCATGAGTCTATGTTAATTAATGTTCTCTTTATACATGTAAAATGTATATATCACTATATGAGATTTTTAAAAAGATTTATTTTTTTGTTGTTTGTTTGTTTGTTTTGAGACAAAGTTTCTCTGTGTAGCTCTGGAGCCTGGCCTGGCCTGGATCTCATTCTGTCAACCAGGCTGGCCATGAACTCACAGAGATTCACCTACCTCTGTTCCCAAGTGCTGAGACTAAAGGCATGTGTCACCACCACCCAGAAAAAATTTATATTTATTAATTTTAATTAGGGATGTGTGTGCGTGTGTGTGAGTGTGTGTGTGCAGAAGTATGAATGTGAACCATCTGACATAGGGCAGGGCTGAGAATAAAACTTATTTCCTCTACAATGGTACTGTATACTCATTTAAGTTCTGAGCCTTCTCTCTGGCTCTGTAAATACTAATTAGTTCAGTGTGGTTGGTTGTGGTATGCCATCCTACATTAGCTAAGATTTCACTTTTCATGATTTTATTTATGTATGTATAATCAACTGCAGTCTAAAAATAGTGCAAGAAAGTTTCCAGAAATTGACAATTCCTTTTTTAATTTTTAATTTTTTTTGAAAATGAATCTTCTCTCATACAATATATCCCAACCAGAATTTCCCCTCCATCCATGCCTCCCAATTCTCCCAACATCCCCCTGTACCCCCAACATTCCCCCAGTTTCCCCAATACTCCCCTCAGTTCCCCCAACACTCCCCCAGTTGCCCCAAACACTCTTCCCAGTTCCCCAAACACTCCCTCGAGTTCCCCCCAACTTCTCCCAGTTCCCCTGTTGTTTCCTTTTCAAAAAATTGCTGGCCTCCAAGAGACAACAGTCAAACAGGAAAAAACAACATGCAATAAGGCAAGGAAATGCTAGACAAGGAAAACAATAGGAGGAAAAGAATCTAAAGAACAAGCAAAAGAATCAGCGCTACACAATACCCACTGTTAGGACTCACAGAAACACCAAGCTAACAGCCACAACAGAATCTCAGAGGACCTGGTACAGGCTCATGCTGGCCATTTAAGTCTCTGTGAGCCCATGTGAACTCTCCTTGGTTGATTTAGTGGTCCATGTTTTCCTGGTGTCCTCCAGCCCCTCTGACTCCTACAGTCTTTTCAGCCCTCTCTTTCATGGGGTTCCCCAATCTACAAGGGAAGGAACCCAAAGGAGATCTTCAATTTAGACACTTTCCCCTCATAACATCTGGTTTTGAGTCTCTGCACCTGCTCCCTGCTGCTGGAGGAAGCCTTTCTGGGGAACGGCTGCACACGTGGACAGTTTCCACATAGCTCATTAAATGGAGAGAGGTTGAGCTTTTGCCTACAGAAATTGACAATTTTTAAATTTTTACAGGTATTCATTTGTCTGTGTGGCTCACCCTCCTGCATGCCACACACATGCCACAGAGCGCATGTAGAGCTCAGAGGACACTGAGTAGGACTCAATTCTCTCCTTCCATCATGTGTAGACTGTGACAGCAAGTATCTTTACCTTCTAAGTCATCTCACTGGTCCAGTTACGAAAGTTAAATCACACTACATTCTGAGTGCCATTCTGATGAGCTCTCACATCATGCTACAGCCCACTCAGAATGAGAACGATTCCTTGGTTGAGCACACCCACAATGGATCTGTTCCCACCTTTTAGTCGCTTAAAAGTAGTCTGTATTATCAGATCAAGCGCAACTGGTCACAGCGCTTCTCTTCAAGTAAGCCTTACTTTACTTTATAATGGTCCGGAGGGCAGGAGAAGTGTGCTGTCCCTTCAGTTGGGCTACAAAAAAAGCCACCTTTAAGTGTAAAGCTTTAACACGGAAGGAAACTGTATGCTGAGATCATTATATTTCATTAACGTTATTGTGTATGTTATTAGAAATTGTCTCTATCATTAGTTATCAAGAGTTGTGGGTCTCTCACTATAAATTGTGGCTTAAACTTTATCATAGAAATGTATGGATATTAAAACATGCTTAGAGTGTGACACTACCTGCAGTGGACACCCACGGGGGTCATACAAACCTTTTATAAAAAGGACTGTTCTAGTATCTCTTCTGTGTTTTTCTTGATGTTATGCTCTGTGAATCACTGGGAAACTTGAATTGTCATTGGCTGTCAGTTTTTGCCTCATAGACTAATATGAGGCAAATCGGTTCTTTGATGATAAAAAGCTAAATCTGTTGTAGTAGGAGGCTGCTTGTTTGTTCCTGGTTGCCCATACCATGAAATAATCACTCAAAACTATTAATTAAATCACTTAAGCATATTGCTAGCTAGCCCTTGTATCTTTGGTTAACCCATTTCTATTATTTTATATTTTTCCATGAGATTCGTGGCTTACTGGCAAGGTTCTGGCTGGCAGCTCGCATCTTTCCCCTTTGGGAGCTCCATGGCATCTCACTGACTCCACCTTCTTTTTTCCAGCATTCAGTTTAGTTTTCCTGCCTAGCTCTATTCTGCTAAGCCACTGGCAAAAACAGCTTCTTTATTCATTAACCAATAAAAGCAACACATAGACAGAAGGACTTTTCACAACATGCTGTCATTTATATAAATCAATTATGTAAACTAATCATATATTTTCTTAGCTAGTCAAGTCCTTTGTAGTTTTGTGATGCCTCTCCGTACCTCTGAATAATATTTGTTCTGAATAGTATGTGTTTTGATATTGACATAAACAGTATGGATTTCTTTTGATTAGTGTTTGATGCTACAGCTTTTGGTATTCTTTAAAACTTTTTTTAGCTTTCATTTATTTATTGGAGGAGTGTTTGCATTGCACAGGCCACTTGAAGGTCTGAAAATATCATATGGGCATTGTTCCATCATTAGGTACTGGGGATTGAACTTACATCATTATGCTTGCCAGCAAGTTCCCTTATGCACTTAACTATCTTATTAACTTCTTGTTTTTACTTAATGTAATTATTAATATGTAATTATTAATGTGTTTCTACTTTAATGTAATTATTAAAATGTTTCATTTTTACATCCCTTTTAAAAACTTAATTTCATATTGAACTTTTCAATAATGATACTTAAGTGCTCTGGTCTTTAATATTTAATAAAATTACTATATTCTATAATTAATTTGGCAAATATGTATATATATATTCACACATACATATGGAGAGGGTGAAGAAAGAGACAGAAGGTAAGAGAGAAGGAAACAGAGAGACAGAGACAGACAGAGAGAGGACACCTTGGAGAGAAGACTAAGGGGTTAGCTCTCTGACAGAATTAGTGTTTATTGTGCCTGAGGTCCTGAGTTCAGTTCCTAGAAAGATGATAGATACGTATGCATGTACGTCTGTCTCTCTTGCTCCATCTCATTTGTCCATGTGAGCTATGACAAAGTTCATCTTTTGGAATATCACCTCCTCCCTCAGCCATGTTTTAGCTACTAGCAAAGCAAAAGCTACTGAACACCTAATCACCTTACTTGTTTACACCTGCTCCTTTAGTTCAAGCCTCGAATCTCATTCCAATAGGCATCTGAAGTCAGCTCTGGTCTTCATTGCTATTCACACATTTAACAGGCACCCACTGGACACTCAATGTATTTATTAAACACTCTTGACTCACCAGTCATTGATGAGTATTCAAAGCAAAGGGTATTCAAGGATAAATAAGGCATGGCTCATTCTTGAAGAGCATGTAACTTAATTGGTGTGGCAGATACTCAAACAATAACTCATTGTTCCGTACAGTGCATGCTATCATGAAGGTGTGTGCAAAGTGAGCCGACAGAAGAAGTGATTGATTGGTCATGGATTGGATCAGTGATGTGAATACAGTTCCTTTAAGAAGGATGCAATAGTTAAACAATGAGTTGGTGGGGGCTGGTTATACTAAGCAGTATATACAGAATAGTAAGCATGTAAGGCCACCTGGAGGAGGTGCTTCCGGTAAGATAATAGAGGGAGTGACATGGATAAAAGAAGCCAAAGGATTTTAATGCATGATCAGAAGGTGTTGAAATGTTACAGTATTTATTAGAAACAAAGGATGCCAAGGTCATCATACATAATCTCAGTTATACTTATAGAATTTATCTGAAGCTGGTACTCCGATTGTCTTCATGCTGGAAATGGTGGCATGAAGTTAGAGAGCATAAGCTACTTGCCAAATAAAATCTCAAGAACTCAGAGAATGCTAAGTGATTTACTAAGTAGGATATAGACAACCCAAAATGCACACTGAATGTAAACAACCAGTGCGTGCTTTCCAGTACATGCCAGAAGACGCAAACTGATTGGAGGCCACCTGACCTGTGCTTTAAGAATCATTCCACTATACTCCTGAGAGGGAACCTCAACCAGCAAATGTGGGCAAAACATGAGAGATCTTATCTGTATGTAAGGAGCCACAGTATCAGGTGAGGGAGGTGGAAGAGGATGGAGACGTAATTATTATTTTAAAAATAAAAAAAATGGCAGCAATGAGAAAGACAACCTGGAATAACGATTATCACAAAATAGAGTGCTTAGATTGCTCTCACTGTGCACCAGGAAAAGTTCCAGGAGTAACATTTACTGTTTTAATATTTAGTGAATGTTTTTACCCTACCTGAAAACATTTTTCTCTCCCTGCGTCCTCCCCATCCCATTTCTTCTTTCTTTCCTCTTGTCTTTCACCTCATTATCTTTCCATAACATGCACAGTAACAGAAGCAAATGTGAGGTTCAGTCAGCTCGCTTTAATTGTCATTTCCAATGTGATCACTGCAGAAGTTGAGAGCCAATTCCTAGAATCAGGCTCTGTTCTTCCAGGAGACTCTGCCTGAATATGTTTCATCCCTTCTGCCTAAAGTGTCTTCTCTATACCTTGCTTGCATTGACAACACTCATATAATTACCGTTCAACACCCAAATGACCCTCCTTGACCTTCACACCCTGCTGATGTACGGTAGGAATCTGCCACAACTCCATTATCAATTGTTTTGGAAGAACTCCAAGTGTGTTTCCTTGAGCAAAATAGAATTCATGTTATGCGTTTTCCAGTGCTAAGCAAATAGTACAAGCTCAAAAATGTACACTGAATAATTAATAAATGAATCTATGACATGAGAGTTGGCTAAGTGACAAGCCATAGACAGATAAGTCTTATGGTGACAGAGTGCTGCCAATCCTCAGTACCTGAGAAGGAGAGTCTCACCTGAACTGTAAAATCCCTTCCAGGGCAGGTCCCTAACCTCAACTAAGTTGGAGCTGGAATAAGAGAGGGCTCTTGTGGCTTCTTGATAGGAATAAGAAGAGAACTATATCCCAGGTAAGATTCTCTTAGGGAATGCTCGGAGAAAAACACACTCCACTCATCCTATTAAAGAGCATAGGGCCATGCATGATTTGGGCTTCCAACACACTATTTATTTTTAAGATACTATTCTTTTATCATGTACTTGATACCCTTTGATCCTTTATGTAACTCCACAATACAAATTTTTATGTATAAAAACATTTATGAGGGCATAACCAAGCATAGTTACTAGTCTCCACAAACAAGTACAGGATTTCCCTATTGAACTTCAGTGTTGGCTAAAAGAATAAAATCAATTTTAGCCCAAACAATAAGTTGTTTTAATATGGCTATATTCTGTGAAATATCAGAGATATACTTCTGACTGCTGATGGGAACTTCCTCGGTAATCAGCTATCATCTATTTGATCTCCAAGCTTTATCTCTTGTTTGCCTTCTGCCAAGAATTAAGAAAGCACTATGGGCACTGCACATCCTCTATATCAAATTGAGATCAAGCTAACATAGTTGCAGAAGACCAAGGCTTCCTTCAGAGACCAATAAGAACTGGGGAGGTCAATACAAGGAACAGAGCAGATGCAGATGTATTAGTGAATAGGCTGGGGACTGCAGTGCCCCTTGCTTGATCCAGGCTCTTTACCAAGGCACTCAGTGGCTTCAGTACAATATTACATAGTGGTTACTAGCAGAATCTTTGGAGTCACACAACCTCGGGCCGAATCCCCTGCTCTGCCTTACATGGGATTTGTAACCTTTGAGAAAATAATCTTTCTAAACTTGCATTTTATTATACAAAATAAAGATAATAACGGCAACTTTGGGCTGCTGTGTACTTGTGTGGTATCTAATTTCTCACGTGACTAGAATGTTCTATTAGTAATAGTGGTCTTCATCTCGATGTTTCTTACATGGTTAAGTGTCATTTCTGTCTTCGGACAATCCAAGTGAACAGGATGGGAAAGGGTGGGATGGGAGCATGTGAAGGGGAATTTAAGGCCAGAGAACACAGAAGAGAAGAAAGAAGGATGGAGAGCAGAGGAGGGGAGGAGCAATGAGAGGATGTTGACTGGAGAGAAGGGAAAGGGAGGACAGAGAATAAAATGCCCATCATTTTATTTTCCCTTCATGTGTACAAGGCAGTGTGTTACCTGCTCACATAGATTTGCCTGTTGAATCTACAGACAATAGCAAGAAAAATAAATATTTTTATTTTTCAGACATTGGATCCAAGGCACATAGAAATTGAGGAATTTGTCAGCGTTCATGGGATCTAAAGCATAATTCTTTCATTTGCATACTTCCTAACAAAGTTAGAGGTATGTTTTAGAAAAAGATCCTCTGCTTCCTTTTCTCAGCATGAGTAAAGCCCTCTTTCATTTTTCTTTATCTTATTCAAGTTCATTTGCTTATTTGCCTGTGGCTGACAAGGCACAGCTGGCTAGCTGCTATTCACCTGGCGTGCACGAAAGGCTCCGTACAGATAATCAGACATTCCATCATTGCTATTTAGTGTACTATGGAGACATAGGCCAGAAAACATTATGTTCTGATTTTACAGATAAAGTAGCTAGAGCTCAGAGTGGCACCAGTCACTGGCACACAGATAAGGGCTGAGAGAGCTACTTGAGGCATTCATAGGTTTCTTTTCTCAAAGATATTCATTACATATTTATTAGTTAGCTTCTACATGCAAACATGGTGCTAACGATCTGATACTTATGACAATGCTATTTTTTTGCTGCGCAACCCATAAAAACAGTTCACTCAGGGTTTCACCTGCCCTATCTCTTTGAAATCCCAATAAGCCAGCAGAATTCTTTCATAAATTACACTGTCTAAAGCTTTGTTTTCCTGTAATGCAATTTGAAAATACATGCCCTTCCAAAATGTTCTCGAATATTGTTTTTTTTTTCTCAGCAAACACAGCCACATGCCAGAATCCATGACACAGTTCATAGAGATCACTGGACTATCTCTTCCCCAGTAATCACAATATAAGCACAGTGTTCGATCATAAGCAGTGTAGCAGATGACATAAAGCTATATTGATTAAGGTTTGCTGATGGGAGAGACTATTTGTTGATCAGTCTTTACTTAAGGAGAATCAATGTCAAGTCTTTGAAAGAAATGGATAAAAAAAAAAACTTGGCAGTATTTATTTTTGTTAAAAAATTTTTATTTGTAGATATATAATTAGAAAAAGACATAAGATAGATGGTAGATGGATAATAGATTAAATAGATAGATGATAGAAAAGTAGATAGATAGATAGATAGATAGATAGATAGATAGATAGATAGATAGATAGATAGATCCCCAGGATAAAGAAAGAGGGAGCAATTAAGGTCATTAACTCTTGAGCAATGAAATTAGGGGTTCTAAAGGCAGTTAATGAAGGAAGAATGCCCAGCAAGAGTAAGGTACAATGGATGTCATAACAATTACACAGGATGTGGGCATTTGAACCTAAGCCTGAAGAGTAAACTACAATGCTCCAGGGAGAAATGATAGGGAAGCTATCCCATCAACAAGAAAGAGTATGAGCAAAGAAGAGGACCATGATCTATGAATGGGAAGTCAGTTCCAAGTATGGAGAGAGACATTTGACCTGCATGCTTATTTCTGTGCCAGTAGGAGACTGAATTTATCAACTCCTTAGCACAACTTTTAGTCTGGTACTGTAATACTTCAAGCTATATTCATTCTTCTTAAGAGAAGCTGTTTGTAATTGATAGCTGCTCGGGAGCAATCAAGCAGCAAAAACTGAACATCATGCTTGTTTGTTTGTTTGTTCCTGTGTGTTCAAGAAAGAGAAAAAATGAAATTGAATAGGTATGAATATGGGAGAGTAAATTGGGGAGTTGGGGTGGGGGAAAAATATGATCAAAATACATCATATAAAATTTTCAAATAATTAAAACCATTACTTAAAAAATAAGCACCCAGGATCATGAGCTGCCCTTCTCTATGGTGGAATGCCTTGCTCAGCCTTGATGCTGGGGGCAGGGGCTTGGTCCTCCCTCAACTTGACAAGTCAGGCTTTGTTGACTCCCCATGGGAGGCCTTACCCTTTTTGAGGAGTGGATAGAGGGTGGAGGAGAGGAAAGCAGGAGGAGGGGAGAAAGTGGGAACTGTGGTTGGTGTGTAAAATGAATAGAAAATTTAAAATAAAAAATTTAAGTTAAAAAAAAATAACAAACAATAATTTAAAATGCTTTGTCCTTGCATGGTCTTTCCTGTTTCTAAATAAATTTTTGCATTGTTTTCTATTCATTTTACACACCAACATACAGTACTGGCAGAACCAGGTGTTTATGAACTTAGATCCATACCACTCACCCTGTACAGAAAAGCATCAATTAAAATGAATCATTTTAATTTAAATTATTTTAATTTAAAGGGATATAAAACCCCAAATATTAGTGTTTCTAGCAGAAAATATAGGGAGTGCACTTGAAGTTATAGGTACGGGCAAGAACTTTCTGAATAAGACTTCAATAGCACAGAAGATATCCCTAACTATCAACAATTGAGACTAGATGAGATTAAAGTGTCTGTATAGTAAGGAACGATTATCAATTATTTTACCAGCTACAACTCAGAAATGAAACTGATATCCAGAATACATAAGAACAGCAAGAATTAAACACCTAAATCACAAAACGGCTGTTTAATATGTGGGCTGATGAACAGATAGCCCTGAAAAGATGAAACACAAAAGCCGAAAAATATGTATTTTAAATGTTCAACATCCTTAACCATGAGGCAAGTATAAATCAAAATCTCGGACCTTCCATTTCATCCCAGTGAATTTGGCTATGACCAGGACCACAAGTGACAACAAAGACCAGCAAGATTATGGAGAAGAGGAATTCTTTCTTCACCATTGATGGAAGTGTAAACTATTGCAGCCAATATGGAGGTTCCTCCAAAAATTTCCAACCAGGGCTACCATTTGGCTTAGCTGTGCTATTTTTGGGTATACACAGGGATGTGTGTATACTCCCGTTTACTGCTGCTGCACTCATCACAATGTCTAGGAAACAAATGTACATCCACAGAATCCTGCATAATGCAATTGTAAGGTTTCTGGGTGGTGGAAGGAGGATATTGAATTAATAAGCTGCTTTAGTCACATGTTCTGTCTCATAAGAAAATCTAAACTTTCAATGCTTATATAAATGTAAATGCACGGTTGTGAGTGTAGTGTAAACTATGAAACTAGACAGGCAGCTGGAAGAGGGGAACAAGAGGCAGAAGTAATGAGAAGGACGGGGTAAAGGAAAAAGGTCACATATGACTTGAAAATTGATAGGAAGCTATTAGGGATGGAACAAGGGAGAATGGAGACTAGAGAAGAGGGTGAAAGAAACAACAAAGGCAAGTTTGGTTTGGAAAATGCCTAAATGAAACCAAATTCTTTGTAAATGAATGAAATGTTTTAAAAAGAAAGAAAGAAATTGCTTTGATTTTGAAAGACAGGGCTGAGCCTGTTGTTGGGGATCTCAGAGCAAGCTGTGTAGACGTCTTGTGCAACAGCCTAAATTCCACAGCAGGTGATGTCACCACAACTGTCCTATAAATGGAGCAAAGATTCAGGTGCATCTAAGCAATTTATCTGCACCAATACCCAGGACAACAGGAATGGCTTTCTCAGTTCTGCGACTGACTGTTGTCCTGGGACTGTGTGCCCTAATCCTGACAAGCCAGGCAGGTAAGTGTTGCTGATCACAGCCCAGAAGCTTTACATAGTTAGTGATGGGTGGAAACTGGCACAGAACATAAAAGGGGAGGGGCATTTTGCATTGCAGAAAGAACCCTGGGCTGGGAGCCTGGAAACATATCTAATTCCGAAAGCAATTTTATTAAGCTTGATTTTGGTTGTACCCTCCATCTTAGTAAATATATGATGTTTGGAATGAGTCCTTTCTTATATTCTTAAATGGTGAAGGGATGTTATTACATTATAAATTCATTGAGAAGTGTCTGTGGGGTGTTTTAGTGATTATAAATAATAATGCTTAGTGATGATGAAGATATAATTTTCAATATCACTCTATAATGGAAATGTAAATTTATAAATGTAAATTAGACATGATATTAATACCTCTAGATGTGATACAAATAAAGAACATTAATTGCTAGCAATCTCATATGTATCATGAAATTTAAATAAAAGAGGCAAAAGTTTGGAATAGTGCCTGGTCAACAAAAATCACTAAATAAATATTAAATGCTATTATTACCATGTATAAATTATTTTTAAGTTTAAGTACAGTTTCGTTAGAGTTTAAAAGAAAAACACCTCAGGCAGTTTGTATATCTCAGCACATATACATGTGTGTTTGTGCATGAGCGTGTACTTGTGTATGTGTATCTTTGTCTATCTTAGCTGAGGAAAAATAAGTAATGGTATTTGAGTTATTAGTGTAGAGAACAGATACATGGTCGCAGGCAGACATGAAGCAGAGAGGGGGCTTAAGAAAATTAAGAAGGCCCAAAATATCAGAAAAACCCAAAGTGATACAGAAAGTTGCATGCTTAATATAGAGATGGGAGAAGATGAAAAGTCCCACTTTCTGAGTACTTCAGACAATCTGGCAGACAGACAGCTGCACCAGCTTGGTATTTTTAACTACTGTGAAAAGTTTAGATAAAAACTTAACCAAAACCAACACTTTTATGTAAACCTTCATTAGACATATGCTTTTGTTCTTTTAAGCCAGCATTTGTGACTAATATTAAGAAAGCAGATTGATAAGAAAGCTCCACTGATTTAAATAGAAGTTTAACATCAACATATTGAAATTTGACCTTAGAATATATATATATTCTAAATTTCATCCTTTACATACCTTAAATAATTTACCCAGGTTCTCCATAACTTGCTTAGTTTTTCTGGCTTTCTTTCCCAAATCTGGAATCACATAAAATCATGATTGATTCTCATAATAAGCATCTTACTAAATAAACGTGCCATTTTCTTTGGTTGGCGCAGATTAGCAAACTAAGATTGCAGAGGGAAAGGGTTTTTTGTTTTGTTTTGGTTTGGCTTTTAGTATAAGCACAAGCAAAAGTTCTCTGATGGTGAAATCTGAGTTTCTAGGTTCTTCCCATTGCAACTAAGCTTGTGTTTCTTTTGTAACACATGAAAGCACACAGAGGGCTGCAAGCAGCATGCAGCATTGTCATTTAGGAATTAATCATTTTGTCTGCAGAAGCTATGAATCTTTGTCTTGTGTCTGTTCAGGGTGCAGAAAGCAGAATGAGCAACCAGCCGCTCAGCAGCAGGTCCCTTTGCCTTTAAGCTAGCAGAACTCACAGTCCCAGGTCACTCACAGCACCCCAATAGGAAACACAGATGAGGGATGCATAAGTCCTGTGCCAGAGGGGCACATAGGATGTCTTTGTCCACCCTGCTTCCAAAGTTATCAACATAGTGCTGTGAAGGGTGATATTTGCATTCTAAAGACAATTCTCATTCATCCCATAAACTGTGAAACTGGTTAAATAAGTTCAGTTTTGTGTTAATTTTCTCACCTATTTAATCACATAACTATTGATGTTACAGATAAAATGAGCATGCTTTTATAATCACTTTGTAAAATATAGAAATCTATATAAATAAAAATGTTGTATTTGTTCAGAATTTTATAATCACATTCAATTAAAAAATTCAGTAGAAATCTTAATGTAATAAATGCTACTTTGTGTTATATTTTAAAAGAGGAAATATTTAATAATGGACCTTGATGATTTGAGATATCTGGGTATTTCAATAGCATTTTAAGTTTTCATAATATTCTAAAATGCTAGAGGAAAATCGAGCTACTTATAATTCTGTTGCTATTAATAATAATAATACTAATATACTAATAGTGCCATAAATCAATTATTGTGATATTACCCTGGGTTTGGTTCTGTGATAAGTAGTTTATGCACTGTGGACATATATCTATACACACATTATAGCATGAACAATATACAATACTTCTCCTCCTACCAATATCACAATGAAGAAATTAAAAGACAGTGGTTAAATGTGATTTGCAAAAGTACGTGGCTAATATTTTGTTGAAAGCAAAAACAAAATCAGATTGTAGGACCTTAAAATGTGTGACACACCACATAATAATACCTATGAATATGTATATGGACTAAAGACTACACTGATTCTTGACTTCCCATACACTAATCCCCGGCTCCTCTGGTATTAAAAAGCTAGTATTTAGTATTACATTAAAATGAATAAAACTGTTATGTGTTGCCAAAGAGGACCATTTGGTTTGTGTAGGGACTTCCTGTGTTACACTTGGCTGGTATCCCCAGAGAACCACTCTATGGAGGGAGAGCAATACAATAATGAAGACCATGCCCCTGGAGTTAGACAGAATTCAGGTTCATTTCCTGGCTCAGCTGCTTTTTACTGAGTTGTTGGACTTCCCAGAGCATTTCTGCTCTCCTCTGGAAACTAAGACTCCATGACTCAGTGGGATGAGGACACAGGTCTGTAAGGATGTCCTAATCCAGCATATGTTTCTTCTCACGATGAAAACAAACCCATTGCGGGAACTTCAACCACACAGACCTCTATGTGAGGATCACCATTTTTAGTTTAACTCAAGCAAAATGGTTCTTTGTATACTCTACTCGTAAAGAAACTAAACCAAAGCAAAATGTGTTCTAATGAAAAATTCAACTGTCGGATGATTGTATCTTTGATTATCATCTCTTATAAATTCCAGATTAAAGAGCCTGTTATGCCTTTGACTATGACATAATAAACATAAATGCTTACAGATTTTATTGCCATTTTTGCTAATAATTTCTATCTTAGAATACAACATAGATAACACATTTCTTTCATCATTTGGTGGCCCTGAAAGGGGTGTGGTTACATGACCTTCACCTGAGTCTAGGGGAAATAGTGCTAAGGAGTCAAGACCTAATGACTCAAAACTTGTAGTGGAGAAGCAGTATAAATACAGAACACTTTTGTGTATCTACAAAAATCATTTTTGTACAAACAATGCTTAGTATTGATCTTAAATTTCATAAACTTCTAGAGTCAGGAGCAAGATAAGTTCTTCAATTTTTAAACATCACTTAAATGGACTTTTCTAAAATTCATTGTTTTCTAGCATTTGTGTGTGCCTAGAAAAATAATTAAAACTAACTTTTTTATAAATTTGAATTTTCAAATAAACAACCAATTATGGCTATTGTGAGTCTATCCTGGATATCACATTTATCAGTTTTAACTTTAAAATAATCTAATGTTCAACTGAAATCAAATAAGTAATACAGTATTTTTAATTAATTAATTATTTTTTAAAATAACAATCTTTTCTTATTTACATACCAATCCCAGTTCCCACTCCCTCCCTTCCTCCCACTCTCTCCACCTTCTCTTCACTCCACCCCCCATCCACGCCTCAGGGAGGGTAAAGCTTCCCATGGGGAGTCAACAAGGTCTAGCACATTGCTTTGAGGCAGGACCAAAGCCCTCCCCACTATATCTAGGCTGAGTAAGGTATCTCTCCAAGGAGAATGGGTTCCAAAAAGTCAGTTCAGGCATCCAGTATTTTTATATAGAGTTTGGTGGCACCATAGTTCTGTTAATAAAATGAAAAAATAAAGTCCTACATCATCTTATTATCAGGATTCAGAAAGAAGGCTACATGCTGTAGTTTATACCACTCTACCGGAACTTTTCATCTCATGAATGAAAACCATTAACACCCAAGGGACACATGTGCATCCTTCAGCTATGAAGGATAAGGTACATGACTCCTATAGGCACCATGTTCTTGTGGTTTGCACAGCCTTCTGGCTCCCAAATATTATCAGTTTATCCATCTAATAAGCTAAAATTTGCATATCTTAAAATATTACCCAGGGAGAAAAATTACACAGGATTTGTAAAAAGCATTGTTCATAAAACTAATAGGTGATACAAAACTGACAGAAATTACTTATCATTTATCTTCCATTTGCTCTCATAAATAAAGTACAGTTTGTATACTTTTCCTACAAAGAGCACATAGTTTTATCACAGAATACTGTAAAAATCTCAATTTTGATATCAGACAAACATGACCCTGGATTGTATTTCTATCACCTGGCAATTCTTAATCTTTGAAACAGCTTTGAAATCTCTGTCCAACTCTACTTCTTCAACTTTAAATTGGCTTAGCAATTTTCTTACCTCATAGAATTATGAAGATAAAATAACACAGTGTATGTAAACTTCCTGCTAGAGGTATATGCACAGCAAAACTACCCATAAAGATTTTCATCTTCCTTATTTATATTACCATTGGCACAGAAATCAAGTTGAAACAATGGTATGCTACATTACATGGACAGCTAGGCTTTCTGCATCTCAAACCTGGCATTGACATTAGTATAATGCAATGTAACAACTTATTGTTGTACCTGAGATAAGAGCATCTCTCGGTTTTAACAGAGAAGCCTCTATTTGTAGCAGATGATAATTAATACGGATACACCCCCTATATGCACGCATGCACACACGTGCACACACACACAGCTTGTCAACATACATAGAAAAAAGATTGTGGAGTGCTCAGCCCCAAATTGGGCATTCATATCACACCATTAATCTCCCATGTTGAAGTGGGTGATAACATTATGAAAACATTATTTTCCAGTCACACCAGGGCAGATACATAGATAAACCTGTAGCAATTGTGGCAGCATGCAAAGACCTTCACAAGGCCAGCAAAATAAAATCTCAGCATAGAAGAGGGAGGTTGGACACAAAACCCACCACTGGCCGAAGAACTTTTGGTATTTGACAGGTACTGAAAGAAGTTCGTTTTCCTTAACACATCACTCTGACAGGCTCAGACACCAGGACAAGTCCAAGTCCCAAAACTAGGTAGGAAACACAAACTGGACTTGATGGCGAGAGAAACACTCTCAAAATACAGTGCATGAAGTTCTCAAGAAACAAATAAAAATCTCACAAAAAGAAAAAGAAGGTACCTCTGTGTGCTTTGTTTTCTTGGTAACCAAATGTAGCCTTTGTCTACTTAGATACTTATGTCTATTAATTGCATGTTTTTAGTAATAATTAGATAAAGACTTCAACCAAACAAGCACAGGATGCGTAGGGACAGGAAGATGAAACTAAGGAGTTCGTACCAGGTGGATACCAAGGAACTCAACAGATCCAACACCAGAAACAGATTTTCCTGTTGGATTGCAAGGAATCACATTTGAAAGTCTTTTATGTTTATGTTTTTTGTTTTCAGATGACAAACCAAATGAAGATGGCAACCCAGATGAGAAAGCAGATAACCCTCCAAATGACTCCAGTAAAAAACCAGAGGGAGATTTCCCCAAATTCTTAAGCCTCCTGGGTTCAGAGATCATTGAGAATGCCGTGGATTTCATCCTTCGCTCCATGTCCAGGGGATCGTAAGCAATGAGATAAATCTCACTTTTGCCAGCTTCACTATAGAAAATTAGTACACTCAAGAAAATGGATGAAATAGAGCAAATGCATTCATTTTTTTCATTGAAACAAAAAAGTCCTGCCTTAAGTTACATTTAACATGCAAATGCAGTGCCCTGAGATCTAGAGTGAGAGTGCTCCCTCAAGATCCTTTACACAATATTTTAAAATCCCAGGGCCATGGTAGGAGGGCAGAAGGATGCAGAACCAAGAAATGGAAGAGAAGTTGTGGTCTTGATAATGAATGTGGAGTCCTGTATTTGGCTTCTAGTTTGAGTAGTTCAGGAGGGGTAGCTGAAGTAGCTGATGATGTCTCTTTAGACGCAATGTGCCGAACTCTCAGGAGCAGCGTGTTAGCCACCATAAAGGATAATCCAACCCAGAAACTTTCTAATTTTCCCAGACTACTTTTTTTTTTCATTTCTTTCTTTTTTTTAATTGATTTTTATTGAGCTCTACATTTTTTCTCTGCTCTCCCCTCTGCCTCTCCCATCCCCTTCAACCCAGCCTACTTCTTAAGACGCCTTGGATTTAACATACCTTGCATTTGATTTGACCTCTCCTTATTCTTCATACTTCTTTCAGCCTGCACTGCTGCAAGCTGTTGGTTTTTTTTTATTCATTTTGACATAGATACCTGCAGAGAGTTTGACAAAACTCTGATTTATTACGACACAGTGGATAATTATGTTTGAATTAGACCTCCTTCATCTACAATATAGCTACTCACAGGAAAGGCTAAGAGTGCAGTTTTAAACAAACTTTCTGGGTAATTCTGACACAAAAGCCACCTAACCAGGTGCTTGGTCCTAAAGTTCTATCAAACCCTGAGTTCTGTTCATATTCTATTTAAATAGGAATTCTTAGGTTTTCCTGGGGTAAGTATAAATGGCTTCTTAAACTCGACCAACAACAAATGAAGAGCCATTTTCATAAAGGAGCAGTTGGGTCTATTCTTGTAGTCCTCAATCTGCTTAAAATATGTATGTTTGGCTGCATAGAGTTCTGCCTATGAACCTTCTCCACACATTGTTAAAGCTCAAAGATGATTCTACTTTATGATTTCATTTTGTGTAATTGTTATTTGTATATGTTGCCTCCTCATGATTATTAATAGAAACAAGAAGAAAAGTTATAAGAAATGAGTTAGTAGACATTTGATATATTTGAAATACAAAGTAGTCAATAATGTCACCTACAAAGCATAGCAAAGCAAGGAGACAGAATAATTACTTCTCCACTGGGGAAGTCCCCTTATGCAAAATGTCAGATACACCGCTATATTGCCCTGAAAGTTTACTATCTGTTCCATTAAGGGCTTGTAGGTTCTGAGCTCATAAATGTTACCTCCTTGTCTATACTTTTCCTCATAATATTCAGAGCAGACGCCTGCTTTGTGATAGGAGAACTTTTGATGAGGTCACACCTGCCACCTTAGAAGTCCCTTCTGCCTGAAATGCTCTTTGTATTTCTCACTGCCACTGTTTGGTTCTGTGGCTCATCTTCAAGGTCCTCCTCACAAAACAATTCTGTTATGCTCTTATTGCTAATTTCTCCCTCCCTGTTCACTGTTCCCTGCCACTTTGCTTTGAGATGTTATGATATTACTTACAAAAGTTTAAAATTATTTGTTTGCACTTATGTAGCTTAATGAAACACAGAAACCAGATAGGTCTATCTTGTACAATATAATATCATAGCATCTTCCCATGGTATCAATCAGTAAAGAATTGTTCCTTTGATGAAATAGTTAAAGAAAAAGAACTTAGAGCTTATGTCTAAAGCCCGTGTATTTCAACTCGACTATGAAAATCTAAGGGTCTTTGTTCAAAGGCAAAATATTCCTTGTTCAAGCAATCAAATGTAGCTGAGGATGTAAAACATATTACAAAGTTCCTTCCCAAAGGAAGACCACGGGTGTTGTGGAGGTGTTGCATGAGAGGAGACTTTCAAAAAAAGCATTTCTTTCTTAATATATAAAACATTAGGATGAAAATTATGAAAAACAAGATCTAGTCTGTAAATTCCTTCTTTAAAAAATCTTCAGTCTTTAAGGTTACATAGCATGAGCTGATGCAAAGACAACTATGAATAGCTAGCAAGATAATTTTGTCTGAACATCAATCCCCACAGAAAAGGGTTTGGGGAAAATGTTAACTATAATTTTGATAGTTAAATATAGATAAACAGATAAATGTAGATATAAGCATATTTGCTCATGTCATCATTTAAAACTAAAAACCCATGAATTTGCTCATTTATTACCATTCCTGAAACTCTTCCTTGAACTTTTACCACTTACACAGCAAAACACGTGCTTAAGGCTGATGGTGTAGGTCTTCCCTTGATGGTCCTGTAATTTCTGTTACCCCCACTGCCCCTCCCATCAGACACCTATGCCTGAATAACAGATGATGTCTGTATGAACCCTCAATGCCTTTGCATAAGCTTTTCCTCCCTCTGCCAATAGTTTAGTCTGAAATCTACAATTTATTTATTCAGCAAACCTAATCAGTTTCTAAAGCCCAATTCCAAAAGCAGCTCTGCGAAGTTGCAGACTCCTCCAATTAAAAAATTTAGGGGTTTTGCTTTGTTTTGTAACTTGGAATTCATAATAATTTGTATTGTTGATGCAAAGCAATTGCTCTCATCTTAAAGGAAGTGAGGGATCTTTTATTCTAGAGCCACTTTTAGTGATCATGTTTCAGGAGCACTGATTTAGGTTATCCCAAATTCCATATGCCCCCATGAAGGCAGTTTATGAAGTTTGGATTATGTGATAGAGCAGAGAAAGTCATAAATCAAGGCAAGTTTTAAAATATGTTGAATGTCAAAGAGGCAGATATATTGAGTTGGAAGAATTTATTCTATACGCTCAAGATGCTATCTGATGACATTCTTAGCCTTTGGATTGGTAGAAACTAGCGATTTTCCAAATCAGTAGATTCCAAAAGGCTGTAATCTACTGTCACAAGATAATATTTCCTATACAGGTTTGGGTGCAGGAGTGGGGGTAGTAAGTCATGACTGTTCTGGAAGGCTAAAACTAGCTCAAGATAAAGTAATTAACCTCGGGAACTGCGATATTCCATTATCTCCACAATACTCAAATTCTTTTTTTCTACTTTTTAATTAATTTTATTGTTATACATTTTTTCTCTGCTCCTTTATGCTCCTCTCCCCTCCCCTTCAACCATCTCCTATGGTCCCCATGCTCCCAATTTGCTCAGAATATCTTGTCTTTTACTACTTTCCATGAACATTAGACCCATGCATGGCTATCTTAGGATCCTCATTGTTGTTTAGGTTCTCTGGAATTGTGATTTGTAGGCTGGTTTTCTTTGCTTTATGTTTTAAAACCACTTATGAGTGAGTACATATGACAACTGTCTTTCTGGGTCTGGGTTACCTCATTCAATATAATGATTTCTAGCTCCATCTATTTGCCTGCAAATTTCAAGATGTCATTATTTTTCTATGCTTTGTAGTACTCCATTGTGTAAATGTACCACATTTCCTTATCCATTCATTGGTCGAGGGGCATTTAGGTTGTTTCCAGGTTCTGGCTATTACAAACAATGCTGCTATGAACATAAGTGATCACATGTCCTTTTAGTACGATTGAGCATCCTTTGGATATATGCCCAAAAGTGGTATTGCTGGGTCTCGAAGAAGGTTGTTTCCTAATTTTCTGAGAAATCGCTATACTGACATCCAAAGGGGTTGCACCAGCTTGCATTGCCAAGAGCAATGCAGAAGTGTTCCCTTTTCCCCACAACTTCTCCAGCATAAGCTGTCATCAGTGTTTTTAATCTTGGCCATTCTTACAGGTGTAAGATGGAATCTCAGAGTTGTTTTAATTTGCATTTCTCTGAAAACTAGTGATGTTGAGCATTTCCTTGAGTGTCTTTATCCATTTTAGATTCTTCTGTTGAGAGTTCTCTGTTTAGGTCTGTACTCCATTTTTTATTGGGTTATTTGTTCTTTTGATGATCAATATTTTGAGTTCTTTGTATATTTTGAAAATCAGACCTCTTCCTGATTTAGGGTTGGTGAAGATCTTTTCCCATTGTGTAGGTTGCCATTTTGCCTTGTTGACCATGTCCTTTGCTTTACAGGAGCTTTTAAGTTTTAGGAGTCCCATTTATTAAAATTTTCTCTCAGTGTCTGCACTAATGGGGTTATATTTAAGAAGTGGTCTCCTGTGTCAATGCATTCAAGTGTACTTCCCACTTTCTCTTCTATGAGGTTCAGTGTGGCTGGCTTTATGTTGAGGTCTTTGATTCGTTTGGACTTGAGTTTACAATACTCAAATTCTAATCAGCCAGTCAGTCTCTGCAGACGCAGATTCCTTTTGGAAGTTTTTATCCACAGCCAAATACAGTTTCTTACCAGGAGTTGTCATTCTCAATATAAATCTGTATGACAGGGCCCCCCTATTTGTTTTAAATGACCTGTTCCTGAACATGTCCCCACTCTCCATTAGACTACAGCCTGTTCAAAACCCATATATTTGCATCATCTTTTATCTTCTCAGAAACTGCCCTGGTTCCTAGTTATAGATGACAGTGTGCCTGACATATATTCATCACTCTAGAGAATTCTGTTTTGAACTTTGTGATCCATCATCCATATGTTGTGAAAATGTGGTTTCATCTTTTTTCTTAGTTTTTTATACATGTAAAAGAAATATAAAAATTAGTACAACAAATGTACTCAAATTCATATTCCTTGTTAAATCCTGTTTTATATGCTAGCATCATATATATGTGTGTATGCATAGATAACACATACAGATACAGCTGGGCGGTGGTGGCGCATGCCTTTAATCCCAGCACTTGGGAGGCAGAGGCAGGCAGATCTTTGTGAGTTCGAGACCAGCCTGGTCTACAAGAGCTAGTTCCAGGACAGGCTCCAAAACCACAGAGAAACCCTGTCTCGAAAAACCAAAAAAACAAACAAAAAAAACAAAACAAAAAAAAACAAAAAAAACCAACCAACCAACCAAACAAACAAACAAAAAAACCACATACAGATACATATTTATATACACAATGCATAATACTTATAGGGTTTTGTTTATTAAAAGACCAATAACTGATAGATTTGTTACTGAGTTCAGTGATAATCATGCCCAAATACCTTGACAACTATAAACTATTGTGGAAATCTTGAGTCTTACTTCACTTCCTTATAGCAACATCTGGAGAATAAAATTATACCTCAATTATGAAAAAAGCTTAGTTCTAGGCACAGTAGCACAGTAACCCAGACTACCTGAGAGATGAGGCTGGAGGATCACAAGTATGAGGTTATCCTAGAAAACAAGGCAGATGCAATTTCAAAAAGATAATGAAAATAAAATATTTAAATTGAAATAAATGAGGGAAAACGAGGCAGTATAATAGTGTGATCATGTTAACATTCCCATAAGTCTGGATAACTCCTGCTTTTTTCTTCTCTTTTTCAAGAAGTTTTATGGAACTTGATGAGGACCCTGGACAGCCATCTTCAAAAGTGACCTCCTAAGGTGATTTTAACTAATACTTTACAGGCAAAATAATAGCATTTTAGACACAGAAAATAGGGGTTTGGATTACTGTATCCATCAATTTTTGGGACTCATAAATAATTACAACCAGAATGGTAGGGTTTTGTTGTTATTGTTGTTCCTTCTTTGTACTAATTGTAGTTTGTTTCTAAAATTACACTGAAGTGTCTATATTGTTATTTTGTTTGTCAACTTACTGAGAGGCTCTTAAGGGAGGAATCCAAGTGTGGCATGAAACAGTAAGCAATGGGAAGGAGGAGGTCTGGTCTCTGCTACAGTTCTCCTTAGAACCTGCCATTAGATTTATATCCCCTCTACAAATATGTGACATCATCAGGTTATAAAGAGAAAGCATTTATTTTGACTCATGATTTTCAAGGTTTCATTCTTCAATGCACTGGTGTCATTGCTTTGGGCTAATCATGAGGTTACTGTACATCATATCAAGGGCCTGTGAACCCCTCACGTCATGGTCAAGAAGAGAAAGAGGAGCAAACCAGAGTCCCATAATGATCTTCCCATGACACACTCAACGTTAAAGTCTTTCCACAACCCCTAATAGAACTGAGCTAGGAAATCAAGACTTTCACACCTGGGCCTTTGCGGGGGGGGGGGTAATTATTCAACATCCAAACTTTAGCTTGTTTTCTACAAATCCACCTGTGAAATAAGAGGGCGGTGCACACCTAGAAAATAAAACATCTAAGGACTCATGTAATTATGCAGTAAGTCAGTCATAGGAAGAGTGGAATTTGCTGCACTTAATCCATGGAGAAAGCACTAGAAATTTTCCTGTCACCCATACAGACATCTAGCTTACCTACAAACCATATGGTTTGAATTCCAGAACACCCACTCTTCCCTTACAAAATTATCTCCTGAGAACTCGGGTTGAAATAGAAAAACAAACATCATTCAGATGGAAAAGCAGTACCAGTTCCTGACTTGAAATGAGTTACTGCTCCCTTTTAAGTGCTGGATAGATACCTAATTTATAGTTTCTGTAAAAGACAAACATTATTATCTTAAGTCTCACAAGTGAAGAAACGAAAGCATGGAAACAGTTGTGGATATGGTCATATCAAGGAAGCAGGAAAAGACTGGAACTGAGTCCCGTGCCAGGATATGTGTCCTATATCTGAGTCGTTTATCACTGCTAGAGAGCAGAGGACAGCATATGAGGAAACAGCTGGAGTCAGGATTCAGCCATGACGCTATTAAAACAAAACTTCTCCCTCTTGGTTAGTTGATTTGCTTTCTGTACACCTCCAGCAATCATGGCCTTTCTCAACTTCTGTTGTTATCGAGGCTGGGAAAGTTTCATTACTCTACCGGCTCTGTTTCATAACTTGGGTGTGGCCAATGTGAGCTCAGAAAGTCGCTATTAGATTACCCTAGAGCATAGCCTACTCTTTCATGAGCTTTGAAGGATGGAAATAAGGCTTGGGTATTGTAATCAAGATATGCCAACGCACATAATCCTGATTCTTGCTCAAAGCCAGATACACATCTAAAACCACTCACTTGTGTGTTCATGTTTCCATATTTTCCTCAGGGAAGAGCTTTCCTCCTGTTTTAAGCACCCTAATACTTTGTCTTTATGCAGGCTGCTACTGTACACCTGTAATCATTTATGCCGATATCCCAAATCCCGGCAGGGCCAACCGGGGATTCGGTGTAGAAGGTATAATGTAGATGAGGCGTTATGGAGGAAGAAAAGATCAATTGACATCGTGATGGTACAAGTTCAACTTGTACTGAGGACACCTGTTTTCTGTGTGCCTCCATGGATCAGTGACTCCACCTCCTTAAGCCTTATTTCTCTGCTTTTGAATTTGAAACACTAGAGGAATGTAAAGATTCCAGAATGTAATGGAAGGATTCCCTATTTTAGCTACCCACACAAAAAAAAAAATCTTGAAAAGATAGATTTCTGAATAAACTCTAGCTGCCTTGATGATCCATAGAAAATGGTTCAATGTGGAGGTGTAAAAGAATTTTGATATGGAGTATCTCTTTAAATGACCACGACATAATCACTATGGATAGCCCTTAATGGGTAATTGAAGTTTTGTTTCTACGGTTAATGTCTTATCTAATCAAAAGCAAGTCATTACTTTAGAATTAAGTGATTCCCAGTAATTTCTGTTTCTCTATTTCAGAAAATGTGACCAAAATATATTTATAGTTTAGTGGGGCTGGAGAGATAGCTCAGCAGTTTGAGTATTTACTGCTTTTCCAAGTACTCGTTTGCTTCCCAGCTCCCATGTGGGGCCTCTAATAACTGCCTGACTTTCCCTCCAGGGCAGCCAAGAACTCTACCCTCCCTGAACACATGCATGCACACACAGAGAGAAAAACACTTGCATATTAATAAGTAACAAGATAATTTTTAAAGATATATAATTAATGATAATTGATGGAGGATCAATAAGTGTCCTATGTTTATTTTAGTCGTGGTACCATGTTTGTAGCACTCGTCACCTTTTTGACACACTCCCTTAATGAGTAGTACTCTATTGTAATTATGTGTTAAACTTTGTGCATGCTGCTATTGGGAAGGTCATCATCTGAACTATCACTGAGCTCAGTGTACCCTGAGAACGTGCAGGCAAATGATAGGTACCTATGGTAGGGCTAGGGGAATGGCTTGGGAAAAGGCAACAAGGAACCCGAGGAGGAAGGGTGGGCATGATGAAGGCTTTACAAATAAAGTAAACTGGGCTAAGTCAATATCAGGGGATGAAAAGAGGGCAGTACAGGGATCAGAAGATGATGATGCTCCAGCAAGTGAACACCTCGTTAATCTGAGACACCCTCATCCTCAGCTACCCTACACTGATGTGACTCCCACTAGGCATAGGGTTTCCAAAAAATTTAACTGCTGTTTCCCTGAATTACTTGAAGCCACTTGGATTCAATTTGTTCCTTTTTAGTTCTTAACTCATTTGATATATTTGACTCTAAACTGCCTTTTCTCAAAAAAAAAAAAAAATAGATAAACCTCATTAGATAAATAAGATCTTCAGAAACAGTGAATGAGAATGTCCTTTTATAATTTTTATTTCTATGAAGATTATTTTTGCTAAGAATACACACACACACATATATGACACACAAAGTCTTGTGTTTAGATTTACGATGTCGTACCTAAAAATAAGTAAATTAAATGGAAAGTTCTGCTGCAACAGATGATCAGAATTAAAGCTGGGCACACTCTGCCACTTTTCAGGTCAGCTTGCTCTCCGCCAATGATAAGATAAAATGCATGTGACTGCTGTGTCTTTTGCATCTGCCAAATACCAGGCCACAGTGACAGTGATGTCTCTCTTCGTCCTTGACTTTGTTCTGCATGCATTCCATCATTTGTTGCTAAGCCATTGCTTATATACCTAGAGATTTTGGGTGTGTGTTTCTGTAATTTTGTTTCACTACTTTCTCAAACCTGTTTGACAGTTGAGTTTACTATAAATCCCCTCTTGCTTTCAAGTGCAGAAGCATTAAAATTTTAAAGAAAAGGTAGAAAGTATTCACTTTGTTGCTAAGTTAGAATATTAATTGTTGGTCTCTGTAAACTTGTGTTTTAAAGGGCACACCCATCTGGCAGCTGGACAAAACAAGGACAGCCAGATCCTGAACATCTAGTTCTGTTTTACAAACTCGTCCAGAACCTGAGATATCAAAGCAGCTCCCAGCAAGTCACCGGGAATGAATCTTAGTTTTAAAAAAATATAATCCATTCCAGCTCTTTGACCTTGTATTTCTGTCTCTACAAAGTCAGAAAAAGGACCCTCTTAGAGTTCTAGCATTACATATTTGACTTTATGGAGATTTTTGTTGTTCCTGGCAAGTTTCCCTGGCATGTTTAACTTTGTAATGAAGCAAAAAAATGAGATGGATACATTGCTTATACATATGTACATAAGCAAATTCAAGGCTTTTTTTTGTATATACAATACAAATATATGGTAACAGATTCTAAAAGATGAAGTAACACATTTAAAATTTAAAAGCCAGTATGTAGTAGAAAAGGGACTTAATTCTTGCTTCAAAAATAAAGTTTTTAATTTCTAAAGATATATGAAGTTTCAATATTTTACACATTTTTTTTAAAGTTTTTCTTTCAAAATATCTAAGTCCCAAGTCCTTTGTTAGTAAACTTAAAACTGATCTACTGATGTTCCTCTTTTCATTCAAATGTCTGTTTCTCTTCCACGGTCATTATTCTTCTGCTAGAATATCAGACATTGAGGAGGGAAGAGGACCTGAACCAATGAGTGTGGCCTCTTTACAGTTCACAGAGTTCACTTCAGTGCACAGAGCTGAGTCCTCAACAGCCATAGCAGCCAACTCAACAGGCACTTTCTCCCAGAACCATCTACTAAGTCAAGAGGACACGACTGAAGTCATGGAGCAAGGTGACCGTGGCCACACTGGAGTCTAAAACACACATTCATTCTGTTTCCACTCTTTAGGTCAACATATTTGCCCCGGGTCCTTCTCAAGCACTGCTCCTATTTCCAATCCCACCCTGAATGCAGTCATTGTATTTTCGATGATAGCTATTATTTGACAATCTTGTTGTTTTTATTTATCCGTGAGAGATTTGCATACAGTACAAAGAACCTTTAATGATATTGATGGATAAACCATGGACTGAATATTGAACCAGTGGAAAATAAAAATGAATGTTGTATTTTACAGTGAATTGGGATAAGCCCATTCTTTGCATTTTTTGGAGAATGGCATCAGTTTCAAATATCACACCCATTCTAAGTTATCAAAATATCTATTAAACTCAGCACTTAACAGACAATTAGAATGCTTCTGTGAACCATTTGTGTTCCCCAAATCTCTTTTCAGGGTTTTTGTTTGTTTTGTTTTGGTGGGGACACATTATTTGTTTGTAGTACTGTGAATTGAACCCAGAGTCTTTCATAAGCTATGCAAATGTTCTTCCACTGTGTGTGTGTGTGTGTGTGTGTGTGTGTTTGAAACAGAAAGAGAGAGAGGAGACAGAGACAGAGAGATAGAGGGACAGAGGGGAAGGTGGAGGAGGGGAGAGGGAGAGAGGAGAGGTCATGAAGCAGGGAGAACAAGAACAAGAGAGCAAGAGATCACATGCACCTGTGTGGGCACCAGGAGCTGCCCATTGCAAGGAGACCAGAGGAGACTATACACCAGTCTGATGGAGGAGTTAATTTCATTGGTTAATAAAGAAACTGCCTTGGCCCATTTGATAGGCCAGTCCTTAGGTGGGTGGAGTAGACAGAACAGAATGCTGGGAAGAAGGGAAGTGAGCCAGACACCATGCCTCTCCTCTCTGGGTCAGACACGATGAAGCTCCAGCCCAAGATGGACGTACACTAGAATCTTCCTGGTAAGACACCCACAGCTCCTTCTACACCAGTCTTCTCTATCAATCCCTGCTTTGTTTCTTTGAGACGGGATGTCTCCTGGACCCTGGAACTTGAGTGTTTTAGCTGCTTGACAATCAACAAACCAATGCGAGTCTCTTGTCTCTCCGTCCAATGCTGGGGTTGCAGGCCTGGGCAAGACCACTCCCAGCATGCCACTTGGGTGCCGGAATCCAAACTCAGTTTCTTACTGTCGCACACCAAGCACCCTTAGCCACAAAGGTGTATCCTGAGCCCCTTTTAGACTTTAATTCACTAATTTGTACCTGTGAGGTAATTTTACTACAAAAATCAATACAATACCCATGTAAGCAACTCACTTCAGTCACGCATTTTGAATGGACTTTCTCAGGGTGGTACTGGAAATAGGAAGAGGTGCAATGTCAACACTGGATTTGCAGTGGGGTTAAGCAGTTGCAGTTCAAGAACTCTGGAAATTCTCCGTTCATGCAGAACATTTTCTCTTCTCAACCTCTGCTGCTATCTTTCCCCTACTCTCCAACAATACCCACAAGCCTTTCTCATATGAATAGTGTGTTTCTTTTGTGATCTTATGGTCTCTGTGAAACTTTATAATCATAGTGTGATTGAAAAGAGGTAGAGAGACTCTCTGTGTTCACCTGGGTTCAAATACAGGATACAAAAAGGCAAGAAGAGAAATGGAGTGAACACAGAAGAACCATATGTAGCTCCAAACATAGCATCTGTGACACTGGAGGACATGGTTCACACCACTGTTATTCTGACCTCACAAATTCCTATTTGACTCCTCAGTTTGGGAGAATCGGCATTATGCCCTTCATGGAAGTGCTGGACAGAAGGAGAGCTTCTGTTATAATAGAATTCAGATTGTACCAATCTTCTGAGCACTGCCCATCTTTATTTCTGAGAAAAGGCCACATTTTAGTTACCTCGTGGTGGTGGCTAGTCCCATCGGAGCTGCTCTCCTGCCACGCCTTCTGCTGTGTCTCCTCCTTTCACTTCTGTCCCGGCAGGTTGAGGCATATTTCTGAAATGTTCTTTTTCAGGCTTAGAATTGGTCTTTACTCTTATTTAACATTTTCCCATACAGGATAGCACTATAGTTTTGTCTTCATTTCATCAAATCTTTTCTCCAATATTACCGTCTCAGAAAGATTGTCATAGGTACTTGTGTTTAAAATCCCATCTCATGGATAGAACTTCCCATTAGTGATTGGCATTTCATTCCATCATGCCCGTCTCTTAAATGGTGTTTGAATTTGATTTATTTAACTTCTTCATTAGAATGTTGTATTTATATGTTTATGAATATATATATGCATATGCACATATATATATATGAATATAACAACAATTAATGGAAAAAAGTCATGAATTCGCAAGAAATGGTTATATGGAAGGTTTGAATGGAGGAAAGGGAAGGGGAAATCAGGTAAATACAACATGATCTCAAAAAAATAAAAAATTATTTTTAAAACAAAGGAAATAAATGTAAAAATATATTTAAAATAGAAATTAAATCTCATAATATAGGAGTTGTGGTTTTTTAACTCAGTGTTCCCTGCCCAGTTGTGAGCCATAAAAACAGACTCTTTTAACAAATAGTTACCTAGCAACTATTTCTCATACTCATCATTAATGAAAAAATGAAAATCAGAGAAAGCTTCCTTATGGTGAATGCGTTATTAGTGCCAAGCGAACACCATTTCAAGGCCGCTATTGTCTTCAAGAGGCTCAAAGTCACCTCACAAAGGCTAAGTATCTTGTTAACCAGTCACATAGTGTGGTATAATGATGAGGACAGTCGTGGCAATATGAGAGATGGAAGAGCATCCCCTGAGCTCCCTGGAGAGATCTTAAAGGACTTCTCAAAGGCAATAATCTTGGAATCATATTCTGATAGATAGTAAAGGAGAAGGAAAGGCAATTCAACTGGGGCCAGGCCGGTGGGTACTTAGACATGAGAGAAACAAGAAAACCATGTCATCTCATTGGTGGCTGTGTCTCAGTCAAAGGGCTTATTTGAAACTAACATCTTCCTATACATCATAAAGCAGGCAGAGAGGCAAATCCCAGTTGGTGTACATGTGTATTAATGAGGGATCTACATCTATTACCTTTAAAGACCCAGGCTTCATTACAGCGTCTTTTCCAGTTGACTTTGTCTGTTCCATATGGGCTTTTCGTAAGGGACATTGGTGGTGCTTCATGGGCAAGTGCCCATTTTCAGAGGCTAATGAATATTGTGAGAAAGAGTTGGAGATACAGCCAACACCTTATTGGTTCAAACTGACGCTATAGTTAAATGGTATATTAGATAAGCTTCTCGTGGTGTATAAGTAATTTTTTTAAGTTTATTGAATCATGATAGGTATAACCACAAAAACTTAAAAGTATGCATTTGAGGAATTCAATAACTGTGCATCCACAAAACTGAGGAGTCAAATAGGAACTTGTGAGGTCAGAATAACAGTGGTGTGAACCATGTCCTCCAGTGTCACAGATGCTATGTTTGGAGTTACACTTGTTTCTTTGGTGTTCACTCCGTCTCTCTTCTTGCCTTTTTGTATCCTGTGTTTGAACCCAGGTGAACACTGAGAGTCTCTCTACCTCTCTTCAATCACACTATGATTATAAAGTTTCACGGAGACCACGAGATCACAAAAGAAACATACTATTCATGTGAATAAAAGTTTTCGGGTATTGTTGGAGAGTAGGGGAAAGATAGCAGCAGAGGTTGAGAAGAGAAAATGTTCTGCAAAGAATGGAGAATTTCCAGAGTTCTTGAACTGCAACTGCTTAGCCCTACATCAAACCCAGTGTTGACACTGTACCTTTTCCTCTTTCCAGTACCACCTGAGAGAGTCCATTCAAAATGCATGACAAGTGAGTTGCTTACATGGGTGTTATATTGATTCGTTCTACTAACATAACATTTGCTGGCATCTTGTGTCTAATTGGCTTATATGGGTCCTAGGCTACCTTGGGAAATCCCAATCCATTGTTAGCCTACCCCCAGATACAGATAAAATGAGAGAGAAATCATATATCTGGCTTTCCCTGTTGTTAATATGGTTTTCTTGGTGACATGAGTGAAGAATACATTAACATGAATAAAAATATTAGAAACAAAATTGAAAACAATTCATCTTCTGTAACTACTTCAGATAAAATGTTTGGTAGAATATCTAAAGTATGTATCATTTGGAGTTTTATCAAGTTACCCCTTCACTTATAAATTGTCATGCTTCATGGGCACTGGCAGATGTTATATTTTGTTCATTTTGAACTTCCTCAAAGTGGGAAACCAATCACAATCCATCATTCTTGAATGCAACATTCTATTTTGAAAGGAGTGTTCAAAAGGGGAAAACAGTGGTTCTCTTATAACCTATTACAACTAAATTTTGAAAACACAAGTCATCGTGGATATTTTATTTTATTTTTTTTTTTGGATATTTTAAAAGAAGTAATACTTGGGTTTATATGAAGAGGGAAAAAGAAAGAACATGGCAGTATGCTGGAATGGGACAAAATCTCAAAGAGAGTGAAGAAGAGACATTTGAAGTAGAGTGAGGGACATTTGTAGTAGTGCTGCTATGCTCTGGCCACAGGGGAAAGCCAAAACAGCTGTAACAATGAATCCATAGAAGTCATGGAGAAAAATAATCATCTTACAGGATCTCACAGGCTGTCCTAAAATTTTGCTTCCCAAACCCTGAATCAAAGTGCTTAAGCATTAAAATGAATGTGAACACTGTTTCACATTTTAAGCCTCCACTTAGTTGATGTAGAGAAGAGAGGACAATGTAAAGCCTGCTCAGGAGCACTTGGAAGCGATAAACAGACCAGGGCAAAATGGTGTCAGTGTGAAAGAAGTGATGCCTCTGAACTAAAGAAGATAGGAGGTGACTCCATGCAGATGCGGTGATGAGTCAGATGGGATCTGTCAGGGAGAGGGAAGTACTGATAATGACTCCTACGTGGCTGGCTAATGTCTCAGTATGCATGGTGTTGCCATTCGAGGAGGTGGAGGACACTGGACATACAACTATTCAAAGTTTTTCTGGGCTCTTAGAGAAACAAGTGGCTGTGATTCTGATACCCAGAACTTGGTTTATACCCTTCCATCCATACAGCCTCTGTTCATGTTCCCGGCATCTGGTCAAATCACTCCAGACACACAGATGTGGCTTCTTTTCTTTGAAGAGGCCAAGTTCTCTGTATCATGAGGATATTCACTCCCCTGGTAGCTTTCCAGTGTATGAGTTGGTAAGACGGCACACAATAAGATCTCTAGAGGAGTAGTCCATTACCACAGCCCAGGAGGCTAGCTCCTAGGATTTCATTCTGGGTAGTAAAAGGATGCCTTCAGAGTAATTGGGACTTAGAAAAAAGTTCTTTTCTACCTGAGGGCTAGATTTTTCTGAGGGCAAATAAGGAAATACACACTTTCTGATAGTAACTTAAGAAGAAAGGAAGAAGCAGATGCTTTCCTGATGACAACCTTCTTTTTTACTTCATCTTGAATAATCTCTTTCTCTTGACAGTCTCTCTACAGTTACATCTCTTTACTTGCAGATACATAAACTTGTCTTTACATACATACATTTCTCCTCTATACACTCACATATCTCTATACATAGTACATTTATTTTTGCACAGTTGCATTCTCCACATATTCTCCACATAGCTGCATACCTTCACACTTCTTCTTTACATAGCCACATTTCTCCCCACATAATTGCATTCTCCACACACATATATACTTTTCCCTCACATATACATCACACACACACAGACACACACACACACATATATTCTATACAGCTACTTCTTCTATATCAGCTACATCTCCTCACACTTCTTACATCTCTCATATTTCTCTCTCTGAACATTCAACTACATCTCCCTTCAGCACACACATACACAGAGAGACACACAGACAGACACACTTCTCATGTTTCTCTTCCTCTATAGCACAAATACAAGTAACATTTTCAGGGACACATTTCTGGAATGTGGTTCATAGACTCACTGACACTCCACTGGTTAAAACAATTTTCCCTTTCCCCACATATAACAATTACAAGTCAATTCTTGCTTAGGAGTTATACTTTGTGTCTACTTCATATTCTCTATGCTGGGATTTCTTCTGGTTTGAACATGTGCAGGTTTTGGGCTTGCTACCACAGTCTTTGTGAGTTTCTAGGTGTGTCAGACCTATGTTTTGAGAGATAGAAGTTTAAATACCAGATTATTGAGTTAAATCTTAGAAGGGACATCTCTTGGAGTTATCAGGCAAGTAACTAAATCTCTTCTCAAAAAAGAGATAAAGATAAATGATAGATTTCAAAGTTCAAAACAAGGAGAGTCTGTGGTACACTAAGACTCCATATGAAGTGAGGGGATGAGCTCATGTTTAGAATTCTAGGGAAATTGTTGGGAAAATCAGAAAATAAGAACAGAAAATAAGGAAAATAAATTTCTTTAAGAAATTGGAAATAAATGATCAAATAGAAGTAAAATAGATGAAAATAAATAGTGAGAAAAACTTTAAGTATAATAGAAGTATATCAGGTAATAATTACCTTGAAGTGTGAAGAAATATGATATATTGATTCATAAGTATATGATACATGTACTTCTTACTGAGGAACTATGTAATATATCCATTCCAAAATATGTCAATAGTGATCAGTCCTGACTGTCTTTGAACAGTAAAAAGAATAATTGAAAATAATATGCATCACCTTCAGGTGGAAGTTCATAAAAAATAAACACACTTTTAAATTTTCATATATGTGTAGTGTATTTACATCTCCTTCTTCTCCTCCTTCCAACCTTCCCATGTTTTCCCATTCCTACTCCCTCTCAAATTCATGGTCTTTTCCCTCAATTAGAAGTTTTAAGAATCATCCCATAGTTTTGCCAGTTCATCTTTCCCTGAGACTATTGTGGTCTCAAATGCTGAAGAAAGAATTCAGCTAATGCGTGATAGACTAGTGTCAATACTTGGCCATATACTGTGAGCCAAGGACACTAGGATTTGAGGCTGCTCATTACTGCAGCTGGCAATGTAATCTGTTCTCACAGATTTGGACAGGTGAGAAAATGAAACAGGAAATGCCACCAGGTACAACTGCAAATAACCCTGACTCCATGATTTTTCTACTTTACAATAGTACAGAGGCCTTCCATAAAAATGGCATTTCAACTTTGAACTTGAGAGACCAACATTAAGAATGAGATTCTCTCTGATCATCCTGGGCAATGGTATCAAGCCACAGCTTCCGGACAGCTACATGGTGGCAAAGGTACACACTGGCATCCTTCACTTTCCTGTGAGGCCAAGCTACAGTGTTCAGTAAGCTGGGAGTATTTGGTGTATTTTTTTTACAATGGATTTATTATGATATAAACCCATACTGAGTCAAGAACTAATCTGTACTTTTTTAAAAAAGGAAATAAAGAAAGAAAATAGTCAGGAAATCAAGATATCTTATTATTATTGTATTAGTCAAAATCCAACTAGAAAATAGAAGTCAGTCTTAAGTGCTTAGACTATATAAAACATAATCCAAGAAGTTGATTAAGATGTTAGAATTGAGTGAAGGAATGACAGAAGAGTTTAAAATCTTGTATTAGGAAGAAAAGCTAGAAACTGACAGGACGAAAAGTCACAATCTGCAATCGAATAATCAGAGTCCAGAGACTGGAGTCTCCTGGCACAATCGGGATTCATTGCAGTCCTGACCCCTAACACCTAGAACCTTGGATGTGGTGCTCTCACTTCCAGAGACTTCCACTAATGAAAAGCAAAGGGAGCCACACCAGACAGTAGGTTTCTCTTTCTTCAACTCCTGTCAACTGTCCAAAACCCACTTACCTGTGAAACACAGAAACTAGATCTGTGTCAATCAACATGCTATTTGCCTTCCTCCTTAAAAGAAAACAGAATGGAGGAAGGACAAAGACACATGTCTGACAGCAAATGGTTCTAAGAACTGTGATAGGCCCAAGAACGTAGAAGACAGTAATATTTACTCTCCATAGGAGCAAGCTTGATTTTTCATGAAGGTCTGTTAACATGAAATGCTTATGTGTCTGCAACTGGAGGAGACACATAAAAATGATACTGATGAGATTGGACATGTGAGCAAAGGCAAATCATTAATAGCCCAGTGTGTCACGCACAAAAGTTTGACATCTATTCTGCAGGTCTTTATAACATGAGCAAAAATTCTGTCTTGGAAAGGGAAGTTCAATGTTGTCATGAATACTAGATTTAATAGAAGAAATAGATAAGTTATAAATACTTTGCATAAGAATTATGTAGTAAAGGCTTGACCTGATGGAAGGCACATTAAAGCTAATGGATGGTCTAAATGTAGCTAGAGACTTAATAGAATTGACATCATGGGATTATAATGACATCAGCGTGGTCTTAGTCTCATTGAACATTACTTGATTTTTTTGTCATTTTTAAATGCAACTTTTTAAATGAGAGAATAAGAAGATGATGAATCTAGAAAAACGAATAGATAACGAATGGTAGGAAATTGAGATGTTTAACATATAGATAAGAAAAAGTAATGAGTATATTCTTCATATGCTAGACTATCTGTCCCATAACAGAGTCTCTAGAGACTGTGACCCAAGAGGAAAACTGTCTAGTTAGGTTCCAGAATGAACACAGGTAGAGTCACTGATCTTTTCATTGCTTTATTCATTCTTTTCTAGACTCACTACACTTTAGGACATTCATTCTACAATGGTAGAATGAGATTCAGCCAACTGGGATGTGCATGTCCCTTCTCTGTCCACTCCCACCTTTACTGTCTTCATGCAGATGTTACACCAGGTGTGATAGGGCCTCCTGGAAAATAGAAGAACAAAGATAAAGAAGCCAGGCCTAGCTAACATGTAAGTAGAAAGTTTCAAAAATATTCACTTTTACCCTCCTATTTGACAACATTTTGCTGATGTTGAAGTAAAGACTCAGTATGCCTTATCAAGGGTCCCAAAGCTGTGCAATTAGGTAAAGTCATGACTTGTCCTGTTCAAATGTTCTTTCTATAAATGCATATGTTTTGCTTTCTGAAGTCTCTGGACTATGCATATTTCATGAATATAATCAATGAAATAAAAATAATGTACTTATAAATAATGAGAGAACATTCATGTAGCTAAGGCTTCCCCCATGGAAGAAATGCCTCCCCCAACCAAGTTGTTATTACCAGAAGCTTCTTCACAGACTCTGAAGCCTCAGGCCCCAGTTCATCCACACACTTCTTCAGCCCTTGCACCAGATGCTCTACAGAAATGCCCAGGGTTTTCAGAAGCATTTTCAAGGGGTCAAATAAGGGAATAAGGTTGTCAACGGGAACAGGAAGAGGGACACTGTTGATGAGGAAGGCCGTGGCTGCAGAGCAAAGGAAAACAGAATGAAAGATGGTACACACATCCCTGTCCAAGACCCCATCACCTTCCTCTCTGCCCACTACAGTCCCTAGCCTACATCCATTCAGTGGGATTTCCCATAAATATGTATGCCTTTTGGGCTTTGATTGTGGCAGCCCATCTTTCTAGGATGTTCCCCAGAAAACGTAGTCCCTTTTTCCTCCTGTGGCCTGGTTTTTTTTCAAACATTACCACTAGAGAGAAGCCTGTAGTAACCACTAAATGTGAACGCCATATTCTCTTAATCTTTTCTCATATTTTTCTTATTATTGCCTCCAGTATTATGTTTGTGTTATTTTACCAGCTTCATCCTCTCATTGGAATAGAAGGTATTTATGTCTGTTGCTGTGCTACATGTTCAGAAGTGACTGCGGCATGTAGTAAGAGGAAGTACTGACAAATTCAGTAGGAACTAATGGGTGATTGAGTAAGAAGATGCTTTGTATATATGCTTGCCACAGCCTTTAGGCCAATAGAGAAGTACCGTAAAGCTTTTCCATTCAAGGCCAAGAATCAATGGACTAGATCACAGCCCATGAAATCAATTCAATTCATTACATCATAATTGCCACCAGTTAGAGAAGGAACAGTTCTGAGATTAAGAAGAGAAAAGGCCCTTAGACACAAGATCAATACATCATTGTGATGTCAAACACACACACACACACACACACACACACACACACACACATGCATTTAGTCTAGCTATCTATCCAGAGAGGAAGACGAGAGTGCATGATGGGTATGATTAATAGGTAGATGACAGGGTTGTACTGTATAAATTCACTAAAGTAAGATTTTTTTAAAGCCTTCGATGCCATACCCATTATTATGGATTTTTTAAAGAGACAGTAAGGAGTTATTAAGTTTTTTATGGGGAAATTGCATTTTGCATATTTGGTTTAAGGAATAGTAGTCACTAGCAATTGGAAGGAAATAGAGAACGAAGAGTAGGAAGAAATCAAAAGGGATGTTTAGGGACTGAGCAAGATTATAGAATGGACAGGTAGAAGGGAAACTGCACAATTAGTTCATGATGCTATGAATATGTGTACGTACCATTTAAAGCTTCTTAATTTGTACAATTGACAACTTAATAACTACAATTTAAAATAATGGTTTATAATTTTCCAGATAAAAAGGAAGAAAATTACTTTGCATAGAAAATAAACAATAGAAAATATGTGATATATTTTTAGAATACAGAAACATAAATACATGTATGTAGAAAGCATTCACATATGAATCTCCATCTTACTAGCTAAGACCTGCCAAGGTTCAGTTTTTCTCAGAAAACCTTCTTGTTTCCTGATTCAAAGTATGAAACTGAGCTTGTCCCACACCCTGCCTCCCTCTATCTTCTATCTCCTATCTTCCTCTCAAATGTTCTCCTCATAGAGTGGTAGTTATTCTGATCCATGTTCTTTTCTGTTGCCATATTTGTCTACAAAAAATTTCTTTGCACACTAAGGGACAATGAAATATTCAAAACTGGCCAAATTTCTCAAAAAGAAAAAACAATCCCAAACAAACAATGATCTTAGGTCGTGATCCTAAGTGCAAGCAGCACTTGGAATCTCATGGTTTATCTTCATACCTTCCATATTAAACATTTCCACAGAGTTTATCTATCTTTCTGGGGAATGTTCGTTGAACCTTTTACACTTGGTGAACAATGACTATCATTGAGCATTTTTCTCGGGGACTCAAATCTTTCATCCCCATCCTTACAGTGACCCCCTCTGAGAGGAGTGGCTCAGCCTCTGAAGAAGCAGGTTTCTGTACTTTACTAGAAAGTTAAGCGCTTCACCCCTTCCCCGTACACACCCTGCACTCTGCCTGCACGCCTGACTGCAGCCTGCAGAGCGATGACTCCTGCAGAAGTCTCTTCCCACGCCCAACTAGAGCTCCTTTACAGCAGCTTCTACAGCTGATAGATGTAGTTGTTCCAAGGGAATCCAATTGGCCTGCCTAATTGGAGATAACAGCAAGAATAACTACAAAAACTATTAATGATTAAGGAGAACTGGGATGTCCATTGCCCATCAGTAGGAGCTGGCTAATTTACTGTGTATTGGAGATAGTACTCACATTGGGTTAACTTGACTGACAGAGGAGCCCCACTATCTTCCCACAGTTACCAATATTTTCTGGGACTCGGAAACGCCTCTTTTCATACTCCACTGCTGGTAAGCCAGGCGTAGCTGTGCTGTCACACAGAGAAGCAGAAAGGTAGAGAACTATTGATGCTCCAGACGGTGACTTACCGGAATAACCACAAATACCGATGGTCACCAGCAGAAAGATGGATACCAGTTTCATAGCTAGTGTCTGTGATGTCCTGACTTTAGAATGCTGTCAGAAAGCCCAACAAATCCGGGAGTCGATAGTTCTGCTTGCCGTCACAGGGATGGCTGCTTCTCACACATGTATTAATATATACACTAAAGACCTGAACTGCACCCGCCGCCTTTTGACTCACCCTAGCAGAGAAGAGCATTTTTGCTTCCTAAGTAAACACTTTGGAGGGGTTTCTGCTTTTCATCACCTTCTCATGAGAAGCAAAGCCACACACGGAAGTAGTCTCAAGTAGTTCTTTCCCAAGCCCTCACATTGAAACAATGGCAGACGCTAAAGAATTCTACTCCTGGAAGAACACTTAAGAGCAAGTAAGGACTTTATGTCAGGATAAAGACTTGTTTTTCTCCAATTTGTTCTACTATTTAAAGTTTAGAGAATTGCACTGCCTGATGGACTTCCTAGATTTAGCATAATGACACTGACATGTTTCTCTTGAATTTACCACTGATCAATATCTACATACTGACTATGACAAGCTCACCATGTCTCTGTTACTTTTCTTAGTGTCCTCTAGTAATTCAGGGAAAATTCAGGGTGTATTTATCTATCATCACCTATGTCTATGTTTGTTTAATCTATAGCATCCTCTATATCGATTCTGAGAAGCTGCCTATTTCCAAGACTGCCCTCCCTGGACCCAGAGCTCAGCCATGAGACATCAGAATGACCACATCAGTAAATAACACTTATTGGAGTTCGTTGGGGGCATTGGCTGAGCACCGAATGCAAAGAATGGGGTGGAGAGAACATTCAATAGGAGAAACAGGGATCAGAGTTCATGTCCTTCATGGAGTGAGCTTAGTCATATTCTACTGCCTATTTCAAACACCAGAAAATGCTAAGAAGACAAAGTATGCTGTCATTCCCTTAATGTGTGAGATCAAACCTGCCCTAACTTGCCCCCGTACAAAGATATGGTATTATTGTGAGGACTTAATAAACTGCACAAAGCCATGTGTGCCAAATCAAAATTAATATGTAGGCCATCTGTTACTAATTTCCATACACTGCTAAATTGTACTGTGGTACTGACATTAATTTCAGCTACTTGATAAACTAAATGAAAAGGCTACAGATTGCGTCGGTGCAAAGTCAATGCTGCCTTTTCTGCTATGAGCTCCTCTGTTTCTCAAACATATTAATACCTATATTAATACATCATGTGGCTATGCCACCCTCTCAAAGCTGCCTCCCATATGTTATATGTCATCATTTCTTTTGGCATACTAAACCTCTACTGTCTTTTACCAAGGCTGCCATGGTCTAGTTTAATTTACAAATCTTTGCCTTGCCATTCTCTCCTCTGATGTGGTACAATGAATTTTCTTAGTAGTGGTTGTTGGAGTTTCCCCCTCTCTGCTTGAGGAGATCTGTGACAGCAGCTACTGTTCTTCTTCCGGGACTCTAGTCCCTTCCAGTCAAGGTCTCACCTGTGCTTCTGTTTTTCTCAGCTCCTATGTGAATTGCCTTTTTATTCCATATTTCTGATATTAAAGACATATAAAAATCCTTGCTGACCCTGAAGACAATGGTTTCACTCAAATTCCTAATTTCCAGAGGTTGGGAGCAACTCACCCGTGAGTGCATTTTTCATGTGCAAAACAGACAATCCAGAGTCCAAATACCTTCCCTGGACAAGAGCTCTGTTCGCCAGGACCCTCAGAATCTCTGTTTCCCTGCCCTCATCTTGGCAGCCATGTGCTAGCCAACTAAAGTCAGTTCAGTAAGCCCAGAGACCATGGAAACTGCTCAAACTAGTCTCTCTAATTCATTTACTTTATTTTTCTTATAATTTCCCTTGGAAGCAAACAAGAGCTCTTGACCACACTTTACCTACTCATTTTTCTCCCCAGGACCCTGCTGCTCCGCTGAGTTCCTAGGCCCTATACCATGTCATGTTCCCACACCAGATACCAAATTCCATTTACTGTGATGGTAATCTCCTAATCTGCTGGTAAGAATATTTATAAAATAAAATCTTTTCTAAATTGATTCTTTGGGAATTCTCAAACCCTTTCTTGCATGTTTGTTCTGGCACTGCTAAAGCCTTTATGCACATAATGGATGTTCATAATAAAAGTTTCCTTTCCAAGGTCTAGTTGTGAGTAGCTAGAGAAGGTTGTTTACTCATTTTGTATCCTAATATGGAGTCCAGCAAAAATTTGTAGTTATGAGAAGTCTCAGTACCAGGTCCCATGTGCAATCATTTCATTCTTCTCATAAACACTCTATGGATAAGTTTTCATTACATTTTTAAACAAATGACATGAAACCAGAAGCATTGAGTTAAGGTTATTTAATCAAAGACAGCATTCACAATGTCATCTCAACAGATATAGATAAATTTTTGACAAATTCCAGCATTCATTCTCGGTAAAAACCCTGAAGAAAGTAGGAATAGGAGAAAAATGTCCCAACAGAGTAAAAAGCTATATCTTACCAACCTACAGCCAACATTACACTGAGTGGGGAAAAACCTCACTGCATTTCCATTACAGTCAAGAAGGGGACAAGGGCTCTTCTTTTCTCTACTCTTATTCAGCAAGGTCTTAGAAGTCTTAGCTAGAGCAATAAGACAAGTGAAATAGAAGCCATAACAATAGGAAAGGAAGATTTTAGCTACCCTTATTTGAAAATGATATTATCCTGCACATATAGCACTATAAAAACTCTACCAGAAAATTCTAACAACACTTTCAGCAAAGTAGGAGAATACAAATTCAGCATATAAAGATCAGAAGCTTTTCTATTCGCCAATAGCAAACATGCTGATAAAGAAGTCACAAAATCAATTACATCCACAATGGTTTCAAACAATCTTAAATACTCAAGAATAAGTTTAACCAATAAAGTTAATGACTTTTCCAATGAAAATGATAAAACACTGAAGACAAATAAAAGACACGAGATTTCCTAGACCCATGAAATAGCTGAATTAATAGTGTGAAATACCTGTATTACTGAAAGTGATCTACAGATTAAACACAATGAAGTTCTATTAAAATTTCAATGGCATTACTCACAAAAGAAAAAGGAAATCCTAAAATTTGTATGGGATTACAAAGACTCCAGAATGACACAGCAGTCTTAAGGGGGAAAAAGTGATGTATCAGAATATCTGATATGAACTTACGCTGCAGAGCCATTGCAACCAAAACAATAAGGTGCTGGAACAGAGGGATGAAAATTAGATAGATTATTGGGGCAGAGTAGAATATCCAGAATTACACTCACAGAGCTACACCCATATGCTTTGTTTTGTTATGTTTTATTTTTTATAAAAAAAATACATTGGAACAAAGATAAACTCTGTTCAAAATGTGCTGAAAAAACTTGACATTCACAGGTAACATAAATATAGAACCCTATCTCTTTCCCTGTTATGCAGACTCAAAACGGATGAAATTTTCGTGTAAGGCCTAAACTATGAAATTGTTTTTTTTTATTTTTTTTATTCTTTTTTAATTAAAATTTCCACCTTCTCCCCGTTTCCCATTTCCCTCCCCTCCTCCCAAATATTGCCCCCTCCCCCCAGTCCCCTCTCCCTATCCCCACTCCTCTTCTCCTCCCCCCACACCATTCCCCCTCCCTCTCGATACTGAAGAGCAGTCCAAATTCTCTGCCCTGCGGGAAGACGAAGGTCTTCTATCTATGTCCAGGAAGGTGAGCGTCTAAACAGGCTAAGCACCCACAAAGCCAGTTCATGTATTAGGATCGAAACCTAGTGCCATTGTCCTTGGCTTCTCATCAGCCTTCATTGTCCGCCATGCTCAGAGAGTCCAGTTTCAACCCATGCTTATTCAGACCCAGACCAGCTGGCCTTGGTGGGCTCACAATAAATCAGTTCCACTGTCACAGTGGGTGGGTGCATCCCTCGTGGTCCTGGTTTCCTTGCTCATGTTCTCCCTCCTTCTGCTCCTCATTTGGACCTTAAGAGCTCAGACCGTTGCTCCAAACTGAGACTCTGTCTCTACCTCGATCCATCGCCAGATGAAATTGTTAAAGGAAAACTCTGTAGACATAGGTGAGGACTTTCTTGAGAGCTGTTTGAAGATTTTAACAAGGGAGATCAGCTACTCCTCTATTCTGGGAACATCCTCTTCTATGGAGCATTCAGGTTCAGGAAGGAGGCACGTGGAGTGGAGAGGGAGAAAGGAGACCCCAACCTAGGCATCTTAATCCATAAGGCTACAGATGTTGCAGCCAGATTGCCCTCATTCCCAGGAAAGAACTCTCTTAAAATGACTCAAATCTTTTAGGAAGGATGATAAATGAGGTCATTCTATGAAATTCAAAAACTTCTACAAAGTACCAGAAACATACATACATACATCAAGTCTAGTATAAGTCTATGCTGGCAGGCTGACAGACAGTGAAACTTCCCAGGCCCAGAACCAGGGCTGTGTATTGACCCACCCCATCTATGAATTGCTGTAGCACAAAGAGGAGGCGGGATTGATCCTGAGGGCCGAGGGCTGTAGGAAGCAGCACGATATTCAGGTGTACATCTCAATGAGGGTCCTAAGTCGATGGTGCAGCATAGATCAGGAGCCTTGAACCACACCAAAGATTCTTTTTGATTAATGCCTGCATATAAAAAGGTGTGGATAAAGGGTTTCACCGTGTGACTCATTGTATCACGCTGCAGTTTACAGCACAAGATTCTTCCTTTCTTCTTTTTTTCTCTTAAATTTTATTTTGTTCTATGGGGGGGGGACTGGTAGGATCAGGAGGCATGATGTAAAAGCCTCAAAGAACAAATAAAAAGAAAGTTTTAAAAAAGAATAAGTTAGGAATGAGGGAAAAATCATTGTTAGTGGTTCCGAGAGACAATACACAGAATATAAAGTTGACTCAAAAAACTAGATGCCAGAAAACAAATGATCCATTCAATAACTGTGCTAGTGAAATGAATAGTTTGTAAAAGATAAAATATAAGTGGTCAAGAGATACATTTTTAAATATTCAACATCTCAAGCAACTAAAGAAAAATAAAACAAAATCTCAATGAAATTCTACTGGTCAGAGGACCTATCATTAAAAAAAAAAATACAGATGGTATTGAATGTAAATTAGCTCAGCAACAGTGGGAATGAATGTGGAGATTCCTAAAATAGCATAGAAAACTAGAATGAACTAACACTTAACCCAGATATACCACTTCTGGTTATGCACAAAAGATGCTAAGTCAACATATCACAGAGCCACTAAAACATCAATGTTTATTGCAGCCCTGTTCACAATATCTCAGTCATAGAATCAAGCTGGCTGTCGATCAGCAAACAAATAAAGAAAATGTGCTGTTGACGTACAATGGAATTTTGTTCCTCCATGAAAGAATAAAATGATATCAATGGCTGTAAATTATATGCAACTGGAGATCATCATATTAAGTAGAATAAACCAATCTCAGAAAGACAAGTATGTTTTCTGTAATTTGTGCATCTTACACTGGAGGATTCACATGTATATGTGAGTACATATACTCTGCTTTAACATACACATACTAGTACATGTGTGTGTGAGTAGACGTTAGAGGGGAATACATGTGAAGACCAGAGGACACCCCAGATACCACTCCTCAGACATGATCCACCTTGCTTTGTGAAACAGGTTCTCTCACTGTCTGGCCTTCCTGGCCAGTGAGCCTCTGGAATCTAGATTTGTTTTTAAGGAAACATAATGCCCTAAATACCTATAAATGTCATGAAAATAGAAGGGAAACTAAGAGAAAAAGAGTAAGCAGAAAGGGGAAATGGGAGAAAGGAAGAGAATATAGTCAAAATATGTTACATACAAGAAAGAAGTTGTCTTTATGAAACACTATACCATATACAATGAAAATTTGCCAATGAAGAGATTATAAAAATTAAAACAAATACCCAGAATTTAAGACCTTTTTAGTCTGATTTGAATTTTGCTATGTTTAAGTAATTAAGATGTAATTTCCACTAGGTATTTGTTAAATGTTCTGTCATAATTAGTCTTCATCATCAACTTGACTGGATCAAGAACCAACTGAGACCTAAGCCTCTGCATACACTTAGAGGATTGTCTTGATTACATTACCTAACATGGGAAGACCCCTCCCCTCTCCAGCTGCAGGCAGGGTATGGAGGTCAGCTATGGTTTTTTTTTTTTTTCTTTTTGTCAGCTTTCCTTGGATGGAGCCCATACATGTTTCCACGTTATCGATATCTTGCTGATAAATTCATCTGTGCTGTTACTGCTACCACCATGGCTGTCCTTTCCAGATCCTTTGGCCTTCTAACACAGAACAGAGACCAGTGGCTCTTCAAGAACCCTCCAGGCCTTCAGCATCAGATGAGGCACCACCCACACAGAATGAGCAGCTTTAAGTTCTCAGTATGTCCAGTACAAAGGCAGCCATCTTGCTTTATTCCTGTTTGGGCGAGTAGCACCATGCTGTCTCAGGCTTATTGCCAGTGGCTTTCCAATGTACTTTACAGGGAAGTCTCCATAGATTGTAGCTCTGGAAGGCAAAAGTAGAAAGAACAGTGTAAATTGAGAGGGAAATAAAGCAAAACTGAGGGAACCGGAGAACAAGAGGGAAAGTGCACAGCTAACTGGATGTTTCCAGTCAAGGATACAAGGCTTCAAGTGGTGCTTGAGTTTAAAGATTTGGATGAAAAGACAGAAACGAAAACCTGTAACTTGCATTGGCTTATATTAAAAAACAATCGAAAGCAATTCAGTAGATTGATAAAAAAGTTGGGCTCTTCTCTTTCAGAACACGTGCCCAGCACAGAAATCAGACACCTGCTACACACGCTCGCTTTAGATCAGACAAGCACTAAGTGTGCCTGATGGACTACCTGGGAAGTGTGACACTAATCTTCTAAGCTACAACTAGAGGAATGGGATAGATATTCAGTCTTGGAAGATGTGACCTGAGGCCTTGAATGGGAAAGGAAACCCAGTTAGAAACGCGAAGGCAGTGAGACCTGCTGTGTCTAGCAAGACTTCATGCTCATGCCTTGCCCATCACAAACCTGGAAGCAGCACCCTACAATTGGCTCCCAGCATCAGGTACTCCCAAACCTACCCTGGAGTCACTGATTTCTCCTATGTGATCATTTCTGGGGTGTGGGATAGAGAGATCGTACCTTTGTCTTATATCTTTATATTCTAAATCATAACCTGGAAAAATCTCTGACAGTGTCTCCTCCATTTAACATCAGGCTTTGGCCCTGGCCCTGTCTGTTGCTGTATGTGGGAGCTACATTCCTCCTAGTACGTGTCAAACTGAATGTGACCACACTCAGTGACCCCTGAAGTTCAGATTGCTCTTGGCCAAAGCACAGGACTGGGAGCAGTGTCTTGGCTAGAAACCATTTCCTTTTTCCTAGATGTTTACCCTCACTGTGGTTTTGATGACCAAGACCCAGCTCTGGGGAACTGCAGGGGCTCCTGGCAAGCAAGGCGTTTGCATAACACTTCTCCCTACTTATGGCCTCCAACACATTGAGAGGGTCTTTTATTCCTTAAGTGCTCTGTTCTGGGTTCTTAATTATTAAAAACGGAGGCCCACAGTGCCACTTAAAGCAGGTTTGTTGTGTGTGTGGTGTGTGTGTGTGTGTGTGTGTGTGTGTGTGTATACTCAGCAGTCAGGAGACAGAGTTGAGAAGATCAAGAATTCAAGGTCATCCACGGCTACAGACTGAGTTTTAGGCCATCCTGGGCTACAAGAGAACTTATCTTTATTATTTTGCTTTGTTTTATAGTGGGGATGGAAGAAATGGAGGTTGAAGTCATGGTATATCCTTCGGATTTATGAAATTTGGAACTGCACAAGAATCACTTTCAAATCGGTGGTACACATGTGCCCTCTTGTGACCAAGTTTGAGATTATACTAGAGCTTGTCTACAAAGCAAAGACTATTAAGAAGTGACAGGATAGTTGCGGGGTTGGTGAAGATCTTCTCCCAGTCAGTGGATTGCCTTTTTGTCTTAGTGACAGTGTCCTTTGCTTTACAGAAGCTTCTCAGTCTCAGGAGGTCCCATTTATTCAATGAGGTCCTTAATGTCTGTGCTGCTGGGGTTATACGTAGGAAGTGGTCTCCTGTGCCCATGTGTTGTAAAGTACTTCCCACTTTCTCTTCTATCAGGTTCAGTGTGTTCGGACTGATATTGAGGTCTTTAATCCATTTGGACTTGAGTTTTGTGCATGGTGATAGATATGGTTCTATTTTCATTCTTCTACAGATTGACATCCAGTTTTGCCAGCACAATTTGTTGAAGATGCTCTCTTTTTTCCATTGTGTACTTTTAGCTCCTTTACCAAAAATCAGATGTCCATAAAGGACTAATCTCCAAAATATATAAAGAACTCAAGAAACTAGACCGTAAAAGGCTAATCAACCCAATTATAAAATGGGGCACTGAGCTGAACAGAGAATTCTCAACAGAAGAAGTTCAAATGGCCAAAAGACACTTAAGGTCATGCTCAACCTCCTTAGCGACCAGGGAAATGCAAATCAAGACAACTTTAAGATACCATCTTACACCTGTCAGAATGGCTAAAATAAAAAACACCAATGATAGCCTTTGCTGGAGAGGTTGTGGAGAAAGGGGTACACTCATCCATTGCTGGTGGGAATGCAAACTTGTACAACCACTCTGGAAAGCAGTGTGGCGGTTTCTCAGGAAATTCGGGATCAACCTACCCCTGGACCCAGCAATACCACTCTTGGGAATATACCCAAGAGATACCCTATCATACAACAAAAGCATATGCTCAACTATGTTCATAGCAGCATTGTTTGTAATAGCCAGAACCTGGAAACAACCTAGATGCCCTTCAGTGGAAGAATGGATGAAGAAAGTATGGAATATATACATATTAGAGTACTACTCAGCAGTAAAAAACAATGACTTCTTAAATTTTGCATGCAAATGGATGGAAATAGAAAACACTATCCTGAGTGAGGTAAGCCAGACCCAAAAAGAGGAACATGGGATGTACTCACTCATATTTGGTTTCTAGCCATAGATAAAGGACATTGAGCCTATAATTCGTGATCCTAGAGAAACTAAATAAGAAGGTGAACCCAAAGAAAAACATATAGGCATCCTCCTGAATATTAACCTTCATCCGGCGATGAAAGGAGACAGAGGCAGAGACCCACATTGGAGCACCGGACAGAAATCTCAAGGTCCAAATCAGGAGCAGAAGGAGAGAGAGCACGAGCAAGGAACTAAGGACCGCGAGGGGTACACCCACACACTGAGACAATGGGGATATTCTATTGGGAACTCACCAAGGCCAGCTGGCCTGGGTCTGAAAAAGCATGGGATAAAACCAGACTCGCTGAACATGGCAGACAATGAGGACTACTGAGAACTCAAGAACAATGGCAATGGGTTTTTGATCCTATTGCACGTACTGGCTTGGTGGGAGCCTAGGCAGTTTGGATGCTCACCTTAATAGACCTGGATGGAGGTGGGTGGTCCTTGCTCTTCGGGCTGATGAGGGAGGGGGACTTGATTGGGGGAGAGGGAGGGAAATGGGAGGCAGTGGCGGGGAGGAGGCAGAAATCTTTAATAAATAAATAAATTGTAAAAAAAAAGTGACAGGATAAATGACCATTGTCCCACAGCATATTCAGATTGTGGTTTTCTGTAAAAAGTTAACTTTATTTTATGTGTTTGGTGTTTTGTCTGCATGTATGGCTGTGCAGCACATGCGTGTTGTGCTCAAGGGAGTCAGAAGAAATTATCCAGTTCCCTGAAACTGGAATTGTGAAGGTTATGAGCAGCAATGTGGATGCTGGGAATTGAACATGGGAACTCTGTAAGAACAACCAGTTCTCTTAACTGCTGAACCATCTTCACGACTACATAAGAAAAAAAATTAAATGGTATTACAAAATGACTCCCATTAAAAAATCTGTTTAATTGTGTATTATTCAAATATTCTGTAAAATAACCTAATATTAGGATATGTTTTGATAATTAATTGTGGATAATAAAATATTGTTGAATTATAACCTATTTATATTGTGGGACTAAAAAAGGATATTACTAATAAATGCATGTATAGAATACTGTTTTCTAAAAAAACGAAAGTGAGGGAAGAGGGTGCAGAGAGAGTGGTCAACTCGGTTGTTGTTGCCTCATAGCTCGAAGATTCTAGCCATGGTTTTTACAGTGCCTCTAAGTAGTTGACAGCGCAGGTGCCATCAGGATCCTTCTGTCCTGCCAAGACCTTGATAAATAAGCAGGCGTTCTGGTGACCACAGGCTGTAACAGTATTTGGTCTCTTTTTGCAGCCTCTCATCTGTAAATCATAGCTCTAAGACTTCAAGGTACTGCAATGAGTAATTGTGGGGAATGTTCTGAAAGAATATATATTCACATATATTACGTGTGTGTGTGTGTGCATTTGGCAAAAACTTAGGAAGGAACACTAGTAAGAGAGAGTCATAGCACACATTCACATACCTGTGAACAAACATTACCACAACTGGTAACATGATGACGAGTGTTCCCAAGGAAAAACTTTGGACAAAGGACTACCACAGTACAACATGGTACATTATTCAGTTGGTCTTGATTATGCATATCACCTCATTGAATTCATATTCTTTATGAGTACCTTGAAGCTAAAGAAAATAAACAGCCTCCTGTTTGAATGGTTAGTACAGTCCAGCTGTATGGTATGTAACACTAATAAAAATACTAATAACTTGATCATGGTCACCATGTTGAAGTTTGCTCTATTAGATATATTTCTAAACATTCCCCAGAGTTACCTCCCTAAATCTTCACAACACCCCTGTGAGGTGTGTGCTCACATTGTTTATCTTGGTAGAAATGAGGGTCCTGGGGCTCAGAAAGGAGAGATCGCCTTCTTAGAGGATGGCGCTAAAATAGGACAATGAGAGGGATGCCCAACATGACACCAAGATGCCAAGTTCTAAAGCCCAGACACAGCTGATGTAGTTAAGTATACTGTGGGCAACCAGCGGGAGGATGTGTGCACTGGAATTCACCCTCGGGAGAGTGTGGAAGAGGAGGCATCTCAGAGCCTTACCATAAGAAAGAGGCTTTGATAGGTTTGAAGACTGGGCCATCCTTGAGAGATTTAAAAATCAAAGTGGGAGAATGGAACACAATCAGATAGCAGTGCCAATACTGTAAAACAGAAATTACTCAGATTTTCATAGAAACAGAGAAAACAATAATATGGTGGTCTGACTCTTACACCCGGATTCTTTTTTTTGGTTTTTCGGGACAAGGTTTCTCTGTCCCGGAACTAGTTCTTGTAGACCAGGCTGGCCTCGAACTCCCATAGATCCGCCTGCCTCTGCCTCCCAAGTGCTGGAATTAAAGGCATGCGCCACCACCGCCCGACTTTACATCCAGATTCTAAATGCAGCCCATGTGGCTGTCTTCCTCTAAGAGAGTTTGGAGGCCCCTTTGGAGAGCCTAGCCCTTTGAGGATACAGGCTTCAAGATGCCCTTTTCCCACAACAGGAAAGCATGATAGTGACGTGGGTACCAGTCCAGGTTTGTCCTAGAAGGTGCTGGTTCAAGACACAGATGTACGGATAGTGAGGTGGTTATGAAAACAACCTCTCTGAGCATGAGTTTAACAGTAAAACACGGTTTGTCTGAAGAAGATGGGATTCTGAGAAACGTTAGTGTGAAGCCCAGGAAAGCTCTTTGGAAACCAAACTGGGGTTATAAGCAGGACATTTTTTCATGTCATTCAGAAAGTGCTATACAAAGGGACTCAATTCACAGACCAGGAATGTGAATTTTGAATAATCAGAACCAAGCTCAAAATCTATTTCTGTCTGACTTTCTGTAACTTATTAACCTCTCTGGACCTGGGTTTTATCATCTGTAATTAACTCTACTCCACGGATTTGTTGACAGGAGTAAATTAAATGTGATACATTCATGAGGTGCTAGATAGGTGTGTTTGCTTGATTTATGATATCCAACATGTGTTAGCAATATTCTAGCTGGCATAGAGTAGCAGTGCAGCTGAGAAGGTGGGTATAAACAGACAAGAGAGGAGGGGAGACAGGAATGATAGTGGGTTGGGGAAGGGACTCACTTCATCAATGAAAATGGCACATCCTAAAACGGGCAGGAAAGTTGTCTTTATTTTCCATAAGATGATATGAGGTGAGAATTTAAGCAGTGCACAGCTACAGAAGCTTGAGCCTAATGAAATCTCAGCCATAGAATATATGTGTGCTGGTAGATATCCTGGTTTCATAAAATATTCTGGCAACAAGAAGCCCAGGAAGAAAATGTTTTGTTTATTTTAAAATTCTAGGTTACTGTCTATCAGAGAACTCATAGAAGCACGTCATATCCACAGTTAATTACCCTATGGTATGTATTTTTTATTTTTCTGTAAATCTAAAATTTTTCCAATGTAATAAAACATCTACTCTTAATGACAAAATATAAGTCATTTGGTAGTGGTCTGAACTAGGGACTCGCCAGTAAAAATATAACTAGTCAAAATTTTGGAAATTGATTCATCATGTCTTAGTTAACTTGGTTATTGGACAAGGATGACCTTTAAGAGAAAGAGTTAGAACAACGATTAGCAGAAACAAGACATCTACTTAGGTCCTGTGCCTCTCTCTAGGCCATTAGAGGCATAGCCTCTCAAATATCAGAGAAACCATCCTGACTAACTTGCAGGGACAATGCTGGAATAGAGCACAGTGGTAGAAAAGGAACCAGGAGGACACAGACAAAATGTGCATTTGGAAAGCAATGACTGACTGCATAACATCCTTGCCAGGCCTGGAAGCAAGGGTAACACCATGGGACAATGGTGATGTTTTCAAAGGAAATGGGAACATTCCCAAAAGCAGGGTTGACAATAAGGTTAAACAGACCAGCTTTGTGTAGTGCCTGTAAAATGTTTCAGGATGCCTGACAGAAATACACTGGTAGAACAAAGCCAGGTAGAGTCTGGAAGCACACACTGTGTGTGCATCAAGGATGAGAGAAAAAGGCTGGTCAGAAGTGGCAGGGCCTGAAGGGTATCTCCTCCAACTGTCTGCAGCTGATTCTCCTATTTACGATCCAGTTGTGCTTGCTCCCTGCTCCTCCTGTGTTTCTTTATTTAAAATTTAGCAACTTCATGATTAATCATTGCCCCTAGACATATCATAATCTTTAACTTTGAATTCTTTGGTGTCTATATATCATAAAAATTCCTTTATTTTCATAAGCATTTGTGTTTCACAGTAGGAAAGCTTCCCTGTTCCTGCTGAGAACTTAGTTAATCATTGAAGAGGATTCCTGACTGGCTAGGGAACAGAGCATCTGGAATGAGAGACAGGGCTCTAGGTGAAAAGCTGGGTGGGAGGCACTTACAAAAGGTCTGACATAATTGATTTTCATCACCAATAATGATCTGTGTCATTCAAAAAAAGTAAGATAAGAGAAGTTTAGGAGATTCATGTAAGTAAGATTTACAATAGAGAAAGACTGTACCCATAAGAAGAAAAGAGGCAGGAGATTGAGTCCAAATTCAACAAGAATGTCTCAGTAGCAGCAACTGTAAGCATTTATTAAGGCTATGTTTGTGTTCGACATAATTAAATTTATATTCAATAGCCTATTGATTTCCTGTGATAATTCGTGAAAAAGGTACAAGTTCACAGTTCTTACTTCAACGTTCCAAAGCCCACAGAAATAAAAAAAAAAAGTTTTGTTTATGAAAACGAAAAAACAAAAGTTTATGTGGTCATTCAGATAAACGTAATGCCCAACTTAAAATGGTTTGACTTGTTCACTTAACAATGCTGTGATAGTATTAAAGTATTCCCATGTAGTTATTCTGAGTTTTACTTTTATTGTCTCTCTCTACCCGCCCCCCAAATCTCTTTCTCTCCACATGTATCTTAAGAATAAAACAGACTTAGAGCAAGTTAATATTGTTAGGACTTAAACCCAGACCAAACTATTGAGGTGCAGGCTTAATATATCAAAGCAGACCTGGCCTCCAGGTTCTCCCAGCATCCACCAGTCCCTATCAGTTACAGGGTATGGCTGGCATACCTGGCCCTGTATCCTGAACTCTCTAGCTCAAGGGCTAGGCTGCCCTTCACCCAGAGACTTTTTCCTATATAATTCAGATGTTCTGGTTACCTACCCTTTTTGTACCTTTGGTCTCCTGAGTCCATCCCCTCTCTTCCCTTCTCCTTCCACTTTTTTCCCTCTCCCACATGGCCCAGTTCAGCCTGCTCATGTCCACTCTGGTCTCTCCCAGACGTCCCTGTCCTTGCCTATGCTCTCCCTTTTGTCTACAATAACTTCCTCTTCCACCATACCTAGGAGCAACCAAGTTCTCTCTTTTCCTTTTTATTTCTTTTTTTTTCATTCAGATATCACACAGCTTAGACTTATATACATATTGTAGCATGCTGAGAGAAGCCAGGCTCAGATGGAGTATTCTGAAGGTTAAGTATACTGAATGCATTTTCTATTATCAAGACTCTTACCAAATTGTGAGGTTTCAGTCTGTGTTTTGCTGCAAAATCACCAACCTTGTTTGATAAGAAGAATCTCTGGTGTTTTGATTAGTTGTCACAGGCTAATCAAGTGTGTCTACTTGAACTTTCTGCAATGTGCTGAGTAAGTAATAAGACACAGGTAGGTAGGTGGGTGGGTGGGTGGGTGGGTGGGTGGGTGGGTGGGTGGATGGATGGATGGATGGATAGATAGATAGATAGATAGATAGATAGATAGATAGATAGATAGATAGATGATAGACAGACAGAGAGGGATGGATGGATAGACAGACAGATATACAGACACATGGTTGTATGCGAAAGTGTGAATGTGTGTGTATGTATATACATGTATGTTTCTGAATTTTCATGTGTGTATGAATTCTAACACTTGTCTGCTCCCAGGGATTTTTGCAGAAAGTCTGGGGAAGTTGAGTCCTGAGTGGGAAGCTTAATTCACAGTCACAAAGACAGGCTTTGAGTTGTCCACTCTCCTCCCCACAAATTGGGCTTGTGGTCATCTTGCAGTGTGATAGGAGCCTTCATCTTTCAACAGATGGTTCCACAATTCATCTGGAAAAATAAATAACTAAAAGAACTGTCTGTAGAGGGTGATAGTCTGAAAAGCACCTGTTGGCCGTTACATCATCGAGCCTGAGATGCTGTGGGGTTCTGCTGTAAACAAGAAACAAACTGGCTGGTTTCTGGGCAGAGGCAAAAAAAAAAAAAAAAAGAACAGAGTCATAAAAAATTGTGTTTGATTCTGTGTGAAAATGATCACAGAAGATTTTCAGGTAGGAGCGCATAAAAAAACTCCTGGATTTTTTCATGCACTCTGTTGTCCAGTGTGTGATTTTATTTCCTCAATCGTATTTTTGCAAACTTATAAAATATTCTGCAAAGAGTGGTTAGAGTGAGTGGATACCCCCAAACACACACACACACACACACACACACACACACACACACACACACACTGTTGTTATTTGGTTCTAGACACAAAAGTCATCGACACATCTAGTTTATTCTATTAGAGACAATAAGTAAAAAGCAATCAGAACTCTCAATCTAATGTTTCCTCATAAAAAACATGCAAAGCAGAGACTTAAGGGATGAAACAGTCAAGACTGATGACTGTCTCCAAAAGACTACATCTGTTTCCCGTCTCACAGCCCTTTTTAATCGTATCTCTTTTCAGCAATGTCAAGCTTCCTAACTTTTTAGAGCTCTACTTCAAATGGGTGTTATTCCTTATCTGATCTCTCTTGTTTCATGAAAATGAAATTCATAGATTCCTTCCACCAACACCTAATGCATATTAAGTTCCTATAAAATTCATTGAATGAAAGGAAAACTCACTTTAGCTCACTGTTTACACATGCTAAAGTTGAGGTTCTTCATATGTGGGGTGTCAGGAAAAGGACAGAACTAAGAGCAACAATAACAAGTAACTCATGAAGAAGATGAAAATAAAAAAAAAGTGTAGGCCTTGCCCATGCATAAGCCAAGTTAGAAGTATTAGTTGCAGGAAAGAATTAGACCCCATCGTCAGAGTTAGAGGTGTGATGTTAACATTGCATTGCTCTGGAATAGCATTCCTCTTCAAAAGCACAAGAATAAAATAGCACTCTCCAGATGAAAAGCTTAAAATAATGTCAACTGAGGAGCGCTTACTAAGTCTTCTCAAAGAAGAGAGAATTTAGGGTGGACCTTAGAAATTATTAACAATATCTGAAGGTGTATCATGGAGACAAATTGAATTGCTCTGAGGTCAAAGATTAGATAAGCAGCAATTTCAAAAGTTCAAAGTGGGAGAGAAAGGCTGCATTTTAAACAGAGTGTAAGTAGACACCTTCAAGAATAGGGGACCTTTGTTCCTTGTACATTTTATTGAAGAGATTCAAAATTGCCTTTACCTCAAGGTGACATTGGCCTGGGGCATGGAAGCAGAGCTTGCCCTTTCTGGCCAACCAACAAACAAGTATTTATCCTTAATACTGTTAACTTTAACCTGAAGGTCACCAAGAGTTGCTCCGAGTGGCCTCTGACTCAGGAATAATAACTAACTGCATTTACTATTTTCAGTTCTCCTTTTTGTTTTGTTTGCTTGAGGGTAAGGAAAAACTAAACAACAGCATCCATTGCTGTCGACCTGTGCAAGGTCCTGCCTGCCATTGATTCATCGAACCTTACTGTTAGTTACAAGATTAGTGAACTCTATTGCTCATAGAGATGTTGGTTCTGTGTTGGGATCCACTGTTGCCCACTATCTGAAATATTACATTTTGGGTTGATGACTAGTGGTAGATCCACAGTACTTAAACCTCAGTCTGAGAATCAGAAACATGACTATTATCCTGCCCAATGCCATTGGAAGAACATAGTTATATTTATTCTAGGGAACAGCTGCAGACACTAGAAAACCATGTTGAAACGTGTGTTTGACCTTACAATGGTAGTGTTAAAATATTCTTAAAGAGTTTGCATCCCCCTAAACCTGGGAGTAGATTTTTTTTTCTTGGTACTAATTTGTTCTGAAAATACTACTTGTCTTCAAAGAGACTAACATTTTGTCAGGTATTGTAACCAAGTTAATAAATGCTCTGGGATGATTTAAAACAATTGCACTCAATTTCTCGTCCCATTATGTACTCAGTCTGCTTAAGTTTAACTTGTCTTTAAGAAAACAATAAAAGCAACTCGGCTTTGACATGCACATCTAATGTAATCAGCTATACAATCTAATTTAAATGCATAGCTTTAATTTTAAACTGTGTACTCATCCCCTCCCCGGGCCAAAATAATGTATGTATGTGGCTTTTGTGATAAGCATTTACTGAAAGCAAGCAACAGGTTGAAAACAACCATAAAACACATTTCTGATAAATACCAAGAGCAATCTCTGGATATATCTCAGTGGATCGGTCCCTCCTTGGTGCCTGCACACTGATATGCCCATTTCACTATCCTCCACATTCACTGTCTATCAAAGAGCAAACCTAAGGAAGAAGAAAGAAACCCTTCAACTCCAGTTCTAGTTAGGCTTAGATAAGCTCAACTTATCAAAGGGATAGGTTGAGGTATAGTTCTCATACTTTAGCAATCTTTACAGAGTCAAAAACATACTGGCAATAGCAAAGAAAGACAGAGTAGAAGGGTAACTGCCACCTGATGTGTACAATATTAACAAAGGCGGGGCAGTGGTGAGGGACAGAATGATGACAGAAGGGTCAGAGGCACTATATAAAAAGAAAGTCCTATAGATAGACACAAGGTCCCATGTGGTATTGTAACCACAGGATATGGGGGTCCATTAGCAGGTTCTTAGATCTGCAGATTAAGAAAATTTAATACAGTCTCAAAAGGAAACACAAAGATAAATGTATTGAAATCTGGGTAAACAGTGGTTCTTGGAAGCTGCCAGGAAAAGGGGGAAATGAGAAAAAGAGAGTGGGGGGTGTCTAGAAATTAGGAAGTTTTTGAGCAGCTGCGAAGGTAAGTAATCAGAGATCCGGAGAATATCTGGAGTGGCAGGGCAAGCGTGCTTAGATATTAGACTAGTATTTGGGAAAAGGAGATAAAAGAAGAGAAAGAAAAAAATGAGCTACAGCTTTAATATAATATAAGCGAAAGGACAACTACCTGGACAGGTTGGGAACAATGGAGAACTGGAGGCCCAAAGGATTTTTTTTTCTTCTTTTTATTGAAAGGGTGAAAAGCTGTATGAAAGTAGTCATCTACCATTTTGGGCCAACAAAGAAGGCATGTTTAGCATTTGTCCCTTCGCTGTCTAGTTTAGTTAGACTTATGTCACAAATGAATAAGTCACACCATTGTTGCAACTAAGTTTCCTTTTGACTTGGTTAACTTTGGTCCAGTTTAAAACCCTATCATTGGCTCATTGGTGACAGTGGCTTTGGGCTCCTTATCACTTCCTGAAAGGCTTTTGTTGATTTATTTCCAGGATAGTCATTGAAGACCAGCAACTTAGAAGACAGTACCAACAGCTTTGAGATTTTTCCCTTTCTGTCATCATTCTGTCCCTCACCACTGCCCCACCTTTGTTAATATTGTACACATCAGGTGGCAGTTACCCTTCTACTCTGTCTTTCTTTGCTATTGCCAGTGTGTTTTTGACTCTGTAAAGATTGCTAAAGTATGAGAACTATACTTCAACCTATCCCTTTGATAAGTTGAGCTTATCTAAGCCTAACTGGAACTAGAGTTGAAGGGTTTTTTTCTTTTTTCTTAGGTTTGCTCTTTGATAGACAGTGAATGTGGAGGATAGTGAACAGAAAAAGGGGAAATGATGGAGGAAGGTCATTGGTTAATTAAAAAAGAAACTTCTTGGCCCTCATAGGTTAGAACATAGGTGGGTGTAGTAAACAGAACAGAATGCTGGGAGGAAGAGGAAGTGAGCTCAGACGCCATGTTCCCCTCTCCCAGGCAGACGCCATGAAGCAAGCCGCCAGGTCAGACATGCTGAATCTTTCCCGGTAAGACTGGTGCTACACAGATTACTAAAAATGGGTTAGGCAAAATATGAGAATTAGCCCATAAGAGGCTAGAGCTAGTGGGCCAAGCAGTGTTTAAAAGAAAAAAAAAAAAAAGAAAATCTGTCTCCTTGTAAAATCTTTCTTTCTATCAGGAAGTTATTGTCCCCTGATCACAACATTTGACTCAGAGGAAACTGGCGTATTGATAGCAATATTTTCCCAAGCATGACCCAGAAGTAGATGTCTTCAGAGGTTCTTAATTCCTTTACTTCCTGCCTAGCATCTCCTTCTGGTATCTCAGCAAAGATAGTGAATATCCACTCACACATATATGGGCCAAATGGATTCTACCAAGAATAATTTTTGCCTTGAATTGGGAGAAAGGATGTATGTTTAGTCATTAAAAATTACCCCCAAATTCATGTTTAAAAAATTCAATTGTAATTCTATTGATATCAGAATCAACTGATTTCCTTCATGATGGGTGCAATAACTGTTTAGCAATATTTTCATTTATTAAAAAAGCTAAAAAATAAATGAAAACATTGTCAAACATTACTCAATATTAAAAATTGTAATGGAGCCTGTGAGAATGTAAGCGTCTCATTAGAAGGTGTTTATGATATATGTACCTGGGAAATTGACGGTGGCAGAATAGTATGACTCTTTAAAACATAAAACAGATTGGGACTGAGAGATGCCTCACTGATACTTTCTGCTCTTGCAGACCCATATTCAATTCCCAGCATCCACATGGCAGCTCACAGCTGTCTCTAACTCCAGTACCAAGGGGTCTGATTTCCTCTTTTGGCCTTTAAGTGTAACAAGCACTTTCATACATATATACATACATGCAGTCCAAGCACTCATACATGGAAAAATAAAAACAAATAAATATTTTTTTTTTAAATCAGAGTGACTGTCAATGACAATAAGAGACTAGGAAACTTGGTTCCTGAAATCTAAGTCAGTGTTCTCATCATGGTATTAAGCTTAATTTTATGTAAGTTCAGCTAGATCTCCATGGTCAGAAATGAGAGAGCTAAGATCCTTATGCCTCTGTTTCCTTCCTCATAACCTGGGAATAAAAGTGCCACAGGGATTAAGATATGGAAATGAGTTCAACTTCAGGGTGGTTGAACTTCTAGCAATAGTAGTTACATTTGTCAGGATGGTGGGAATAATGCAGTGGATATAAAATATCACAAAGCAATAACTATAAACTGCCATGAGAGACCAGGAAGTGGGAAAAAACATTACTGAGATCCAATCAGGTACCCCATGTATCCTTCCAAGATTTAGAAGCTAGGCCAATAAAAATCTCTGGGGTTAATTACAGAATAATCAGTGAGACAAAGCCAAGTCCATGCAAGAAAAATGATGGGGTGGGCATTTGCCTCAAAACACAGGAGAGCTCACCTCGTAAATATGATACCTTAGACCAAATCCCCAGCACTGGTGTTAGGGGGTTAGGGGATGCAGCGACAGCACGGTTGCTGGGGTTCCCTGGTCAGCCTAGATGTAAAGGATAAAGGATGAAGCTGTGGGGAAGAAACTAATAGAATATGGCACCGGAGGTTCAACTCTGAACTCTATGTGGGCATTCATGTCCATGTGTGTCTGTGTGTGTGTATGTGTGTGCGTGCGTGTGTGTGTGTGTGAGAGAGAGAGAGAGAAGAGAGAGAGAGAGAGAGAGAGAGAGAGAGAGAGTGAGAGAGAGAGAGAAGAGAGAGAGGAGTATAAACATTTATGAAGTTCCTTGAATAATAAAAACTAAGAATGTTATTAAGATGTGGCTGGGTCAGTCCCATATTGATAACCCTTGCACTCAAGAGCTGATGCAGCAGGATAAGAAGCACAAGACCAGCCTTTGCTATATAGTGTGAGGCCAGGCTGTGTTGTAGGAGACCCAGTCTCAAAAAACAAGCATCAGGCTGGGCAGTGTTGGCGCACATCTTTAATCCCAGCACTCAGAATGCAGAAGCAGGCTGATTTGTGAGTTCAAGGCCAGCATGGTCTACAGAGTGAGTTCCAGGGCAGGCACCAAAGCTACAAAAAGAAACCCTGTCTTGAAAAACAAAACCAAACAAACAAACATCAAAAGGACTTGGCTATGTCAAGGACATGTCAAATGTCAGACCAAACAACTTCGGCTTGACATCTCTCTTTTCCTTACACACACACAAAAAAAAAACTTTTATACAGGACGTGAAAATCAGCAGGTACCTTCCTGACATCCTCATTCCAGCAAGTTTCATCAGCATCAATTGAAACAGTTCTCCTAATGGTTGTCATCAACTCTGTTCGTGTATATAATCAGTCCTTTCATTAGCGGGGACTCAGTCATGTCATATTTGAGTTCCCAATGTACTCCAAGAGGTAAGAAAGGGGAAGAGATTTGCACAAGGCTAGACAATGGAAGCGTTCTAAACATGACACAGCTTGAACACGAGAGTATCCGGGTTGTTCCAGTCAAAGCCTGTACCATCCTCCAAAATAAACAATGTCTGTTACTCTGTCCAGACACTGAGCATAAGAAGCCTGAATACATTATCCATTGCTCCAACCCGCGGAAAGAGGATGCTTTTATTACCAGCCAGTAACTGTAATTCCAGAACAAATATCTTTGTGCAATACTTAAGTACACATTCAAAGTCTATTCTCTAACCAAACAAATGTAGTTTGACCTGTGAGGAAATAGTGCCACCCCACAGGTAAAATAGTAGATTTAATCTTGAAACCAGGTCTGCCTTGACTTCTGCATAGGCTTTCTTCACTGTCTTCAACATGTCTTTCTTCACTTTCTCCAATCCCCATTTCTAACCAGAACCATGTCCCACAATGTACCATTCAGAATCACAAGATGATTTGGAATTCACACTGCAGTGAAATGTTTCCCAAGGACAGGTGAGGACTACTGAATTATGAGTCAGAATAGAATCAAAATACAAAGTCGTAAAACTGATTTTTCTTTCTTCTTGATGTTGCTCATCAATCCATCATAACATGACTTTTTTCCTTTGGATTCAGAGTCAAAGAGCATCAAAATCACTGTCCAGGTCCTAGAATCAGCCAGCCTCAATCGAATGCTGTAACTGCAGCTGTTGTCACTTAAAGGATGCCTACGACAAGATGGCAAACAATTCCCTCTCCTACTTCGAGACCTTTCTTTACTTTGTTGGAACAAAAGAAATAATCCTTTTTCGAAATATAAACTCTCCTCAATAGTGGCTGTTGAAACTTTCTTGCCAGCAATATGGCTACTACAGAGTTGATGTCACGAGATGAATAGCAAGAATTTTACCGATTCGATGAATACTGCATGGTGACCGAAAACATATCTGTGTCCCAAATATGCAAATGAGAGTTTACAGATAGAAGAAAACAATATTTTTATCATATCAAGACTTGAATGAATAAACTGTTAAATGGACCAAGAATGAAATACCATATGGAAAAGACTGAAAACACAGGAATGAGCAAGACAGAAACTCTGATCTTTGAAAAAATCAGAATATTTATATTATACCAAATGTGTATTTTCATAAAATATTATTTAATACCCAATATTTTGCAGGTACTTTGCCAGTTGCTAAACCAAAACAAGTATATTTATTCCCTAAAAGTTAAAAAAATCTTTTCTAGCAGTCTTATGAGGAGATACAGATTTCATTTTTTAAATTGCTATGTATGTGAGGTTTTCTTTTTCTTTCTTTTTTTTTGTTTTTTGTTTTTGTTTTTTGCCTGCATGCATGTGTGTACACCACATTCATACCTGAGGCATGCAAGCCCAGAAGAAGGCTTCAGAGTCACTAGAACTGGAGTTACTGATAATTATGAGGAGCAATGTGGCTTCTGAGAATTTAATCTGGGTCCTTTGGAAGACCGGCAAGTACTCTTAAATTCTTCAATTCATCTCTCCAGCCAATAGAATTAAAATTATTTTAAGTGATATGAGGAATGTCATTAAATATATAACTGGAGTGTTGAACGTAAATGAAGGGTGACATAAGGAAGACTCATGAGAAAATATTTAACACATCTTAAAGTTTGAATGAAGGTGTTATATTTGACTATTCTTATCTAGGAAAAACAAGGAAATGACCAACATGGCTGAGGGATTAAGAAGGATGCCACCTAGAGATAAAGCAAGAGAAGTAGAAAGAAGTCTACATCCATCCCAGAGATCTCAAAGAATGAACGACTGGAGAGAATTAGGACCATAGCTGCATTCCGTAGAGACTGTTACATGTGAAGAGCTCTGGAGAAAGAGGACACTGGGAAGGCACCTAGTGGAACTGGTGCAAGTGGATGACATGCTGTCGTCTAAGGAGCAATCTTAAACATGACTAAACGTTGGGCATGAGAGACAGAGAAAGAAAGAGAGAGAGAGAGAAACAGAGAGAGAGAGAGAGAGAGAGAGAGAAACAGAGAGAGAGAGAAACAGAGAGAGAGAGAGAAACAGAGAGAGAGAGAGAAACAGAGAGAGAGAGAGAGAAACAGAGAGGGGGGGAGGGAGAGAGAGAAACAAAGAGAGAGACAAGGAGAGAGACAGAGAGAGATAATGGTGAGATAAAATTGCAGATGTTGGTAATTGGTAAAGAACCATCAAGATTAATAGTAAGGTTTTGGTTAGAGCAATTACTTTGAAATAAAAAGAAATAGGGATGAGAATGAAGAAAAATATTTAAGGGTGCTAAGTGATTAAAATGTAGCACAGGGCATGCCATATTTGAAATGTCTATAGGATGTCCTGAGGGAGATATCAAATTTCATATCCCCAAATTTTCTCATTCATGAAAACCAATACCTTCACAATGTCCTGCATGCCCCTTCATGACTCAGGCCCTTACTGTTTCCTTCACATCCCACCCCACTGTCCTCTCTCACTTCCCTCAAAATGAACTGTCATGCTCAGAACCTAGCCCTGACCATTTTCCCTGCCTGGGATGGATACTCATAGACTTGCCCATAGTTAACTCCTTGCTTCCTACTGTTTGTTTGCCACCTATTCATCAATGCCTATTCTCACCACTTTCTCATAAATAGCCTTACCTTTCATGAACGTCTCTCTAATCCTTTCCATATATTTATCATAATCTGATTTTTATAACCTTTTATTTTTGCCTATTTTATATCTCCCTCAACTAAAACATATGGAAGCTCCATGAAACATAGAGTTCCACATCTTTTTTATCCACTGGTATGTCTCAAAAGACGGGTAGTGTTTAATGGTTCTGAAGACTTGGAGAATGTTTAGCATCTGAACGGTTATGCTACTGGTTAATTGAAACATTAGTCAGTCACCATTTGGGAATGTTGACATAAGTCAGGTACTGAGGTCAGACAAATGACTTAATTATTTTGTAACAATAGCTAAAGTATAAATATTTGTATTAAACTCCAATTTCCTAAAGATGATGTAAGCAGAACCATATGACATCTATGCAGAAAGTGTCCAGGGCTGTGAGAAAAGGACACCAAACTTGTTTTTTTTTTTTTTTAAATAAAAGTCCAGCTCATTTTAAGAGAGCAGTAACCCCACATTAGTGCTGCTCTAAAATATGTTCTTTATTATTCTAGACAGAAGAAAACTTACCCTTTGTGGCAAAGGGAGACATTACTTCATTTGTCAAGACTGCTTGCTGTACAAACACCCTGGAAAAGATAGTCTGAAGCAAAGTGATGAGTATCTCTACTCATGAGACAGGCAGAAACATGGAAGAAAATACAGACATAACACCCTGCATGGCGGACGCTCAGTACATAGCAGATAATGCAGGATCAATCCTGTGAGTTAGTTATTACTATGATATCAATTTTCAAATGCATAAATCGAAGCAATCAGAAAGTGAACCAATTATCTAAATGCCTGCAACTACTCTAGTAAGCACTCAAAGCCCCAGGACAGGGAACTGGGACATAGAACAGAGACAGTGATGAAGAGAGAGACAGAGGTAGAGGTAGAGACAGAGACGGAGAGACCAAACTGGAGACAGAGAGACAGGGGACTGAGCCCTCTTTATCTTTTACCCCACACTGCCAGCAGTCTATCAAGTCTTAATGGATGTACAGTGATGGAGAAATGGGGAAAACAAAACACAGGAATGGAAGAAAGGAAAGAAAGGAAAGTGTCTTTGAGCCTATCCATTCAGAGGAGACAGGACCTTTGATTTCACCTACAGATAAGAAAACCAGGGCTCGGGAAAGGGGGGAGGATTTCTCAAAACCTAAGAGAATGTCAGGAATCAAGCTAACTAGCTTTTCCTGGCAGAATTTTAAGTCTAGCCTTTCCTGCCCCGTTTCTGACTCAGATAACATTTCCCCAGCTTAGAGGCCTCACATAGTCAATCAGTAACCAAGGATAACAGCAGAGTGGGTGGAGCCTGTGTTACCATCTGTCTATAAGACCTGTCTCAGTTTCTGAAGAAAAGCACAGCACAGAGTTCTCCGGGCCTTTGCACCTGCTTCTGCAACCATGAAGGTGGCGATTATCTTTCTTAGTGCCTTGGTCCTGCTCAGTTTAGCAGGTAGGTGTGTTTGCATATTCTTCCAAAATTAGTAAAGAATTTTCATCTGTGGCTTTAATGAGTATATCTCCTGGAAATTTAGGTAGTCTGGTGTTAGCTCACTAGTGTCAATGAGTTGAAATAAAATCAATGGAGTCAATATGAAAAAGAAGCATTTCTAGTGTCAATTACGGAAAGAAGCCATTTTTAACATAAATGAGGAGAGGATCTCTGGGAAGACGTGCCCAGAGATAGTCCATGGCCTGATCGAAAGACAAGGCTGCTACTTTGTTAGGGATGTGGAAGAGAAGAAGGGGTTTCCATCTAAAACACTCTTCTAACTCTGTAAGTGGCTACTAGGCTCTGTAAGGCCAATTTACAAAATTGAAATTCTCATGAACTTGCATAAAATGGAAAACAACAACTGCCGGTTACTTTGCATAAAAGTCATAGTTTGAATGATTAAAAGTTTTATGTTTGGTCTGTAGGCAGTTAAGAAAGAAAATATCCTGTTTGAACAGATGAAGGAATCCTCATAGTCACCATGAGAATGTTGGGAAATGATCCTGGTTGAGATGGGTTTCGGTTTTGTAACTGGCATTGTTGAATACTTTCACCTTCCTGCTGATCAGACAGAGCTTTCGACTAGAACCACGTCTGTGTTTAGCTAAGAAAGGGAAGACCACTGCTTACTGTTTTAGATAAATATTTATGGAAGAAAAGAGTCCTTTGTTGCACCTCAAGCCTAATAATTAATACAACTAGATGCCTGTAATGAGCCCCTGCTCATCAATGTCTAGGCTCATTTACATTCTGGATCTAAAGGGACCCCAGCAGCCTCATCTTCTCTGATGAATCCCAGAGATCTTTTTCATTCCCTTAGAGATCATTGGCTGACAATTAAGTTTGGGGAACATTTCTCCTGTGGGGGCTGTCAGATTAGATTCCTTTCTCTGGAATGCAAGTCTACATTCACATCTGCTTTTGTAAAAATAACTTTTGGAGAATATAACTATATCATTATCCCCTTCCCTTTCCTACTTCCAAACCGTCCTGTATACCTCCTCGCCCTCTTTCCAATTCAGTTTACTTTCATTATTGTTACATATATGTATAAGCATCATATGCCTTGATGTCAGAAGGACTTGCCTTCTGAAGAATGGAGTCTTCTGCACGATGTGAATACATAGTAGACAATTTGGACCTTGAGTCAGTCAGTGTAAGGCACCTGTGGGAAAAAGCTCTTTGAGAACTAATGCTGAGCTGGCAGAAGAGCCCCATTTCCAACACTATTTACAAAAGGAATTTAATTACAACCCAAGACCTGATGCCTATTTCCCATCCTGCCATCCATGCCCAGAGGTGCGGATATTTATAACTCACTGACTGAGAAGAAGGCTCTAGTGGACGCAGAGAGAACACTGATGGGCATCCAGAGAGTGACGGAATGATTAGCACAAAAACACTTCAAACTCTGAGTACAGAATTTCTATTCTCAAGCAAGTGGATCAATTTTTTTTAAATGCTCCATAACAGTCAAAATCTTACTTAATTCTAAGCAAGATCTTAGCAAGCAGAGAGTGGAGAAAATCGATCCAGTGTCCTTGAAAGTCTGTGGAAGTAAAGAGATGGGCAGTGAATGGTGGAAGCAGAGAAGTCACTAGAAAACTGTATTCTTTGGTAAATAAGAATAGAATAGCTCTGGCTTCTTTATCTGGGATCCAAGTTGACATGTTTGTATTTTCTAGGTAACACTACAGCTAACTTAGTGGGAAAACAGGTAAAGAGAATTTTATAATTTCTTATAATTTATAGTTTCTTAATTGTCTAATTTCCTATACAAGCTGTTAGAGAGGTGAAAGAAGGGTCCCCAAGTATTGATCCATGAAGAATGAATGTCAGCAAAACAGAGCTGGTGGTCGATGTCCTGAAAAGAGGAGGTGATGTTGTAGCACCCAGGAGCTGGAATCCAGGGTCCAGGAATCACCAGATGATATGACTTTAACTCGATTCATCACTACGTGGCTCTTCCCTTGAGGGAGAGTGAATAACAACTTTACAAGACAGTTATGGGGTAGATCAATGAATGGATAATTGATGGTTTCGATTAAGGGGTGGGACTTTCCCAATAGAATAATGCGTTTACGGAAGGGCAGTGCACTATGAAAATAGTCTCATGCTAATCGGCAAGGAAGACTATCCTGCTAGCAGCTGGCCCTACGGAAGTCAGCACACCAGGAACCGGGGGCTTGAGTGTTGTCTGCCTTCTCATATCAAACCTCCCCACAACACCATGACCCAAGTTGGGAACTGACATTATCCTAATTTGTCAATGAAGTGACTGAGATCAAGGGAGGAGTTAGTGGACCCGTGATGGCATATAATGAGGAAATGGCCATAACTTGAGTTTAAGTCAGGTTTTCGTATTCCAGGGCAGATTTCTTTCATTGTTGTTATTATTGTTTTCTTGTAAAACATTCAGCATCATGATCCTAATTGAAAAAAGACATTTTTTAAAAAAATGTAATATTTTATTATGAGATCAAACATTTAGAAATGATAAAAAAAAATGACTGTTCTTAATTCTGTTTAGGCCAATTGCAATGGTGCAACTATGGGATGTCCCAGGAATTATGACCCTGTGTGTGGGGCGGATGGAGTTACTTACGCCAATGAATGCAGTCTGTGCTTTGAAAACAGGTGAGGATAAAATCTAGTTTATAAGTATTTATCTTAACTTTCTTACCGTTAGAATTTTACAAATGTTATTATCCTCTTGAAGCCTAGGTAAATAAATAAATCTTTCTTTTCATAAATTTGGTATAATATGCTTTCAAAATTGATAGGATGATAAAAGCTCTAATTTTCTTAGCAATACAGCTAATAGTCTAGATTTTCAAAATGCCTAAACATACAAAATATTTTTGATCTGAAAAAATAATTCTTGACAATAGTTAAAATTACATTTTTCAATGTTCCCCCAAAATCAACAAATGTAAATTATACAGGTTTTAGTGAACTGAAATGTATTTTATAACATTTATAATTATGGGAATGAGATCTAGCCTCAATGTAATTTAATTTTATCATGCGATTAAGGTTGGGGAACAGGAATCAGAGTCGGTAAACTGGGACAAACAAATGTGTCACAGTTTGTTTTCTTATGTTATGACCGAGCAGTTAGAACCATGTGCCAGTCATTATGCTAGACCCTCCCTCTTTCCCATGCACTTGTGACAGAAACAAACAAAGCATACAACAGCAAGCCCACTTCATGAGCACATGCAACAACTTCTCAGCTGTGGCAATCAACAGCAAGTAGTGTATAAAGTGCCATGTGACCGAAGCAAAGATGAGGATGTTTTCTAACTGAAAGGTCCAAGAAAGGTTTACTGAAGAGGATGCTATTTAAATGATGCTCTGAGGTCCAACCAAACAGTTGGGACCCCGGATGTGACAGGAAATACTTGGATATTCTAGAACTGACTCCATGTTAAAGACTTCAGTTCTGGCTCACGTGAACTGTCATCTGTCCTCTGCATGAATCTCTTCTCTATAATGTGAATTCTCTTCTGGGATGGCTCTAAATGATTTCAGAAAACTCTCCGAGTTTGTCTAGGAGTGTAAACATTTTAGACCCCAAACACTAGGCAGTCAGCTTTATGGTAAGTGTGCTTCCAGTGTGTAAAAGATGCCAGAAATGACAGCACATGCCTGCCACCCCCACACCGCAGGCCAAGGTAGAAGAAACCTGAGTTCTAAGCCAGTCTGCTCTTTCGCTACACAGGTTGAGGCCCCAGCTCAGATGTTAGGGGAGGAACAGGAGGAACCACTTGTTAATTTTCTCATGACCTATGTTGTTGACACTAAGGTCAAGCATCATTATTTCCATCCACGGGGAGGAGGAAAACCCCACAACACCCTTGAGACTTGTGAAATCTCCAAGTGTAAGCTCTAAAGTCTAAAGGCCTCTATTTAGAGCGAAGCATTCGGAAAATATGAGCGAAATGCTGAACATGCTCTCCTTTGACCTTTAAATCTACGGATTGCAATTTGCTCTTTGTATTCTTTCAATTACGGGTAAATGCAAGAGGCACAGCCAGCTCCCTGAAAGCACAACATTTCACCCTGTGTTCAGAAATAGCACTTATGTCTCAAGATAGGCTTGTCTTTCTCAAATGTAAACGATGTTCTAAGGTTTCTGTAGTGCTTTTGCTTTGACTGCTCATTAAAAGTCACACATATAAACAACAAAAATGGGCTCAGCTGGATATATCTATCTATTTGTATACATGCACACACACACACACACACACAAGGAATAATAATCAAAGAAAAAGAGGCTATCAATTAAAAAGTGAATGGGTAATGAGGGTTTGGACAGAGGGGGCTTGGGAAGGATTAGAGAAAGAAAAGGGAGAAAAAAGTGATGCAATTATATTTTAACTAAAAATGGAAGTTTTTTGAAGTTCAAAAATGACCTGTGTGGTAACTCTTACTAGAGGCAGATGCTGACTCTAAATATTGGAATTTGAGATGCTCAGAAAACAGCAGACAGGCCTTTGCTATGATAGGTCCATGTGTATCAGGTGCCTGCCAGGTATGTCAAGTCAGGACATTATATGTCTTCTATGCTTTCTCAGCTGACAATTCTTTCCTAATCAAGCAATGATGACAGAACTTTCTGTGGTGCTAGAAATGTCTTATGTCTGTGCTGGCCAATCCATAGCCACTGGCCACCTGTGCTGGTCATTGGCTCTGAAGCACCAACAGTATATTGAGAATCTGAAGATTTTATACTGTTAAACTTTTAAGTGTTAATAACCTTATATGGCTAATAGCAGAACGATCCTCAATGAATAGCACATCTGTAAATGCCAGGCTTATGGAAGTGACTTTGAAACTGGCACCATCCTAAGTTGATGTTAAAGGCAAAATGAAGAAACAATGGGTCCAGAAAATGTCCATGTGAAAATGAAGAGAACCACATCTTCTCCAACAATAGAGAAATAAAAAAAAAATGTGTCTTGCCAGTGTGATCAAGAAAGCAATGGCTAGAGAGACAACTCTAGAAACATTCTTGTAACTAAGGAACAAGGTTGTAACTAACAGGACTGAGGAGCATTTAGATCTGGCTCCATAAAGGTAACACAGGAAGGGTAGAGAAGATACTATCTTAAGAGGAAGGCCTTAGTATTGGCTGCTCTTATGAGACTCAAGATGGCCTGACAGATTCAACCCCCATCATCTAAGATAAAATGTTGAACAATTAGAAGGACCTGCTGTAGCCTGAGTACCAGCTAAGATTTCTGTATGATCACTTAGTATTCAGCATCAGCAGTAAAAAAAGCAGGGCTGAATTTGAGATTAATTTCAAGGGTTCCCAGTGCCTCCCCATAGGTCTCTAAACAGCAATGATAGGCACTTTTCTATTCTGTTGTAACCCTTGTGAATATAATAGCAAGCAGCAAATATCCATTGAATAAGTAGGTGAATAAATGAATTGGGGAAAGAGAAAACTGGGAATAAATCATATGCTTCTCTTGTTAAAAAGTGATTTTTTGAAGTTTCATTGTCGTTCTCTCATGGTCACTTATGTGTGCCAATAAAATGCAAGCTGACCATATCCTGTTTTCTTCCTTTCTTCTACAGGGCCCGCCAGGTTCCTGTCCTCATCAAAAAATATGGACCTTGCTGAAAGTCAAGATCTTGAACTCTGCTAAGACTACCATGATGCTTGACTAGCCTGTCTATTGAATAAACACAAAAAATAAATACCTTGTTCCCGAAGCTTTCTTCTCAAAGAATGGGTGAATACCTTGAGGACAGGGAACATGGGAAAGACCCAGACTAGACTAAGCTTCGCCAGGTAGTTCATTGTGCTTGTAAAACCAGACATTACAGATAATGACAATACACAGTTGAGCCAAACAAGCGTAATGAGTAGAGTTTGGATCAGAACGAAGACAGTATCCCATGCCATGCCCAGGAAGTATTCTGATAAGCAGATAGGGGGCTGGCTAACAAGGAAATGACTGTGAACGTTTTGTGTGGCTCACATTGCTTCTTTGTGAGCCACTATAACTTTTCAGGGTTACTCTCGTCCTGTGAGGAAACTTAGGAAAGAGTAAAGTTGCCTGACATCACACCACAGCAAACAGGCTGCAGGGCTGCTCTTTCAAATCGGGGCTGACGCTAAGGTCAGTGCTCCTGCCCTGAACCACAGTCACCTCGCATGGATTGTGCCTTGACTTTCTTCAGTAGGAATTCTCGGTAATATCCCCTTAAGATCTTCTGTGTCTATATTCAATAATAGTAAATAAAGTAGAAACAAGGAAGTGTTCCCAAGAGGGACATATCTACAACTACTTAACAAAAATAAAAGGAGAAGCAGTTTGAGATTCTGAGTTTCTAAAAAGTCTAAGATGGAGAGGTAATAGAAAGCAAACACAGCGGAGCTGTGTCAGGCTCTGTAGTACACTGGGCAAAGGGTCAGCCACTGAGCTGAAAATACCCAAGGTGAAGTTCTCTACACTAGAGAAGTCGACCTATTTCTGGTGATGTACCGACATTCCTACCTCGAAACTGAACTCTGGCCACTAGAGGGTGCTGTACTCTAGTAACTGACTCAGCTGAAGCAGCCTGACAGCTCTCACTAAATACCTTGCTAACTCAAGTTATGGATGCAAGATGGCTTCCAGCATCCTTGCTGTGATGCTAGAGGACATTTGAAGGGCACCAAACATTAAAGAAGTCTGTTATAGGAAAATGAATTTAATCATTGAATGTTTTACGTTGCTATGTTTAGTTAGACTCGTCTGCAAGTTCACAAGGGATAAAAAATTGATTTGTGTGTTTTTAAATGTATATAATGATAAATTAATCTCAAATCATATATTATTGATGGCTCTGCCTCCTGTGTCTATCAGAAGGCACGTGGATTCTATGTCCATGTCTGGTGGTTACACTTCAAAAGGGTTGGTTCAGGACTATGAACATGAGATAAAATATAAAGTCTCAACCTATGAAGAACATTTACAATAAGGAAAATTGGGTGAAAGGAAAAATGCCTTAGAACTGGGAGGATCTTTTCAAACATCTCAAGGATTAGGTTTATTGACCAGCTCAGCTCTAAACAAGACAACCTATATCAACTCCTCCAGAGTTCAGGGAACATTGAGGAAGAAGAAGTAGAAATAATGTAAGAGCCAGAGAAAGAGGATTTGTATGAAATGCTATCTGTAGTTACCCACACAAGACTCGTACAAAGTTACATCCATCAATATTCAATTATGAATAAGGAAGGGGCTCGTGAGGTCGGATCCTTCTCCAAGAAGCTATTAACAGCTAACGAATGTGAGAGGAAGGTCAACAACACTTACTAAGTTTGTTAGGTAATAAAAACTTAAGTGTAATAGAGGTGTTTTGATATCTGTGTTTTAAAATATAACATTTATTAACTTTCTGAGAAAGTTGTGTGTATACGATGTGTTTTAATCATATTCATGCATCCCCAGCTCCTCCCTTCTAACTCCTTCTGAGTTCCCTACTCTAAGTGTCCCCTTCCAACTTTGTGTCTTTTTGTTTTAATAACTCACTGAGTCCCATTAGTGCTGCTCATATACCTATAAATGTGGCACCACCCACTGGGACTGTCGACCTACTAAAGACCACACCCCTAATAAAATTGACTCTGCCTCCCCTAGAAACTGTCAGCTGCCAATAACTCCTTATTTAGGAGTGGGCACTTCTGTGGTCCTTCAATTTTTATGCTGGAATGTCGATTGGCTTGATTTGTGTAGGCAACCATGGGTGCTTTGTGTTCCCGAGGATGACTCTGTCATGTCCAGAAAACAGTTTCCCCTAAGTCCTTTCTGACCTCAGGCTGTTAAGATATTTCCACCATCTACTGGAAGAAGGAAAATCCATTTTCTTCAGTGAAATGATACTGGGTATGCTAGGGCAGGTCCCATGCTCAGGAGCAGTTGCCCACACATATAGAACTCGATGTTTTATACTGGCTGTTTTCTTTAGATTTATGTTTTAGTCCTTTTTTCTAATAGAAAGAAAAAACATGAAGTTGGGTGATCGGAGTGGGGAAGGATTTGCGAGAAGTTAGAGCATAGGGAAGAATGTAATAAAAATACACTGTATGAGATTCTCCAAGAATAAGTACATACAAAACTATAACCCATACTTTTGTGCTTTTTGAACCTGGAAGATGGAGATGCCATATTCATGTCCCATTTGTAGCAGAGTACTGCACACAGACTTGTTCTGAAACCTCCTCAGTTGGGAGTCTCTATACTAATTGCACAAATATGCTTCTTTGATAAGGACTGAGAACTGTACTAATTATGGATATAGATGTATATTTTTGGAAATCAGCTTGATACTATGTATACTTGATACATTTAGCAAAATAATACTAGTAGGTTTACCATAGGACCTATAGTTTCTCAAGTGGGGATTTTTGGCAAGATTTAAAAGTCAAATGAACAAGTTTCCTCCTGTGGAATAGGCTTCAGATTCAGTATAAAGTGTTGATTGCCCCTGCACCATGCATGCCACTATTGCCCCCTGTCATATCTTGCCATAGCAATCATTTTTTTAAATCCCAGTATTCATAACTGAGTAAGATGTTACCTTTTCTTCCCTGGCACTTGTATAGCACTTTCTGGCCCTCTGAAGGATAACTAGTTTGAAGGGAGTTTGTGGGTCAGTTCTAGCTGGATTTCTATGTGACTAATAATATATTTGGTATTTTCCTCGGTAGAATCTTATCATAGAGTTATGATGGGTAACCAAGATCAATGGCAAAAAGCCTGTATTATTTGGAACGTCTCTTGGATGCCACTAACTACCAACTTTTTAATTTAGTCAGTTGTGGCTTAGGAGAAACATGATTCCCCATGTATGGTAATTTAATTTAAACAATATGTGAAGTTTGTGAATAGTGGGTTTCCCTATGGCTTTTCAAACTTCTCCAGCATTGCTTAAGCCTCCTCTAAGTTCTTTCTCTTCATTACCTTCTCATTCCTCTGACCACTTGACTATTCCCCTTTAGTCCCATTTCTTTTTTCATGACACCTGTGTTCTACGATATCTCCTTCCTTGAGATCTTTGTTTTCCCCTCCCCCTTCCAACGGACCCTTTCTTGTTCCTTGACTTCTACAAACATTTCAAGATAATACACAAATCTAAAAATTCATTTAATGCTAGAAAGCTAAATGCCAATTATTCTCTTATATGTGGACCCAACCGTCAGGTCATTAGATTTGTGTGTTTGTTGATCAGCTTTGACAACATCCAATGGCTGAGCCCTGGAAAGGCACCTGAAGGTCCTTAGTTGCTTTCTTAGATCTTTTCTCATCTTAGATTCCAGGAACTGTAAGCCTCATCACATCTATGATTGAAACTCACCCCATGCCCTGTTCGGGAGCCACTATCCTATATTGGAAACTGAGTCTGTCTTCAAACAAGAATGATCATCTCTTGAGAAGTAAAAGGCTCACTCAAGAAGCAATAGTGATGATTCCTTCTCTGAAGCTGTCCAGAATGTCCAGCTGTTTACTCATTTAATTTGGCCATTTCTTGGTCTTTTAGGGACTCTAACTCAAGTACATTCAGAAACACAGTCAGGGCTAAGACACTGCCTCACTCTGCTACACAGAGTCAGAAGAATTGCATTAAAACTTAATAGCCTATGAAGGCAAGCTCTCTAGATGTCTATATTTTTAACTTGATATACTTTTTTATTTAAAACTGCAAATAAAATAAACACCATACACCAAAATAAACCAGACCCAACATTTATATATCTCAGTGAACTTCTATAGTTGGAATAGGCATTCTAAAGCTGTGGAGCATATATACTGGATTTGATACTTTCCCTAATGAATATTGAATATATTTTGATGTACTTATTCACCACCAAACCTGAACAATTCATGCCAGAACTAGAACTAGAAAAAATAATTAGCTTTAAATCATCTTTCATAACATGTGTCTATTACCTATATTCAGTCCTTCCTCATCCCTTAATATTTAGCCTTTGTTGTTCTCTTTTCTACTTGTTGTACTGTACCCACATTTATATTTGTTTACGTATGTCCAAATAGTACTGAGTAGGTTCTACATAGGAGAAATAATACATGGAATTTTTTTCTTTCTGAGATTGTTTAACCTCACTTAATAATATACATTCTAATTCCATCCACATTGCTGTAAATTTTATAATTTTATTTTACTTTATCTCTTTGTATATATAGTGTATCATATATACATATAGCATTTTTATTATTAACTCATCTGTTGATGGACAGCTAGGCTAATTCCAATTATTTTGCTATAGTAAATAAAACAGCAATAAATATGGGGTACATATATCTCTATGGCAGTATATGAGGTCTCTGAATATATGCCAAAGAGTGAAATAGCTAGGTCATATGACAGTTCTTTTTTAATTTTTGAGAAACACCCAAAATAATTTCCATTATGGCTATATTAATCAACAATGAATGAGAGTTCTTTTCTCACCATATCATCCCTGATATTTGTTATCACACTCATTGATGATAGCCCTCTGACAGGGTAGGACCTCCAAGTAATTTGAATTTGCGTTTCTCTGATGACTAGGAATATTAAACATAAAAAAATGTTGGTCATTTGTACTTCTGTTTTAGAAAACTCTATTTAATTTGACCATTGGCCTTTTAGGGACTCCCACTCAAGTGAAGCCAGGTGTTTTGGTTTGTTACAGATAAAATTTCAAGAAGATTCAGTACAAGGTGGTTTAATGGGATGGTCGAGGGGGGAGAGGGGCAGAGCAGGAGAACAATGAAAGAGAAATCTTGTTAGAGAAAGCCACTATGGGGTTAGGGAGAAACATGGTGCTAGGGAAATTCCCAAGAATCCACAGCAATGATCCCTGTTAACACTCCTAGCAATAGTGGAGAGGGTGCCCAAACTGGCCTTCTCATGTAATCATATTGGTGAAAACCCCAACTATCAGCATTTAGCATTCATCCAGGAACTGATGGAACCATATACAGAGATCCACAATCAAGTACCAGGTCGAGCTCTGGGAATCCAATCAAAGAGAGGGAGGAGGGAATATATGAGCAAGGGAGGTCAAGATCATGATGGAGAAATCTACAGAGACAGCTGAACTAAGCTTGTGGAAACTTATGAACTCTAGACCAAGAGCTGTGGAACCTCCATGGTACTGAATTAGGCCCTCCATATGTGGAAGACAATGGTGAAGCTTGGACTGTGTTGGGGAATATTATTTTCAGGTATGTGACTTTTGTTTACAATGCATTTGTTTAACTCTGTGAAGCTGTGTTACTGTGCCTGTCTAAAACACCTGACAGTCCTAATAAAAAGATAAATGGCCAATAGTGAGGCAGGAGCAAGAATAGGTGGGGCTGGCAGGCAGAAAGGATAAATAGAAGGAGAAATCTGATAGGAGAAGAATGAGGAGCAAGGAGGGAATAAGAAGAGGAGGCCATCAGGGGCCAGCCACCCAGCTACACAGCCAGCCATAGAGAAAGAAGCGAAGAAAGTTTTCTAGAAATAGAGAAAGATAGAAGCCCAGAGGCAAAAGGTAGTCACAATAATAGAAGTTAAAACAAAACAAAATAAAACAAAAAACAGCCAGGTAGTGATGGTGCACGCCTTTAATCCCAGCATTCAGGAGGCAGAGACAGGCAGATATCTGTGAGTTTGAGCCAGCCTGGTCTACAAGAGTTCCAAGGATATTACACAGAGAAACCCTGTCTTGAACTCTCCCTCCCCCTCAAAAAACAGCTGGAAAGAAACAAGTCATGCTAAGACTGGGCACTCATAACTAAGAATAAGCTTCTGGGTGTGATTTATTTGGGAGTTGGGTGGTGGAACCCCTCAAAAAGCCAAAAGAAGAAAACATCACACAATAAATGATCTGTGAGGTACCTGTCAATAGGACCAGGATCTATCCCTGATGCATGAGCTAGCTTATTGGCTCTTTCCCTATGGTGGGATGCCATGTTCATCCTTAATGCAGGGGAGAGGGGCTTGGTCCTGCTCCAGCTTAATGTACCAGACTTTGTTGACTTCCCATGGGAGCCCTTACTCATTGGGAGAGTTGATAGGGGGTAGGCTGCGGGGGGTTGGGGGGCAGAGGATTGGAGGGTTAATAGTCTAGTTTGTGAGTTAGGAATGAGGTGATACCTGAGGTCACATTGCTTCGGTCTTAACCCACCTGTCTGCATTTATGCCAATATCAAGCTGTTTTTATGATTATAACTCTATAGTGGAGCTTGAAGTTAGGGATACTGATGCTTACAAAGGTTTCTTTATTGTACAGGATTGTTTTAGTTATTATTAGCTTTTTGTTTTTCCACATGAAGTTATTCTTTTGAGGTCTGTGAAGAATTGTGTTGGTATTTTGATGAGAATTGCATTGAATCTGTAGATTGTTTTTGGAAATATTGCAATTTTTACTATGTTAATCCTACCTATCCATGAGCAAGGAAGATCTTTCCACTTTCTGATATCTTCTCCAATTTATTTCTTCAAAGACTTAAAATCCTTGTCATACAGGTATTTCATTGATTTGTTTAGAATTACCCCAACATATTTCATATTGTTTGTGGCTTTTGTAAATGGTGTTGTTTCGATGATTTTTTTCTATTTCTTTTTTAAAAAAAAAAATTACATTTTTAAAGTTGATTTTTATCGAGCTCTACATTTTTCTCTGCTCCCCTCCCTGCCTCTCCCTTCCCATTCAACCCTCTCCCAAGGTCCCCATGCTCCCACTTTACTCAGGAGATCTTGTCTTTTTCTACTACCCATGTAGATTAGATCTATTTATGTCTCTCTTAGGGGCCTCATTGTTGTCTAGGTTCTCTGGGATTGTGATTTGTGGGCTGGTTTTCTTTGCTTTATGTTTAAAAACCACTTATATTTGAGTACATGTGATAATTGTCTTTCTGGGTTACTTCACTCAAAATGTTGTCTAGTTCCACCAATTTTCTTACAAAATTCAAGATGTCATTTTTTCTGCTGTATAGTACTCCATTGTGTAAATGTTTCAATGATCTCTCAGCCTATTTATCACTTGTATATAAGAGGGCTACTAATTTTTTTTAGTTAATCTTCTATCCAGTCATATCACTTAAGGTGTTTTCAACTGCAAGAGTTTCATGGTAATTTTTTTTTGTGTGGTCACTATCATATCATCTACAAATAGTAAAAATTTGACTTCATCTTTTCCAATTTTTATCCCCTTGATATCCTTTTGCTGTCTTATTGCTCTAGCTAGAACTTTGAGTACTATGTTGAATAGATATGGAGAAAATCAGAGCCCTGTATTGCTCCTGGTTTTAGTGGAATCACTTGAGTTCTTCTCCACTTAACTTGATGTTAGTTGTTGGCTTGCTGTATATTGCTTTTATTATGTTTTGGTACATTCTTTTATCCCTGATCTCTCCACGACCTTTATCATGAAGGGGTGTTGAATTTTGTCAAAGTCTTTTTAAGGATATAATGCGATGATTGTGTGTGTGTGTGTGTTTTCCTTCGGTTTGCTTACATGGTGGATTACACTGACAGATTTTCATATGTTGAGCCATCCATACATCTCTACTTTCTACTTTTAAACAGTGTTGAGACTGTGATAGATTTTGGGGGCTTTTGAAGTTGGAGGAAATGCACCTTGCATTATGATACGGCTACAAGCCCGTGGAGGCTTGAATGAGAATGTCCCCATATGCCCCATAGATTTAAAATCTTATCAATTTGAGTGGCGCTATTTGAAAAGATTGGGAGGTATAGCCTTGTGGAGGAGGTGGGACATTGCAGGTGGTCTTTGTAGTTTCAAAAGCCCATCCTATACCCGGAGTCTTTCTCTTGCTGCTGCCTGCAGATCTGAAGGTAGAAGTCTCAGTGATGTCTTCAGCATCATCTCTGCCGACATGCTGCCATGCTACCTGTCATGATGATAATAGACTAACCCTCTATAACTATAAGCAAACCCCAACTCAATATTATCTTTTATAAGATGTACCATGGTCATGGTGTCTCTTTGCAGCAATAGAACACCGACCAAGACAACATACCATGAGAACACCTAGGAAGCATTCTGTGTGATTATTTGGAATTTGAATCAGAAAGTAAAACATCTTAATTTTGCTCTAAGGTTTCCTCAAATCAGAATCACAGACATTAAAACTCCCTCATCACTTTCTGTACTGTTGTGGGATATTTGTTTGCACTGTGACACTCCAAGACTGCTAATAAAGTTAAACCTTAAATCAATGGGTGGGGTGGGAGGTCTTTCTGTCTATGTACTGCTTTCATTGGTTAATGAATAAAGAAACTGCCTTGGCCTGTTGATAGGACAGAACTAAGGTAGACGGGAAAGGCAAAACTGAATGCTGGGAGAAGGAAAGAGTCAGGGAGACGGCATGGATCCATGGCCAGAGGCAGACATGCTGAATTTTACCTGGTAAACCACTGTCACATGGCGATTAACAGACTAATAGAAATTGGTTAATTAATATAAGACTTAGTCAATTAATTCTGGACGTAGATAGAAGGACCTTGGTCTTCCCGCAGGGCAGGGAATTTGGACTGCTCTTCAGTATCGAGAGGGAGGGGGAATGGAGTGGGGGGAGGAGAAGAGGAGTGGGGATAGGGGGAGGGAAGTGGGGGGAGGGCAATATTTGGGAGGAGGGGAGGGAAATGGGAAATGGGGAGCAGGTGGAAATTTTAATTAAAAAAGAATAAAAGTAAAAAAAAAAAAAATAAAAAACTAGAGCTAATAGGTCAAGCTGTGATTTAACTAATACAGTTTCTGTGTGGTTATTTCCGGGCGAAGCTAGCCGGGTGGCCAGGACAAACAAGCGGGACCTCCTCCTACAGTGGGGTCCACAACTAGTTGAAAGGAATTTGCCATGGAGATTTTTGGAAGACTGAGATAGAGAGGCAAAGCAGAGATGGGGAGGGGCTTGGAGAGCTCTGTAGCTTTCTCAGTCTGGGATGGTGGAGAGAGAGACAGTCAGCTAGTCATTCCTTCACTGGTTCTTGATCTATCAGTTTTGTACCGCGATATCTGACTCCTGTATTTTTATTAATAATAGGAAAATTTAGGTAAATATTCCACCATATTTTTTACCTTCCTTTTCCATCATGGAAGTTCAACTACTCTAGGAGCATTCCAGGGCAACGATCCCAAAGCCCTGTGAGGACTGAGGTACAAGCTGCTGTCAAGCCAGGTGTTCCATATTCACTTGTTTACTGGCTCATCAATCCCCTCCACCTCCACATGCTGTTCGCCTACTGAGTGCCAAATGCTATTCACTATCCCAGTCAGTGGGGATTTAATATTCAACGAGTTAGAGAGGGACACATTCCCTCTTGGAGCTCACACTCAAGTGAAAGGGCAGCATTCATCATCAAAAGAAAGTAAATGCAGATATTTTCAGATAATGATAGGAACTACAGAGGAACGAAATGTGGTGATGTAATAGAAGTGATGGTTAGGCACAGAAAAGGGACTGTGGCAGATTAAACATAGACAAGGACTACAATAGAAACCCCCATCAAGCGGTAGAACTTGTTTCTTACCCTACATCTTGGCTAACTTTGCAACAGACTTTTACTAAAAGAATGTAGCTGAGGTGACAGATGTTCAGTTTCAAAGAACACCCCAAGGGACATTGTAGTTTCTGTTCTCAGTCTCTTCAAACCTGAGATGCCCTGAGATGATTGATAGAGGAATTCTATGGGTAGACTGAGGCCTTTCGATAGATTCCTTCTGCAAACTCAGACTGGTGAGGAAGGCCATCTGGGAGCGGCCTCTTAGTGAGCGTCCAACTGACCACAGGTGCCAAGAGGATGCAGTGGACAGGCTAGCCCTGAAAAGCCTGAGACAGCTCCACGGGATTCTGAGCAGATGAACAAAGCTATCTGACAATAGATGGCTGAAATCGAAGTGAAGACATTTGAAGCTTTAACTGGAGTTGTCCTCGGGAGGGCGATGGTGAAGAGTCTGTGTTTGAAAAGAAACCTGAGTAATAGCCAAGCCTGCCCTGTGGAGATTCATGAAACACATCTCTAGGCAAATGCAAATTAGTTCCTAAGGCTGGAAGGAAAAAAAAATAAAATGTGCTGCAAAAACAAGAACATTGTGTATGGAGTAAGATGCGTACAGGGAAAGGCAACACTGGGGCAGGAGACGAGGCAGAAGAATAAGGGAGGCTGTATCATGTCGAACCCAGTAGACTGTGGTCTCACATTGGAGTTCATCCTAGACAAAACAAAAATTTTACGAGAGATTTTAGGAGTAAATAATATACTATTTTAACAATATTAGCTCAAAGAATCTACCATAGGAAAGGTAAATATGACCAGTTAAAAGGCAATTGGATTATTCTAAATAACAGACTGCATACTTTGCATCATCCTGACTTTGAAAATGAAGGAAATATTTCAATTTTATTTTAGATATAGAAGCTGTAGGACTAACTGATGATTTGGATGCACTGAATGGCTGAGAAGAGAGAATGATCAAGAATGCCTCACTGGGTGGCTGTGGCACAGACCTTTAATCCAGCACTTGGGAGGTAGACACAGGCAGATCTTTGTGAGTTTGAGGCCAGATTGGTCTACAGAGTGAGTTCCAGGACAGCCAAGACTGTTACACAGAGGAACTCTGTCTCAAAAATAAAAAATAAATAAAAAAGAAAACGAAAAAAAGTATGCCTCTAGGTTTGAGCAAAATTAGATGGATGAACAGAGAGAAATACACTATGGAGATGCTGAGAAGATAATGTCTATCTGTCTGGATGCAGGGTAGAATACACAGAGAAATGATTTTCTAGTTGTTTAGCATATTGGTGGCATTTAAAGCCATGGATGAACATAACTATACTGAGTGTGGTTGAATAAAAAGGCTTGATCACATTGAGGTGAGATTAAAAAAATAGAGTGGCCTGTTAAATGCATAAAAAATAACATGTACGAAATCACGAAAGACACACTATATCAGGCTTTAAGAAGAATGGGGCCTAATACTCCTGAGAAGTTTAGTAATGACATGGAGGAAGGCCTGGTGACATTTTCACAGAGACATCACCAATGGTAAAGTCAAGAAAAATTTCAAAGAAATATAATCAAGCTAGAAGAATAGCATGGGCTGAACTGAAAAATGATGGAGTAAAGATAACAATTTGAAGAAATTTTGCTGACCAGGAGGAGAGAATTAGGGCTGTCTCTGGAGTTACAGTAAGTTAATGGAGGATCGCAGGTGGTTGGTTTCAAAGCTTATTCAAGTCTCCCATACCTGCAGTTGTACCCTAACACTGATCTCTTGTGCAAACAGTCAATACAAAAAAAGTGGGATCTTCCATTCCGTGTTGAACATTGCTAGCAATTTTATTTAGCAGCTCCTTAGTAATTGACTCCTGAAATCAACCAGCTCCAGACTAGAAGGGTGGCTGATGGACACTCAGAGATCTTGCCAACCTTTGCAAAAAGACTTCACGACACTAACCTGAGACTTCCCAGAGTTAGACTAGTAACTGGAAAACATGAACACATGTCTAAAGGGGTGAGGATGGAAAATAACAGAGTTTGAATGAAAATATCCTTCAATAGTGGAAAAAATTACTCTCAAAGATCAAGTCATAAATTTATTAAAGAAAAATTACAGTGCCAGGAGTAGGCTACCTACCGAGGTCTTACTGCCTATAGAGGCCCTTTAGCCCCGCCCCCAAACAATAAAGACCATTGTCAGTGTTGTTGGTTTCCCATCAGAACCAGATGGTAAGGACCTACTACTGAAAACTGCTGCATGGAGCATGGAGAAAGTGAGACTGAATTGGATCTTTCTCACTTGCTTTCCGGACTTCATTGTGTCTGAAGCTGCTTTGCAGTTTGCTTGGGAAGGGGGACATGGGATGAGTAGCACAAGAAGGAAAAGTGAGTATCACTATAGTCTCATTATCTATTAATAATCATCAAAAAACTGATGATGGTGACTTTTGCACATGATTTATCTTGCCTTTTCTGTTACATTTGTATATGCTAATCAATTATTTCTTATTTATTCTCTTTGTTTTTCTACTCTACATTATACCAGAAATGGGGCAGTAGGCAAATTTACAATTTACTATTTAAACTATAGAATATTGACAGTGAGATCATTTTGGTTCATATGCAAATTTGTTCATCTTATTACATAAAAGCATGACATCATTGTTTGTGTTACTGAAGGAAGTTTCAATCAGAATAGATAGAAGGGGGATGGCTGAGCACTGTATGATCAAAGGGTGAGCTCTGCTGATCATCTGTCTAATCGTTGTCAGTCCTAAACTCATTCTTTAGTGTGGCTGTGGTTTTTGTTTGGTGGGTTGGTTAGTTATTTTTCCCTTCTATGAAACTGGCAGGAATAGGGACCTACATACTATATTTTCCAGGTTCCCTTGACAGTCAAGAATAAAAGGACATAGAATGAAAGAAGGAAGAAGAGATTTGTTTAGTTTCTGTTGTTTGTGGTATACCAAGAAACGGCAGCAGCCTGCACCCATAGGAGTGTAACCTAGGCCCCTGCCCAGTTGCTGTACAGCATACCCAGTTAAAAAGTCATCATTCTCATCATCATCATCATCATCATCATCATCATCATCATCATCATCATCAGCAGCAGCAGCAGCAGCAGCAGCAGCAGCAGCAGCAGCAGCACAGGCTCCTGTATCCCTGTTCAAATACAAGGATGCAGTCTCAGCACCTCCATCAGACAGCTGCCAAGAGCAGCTAGGCTTCAGTCCAAATTCAATAGGAGCTTCTGGTTTTGAGCCCCTGCCTCTTCTCTTTTGTTCTCAGTTTCTGAGCTCATTATAACTGACTCTCTGCACTAAATCCCTTTTGCTTAAAGAATCAAGAATGTCATTTAATTTCTGGGGTTGACACCAACCAACGTAGATATGAACATCAGTTTTATAAAATATTAAGAAAACAATTTTCCAAAACTAAGACCACTTTCCAGTAAGTATTATCTATCTGAGACTTGGCTTGTTTGGGAAATTAGACTGCCCACCTCATCCAGGGAGAATGGCGCACAGGGAAGAAGCAATTATGTGATCCTAGACAACTTAAATTATTTTTAGAGCAGGTCTTCCTAAAAATGGAATAAAAGCATAAGGTTGATGAAAGAAAAGAAGAGATTGTATAAACTGTAAAACACAATTACAATTATTTGTTCCTGTGAAATGTTGAATGATTTAAGAAAATATAAATTTAATGGGATAGGTGAAGTTTTCTGACTACTATACAAAAAGTATTAGAAGTTTCTATATATTCTAAACCTTATTCTCTAGCCTCCCTTTCTTTTTTCGATACTTTTATCTCTGTCTCTCTCTCTTTATATTATTTTTCATCATTTTAAAAGTTAGCATAAAACTATAGGTTTTATTATGACATCTTCATATCTTTTGCTTTGCTCATATTCACCCTCCAGTACTGGCCTTTCTTCATTTTTCCTCTGTTGTATCCTTTCTCTTGCCAGATAGCACCAATCTGATTCTCTGATTTCATGTCAAAGAGATATAGAGAGAGAGAGAGAGAGAGAGAGAGACAGAGTCATCCCTCTGACTCTATGATTTCATATCAGAGAGGAGGGGACAAACATGCCTTATATTTCAAACCCTCAAACCCTCAGAACTGAAATTCAAATGTCACTTCCTTAACTGGAAATTATACTGGTATAGATTCCTGACAAAACATGACTAAGCAAAAACTTGTTCATGCTAACAATAAAGAGTCAAGGTTCCAACAGAATATGAAGCTCTTGTGGTGATGGACCCCAAAACAGGCAAAAAGCCATTGTTCCCTCTGCTGACTCAGAATCCTTCTAAGTAAAGATAGAAAGGATGAAAATTAAAAGACAGGGTGGGTCTGTGAGACAGTACAGGGTAGAAGATGCAAAGCCTAGGAAAGGAGAAAAACACATATTACACCTTCCTACCATGCGGAAATTCCAGATGTCCACACACTGCTAACCTGGAGTCTTATATGTGATCTAAATGATACAGATTCTGCATATGACAACCATCATGCAAACTTAATCTTTCTGAGTGTGATCCAGATATTCAGCCCCTCTACTCTGCCCTAGGACAACTATTGATAACTGCAGTCAACATGCCCTAAGCACCTTTGGCTGAAACTGCTTACATATTACAAAAGGAAGAATTTGAATCTGAAGAAAGGACCACTACCAAAGGCAGGAAGTGGGGACAAAGCAATCAAAGGAGGATAATGTGAAGGACTGGGGACTAGTGCCTTTTGGTACATTCTACTTGCAGCATAAGATATCAATATAAATAGAGTTTCTTAAGAGTCACTTTAAAACTCCTAGGCATGAGGAAGCTCAGCTGAGCATCAGGGCAAGTTATCTTCAAAGGAAAGATTAACATTGTTCTGCTGTGATTGATGAATCACTTCTCATATATCCACCATTCTCTCTACCCTTACTACATCTGACTATGGTTCAACTGCAAGAGAATGAAGCATGTCCCTGCCAAGTGTACCTCTAAAAACTAACATGGCTGTTCTGCTTCTCTGACTAGGAAAGATATACTTATCAATGTATGGTTTTATAAAATAATATAGACTTTCCTCTAAGGCATAAAATATCAGAAGTTTTACCTTTTATAAAAAAAATTCTTTTTATTTTCAAGTAGGTAGCTTAATGGAATGAAATTATTTACATAGAATCAGAGCACTAACATTTGTTTTGCAGCTCTGCTCATTATCAGTATAGATGACATCTAGCCAGCACGTACTGGCTTTGTGGGAGCCTAGGCAGTTTGGATGCTCACCTTACTAGACCTTGATGGAGGTGGGTGGTCCATGGACTTCCCACAGGGCAGGGAACCCTGATTGCTTTTAGGGCTGATGAGGGAGGGGGACTTTATTGGGGGAGGGGGAGGGAAATGGGATGCAGTGGTGGGGAGGAGGCAGAAATTATTAATAAATAAATTAATTAATTAATTTAAAAAAATACCCTACAAGCCCGGCAGTGGTGACGCACGCCTTTAATCCCAGCACTTGGAAGGCAGAGGCAGGTGGATCTCTGTGAGTTCGAGGCCAACTTGGTCTAGAAAAACTAGTTCCAGGACAGGAACCAAAAGCTACAGAGAAACCCTGTCTCGAAAATCAAAAAAAAAAAAAAAAAAAAAAAAAATACCCTACACATTAATCAGTAAAAACTAACAAAAGTACTGAGACACAAGTATATGTGCCTGATCTCCTCTCACCAGTCACACCTAAATAAATATTTTTTTTCAATATTTCAGATTATGCTGATAAAGAAGAAAGTATGGCATTATTTACTCTCATGATTTAGCTTGTATATATCACCCAGATGCTAAGTTCTAATTTGTGTCAGTGTTAGAATTGCCCTTAGTAGTTGATATGATAAGATATTCTACTGGTACAGCAGTGCCACAGAGGTTATGGCAGTAGCCAACCACTTTCTGTGGATCCATAACCCACTTCATGAGATGGGATCATAACTGATACTGCTAATGGGACTGACAAACTGTCATTACATGTGTTGTAGGCCCTAGTGGAGAATCCAATATTATGGGCATAGTATCAAAGCAACTCGTGGAGGCATGCTGCTATATCCACAAATAAGTGCATTTCTCAACCGTCACTGGGAAAGCTTCTCCTTGCAGTAGATACCAATTAACAGAGACCCCAACTGGTCAATGTGCTGAGAATAAAAAACTCTAGAGTGCTTATTTCTAAATGGTATGAGCCATATCACACATTTTCCTGACAAGGTTCAACAACATGCAAGAAGGAGTAGAAAGATAGTAAAAGTCAGAAGTGATGAGTAACTGCAAGGAAATACTATTTATCAGATGCAACAGAACCACTGAATACATGAGTTCACAGAGATTGTGTTAGCACCACTGAGACCTGTACAAGTTCAAGTTAGGAAACAAACAAACAAGCAAACAAAAAACTCCCAGAATGAAGGAGGTAGAAAAAAATGTAACATATTTTTAGGGATATTCTTGAGAGATTTCTACCACCTAGGATGTTAAACTCTAATAGAGAAAGAAGGACAAGGGCTCCCTTTGAACATCACTAAGGCAGGAGGGACAGGGGTTGGGACAGAATGAGGCTTCCTTAACATCCAGTCAGCACTTGATTTCTGGAGAGACTAGGAATTGATCTCAGGTGACAAACAAGGCTAAGGGATAATCTTCACCATGGCAAGGTCCATTTATAAGTGAAGACCATTCTGAGGGCAATTTGTCACTTTTCGTCAATGTGACAAACTACCTGAGAGAAAAAATCCACAGGAGGAAAGTTTGTTTGAACTCACATTTTCAGGGATTTTAGTCCAAGGCTGGCTCCATTGCAGAGGTGAGGCAGAAAATTAAGCAGCAGGAATTCGTAATAAGGAGGCTGTTCATCTTATAATAACCAGGTAGTAGACAGATGTAGACAGAGGCTACTTGTTCATTCCCAGCTGCCCAGACCCAAAATAAGCACACACAAACTATATTAATTTAAACACTGCTTGACCTATCACTTAAGTGTACTGCTAGCTAGCTCTTATATCTTAAATTAACCCATTTCTATTACTCTGTGTATCGCCATGTGGTTGTGGCTTACCCGTAAGGTTCTCTCCAGTGTTTGTCTCCTGCAGCAGCTACATGACTTCTTTTTGACTCTGTCTTCTTTCCTCCTCTATCTGCTTGAAATTCCTGCTTTTCTCTATTCTGCTAAGCCACTGATCTAAACAGCTTTATTCATTAGCTAGTAAAAGCAACACATAGACAGAAGAACTTTTCACACTGCTGTGCCAGCACAGCAACTATAGTTCTTCTGAGCAAGGGACATCGGGATTAACACACAACACAACTTCAAGTTCTGCAGACAAGCTTTTATTCCACTTTCTCACACAGTATATATAGCCCTCAGCAGGGGAGGCCAAGCCAGCAAAGGCAGGAAGTTCATCACCATAACTCACATGGCTTAGGGGTAAACATCCTTAGACATTGCTGAAAACAACAGATTGTTCCTGTTTTTGTTCCTGTTTTCAACCAACCACAAGAGTGCAAAACAGATCAAGTGGGGGGTGCAAAGGCCTGTCCGTTAGGGACCCAATACATACCAGACAAACAGATAGAGAAAGGAAGAGATTGGAAGAAAAGTACACTCTTTCAAAAGTATCCTTCCAGAACCCTACCTCCTCCAGCCAAGCCCTAACTTTTACAGTATCTACCACCTCCCAATAGTTAACTAAGTTATGAACTCATCAGTGGAGTTTTTCCATTGACTATGCCGGTAACCTAATGGCTCAATTACTTTCCAAAAGGCCTACTTCTGAATCTTGTATTTGTAATCAAATCTTCTACATGTGAATTTTAGAGCATCATTTCATATCTAAAGCATGACAGGCAATTTTTAACTGACCTTCGGTGTGAACTGACTTAGCAAAGCACATAACTACTGTAATCCTGAAGGCCTTTTACTGTTCCAGTGGAGCTTCTCTTGGATCCCAAAAGTCCTCGCCGAGCACCTTGGAGCTCTTTGTGATGCTCCAAAAGACCTTGACACCAACCAACCAGGTTTCCATGTAACTTTCTACTCAGGCTTTCAAATGAATGGAACTCATGGATCACTTGATTTTCCTTCCCATAAATGGAGGACAGAGGGTTAAAGTACCATATAGAAATACCTGTTATACTCAACTTTTTATTTCTACCTTTTGGAAATCATCAAAACCTTAGATGCCAGAATTCTTTATTAAAAATGAGATATATAGAAGGATATGTATTTAAATTTATCCCCTATTATTCCTTTACAGAACAAAAGCCAGTTAGGCACATTCTAATATAACTACCTTTAGGTAGGCAAAGTTCACTAGGATCAATTTTTTACCCTGAAGTGGGAGAGATCATTTTATATGTGAGAAATCAAAAAAGACGGGTTTAAAGGCACTAGGACAAAACTAGCCAAAATATATACTTATGAAAAAAGTCACAGAATATGTACAAATCAAGTACTATGATTCCTTAGGCTTAGATCACATACCAGGTTCCAGGTTAGCCTAGGTACTCACTTGACTCAGTTTCTAAACCCTGTCTTTATCTATTTTCCTGCTGTTTTCTATCTTTCTTTAGGTGGAAATATCTCTTGTTCAAGTAGAAAAGGAGAGCAGTTATATTTACATTTCTCTCTCCAGATCTACTAAATTTTAGTAGCTATGTCCCCCTTGCTGCACATAGATAATTTTTTATTAATAATTCAAGAAAACTGTACTGTCCCAGTTGTCAGCTAGTTCCATAGGAATTGATCAGGGAGGACTTAGAGCATCCAAACAGTACAAGTTTTATCCAGTTTTTTTCTTTGCCTACCAGAACCAGAGGTTCTACCGATGAAGACAGCATGCATGCTACTGTTATTTCTAAATTGGTATGCTCCAATTTCCTTCTAAATATAAATGTTTATATGCAGAGACAAAATCTACTCTCATAAAAGTCTTTCTCTGAAGTGAATGATAGGATGAGATATAGAGACCATATGCTGGGCCTGAACTGCAAAGTTCTACCCCGCTGCAATTTCAACATTGCAGAAGGTACCATTCTGCCTCCAAAGGGAGAAAAGACATCAAAGTTCTTACCCAGCAATAACTCCTGTAAAGCACAGAAACAACCTGCCATCAAATGTGTGTCCACCTATACAATAGTTTCTTGACTATTATGGAGGTAAGAGACTGTTCCGATTGGATTTGAATCTTGCTCTCCAGAAGGTAGTCCATTCCTAGTATTGCATGCCCAGTTAATAACCCATGCCTAAGAAGGTCCTAGGCCCAAGGAAACAACTTAATTACTATTGTTTTGACTAAATGATATAGCTTCAGACTGCACTATAAATATGTATGTTTATATTCAGAGATGAAAACTATGATGTTAATCAGAGAAGCTTCTTTTCATAGTGAATCATGGTGAATATAGAGATACAATGTTCCTCATGATGCTGAGAATGACTGATAGTTGAGGGCCTGGCATCAAACAGGACATTTATAGCACACCCTCTAAGACATGAAAAACTTTGTGGAAGAGAAGGCAGGATGTAAGAGCCACAAAATAAGGTGAAACATTGATAAATGCCTTCCTATAGATTAAATATTATATCTACAATTAAGAATTAATTGACAACTACAGTTACCTGCAATGAACCTGCAGAAAACTGGCCATGTAAACAGCTTTTTTTTTTGTAGGGAAAAACTTATGGAACCTTACCTCTTACTCTTGGACTATTGACTTTCGATAGACTCTTGGAGATAGGGAATCATTGTCGTCAGTCACGTACCAACTACTGAGCCCAGAAGGCTCCAAAGAATATCTCCAAACTGATAACCACACAGACAGCACTGGTTTAACTCAGTTGGTCATCAAAAGATAAAGCTAATAAACAAGAATATGAGAAAGAGATTTGTAAGAATTGGGAGTAAATATGGAGATGAAAGAGGATCAGATGTGAGGGTGATCAGTATCCTTTATGTATATAGCAATTTGAAATATAGAAAACTGAACTGGAGTCACTTCTAAAACAGAATTGTATGTTTATTTACCCCTAATCATTAGGAAAGGGCAATTGATCAACCAGAATTTTCATTAGCTCAAACCTCTGCCTGAAGAGTTTTTCATTGCAGGTTATTATGGCTCTGTGTGTAGAAAATGAGGAAGACAGTTTATAAAAACAAGAAAGACTTGTTTACATAATAATAACATATCTATATTAGTTATAAATAATATATAGCATATTGTATATAATATGTTTAGGTTATAATGATATGATGTATATAATGACAATATATAATAATATCATAGACAAGAAAGACCTTTTTCATTTTCCTACTAATATTAGTTCACAAATGAATTTAGTCTCTTAGTTTTGAAAAAAGTGACATTTATTCAATTGTAAAGTAAATACAACATTGATAACTTTCAATACTTAAACTAGGGATATCTAAGTACAGTGAAGCATATGCAGAATTATTTTTCATCATTAATACTAATTACCAGGTTTCTGATGTTGCAAGGAACTGCTTGTTCATTCTGGTCACCTGGCTAGTTTTGTTCAAAATAACTACACAGAAACTGTATTAATTAAATCACTGCTTGGCCCATTAGCTCTAGCTTCTTATTGGTTAATTCTTACATCTTAATTTAACCCATTTCTATTAATCTGTGTATCACCACGTGGCAGTGGCTTACCAGGTAAAATTCCCAGCGTCTGTCTCCGGTGGATCCATGGCGTCTCTCTATCTCTGTTTTCTTCCTCCAGAATTCAGTTCTATCTTCTCTGCATACCTAAGTTCTGCCCTATCATCAGGCCAGGGAAGTTTCTTTATACATTAAGCAATGAAAGTAACACATAGCCAGAAGGACCTCCTACACCACTCTGAGATGACAACTAACATGATATGTGGATTCGAATAAAGTTTTCTTTGAAAATATTTGCATAAAATTTAATTTTTATTTATGCATTGGTAATCTCATATATGAATACAATGTATGTAGATCATATCCATTACCACCCTCTGCTCCTTCCTGATTTCATGTCCTTTTCTCTTTCTTTCTATGTTTGCCCCTCTTGTTTGATAACCCATTGAGTAAAATTAATGATACTTATAGGCACATAGGTATAGGGTATCACTCTCTAGAAATCAGGAAACCTATCATGGGCCACAGTTCTGAAGAAAACCAGCTTAGTATCTTCAAAGTCACCATAAGCTGCCAATAGTTCCTCAGTTAGGTATGTGTCCTAGTGAGTACCTTCCCTGTCTATGCTCGAGTGCCAACTGGCTTGATCTTGGACAGGTCTTGTGCCAACCAGCACAGCTGCTGTGAGTTCAGGATCACAATGGCTCTGTCATATCCAGAAGGCCTTATTTTACAGCTGTCATCTTCAACCACCCACTCTTGCAATCTTCCCTCCCCACATCGAGTTTTTCCGGATATGGAATGTATTAAAGATGTCCCATTTAGGACTGAGCCTTCTACAGTCACTTATTCTCTGAACTTTTGCCAATTGTAAGTCTCTGTATTAACCACCACCCACTGAATACATATGCTTCTCTGATGAAGGGGACTGTGGCACAGTCTGTGGGTAGAAGAATAGATATATAAAAGGCAGTCTGGCATGCTATCTCCTTTAGAAAAATAATAGTAGTAGGGCTTGTGCAGAACCTTTCCTGTGTGACATTGTGTAATTAGCATCCTGCAGCAAGCCTGTCCTCAGCTTTCACTTGCTCCCACCTTGTCTACTTGCCTTAGTGTCAGTGTTAAATCATTGAGAATTTCCTTCTGAGATTCTTAATGACAGGGAACTCTCTTCTCTATTTAAAAAACACATTTCTAATGTTTGCATACTCAGGACATTTCTCTTGCAATGTGGACTAACAGGAAATTATATCAGTGTCAATGCAGTGAGATTTGTGAGTGGATAAGAAAAGCAGAGTGAATCTATTTTTAAATTTTTCTTACATATGAATAAGTCATGAAGAACATTTGAACTGTGCTTTCTTGAAGAATAATTACATTATAAAATTAATCAACAATGACATGACAATTATTACTGGACCATGAGTGTTGAGATATATGATAGTCTGTAACTGGAAGCTTTTCTCTGCCCTTCCCCATCCTGCAGCTGTTTCCAAATAATCACTCAGAGGCTTATATTAACTATAAATGTTTGACTGATGGCTCAGGCTTATTGCTAGCTAGAAATTGCATTTAAATTAACCCATTTCTATTCATTTAGCATTGCCAAATGGCACATGGCTTGCTTTTACCTGTTCTCTGGCATCTTGCTCCTTGGACAGATGGATTGTATCTTCTCAATTCTGTCCTTTTTCATCTCCATCTTCAGTTTGATTGTACCCACCTGACCTTATTCTGCCTGGCTATTGGCCAAAACAGCTATATTTTTCAACCAATGAGAGCAACACATATTCACAGTATGCAGAAAGGCCATCCCATCATTCAAAAGCTTAAGCTTAGTTCATTTGTGTGAGATCCACAATCTGAGAAGTACATAAGCAGGGAGAATTCTCATTTCCTACTTCTTCTGGATTTTGCTTTCAGTTTCTAAGAACTAAATGTCTTTTCCATTTGTGCTGCTGCAACAGAACACCCCCAGCTAATCAACTTCCTTATAAACAACAGAATTTGTTTCCATGGCTCTGGAGCCTCAGAAACCCAAGGTTACAATAGACACATGTTTGATATGTAGTGAGTATCCCTTATCTACTTTCAAGGTGGTATCCTGCTGCCCTTACATGGTAGAAGATAAAAGGACAAGAAGAAATCATTCTTGCCCTCCCCCCCCCCCCTTTTAAGCCCCTAGAAAGGTCACCATTCCCATTCATTACAGAAGCTGCAGGACCTCTGGAGCAATGCCCACTACTATTGATTATGCCCAATACCATACGATTAGTTTAAGCACCTCGATTTCAGGCAAGCTTGTGATCATTTCACTATCTGTGCTAGTGAATTTTATTATATTCACTAACTTGTTAATTTTGTTAAAGAATTTATTGGATATCTTCACCATCTTTGATAGGTCAAGCATATCAAAGGAATGAAATACTGAGCAGGGGACTTGCCCCGTGGTGTCTAGACCAATGTATTGCAGAGGCTTTGAGAGGAAAAGAAAGGGATGTCACCTATCGTGACAAACATTTTATATTTTAATCAAAATAAATAATCACATATAATACCTATAAAGCATCAACATATTTAAAAGTAGTTCAGCCTCTATTCTGAGAAGGGGATAATAGATGTCTATGAGATAACCACTGCTTTAAATGTTATAATTTGATATAGATTGTATTCTTTAGCACAACTAAGAAGATTAGTAAAAGTTTTTAGAGAATTAGAAGCCTAAGTTGGTCCACAGAGTCAAATCTGAATAGTTCACTGAGAAATGCAAGGGAAATACAGTTCATAACATATGAGAAGATTCAAGGAAAGAAAACATTAGAATACTAGGAGCCAGAAAGGAAGAAAGGAGTTAGGAAGGGCTTTAAAATTGTGATGAATTAAATGAGTTACGAATATCTGGCTTTAAAAGATGCATGTCATGAAAGATCATCTTCTTAGAGAGAAAACAAAAGTCAGTAGAGCCCAAATATTTTTCTAAAATTAGTTTCTGAGATTCACCTTGCTGCCAGGCAGACCTACAGAATGGTATGTTTGCTTTACCTGAGAGATGGTAAAAGCCTCTCACTTCATGTACAACTGAGTTCCTAGTTGATCATCTGTAAATGCTATGAATTAGGGAATATCCAATAGATACAACTGACTATAGACACCCAACTGAATTTTTGGTGTCTATGCTTTGCTTTGTTTTTATGTCTAGCATGTGGCATGCTCTCCCCAAATTAAAGAAGAATAACTAAGTATGAAATTGTTATTTAGAAAACACTAGGAAAATCTCCAGGGAGTGACAAAAATGTATTCTCCAATGAGTTTTGAGTTCTTGTATAGACTTTGAGCTCCAAAGACAATATCAGGAGTTCCAAAGGGGTCCATAAGAAATGCTTTCCTTTCTTTGCTTAGCCTTATCTATGTCATGTCTGGACCACAAGGCAGAGACAGAAATAGGAGAGTAAGTGCGAGAAACAAAATGGAGCCTTTCGCTCTACCTAGCGATGATGTCATCTATGCTGATACTTAAAACCAAGAACCAACTGGAAGCATGTGTGTGCATCACGTTTCTCATAACTAAATGTGTTTTCCTTCCTCAGCTGTGACTCATAGGCACTAGCAAGTTGTTGAAGCCCTTAGAGGAGACAACACAGAAAGCATCACATATATTTGAAGATGCAAAGAAAGGAGATGAGGATGTCTTTGTAGTATTATTTCTTTGGCTGGCCACAAAGATCTTTCTGAGTAAGCTCTACAGGCAAGCAAAGGCTGCACAAAATCATCCTTTGTTGGGATTCTTTAGTCCCTGTGTGAGTCCTTTTCCATGAATCTGAGGATAGAGAAACACAGGAAGATGAGAACGACTTTTCCCTTTGTTATGCTGTGGTTCACAGTGGGTAGATAGCTTGAACTAGGATGAAGTGATTTGAAATAATGCATACAAGTATAGTGCACAAAACATTCATCTTCACTTCTTAAGGTTTCAGCTAAGTTCTTCCTGTGATTCTCACTGTTAAAATGCTCTCTATTTTCTTGTTGGAAAAACTAAGCAGTCACTCTAAGATGTTAGATATCAACCACCCCAAAGAAAATGAGAGAATTAAATAAGCTTTACATTTCTTTGTTTAACTTACAAAATGGTTAGACCAGAGAGCTGGAGCGCAAGTGAGAATTTGTTAGACAAAGATGTTTTTGTTTTGTTTTCTTCTTATTTGTCATAATGGTGCTCCCCTTCTGACAAAATAAATTGTTCCCCTGAGATTCAACAATAGGGGTTGGGAAGATGACTCAGCAGTTAAGAGTGCTTGCCTAGTAACCAGGGGTTAAGAACACTGGTTACCCTTCCAGCAGCTCACAATTGTCTGTAACTCCAGCTCCAGGGAATCTAACACCTTTACAGTAATGTACATAAAATAATATTAAAAACAGAGTGCTTGCTGCTCTTCTCAAAGACCCAACTTCTCCTAAGAGACTTAACTTTAGCTCCCTTCCCTGATGTTGGGTGATCCACAATCGCCTACAGCTATGGCTCCAGGTCAGCAAATATCCTCTTCTGACCTTGCTGGACAACTCCAAATGTGTGACATACCTTCAGACAAACATACACATAAATAAAATAAATCTAACAAGTTCTTAATTAAACAATAGAAAGCTTGGACATGTCCAAGTTGTAATGGATTCGTTCCAGAACAATCTATCATGCTAGGGACTGACTTACAAAAGCACCTCCCAAGTAGTTGTGATAGACTTAAAGGAGGTTTCAAGAGATAAAAATGCTTTTTTATAAATGGTGTGGTGGTGGCAGATGCCTTTAACCCCAGCACTCGGAAAACAGAGGCAGAGGCAGGGAGATCTCTGTGAGTTTGAGCCCAGCCTGGTCTACAAGATCTAGTTCCAGGAGAGCTAGGGGCTGTTACACAGAGAAACCCTGTCCAAAAAAAAAAAAAAAACTAATTTTTTTTCTTATTTCTTATATTCTACATCCCACGATCATTAAACCTGAGTGCTGAGTGCACAGAGATGGCAAGAAATACGGGCATTATCTGAAGCAAATGATTCTGTCTTTTCTAGGAATCCAAACAGGTAAGACCTTGGGAAAATTGTGGTAAAATAAAGAGACACATTTGAGGTTACAATGTGCAGTTGTAGGTTTCCTAAATCTGCTCCTCCGAACTGTGCTTGTTAAAGTTTTCCTCTGATTCCACAAGGTAAACAAAGAGCATGCCGTGCAGCTCTCATTTTCAAGGTGATGATGTTCTTCCAGAAGACTGATTATACAAAAAGTAAAGCTTTTTCCTTAAGGTCGGTGTCTGAGAGATCTGGCTATGCTCTTAGGAAGGGGTGGCATTCCTGTAACAGAAGCATCTCGTATTTAATAAAGTCTGTAGGTAATAATTAAATAGTATCTAATATCCTTTCTTAGAGAAGCTCATGTTTGTTTACGTATAGTAGATTCCACAACTATTGAATTGAAAAAAAAAAGCTTCCTGAGAATTGTATAGGAACTTTTAACTGTAAGAATAAAACATAGTGTATTTCCTATGGGATAGAATGGGATCCTAGAAATTTTGGGCACACAGAGGTCGGAGTCTTACTTACCTTTAAAACAATGTGAAGCTTGTTCTGCAAGGTTGAGTTGTTATGCTGGAATAGACACCAGGAAGGTTTCTGTAAAGCTGAGAGAGAGAGAGAGAGAGAGAGAGAGAGAGAGAGAGAGAGAGAGAGAGAGGTATCAAGGCAGCATTTCTCGACTCCAATTTCATTATTACTCTGACTTGTAACACTAGGCTAGAGACAATATGATCCCCGCTGCTGCTTTGCAGACAGCCTACCCTACTGATAAAGAAAGTGCACTGATAAAGAGTGACTTGTTCCTTGTCATTTGCTTTTGTCCAAAGGTTCTCACAAGCATCTCTCAGCATCTTATTCACCTAGTCATAGCAGTTTCTTCCACAGTAGGTAGTAGATGGTTCACACCACAGGATGCAGGATCAGACTCATCCTTACCCGACAATCACACCGACTATCCAGAGTTCTCATCATGAGCTCAAGCCAATGGCACCATGGACAGGTAAAAAGCTCACCTACCTAAGCGGCTTAAGTTTAATTCCAAGCCATACCAACCATTACAAGTATCCAATGGGAGAATATGTGAGGGCCAAAGACAAAGAAAGAAGCTTAAGAAATAGGAGAATACAAAGACCTGTATGGCCAGCTATGTAGCAACCTGAGGTAAGAGAATCACAAGTTGACTAGACTGGAAAACTTAGCAAAAATATCAAAAAGTAAGCAGAGGACTGGCGATTCAGTATGAGAGGCCCTAAGTTCACTCTCCAGTGTGAGAGAAGAAAAAGAAAGAAGAGGTGGGGAGAGGAGGAGGAGATGGAGTCACAGAAGGTATTAGTCTCCTAAGCATGAAGTTCATTTTTTTCCTTCATCTCAAACTATTTGCTCCTACAATCCTTTATATAGGATCTTACTTATATTGATTTGAGGGACAGAAATTCAACATAAAGACTATTGCCATATAACTTATTTAAAGGGTCAGGCTTTTGACATAATATAATTTAGGCTAAAGAGGTCACAATTAGAGATAAAATATTCATTCTAAATCTGGTTGGTGTCCTAGGTGCACAGTTCTGGAACATGAAAATGTTCATTCAGAGAAGAATCATAAAACAAATCTCTCATCTCTTGCATATCACTCACTATATGTAGTGGCTTGAAAGAAAATAGCTCCCAAAGGGAGTGGCACTATGAGGAAGTATAGTCTTGTTGGAGAAAATGTATCACTGTGGGAGTGGGCTTTGAGGTCTCTTCTATGCTCAAGCCACGTCCAGTGAGACAGACTACTTTCTTTGAGTCAATATGTAGTACTGCCAGCTACTTCTCCAGCACCATGTCTGCCTCTACACCACCAGATTCCACCATAATAATAATGGACTAAACCTCCGAAAATACAAGCCACCCCAGTAAATGCTTTTATTTGTAAGAGGTGTGTCGTGGTCATGGTATCTCTTCATAGCAAAATAACTAAGACACTATATAGACAGATACAGACCATTTTCAGAAAATTCCATGAAACTGGTACATTGTATGGTGAAAAGCATCTTTATCCTGTGACATCATCATGATATAATGTCTTTGGGGAAAAATGATTAGTATAATGGAAAATCCCAGACATGGCAATTTATATCTCTGATCCCAGTTCTAGGAAGATATAGAAAGGAATATGGTAGATGGGCTCAAGGCCAGATTTGGCTACATAGAAAGTCCCAGGGCAGCATTAACTAGATAGTGAGACCCTGTCTTAAGCAATAGAACAGAGAGTATCCAGGCAGATCAAATGCCACAATATATTGGAGATGTTACAAACTAAAAAAGGAGACAGACTTGACTGAGAGTAAGCAGTGCACAGGTGGGTAGAGTCCCCCAAATGTGTGGTGAATGTTGTAGAAGCAGGGAGGAGGCCAGAGCTGAGCCTGGGTGCTTAGGCACAGACAGTCACATCAGACAGCAGCAGATGCTAACACCAGCCAGAGTTATGGTAACCTTTGATAAGGGACCATTATTGCAGACAGTAGTTGACTCTCAAAAAAGATTAGAGATAGAGCCAGCAGTCCTGTCTACCAATCCTCAGGGAGGGAAATGCCAACTCACCCCTAATAATATTCAGCCCTCTCCTTAATACTGTAAAAACTTCTGCTGAAGAAGAAAGCTATTCTGAACTGAACAGGGCAACCACAATGGCCATGCTAAAGTTGATGAGGAAAAGCCTATAAGGCCTCAACTTTATTCAAAGCACTATAGGCAACCAAGGAATGTTGAGGGTGGGAGAAATAGTCTTCCTCAGGGAGGAGCGCACCAACTGGGTGTTAAATACCAGAAAAAGAAGAGGAGGAGGAATCTGTCACCGGTAGAAAAAAGTTTGCAATAAAAGCCTAGAAGAAAATAAGTATTTGTGTTGAAATTACAATATGCCAAACCCTGATTTAACATTGAATAATCTCTGATCCACTCATATGGATTGGCCTCAATCTATTTCACAACTTCCAAGACTTCTACATCTTCACATCCAGTGTTTCCTTAAAAGTCCCCAAGAATCAGTACAGCAGCTGCTGCCCTCCTCACAAGACATTACTGCCTCTGTCGTGCAGACCCAGCTGTTTCTAGATGTACCTCATAAAGGTCTGTGTCTTCTGTTTCCCTGCAAGAAGCATAATCTCCTTGGCATACCAGGTGACCAGTTGACCTCAGCTACCAAATATTCTTGACATGGGCAGAAACGCTTAGCCATCTCTCTCAAGGTAGAAGTAACCCAGTTAGGCCTCTTTCTTGTGCTCTTTTGGGATATATAAAAAAACTTTGCCTTCTATGTCTGTCAAACCTTTTTAGAGAAGAGAAGCAATTCTTTGGGGGCAGGATTTCTTGGGCTCCAGTGTATTGAGTATCACTAACTTTCCAGTTTTCTCACAGACCACTGTGTCTTAGTTAGGGTTTCTATTGCTGCAAAGAGAAACCATGAACATGACAACCCTTATAAAGAAAAACAGTTAATTGGGACAAGGTTACAGCTTAGAGGTCTTATCTATTGTCATCATAATGGGAAGCAAGGCAGCATGCAGGCAGACATGGTGCTAGAAAAGGAGGCGAGGTTTCTTACATCCTCACTCCCTAGCAACAGGACGTGGTCTGTCTTACTGGGTGTGGCATGAACATATATGAGACCTCAAAGCCTGCCTCCACAGTGACATCCTTCCTTCAACAGGACCACACCTACTCCAACAAGGCCACGACTCCTAATAGTGCCACTCCCTTTGGGGACCATTTTCTTTCAAACCATCACACACAGCATGCTTGACACTAACTACCATTATGACCAGGTTAAAACTGGCTCAGGTTTCAGCATCCTAGTCAGTTTAGAGGGGGATGTATTTATCTATTCTTTTATTCTCCTCAATTTTTAGTTATTTGTCTCTCTAATATACATATATCATTAAAGCCGGAAGACACTAAGAAATAAGGTAAAGCACTCATCCCAATATTTGTCTTTGGGCATAATGTGATCCACAAGATGATGGGAAGACAGAACCCTGATTGAGGAAATGCCCTCACTAGCTGGCTTGTGGCTAGCTTATGGAACTTTCTTGATTAATGATTGATGTAGGTAGAACCAACTCATTAGGGGTTACGCCATCATTGGGGCCATGGTCTTGGATAGTATAAGAAGACTGACCAAGCCATGAGTAACAGATCAGTAAGCATGCATTCCTTCATGGTCTCTGCACCAGTTTCTGCCTTGAATTCCTATATTGACTTCTCTAGATTATGGACTGCAAGGTATAATAAGAAATAAGGCCTCTCCTCTTCAAGTTGCCATGGTCATGGACTTTTATCACAGCAATAAAAACCCCAATGAAGACAGAGTTCCTGGTTTGCTGGTGTTCTAAACCCAAGTGTTCTAATCTACCACTGACTCCTCTGCAATGGTCCAGAACCTGAAAGGAAATCCTGTTTCTTATTCTCACATCAGAGCAAAGGTTTTTATTGTTAAATGCACTTTAAATCTATCATGGGACAGCTGTCATTGTCCCCGGCCTTGTGTCTCTTTTTGTACTGTAAAAAACTAATCCTTTGATTGCTTTTCTTCCATTTTATCTTGACATATTCACAGATCCTTCGATACTGATAATTCTTTATCCTCCAAACAAATTGACAGAAGGAATGTTATGTGTGTGTTGAGAGTTGCAGGAGATGATACCTTTCAACACAATGTAATTGGTGCACAAATGTGTTGGGAACCAGGATGATTAAAGATTAAATGAAGATTGACTAGCAAGGGATGTTTTATCTTGCAGGGTCTGTGTATGTGTGTGCGCGCACACACACACACACACACACACTTTCCTGTCTCTGAAACAGCCTGCTCCCATCCCACCCCACAATTTTCTCCAATAATACATCCTCTACCCTCTCAAAGGAAATTATATCTTTTCTTTATCCATTTGTGGGGTTCCCTGCTCTGAGCATCGTTTTTAACTTGCTCACATAATTATCTTTAGATGTTAAGCTTCATGGAGTGTTCTTGCTATGATTTGTGGGTAGATTCCTGGGACTTAGTGTCAATACTCAGCAGCAGCTAGCAGTAACGCTTGCTAAATCAATACATCAGTAAAGAAGTGAGCATTTTCCTGATCTTGGTCTAATAGTAAAATGGGAGGGAACTTGAAGAAATAAAATAAAATGAAACCCACCATTCACTATCATGAATACATTTCTTAAGATGTCACAGATGATGACTTAAGTTGATGTCAGAGTTTGTGTGTATGTGTGTCCCCCTCTGTGAAGGTGGGGATAGAACCTGTCCTTTTGACCACCTGTAGAGCAATCAAAACTTGCCCTCACCATGTCTTTCCTTGATTGTTTCTATGTCTTATTTTTTGATGATATGACTTTTACTGACCCCAGAACCAACTGTTAAAGCTAGGTTGGTTGGTAAACAAGGTCTTGGAATCTGACCATCTCTGTACCCACAACTCTTGCTCTTGGGTTACAGACACACACACCTTTTCCAGCTTTTGTATGGTTGCTGAGGATAAAATGGGGGACCTCTCACATACACGACAAGGACTTCATCCAGTGAGCCACCTCCTATCTCCTTCTGTTAAAGATTTTGCTGCCATTATCTTCTTGTTGTCTCTTTAAGATGTATTTGTGTTTGGATTGTATTATTCTGGCTCCGGATGATTTGTGTGTGACTGTGTGTGTGCACGCATTCTTTGTGTGTAGTATATGTTGGTGTGCACATGGATATGAGGGTTTGCATGTGTGAAGGTCGGAGGCTGATATTGAAGGATCCTCTTCTGCTCACCATTTTATTTTTTCAGATAGGATCTCTTGTTGGACCTGGAGGTTGCCATTTCAGCTAGGCTGGCAGCCAGCAAATTCCCATGCTCTGGCTATCTCTGCCCCCCTGATGCTGATGCTGGGGTTATAGTTGAGTTCTGTCACATCCAGCTTTTATATAGGTGCTGGAATCTGAATTCAGTCCTTATGCTTGTTCAGCAAGTCTGTTACCCACCGAGCCAGTCTCTAGTTACATTGCTGCTTATACAGTTGTCTGTTTATTTTGTGTAATGTGAATTGTGGTTGTGTGTCTGTGTTTTCCTTGCTATGCCAATGTTATGATGCACATGAGGAAACCAGAAGACAACTTGCAGTTATAGGAGTTTGTTCTTTCCTTTGACCATGTAGTCCTAGAGATCACACTCACTTCATCGGGCTTGGTGGTTTGAATGAAAATGTCCTCCCCCCACAGACTTATAGGGAGTGGCAATATTAGGAGGTGTGGCCCTGGTGGAGTAGGTGTGGCCTTGCTGGAAGAAGTGTGTGTCACTCAGGGTGAGCTTTGAGGTTTCAGATGTTCAACCAGGCCCCCTCAGTTTCAGTCTCTCTTCTTAAACTGTAAGCTCGCCCAATTAGATGTTTTCATTTCTAAGAGTTGCCGTGGTCATAGTGTCTCTTCACAGTAATAGAAACCCTAACTAAGACAAAAGTGCATTATTAAAATTATATGGTACCTTAAATGTGTTATTATGGAATATACTGTAGTAACTATATTAAACCATATCATATTTTGCAATTTATTATAGCATGCTATGCTATAATTATAACACATTGATATATGTTATAATATATTGAATTAAAGCAATAACAGGGAGGAGTGAAACTTTAATTTTTCTTTTCTTAATTAAAATCATGATTATACATTTAGTTGTGGTATTTTGTGAACAATTGGCCTTTGGGTTCGTTCTAAGGAGTCATTACTTTCTCTGCTTTGTTGTTATTGTTGTTGTTTGGTTCTTACAGTTAGTCGGAACTAATAATCCTCCAGTCTGAGTATCTTTTGATAAGTTTGTTGGCTCCGGGGCCAACCTCTTTAGTTTTTTAAGATTTTCCCATGTTCTGTTGAAGTCAGAAACACATTTCATTAAAAAGAAAAACTAGTAGACATAGATGAAGCTAATCAGAAGGAATTTTAAAATGTTTAAAGTAAACTACTAACAAACAATGAGTGTGCTGTGTGGACATACCAAGAAGGATGGTAGGGCAGAGGAGAAGACATGGGTGTTTTAAAGTGGTTACGTCGGAAAGTTGTTCAAACACCAAACATTTCCCAAGGATGTCAGAGTCCCCCAGGCCTTCCTTCCTTGGCAGGATCAGGTCGTGGTACATACAGTGAAATGCTCTGGAAATGGTCTGGCTCTGCCATTCCTATAGTCTTGGCTTTATAGCCAACAGCTTCTTCCTCTCTTTTCTCTTGAGACCACCTCTGAGGGGACAGAAGGAAATGAAATACAAAGAAGACAAAAAGAAGTGAAGTGTGGAAAACCATTCCCTCCTGTGGTACAGCACTCATATGTGGGGGTTTGGAAATGTCAGCAGGCTGTGTGTGACTGCTGAGGCTCACACAGGAGCTCAGGGCTGCTATCTGCCTGAGTCGGGAGACAGGCTCTCCTCAGAGGGGACTCAGATATCAAATGCTAACAATGAGCTGTGCCCTTCTCTTGAACACTTGGTCACTTCTAAGTCAGCATTATCAGAACATGCTTGTGGCAAGAAGACCTTTCCAGGAAAATAAAATCCTCTTCTGTGTTCAAATTTATTGCCTATGAATAAGTAGCAATAATTATAAACAATATTTAACACAGAGATACTGTGCATTGGATATCACACCAATGCTTTACATACATCAACTTAGTTCTTACAATGACTCATGATGGTTTGTAAGTATATCCAATATATAAATGAAAAACTGAACATAGGTTCAGGAAAGTTAAACTTGCCTTAAAACATAGTTTTAGTAAATAGTAGAAACGGAGCCTGGACTACTAGTATCTCTGCGGTCTGTGTCAATTCACTTGAACTTGCATGAATTAGCATAAAGATTAGTTGTTCTGTGCAGGAATGGCAGAAAGATGGATAGTAGAACAAACTCAAATGTTAGACGACTCTAGTTTAGTTACAGTGTTGTCATTTATTTTATTTGTACGCCAGTCTGAAAAATTTGGCTTCATTCTCCAAGATTTACAGTGTTTTAATTTGTCAGATTTAAAAGGACATGGAACCTCTTAGGACAGTCATCCTTGGCCACCACCGCCACCACCATCATCAGCCACCACAGCTATCATACACCTAGTATCTTCTTCCTTACCTGGAACTGTTAAAACCTTCCCTGAAAGCTTTTAGATTAAGTGCTGTCTGCGGCATACCTCTCTACAACTCTCCCTAATAATAGTAAATATTTACTGTATGCTTACTACACGCCAAGGGCTTTTAGTGCATTATCTCAATCAATCTTTAACAACTGCTGCCTGAGACAAATTCTAGTGTCATCTATAATTTATGGTTAGAAACAGAACACAGCACTGCAAATTCCCTTGCTTTTCTTCTACCTACCACCCAGACTACCATCTGGCTTTGGAATTCCTAAAGGGCATCCATGAAAATAGCAGGGAATTGCTTGCTGATTATGTTTGCTCCTGGAGTCTGAAACCAGATAGGTTTGGAACTGTCCACTGTCTAGTGCTGCTGAGAACCTGGGTTGTCCAAAGGTATTTCCTGTTTGTTTTGCTCTAACTTCCTTTTCCTGGACGGCGCGAGGGGGGGGGGGGATAATAACGCCAGGTCCTTTTCAGACGACAAGTTGGAAAAATGGTGAAATCAAATGACCTGAGAACAAACTGGACCACACGTAAAGTCACGCAGCAGTTACCTGGTTTATTGCAAAGCTCAGCAGTTTAATTTTGTTTTAGCAACCTTGAGTGGCATTGAGCAAAAGATGCTACCAAGGACGCAGAACTTTGAAGTGATAACAGTCTCCCCTCACCCCATATAATCTTCTCATTTATTTTTTCCAATAGAAATGTAATATGCTTTATCTAAAATTTATAAACAATACAAACAAATGTGAAACCGTTTGGTATATTTCCACTTAGATTCAACTTGAGGTCTTCTTTCCCAGTGCCTTTTCACCCTTGGCGCCTCTCAAACTACCTGAAGCTTACCTTAGGCGAGACCAAGAGCATCTCAGAGGCAGAGACTGAGTTTTACTCCAGCCCCAGCAGCTTGATTCGCTCCCCTCCCCTCCCCCTTAGCTTGCCACTTGCAATTGGTCATTGCCATGGCAACCAGCAGCTGCCAGGCCGGCTGCCTCTACCGCAGCAGGGGTGGGGCTGTGGGGGTGGGGGAGGAAAGGAGGAGCCTGAGGAGGTGTCTGCTGCAAGTTCCTGGCTGATTCTGAGCTCACACCATCCTCCAAGAGGGAGGAGGCTCAAGTGATGGTGCTGCTGCCGCTGTTGCCGCCTCTACTGCTGGTACTCTAGTGAAGCTGGAAAGGGTGGTTCCTGTCGCACCATTGCTAACCAGAGAGGGAGGGGAAAAAAATCCCAGCAGCCGCTGCTGATGTTGGCTTCAGAGGCTGCATCCGACTCGGTCACAAGGAAAATGGATTCAGTTTGCAGCTCTCCCTCCTTCCAGCATCTTCTCCTGGTCTCAGCATGGTGAGTAGGAGGCAATGGGGCTACCTTCTTCATCTAGCTGGTTTTTAAATGACTTGTGTAGGTATCTGTGGCCTAGACTTAAACAATGACTCGCGTCTCAGACTAGGAGGGGGGTTGGGGGTGTGGAAACAGAGATGAGGATGGAGAGAGAGCAAGGTTGCTGGGGAGAGAAGTGAGCGGCATCCTCTTGTGTTTTGGGGGAAAAATGATGTTTTGATTTTTTATCACAAACTGGCTCCGAATACCAACCGAAGCACGAGATTCCTTTCCTCTCAAGCTTAGCAACAAATTCAGGGGGTGGAAAGGCGCTAGCAAGAAGAGGATGTAGCTGAAAGCTACCGTTTCGTTTGCAGGTCTCACAAACAGGGTTGGGCCTTCCCTCAAAAACACATTTGGTGTCTCAACCTTATTGGCCTAATTATAAGGTGATTTTGCTTTTGCTAAGGCAGTCCCAGAATTAGGCATTCTGATGCACACTTTAACACATTCTTGTTGAAAAACCGTTTCTGGAATCCAGAGTTCCTTTTTCAGGATGTATATTTATGTATAGGTGAACATACATATCTACATACATAGACATCCTATGTGCACATGTTACTTTGCAGGTGTGTTGCATTTATGGAGTGTATTTATATGCATAGCATGCTTGATTTATGATCATTTTATGGTTTATTTATGCCTTTGCATTCTTGGAAGTAATTGCATGTTTTAGGATCTGTGCTTCTGGTTTGTATTATTATTCATAGACTTCATTTGGATTAATTTGGCATTTGTTCTTGTTATTGGCCCTTAGGTTCACCGTGGCCAATTAGGACAGATGCCTGCCGTTTGCTCTGTATTAGAGAACTAGATGCCAATTCACAGTCTGGCTATTTTTAATTGGGTTTGTGGGCCTATGTTGAGGGCCCCGAATTTACAATGATGGGAAAGGGAGGTGGCTTGGAGTGTTATTTAGCATATTGCATCTTCTCGAATAAATGTTGAAACAGACTGGTTTTCTTGGAATTCTGACCGACCCTTTTCAAATCTGTGTGGCGAGCCTCAAGCAGCACAGTTGGGCTGGCAGGTGAGCAGTATTTGCTTTATTTAATTGTGTTGATATTTGTTGCCCATTCCTTCAGTGCCCACCACCATTTTCTAGCTCTCTCTAACGTTCCGTCCTTGTATGGCTCCTGTAAGTGATTAAGTAGGGAAGCAGGATGGCTTTAAAATCCTAAGTGTCCTCAAGGACCCCAGGCTAGCCATTTCTGAATTAGCCTGCTCATACAATGAAGTGAACGACGGCGAGCAAAGCTTGGCAGGAGGCTGTGGCTCGTAGCTGGAATGGGGGCAATTGTAGCTTATAAATGCTTGCCGGTATCTGCTTGACCTTTCACTGTGCTAAGGCTTGAAGGCAGCTCAGGAGACATCGATGCCTGAGACTGGAACATACCAGGCTCCATTACCACCTAGGATAATGGATTTCATTGAACTAAAGCCAGAAAAATCCTTTCAGGTAAAAGTGTATTAGTAATATTACATGCATCAAATGTATCCTCCAACTGCCATTTAGACTGTATCTTATAATGCAAAATGATAGATTCTTTTCACTTTAATCTTTCATTTTGTTTGGCACACTTACCTCTAATTTATAATTTTATGTCATGGGGATTTTAGTTTTATTTTCTTGAGAATTATTTTACTTGGTTTATAGATAAGAATGACATTTAGTGATTCAATTTAATATGCTCATGTATCATGTGTATTTGTAAACTCTTGCTACCATGTGCCTAATTATAGGAACTATATAAAGTAGGTCAAGAAAGGAGGTACTGGGCTTGTATGTTATTGTGAAAAAAGCATAGCCCATTTTATACTGTATTATTAAAGATAAATTTTGACTTCCTAAAATAAAATTCCAAATGTCGACAGTAAACTATTAAAAGGTAAAACATGTTTCATAAATGAGAAGCAGGCATCCTGGCACTTTGGTTTATTTCTTTTCTACTGAATTTGAATGTGGTTTTATGGACCAAGTTGATACAGTTTGAAGAGACTCATATCATCGTAGGTCATGGCTTAGAAAACTCACTGTTGGTGGATTCAATAATAGAGCCAGAATCTGTCTCTGAAGAAGGACAAATAACTGGAACTATTTAATCCAGAAGAGGGGAAATTGAGACACGGCTATCAGTGGTTTCATATAAGCTTCTGCTTTTGTGAAGGACATTGACAATTGTTACATTTTGGAGTCTGGAATATGATCAGTGGGCTTCAGCTTCACAGAAAGAATTAAGATTAGATACACACAGCATAGTTCTTCACAGTCTGTGTGGATAGCCATGTGTGCCCTTCTGTCCTTAAGGATCCTAGTTTATGATCTAGATAAGCACTTCTCTGGGATGGACCATACATATGTATTCCTGAAAGCATGCCGAACTTACTCGAGTAAACCTAAACTGTACTTTGAAGAGTTTAGATTAGCTGTTTGGCATTGGATACTTGGACATTTGTGGTTGTAGACTCCATTTTGTAATAAGTTTCTAATAGTCAAATCTGGATATTTTAAAAGAAAGTGATTGATCATCTATCTGGAAACAGGGTGTAGGAATTCGCCTGTGTCTTTGCTTACCAGCAACTTCATAGAGAGTAATAATTGTGTTAAATTGACTCTCCATTGTATGGCTGATTTTGAAAGCTGTAGTATATCTCACTGGGGTTTAGATACAATAATTCAAGATTATCAAGTTGTTGTTAGAAAAAAATTATATGATCACTATGTATAATTTATTGTTTTAAGGTGTGTTTAAAGGGATGATGGAAAAGTTAACTACCTTTTGTTCAAACAATGTCTTGAAAAAATCACTCTTGATGAAATATTAGGTTAAATATTTTTATTTGTATGTAAGCCTTTATTAAAACTTGTTATAATTGAAACTCATATTTAATTTCCTGCTTTATGATGTGATGTTTCCAGTGTCTTCCAATGACCTCAGAACATTCTGTAATTTTGATTCCACAATGTGAATCTCCTTCTAGGAGGCTGAAAGCTTATATTTGGATAGTTAACTACTTTCTGTTTTCTTTAATTCATAAAAAGTTTAATGCTCTTTATTTTCTCACAATAAGAGCTAAAAGAAAATCAAATTTATCTTGGAAGTTTCAGTGTTAGCGTAGAAATAAACTAGATAATACTTGGTTTTCACTCAGAGAGATCAGTTACTCCTCCATTTACATATGCCTCTATGTTTCCATTAATTAAAATGTTTTTTTCAAACAGAGTGAAGTAATCAATTTGCTCACAACTATTTGTAGAGGTCTTATCTGATTAGGAGAGTTTGCATACACTAGCTACATAAAATTTCCTTGGAGGATATGCGATACACAAAAGCGAGGCAGTTAATGATGAAACAGTATAGTTACTATTCAAATTACCAATACACCTTATGTGAATATAATCTTTTGTCCTTCTCAAAGTCACTTTAATTTTAAATTCGAGCAGTTTATTGCATCAGGAAAAGTTCTGTTTGCTGTTTCTTTGATTGTTTTTAATAAGTGAAAATTGATTCAGAGAAGCTAAACTTGTCCAAGTTTGTGTTTAGAAAACAATCGAACAGGGGATACATCGCAAGTCTTATGAACCAGAATCTTTCATGTCAGAAAACTTAATAAATTAACATCAAGATTTGACTTCTAACATAGAACACACTAAGTCTGCACTGTGTGTTCCTTTATATTTGGATTTAGGTTTGAATATTACAGACACTCTCATTTGCTTTTGGACACTGATTTTTACAAATTGAATGCATATAAGAAATTTTCTAAAAAAACAAAAGATGTCACTAGTATATTTTGGAGAAAAATCTGAGATTCTTAATAATTCACAGAAGCACAGAGGCATTGACCAAGAAGAAGTCAGACTAGTAGGCGTTTATTTTATAACCAAGTGTTGTTTGGTTTCTAAAGACATAGAGATCGGGAAGTAACATTGTTTTCCTTGCACTTGGGACCAAATTAAGATTCTCATGGGTCCTGGATCTTAAGAAGAGTTGTGCCGTTTCTACCTACTTATTCTGAAGATTACAAAGTGATAATCTATAACAAAAATAAGTGATTCTAAGTTTGATAACTCTGACATTTCTTTAGACAACCACTTTTATACATTTAAAATATCAAATGTCAAAAATTTGCCTTAAAATATTCATATATATATGTATATATATATATTTTTGCATGAGATGGAGCCTTGCTACACAGTCAGTCAGTATTAACCTAGAACTTGCTATACAACCCAGGCTAGCTTTGAAATTGCTATCCTGAATGCAGGGGCGAATTCAGATAATGGGGAAGAGCAATGAAAAGAGGAGGCAAAGCTGGTTGCTTCCCAATTCTGCCATGAATATTTTGTTTCTGATGGTGGGTGAGTGCACAGGATACATTTGATACCGAAAGTGTAAAATTTAATGTAAATTTCCACAGCCTGTGCTCCAAAGACCTAATTTAATGGTGCAGCTGTTTATTGAGTTATATAGAGTTCAGGTCTCGTTAATTGTGGCATGTGGTATTTTTGTTTGCAAGATTTTTTTTTTTTAACAATAAAGTTTATATTTTTTTTAAAGTAAGAAATTGCTTTCATCCTGGTTCAGTAATCTGGGTTTTAGGATAATAGAAATCTGCCACGTGGCTGACTTTTCTGTTGTTACTATTGTTGTTGTTATTACTACTAATAACATGGCATGCATTTTATGTGACTGTTGGTAATTCAACTGTAGCCAAGCAGCAAATGGTGCTTCTTAAACTACCATTCCTCTCTGGGAAAAGTACTCTTCGGAATGAATTAGCTGTAATAAAGCTGAGACCATTGCAATGAAGATAATCTACTTAAGGCACGTTTTACTCATACAATTAATTGTGTCTTTTGGTGATGTTCACTTTAAAATTATATATTTTTATTGTGCAGGGCAAAAATACAGGAACTTATAAAAGGAAAATGAAAAAAAGCATCTGTAACCTTACTATTAAGAAATAATTGCTTTTAATATAGGTGAATATTCACTTTCCATTTTTTCCCTATTTACACATAGGCACACACTCAGACACACAATTTCACAAGTGACCCATTTTCTATACATTGATTATATTTCTTTTACTTTATATGTGGTGGTCATCTTTTCATGTCATTAAGTCTCTGTTAAATTTTTACTCTCTGTGCATTTTTTGATGCCCTGCCCCCCACTACTTAGGAGTCCTTATACTTTGCTTTTAAATACTTATTATGTAGTAGGTCCTGCTTGATTTACAGCAGCTGTGAGGCAAGCATTATTCTTGGAAATTCTAGTTCTATATCCTACCTGCCACTGGATCTTACAGTGGTGTTAAATTAACATTGGTCATCTGTTGTCTGCTGTTAATGAATGAATGCTAAGCCAAAGCCAGTGAAATAAATCCCTGCCAGAATCACTAGGAGATTCATGAAGTACAGGCATCAGCAACAATTAAAGAACAAAACGTAGAAGTCTCCTTCAGCACCACATCAATTTCTTCAGTGTGATAGTGCTATGTACTGTAGCTTTAGCTTCTGTGGCAGGTCCAATGTTTTATGGAAATAGGTTCAAATATATCAGTTGTCTTGGAGTTTCCAAAATAAACCAAGTTGCATATCCATCATTTGGTTTTCATTGTGTTAATTAAACATATATAAGCTTTTCAATAAGAGCTTGGTCATTTGACTCCCACTCTTAGCAAAAACTGAGTGGTTGCATCTCCCTACATTCAGAGTCTAGATGTCAATGGGCCTTTTACCTCCTACACTTCAAGTCCAAACTGTATGTAGAACTGTTTAGACTTTTCCTGGGTATACCCTGGGTTGGTCCCTGCATGCTGCTTCCTTTATAGTATAGAGAAATCGCTATGATGTTAGAAAAAGTTACTTTCCATCCATGAGAGTATAAGCTTTCTGAGAGCAAAGGATTAAAATATCGTATTCACTGATTAATAATGTAAATATCACTTATGTACTCCATAATGACTGGCTGATTGGCAGGCTAAGAAGCTGAGGGATCGGTGGGCTGACAGACTGGAGAGTGTCCTGAAAAGGCTTTGGCCTCTTATTTCAGAAGAAATTTCCACTGTGAAACCTTCAGAATCTCATCTTGTTAATGTGACCTGTAGTGCTTGGGACGTTGCCCAGTGGAAAGCATTTGTTTAGCATGTGACAGACCCAGTATTTAGTCTCCAGTATTCCAAATAAATAATCTGTAAAAACAGAATAGATTGTATTCACAGGAGTAATAGTTTATAGTAATAGTAATAGGTTGTTGTTATGATTTTTGAAGGAGAAAATCAAACTGTTAAATCTACAAATCAAATCATTTAGAAATCCACCATGAAAGATTATTCATTGTGTTCTGTGATGTAACAAGCACTGTGGACACTTCTGTGGTTCCTTTTATTTCTCTTTGAAACTGAATTTTAAGTTGAAGATGACAATATTCAGGCTATGCCTTTAAATTTGCTATAATTGATTAAAATGAGCCTGTAATTTGATTATTATTAGCATCTACTGGCGTGCTACACAGCCACATCTCTACTATTCTAGAAAGTCACTCAACTAAATTTAACAATTATAAACTATTCTTTCATATCTATATTCAAGGCAAGTCAAAATAGAAATGTATGTTGCAACATATATATATATATATATATATATATATATATATATATATATATATATATATATATAAAGGATTCTGCTTTCATGAAGATATTAAAGTGAAATATAATGAGGGTGACCTTGTGGAAGAGATGGCTGTAGTTGGTAGACATTGAAACAGACAATCCAGCTATTGGGACCACCAATCTATATTGATGGAAACTTGTCAGTACAGCAAAACTTAAGGAAAAAGAAAGGGCCTTTATTGCTTTTCAACATTTAAGGGTCATGGTGTTTCCTGTCATCTTTGTAATTCTGAATTGAATTATAGCTAAAATATAAACAAAAAAATCTAACGAAGCTTAGCTGACACTATCTGGTCAGAAAACAACTCATTGCTATTATTTTCAATAACAAAACTTTGCTGAGAGTATTATGTCTAAAAAAGTCTGTGAGCATGTGCTTACGGAAAAGAAGGTGATATTTTCATCCTGCCTTCTGCTTCAAACTGGAAATATTCCCCCTGGAAACTACTTCTCAGCATAACCGCATTATAAATGTAAACCCAACAAATGTTTCTAACCCACGATTCTTTTCTAGCCTTCCTGTGCAGAGTTTCATAGAGAGAAACACCTTTAAAAAAAAAAAATCTTATCCTGTCGTCATCACTGTTCCACTCTTGGCCATAAATTGTGTGCTAAGGTTAAAGGTAACTGATTTGAACATACTATTCAAGACAATAGAGTGTTTAGATTTTAATGATAGACCACTGATGGGAACATTTAAACTTTAAAAATGAGTGCAATTCTGTAAAATCTAGGCTATGAAAACATTCTACCAGTGAGTCCTTTCAAAACCAACAAATCAACAATTTTGTGAGTGACTGTGTGTGTGTGTGTGTGAGGGGGGGGTATTTGGGTCTTATATACATGAGACCAATGCCTACCCACTGAGCTGCATCCATTCTTGGCCTTTGACAATTGTGTTTTATAGAATGATAACAAGCAGGGAATTTATTAAAAGTCTGTGCAGGGAGCTCCCATGAGAAAGAACAACTTTTGGGTTTAGCTAGCCAGCACTGACAAGAAAGAGAGAGGATTTGGATATTTTAAAAATGCGTATGATAGACTCCAAACTACACTACTCATGGAGCTTCTAGATAATTCTACTTATGAAAAACATACACTCTGAAATTCTCAGTACTTTCCCATCATGTAGTGACTCACAAATCAAAAGCCAAAATAACACCCAACTCCACTGATTTCTGTGGAGTTCTGATATAAACTACTTAGCATAGTTTAAATGATAATTAATAGACCACTAACTGGATTTTGTATGTTCGAGGATACTTGGGTGTCTGCTCTATTCAAGAAGACTTTTAAATTTGACTTTCATTTGTTTGTTTGTTTGTTTTTCTTTTTTGCAGTGCTTGGTGTCAGGCAGAGGCTCTTTCATGTGTTAACTGATTTCCTACAACTGAACACTATCTTAAGCCCCAGTCTCCTCTTACTTTGAGAGAACTTCATTTAAGAAGATCACCCATAGCATTTAGAATTTACAGCTTTTTGACTCAGAGGATGAAACAATTAAAAAATAGAACCTAGATTTTAAACATGGAGTGGGCAAAGAAGTGCCCTCCCGGTTAATTTTCCATGGAGGAAATGGTTTGCTTCTTGCTGTCTTGTTACCTAGACTGTCTGCATTTTACATCTGTGGGTTGCAATGCTGCACTCAGAAATGAGGGAAAGGAGAGCATCAGCATGCAGCATAGGGTGTAGATCCTCTGTGACCTTCACGTTTTCATCCCGTTTAGCTTTGAAAGAGCTCATTGTCAAAGTCAGGTTAGGACCACACTTGCCTACATCACTGAGGACACATACATGGCTTCCTTTCTCTGGATGGTGGTGGATGCTTTTCTGCTTTTCTACTTATAGAGTAGGGAACCAAGCTTAGGTGATTTAGTCAAACACCCTAAAAGGTAGTAAGGAGGGAAGGTGTGTGTCTCCAATCAGTCACCAGTCTCCTGCCTCTTGCACCTTCCCTCCCATCTGGACATTTTGAAATGTTAGCTATCTTTTGTATAATCGTCTTGCTTCGGAACATCAATCTTGGACTATATAGCCAGTGGTAATCTAAGCGGAATTGATCCATCCTTGGTTCACCTGATGCCATTGCAAACCACATCCTTAATGTGCTTAGACATCATGTGACTATAGAAAGGACATTTTGATGTCAATGGTGAGAGCAGAGTGTGCATTGTTGAGGAGATGGGCTTCTCCCAAGATGACCCCTCCCCAGCTCTCTCTGAAACTTGTTTCAGACTCAGTATTGACTCAACTTCTCTTTCTGGAAGAAGAAGGAGATCCACAGTTTGGAAAACTCTGGATAATTCAAGTAAATGAATTCACTCCAATAACAAGTGAGAGTAGCTAAGGCCCTCTTACTAACAAATATAGCTGGCATGTTCTAAATATAATAAATACTAACAGGAAAATTACTTCTTTCCCATAAGTTATTTAAATTGGGAGGAAAGAAGTTAAATTTGTTGAGCACTTGCTTCATTTTGATTCTGTGTAGAATGTTTTCATTTCTTGTTTTTTGTTTTTTGTTTTTTTTTTACTTGCTTGTCAGTGTATACTAATCAGATTAATGGGTCTACAGGGCAAATTAATTTTGACCTACAACAATAAAAATTCAGGTAACTTATCTAGATACTATGCTGTAAAAAATGAAAATGCTTAGTGATATTTAGGAAAAATTGTAAAATGTAACTTTTAATCTTAAAATCCAATTTAAAAAATCAAAACATAGAATTTAATCCCAATTTTGTAAAGAAGAAATCTCATACACACACACACAGACAAACACACACATACACAGAGACACACAGACATATATACACAGACACACACACACATTAAAAGCAAAATAATTTAAATAAAAATGTTAACAGAAATTAATTGATGGGGTTAAGGTAATAATTTTTTTCATGTGTGTTTTCTGTGATTTTTAAATATTATGAAGGAAAAATTTTATCACTTAAGTGAATAAAGTTTATAAAAACACTTGACTGTATAGAGCAACTTTGCAGGAATTATGGAAGATGGAAGTTTTATTCCTAGATAACAGGTTTTTAATCTGGTCCCCAGAGAAAGCCACAATGTTTCTGGCAAGCAACAGAAAGCAGAGGGCAAGTTCCAGACTCTCCATGGTGTTACTTACTCATAGGATATCATCCTATAGTTTTGAGGAAAATGATCCTGTCTCCAACATAGTTTTAATCTCAGTGATATAATTTATTTGATAGTCTGTGTGGCAAAACATTTAACTTCTTGAAAATTGAAGTTCTTACTTTTGTTTGGCTTTCAATCTACTTTTTATTAGTATCAGTGTCATGATTTTTGTTGATAGCAGTTAGGAGAACTGCTGGATATAAAATTCCATTGCAGCCAGGTGGTGGAGGCGCACGCCTTTAATCCCAGTACTCAGTAGGCAGAGGCAGGCGGAGCTCTGTGAGCCTGATCTACAAAGCAAGTTGCAGGACAGTCAGAGCTAAACAGTAAAACCCTGTCTTGATAAACAAAAGCAAACAAACAAAAATCCCAGTGTAATCCAGTAAGACTCAGTTAAAATCCAATTTTATGTTTTTTATGTGTTTAGTCATTATGTGCTGTGCTCCACTGTGTGTGTGTGTGTGTGTGTGTCTGTGTCTGTGTGTGTGTGTGTGTGCATTTAAATCCTTTGGCCATTTAACATGTTTTTAAACTGGGGAAACTAGAAGTGGACTGCTGGCACAGAGTGGGGAAACATTTTGGAAGTAGAGTACAGATGAAATGGAAATAAGAGATGGGTACATTGGGGGGCAGAAGACTCAGACACAGTAGAATGATAAAGACTAGGAAACAAAGAGTCAAGGAAAGGGTCAGCCAAAATGAAGTGTGCATGAAGAGGTTACTTGGAAGCCTGCAATCTTGCAATCTGAAAAAAATATATAAGAGAATTTGGTAGGGCAGAAAGTGACCTGAAAGAACAGGGAGAAAATACTGGTTGAGTGGGTATGGAAAGAGAGGGAGGAGTGAAGGAAGGGGTAAGGGATGGGTAATCAAAACTAAGAATGTAGGAAGAAGCCGTTTAAGGCTCTACTGGTTTGTAAGCTAATTGCAAAAGTATATATGTGTTTGAACAGAAGTATCCCACATTAGTGAACCATGCTGCTCTCAGAAGACACAAGTAATGAAATCTTATGTAACATGAAAATCTCAGTAACAGTCATGGGTTACCTCCTTATGAGTCATTGGTCAGGGAGGCCCTAGTGGCATCCAAGAGAATTTAGGTCATTGTCATTGCTCTAGGTTGTGCCCCACATTTAGATGGTAAGACCATGTAGCCAAAGAGACCATATGTTTTATTTGCAAGATACAGAGAAATCAACATTTAACTGACCAGGAAATCATTCTTTTTGTTTAGAATTTATAGTGCTGGATGGTACTATGCAGGTTGAAGGAAGCAAAAAGACAACAGTGATCTTATCCAGAGCTGGATCCCACATGCTATAATAACCACCTGCCTGGCAAGATGTACCCACTGCTACAATTGTGGCAAGACTATATGGGGTTAACCCACCACTTTTTAATTGGATTTAAGGTTTCTTCCATAGGAGGGAGTTCATGCCTGTTATTGTAAGTATTGTCAAAAACCATGGGTAGGTAAGCCATATGCCCCAAGAGAGAGCCTATTGATATTGTTTTTCTAGATGATCATGTTTTCAAGCTGCCTTCTCAATATTTGTGTTTATATGCTAGGATTTGTGCTGTTCCCAATTTTGGTAAGAGAAGCTTGCAGATAGATAGTTAATGCTGAGATACACTACTGTTTAAATCACTATGAAGAAGTGATTATGAGTTCTCAGCCCTAGATGGGGCATCTGTACCAACCCATCACCACACAGCTCAGGAAACACGCATAAGTCAGGGCAGAAAGACGCAGGAGTACTGTGACATCATCAGCATATTTTACTCTACAATCGTCTAGTAAACCTGCTCAGTTATGAACAAGAGACATGTTTGAACATTTTCAACTAACAGCATTTTAAAATATTCTTTCAACTGAGTTCAAATGGGTCTTCTCTAGATCTCTGTTCCTGATTTATAACACATACAGAAATTGAATCTAAAAATGATCCTAGCACCCAGCACTGTGTTCTAAGTTAGGTGTACTTGTGGAGGAGTAAGAAGTGAATGGGATGATTCAGATTCCAGCATCAAAGTACAACAAGCAGAAAGCACTTAGGGACCAAAATTAAGAGGCCTGACTGCCTGGCACATCAGCAAATCGGTGAGGGAGAATGAAAACATGCACAAGGTCACGTGATGAGGAGCAACCATCAAGGCCTGTTAGTAAAGGCAAGATGAATTTGTGAAGATTCTGTTTACTGTACTAAATGGAGAGAGGGGTTGTAAACTCTCCTGCCTCCACATTAAAACAGGATGGTACAGCTACCCAGAATCAAGTCACAAACGTCCGTTACTCAGGAAACAATGCAGAACGTAGCATTTAAAATAAAGCAGACAGAAGGACAGCACACAGACAGAGCTCTTGGCAGCATCGTAACTTGCCATGTTCTGAATCTCAGCATATGTGAATCCCCATCATACGCTGTGTTGGGAAACAGGCTGCAGGATGAAGATGTGAGAGCTTGACCGTCACACCCTACAGGGAAAACTATGACTGACTCTCTAAAGCTATCTCCCCCTTTGAACCCTGACTTGCATATAAATCTGGTGCGAACACTTGAACAGTAAATATCAGAAAGCACATTAAATACATCGATTCCGGTCACAGTCAAGGGACTCTTTCATCATTATTCGTTTTCTTCATTGAACACAGAAGGCGTAACCCAGAAAGTGAGGGAAAATGGAAACCCAGAGGGAGAAAGGTCACTGAGTATTTAATAAGAGTATTGATCCTGACTATTGCTCTATCTTACTGTTTTTTCTTCTTTGGGTTGTGATTGTCAGCTCCCCAATCTCAGTTTTACATACCATGTACCTCTCGTTCTGTCTGCCTCCAAATATCCAAGAAGTGGAAGCCTGTAAAACCGATTTAAATTTCTTAATCTCCTTACTTCTGCTTAAACTACAAAGAAAATGTAGGGTTAGCGTATCTACATGAATCTTCTAACTGTTGAAGGCTATATTTATAACTTTGTAACTGTCCAGCACAATTTCTGGCTGTCCTTTGTCTTAAATGGATTATTCTCATGATAATCAAGTAGTACTAGATTTTTATCTTTGTGTGTGTGCACATGTGTGCATGTGTGATAGAGGGAGGAGGGAAATGAGGGAGAAAGAGAGAAAGAGTAGGGAAGAGGGACAAATGGAGCAACTGGAGAGAGAGAAGAGAGAGAAGGAAGCAGAAACAGACAAAGAAACAGAAGGGGCAGAAAGAGCGGATACTGTCATTCAGTTGAGCAAACAAGATGTTATACACTCAAAAATGCAGATTCTGGGCCAATTAGGCAATGCAATGCTGTAAAGGAACCAAACTCATTTCTCTCCTTTAATACAGATACCACATCCTCACACAAGGTAAATGACATGTTGTCAGGAACATAGAGGTTTTACCAAGCTTACTTAAGAGACCACGTTTTAGGGATTCTTTCCACTCAACCTTGTGTGCCTGTCATAAGTGCAGCCCCAAAGAAAAGTGCATGCCCTGCCCTGCAGAATATCTGTGCTTGCATGTTCAAAGAGTCACTGCTTAGCTTTCCCTTTTTAGAGGCCAGGTGGGAAGCCAGCTTAGCCATATGTGTGATATTTTAATCAAAGTATGAGCATCGCTCTGCCTGCCTGCATGAAAACATTAAAGGATATATTTATCCCTTCCTTCTCTCACTTCTCTGGACATGCATTAAGGTCATATTCAGAAATAGAGTGACTCTTAGAATCAGAGCCCCTTGACATGACAGGGATGCTGTCCCTGTGGCTGTGGCTGAGGTACCCAGTTCTGTTTAACTGACATTTTCTAGCTGGTGCAATATGACAGAGCAAGGACACCACGGGGATTCCTTGGTCCTGGGACAGTAGCAGGGCGACATGAACGGGCAGTCTATCCAGTCTGGTCTTTGTTTTGCTTTGTTAATTGTGGAAAGACAGAAATAAAAGATACTACTTCCTTTTTCTTTTTCTTTTTTAAACATTTCATTCTGAAAGCAAAGAAAAGATTTTCAAATGTGCATGAAGGATCTCCTAATTTGTTGCTTTCAAACATATAGGCAGATTGGCTAGGGGCCTGAAAACAAATCTCTGAGTCTTCTATAATAATTTGCCCTATTATTTTCCCATTTTTTCCTCCAGTGACTGTGATTATTTGTGGGGCCAACTCACTCCCCCATTAGCCTACAGTCTCCTTGAAGGAACTGAGATGGGAGGGTGCAAAAGAAAAGGAGGGGAAACTGAGGTTCAGAGGAACTGATGAGAGGCTCAAAATGGTTCAAAAGACACATCCATTTACCCCCCCCCCCCATTTTTAATATGCAGCTGGACACCCTGTGGTGCTTGTGCCAGCATCCCCGAGAGGTGTGAGCTGTGAGTGTCCTAAAGACATCACAATGGCAGTGTTGATGACTGGTAGAAGTGCTCAGAATGCCTCGAGTACAAACGTAGATTGGAAAACACTTAAAATGCACTTGTCTGTGCAAGGAGAAGAAATACTCTCAGAAAAGAAAAGAAAAAGAAATTCAGGTGGCAGAGATATAGTTGAATTTCATTTTTTGAGGTTATTTTTCCTTTTGATCTGTACTTCTTAAATTGTTCCTAGTATACATATATTACACAGTTAGTAAAGAAAGGAACAGGGCAGAAGGGATCTTTGAAGATGGCTTTAACCAAGCATTCTAGAAAGGACTGCGTGGATCCTGAGAGTGGGTGATAAATGTCATGTTTTTACCACCAACATTAAGTTGAATGGTATTTTGTTATTTCTGTTTTTTCAGCCTTTTAAAATTAGGTGTGAATTAAAATGATGATCATTCATAAATATACTAGCCACATGAGGCCCAGCAGCAGCGCTGCCCTCTCAGAATTAAAGGTGTGAAAATTCTGAAAGAAAAGCCACAGAGTGAGACCAAGGGGACCACAGAGATTATGTCATCGAAATCAGTAGAAAAGAGCAAACTTTCTTGATGCTGTCCCTATGAATCATCATTCAGATTAATGTTGGGGTCATTTTTTTATTAGAAGGTGACTAATTCATTTATGTTCATATCTGTTCTTAATTTTTAAAATGAATTCTGATAAACCCTTATTGTCATCTCTTAGCTCTTATTCACATTGCAGTCCTTAGTCACGCAAGTTATTTTCTGATGCTTCTATTGTGGGCATAAATTGCTTTTCCAACAAAGGCCTATTTGAAACGCTACTTAAAATGTGTCTGCATATGCAGAGAGAAGAGGAGGTGAATAATTTCACTTCTTTTGTATCATTCACTATCAGGACCATTTTTGTAAATTAGCTCCGTCGTCCTGCCCTCACCCTGCCCATTTTTAACTTCTCACCTCCACCACCTTCTTCTGAGTCACTTGTCCCAGATGCCTGGTATCTGTGACCACACAATTAGATGCGTGTCTCCCTGGCAGAGCAGGCCAGCCTGCTCAGATTCCTGTGATCTTTGTCTCATGCCCTGATGTCCAGCACACCATTGCTCTTTTCATCTGTACTGAAAGGCCATTGAAGAATTGACATTTCTCTTCCTGTTTCCCAAAGTGGATGGAAACCCATCCGAGGCATGGACCCTGTGTTCCACATATCCTGTTATGTGTTTTCTGTTTCTCATTCAAGGTGACTGAAGCTCAGAGGGGCTTGATACATGCCTTATACCACAGAACTGGTTATAACCAGACATTTATGTCTCATTTTCATCCTCCTGTGATATCTGGTGGCTCAGAAACAATTTTTATCTAATTTTCTTCACTTCTGTGCTCTTGTGTTGTTGCATATAACTGTGGTGACAGCTCAATGGTATTAAATATTAAGTCCAAGCACTTCTTGCTCTTGAATATCCTTCATTGTTTAGACTAAGTGTTCCTCCTTCTCTTGATACCTTTCCTGTGAAATTTTCCCACTCATCTAACAGTCCAATGCACTAGTCTTGCTCTGCTAAGTTCTCTCCATTTTTTAAGAAAGGACTTACTTTTTCTATATTTCAATTGGAGACTCCCATCTAATTTGAAATTAAAATATTCACCCAGTTTTGGAAACAAAGCACAAAGGTAGTGGTGGAACAAGCAACTATGCTGTATTTAATTCCCTACAGTGTCTATCTCTAGAATACAAAGTAACCTAATGTTAGCAGGAGACATCACAAGGGACTGGTTTGGGGAGGAGATGCTGAGTAAGAAAGAGACCTCACTCACCGGTGTTAGCTTAGAAGAAAAAACCCTACTAGCCTCCCCAGATTAACCTTCATGTCCCTTCCAATCTGTGGTGCTGCCTTATTTCTGCTTGTCAGTAGAATGAACTGGATTTTTGTTGTGGGATTTCCCTCTGTATGTTATAAATATGTTTTATTACCATTAATAAAGAAGCTGTTTTGGTCAATGGTTTAGTAGGATAAAAACAGGTGGGAAATTTGAACAGAGCAAGAGAGAGAGAGAGAGAGAGAGAGAGAGAGAGAGAGAGAGAGAGAGAGAAGGCAGAGTCAAAGAGACACCATGTAACTGCCAAAGAAAACAGACCAGGATCCTTTTCAGTAAGCCACAGCCTTGTGGCAATACACAAATTAATAGAAATGAGTTAATTTAAGGATGTAAGAGCTAGCTAAAAATATGACTGAGTCATTGGCTGAATAATGTAATTAATGTAGATTTTGTGTGATTATTTGGGTCTGGGTGGCTGGGAAATGAATGAGCAGTCTCCATCTACAAAATGGCACCCACATGGGGCTAACCCACATGGCCATTCACACACTTTGAGTCCAGGTGCTTATTGCCAGCTCAGGGTTAGGAAAAAGGTAGCTGAGAGCATTCATGCTGCTCAACACCTCTGCTGGGGCAAGCAGTTGGATCAGTTCTGCTAGGTGTGCACAGGCAGGAATGTATGGCATATTCCTGCTGACATACATGGAGACATTTCCAGGTTGTACAGCATGCCGCATGACAGATTTAGCTTTTACTCAGACAAAAAGGGTTTATGTGCTGCACGGTGCTGCCCAGAATTGAGGTATGAGTACTGATCCCACCCAACAGTCCCAGAGCTGGCAATAAATTTACCTCCATCATATTGAAAGGTCAAGAGAGATGGAGCCAGCATCCAGGGCTGCTGAAACCATACTGCTTACCATTTTAAAATTCTGCTTGTCAAAAAAGTATTTCAGATACACAATAGGACAGCTTTATACATAAAAATCTCTGAATGAGACATAGTGTGTTTACAAAATGTACAGAAAAGGATTTCAGATACACTGTAGGACAGATTCAAACATAAAAGACCTCTAAATGAGACACAGCGTGTTTTAAAAATGTACATAGGCTTTGGAGAGAGAAGAAAAATAGTATAAATAAAATAGTATTTAAAGAGACAATAAAAGTAATATAAAAATACAGTCATAGATTAAATAAGTAAAAAAAAATAAGCCAAGCAAAGATAAAAAATACACAAAGTCAAAATTATGTGACTTATTGTGTTTTCTTTCAATTTTTGACTGCAGAGAGACTATTTGTTTCTGGGGGCTGCTAAGCTAAATCAACACATTTTAAAAAAAAGGTATCTTGACTTCAAAATTTAAATGTAAGGATATGTTACTTTGGAAAAGAGGTTCTGCTTTTTTTTCAACAGAAGATGAGAACCTGTGGATTCCTTCCAGGCTAATGTGGTTTGATGGAACAAATCCCCCAAAAGTCCTAAAAATACTTTACCCAACAAGCAATAGGAAGCAGTTTTTAAAAAGCTACACCCAATTTCCCAAAAAATGATTGTTTATAAATGTTTATTTTCATGTAAAGGGGGATATGATATACAGAGATGAATACTTTACATTGGTACGGACTTTGGAATATTGATACAAATTTAAGGTCGATTTATTACACTGTTTGTATGTATATTTCTACTCTTGTTTAAGGTATTATGTTTGTGCAACTCATTTAAAAATATAATGTATAGTTAAAATACAGATTAATAGTCTTCTATAATAATCAAACCTTTAATTATGTTAGGTTTTCTAGATACATAGAGATATATTTCAGTTAAATAATCTTCAGTACTTCAAAGACCTACAGAAATGGCATTTAAAATGTTTTCAAAACTTAGACTTTTCTCAACAGTAAGGCATTCTGCTTCTGGCAGCACCAGTTACCTCAGAAAGGTTGATGGATATTGAAGAAACTCGTTATAAGATTTGCCTTCAATGTGACAAGGCTGGTCATTTGGGCAAGAAACTGAGCTTGCTTGGACTTCTTGATGGTATGCTACATAAATTGGACATTCAGGAACCACAAAAAAGTGACTGCTAAACATTCCAAAAGACAGGATTGTCCTTCAGGGTTCCTGCTTCACAGAAGAAACTGCCAGACATTTTACAAGGTACAAAGGAAAGTGACTGACAAACTGCCAAGATAGGTACAACAGGCTTTCAAATTTCCTGCTACATTAAAAAGTCTGCCAGATACTATGGGCCTGTAGGCTAAGGATATATACTCCAACGTTACTAAAAAACTTTGGGTAACTGTTCAAGAAGCAAGATGTTTCTCTCAATTCCGAAGTTTTGAAAGTTGCTTACAATGTATTTCTGTTTACTTAGGTAACAATTATATCCTTGTGAGGTCTTTAAAGAATTAAAGACAGATAGTTATAGGTTTCCTTAGTTATGATAAAAGATAAATTAGATGTAAAACTTTAGACACAAAGGTAAAATAAATGCTAATATATTTTCTTTAACTGTGTCAGACACAAATAGACTAAATATTGTAACTGTAATTCTTGCTTAAACCTGTTTTGTTATATGTAATAACTATGTTTTACTATGTTAAAGTTAAAACCTTTTTATTTAGACAGAAAATGGGAGATGACATAGGATTTGTTTGTAATAAATATGTTTTATTGCCATTGGTTAATAAAAACATCGTTTTGGCCAATGACTTTGCAGAATAGAATCAGGCAGGTAATCTGAATAGAGAGAGAGAGTAGGTGGAATCAAAGAGATACCATGTAGTTGTTGAAGGAGAAGGACAAGGAACCTTTCCAATAAGCCACAGCTTCATGGCAATACACAGATTAATAGAAATGGATTAATTCAAGATGTAAGAGCTAGCTAAAATTATGCCCGAGTCATTGGTTGAACAGTGTTGTAATTGATATAGTTTCTGTGCAATTATTTGGGTCCAGGCAGCTAGGAAATGAATTAGCAGTCTCTGTCTGCAGATTTTATTTTCAGATGGCGCTGACTGAATTTCAGATCATGCAGTGATAGAATGTGATCAAATTATAGAGAATAACTCAGAGTGCAGATAGTGAAGATGTGCAGGAAGGAGAGCATTACCTAAGCTATTCACCCCATGCCTTCTTCTCAGAACTCCTGTTTGCTGTGTGGATTCACATGGAACTCAGGAGCAAACAAACCAGCTGCTATAGCCAGAGGCCAGAAATACCCTCTTGACATGGGCAGCTAAAAAGTAATGGTCACATTACTGAGAAGGAATTTCAGCTTAGAGAGTTTCTCTTTGTCTCTCTGTCTCAGTCTCTTTCTGTGTCTGTCTGTCTGTCTGTCTGTCTCTCTACACACACACACACACACACCATTCCTTGAAAAATGTCTGTGTCTCCATTCTCACATGCTATATATGTATATTGGGACTAGTTGTGGACATGAACTTCGTTGTTTTCAGAAGGCTTACAGTGACATATTTCTTTGGCCTAGGAATTACCCTGTTATGACTGCACTCCAAGAAAATAATTGAGTGAAAATCATTTTATGATTATCATCTGTATGATCTATATGATCAGAAGACTGGAAAGATATGGAAGCTCTCATGCCCAGTGTGACTCTGTTAGGAGACGGAGTCCTACGAGAAATAATTTAGCCTAACTGGGGGCATAAAATACTCATCTAATACGACAGGTGTCATTTCAAGAAGGGGCCCCAGGGATGAGCACACATGTAGAAAGGCCCCCATGGGAACTCAGTAAGAAGGATGACATCTGAAAGTCAAGGTGAAGATCACAGGAGAAACCTGCAGCCATATTCATCTTACATTAGATTTGTTATATTAGTGTCTGTATATGAACACACAATCCAATCATAGGAAGAAATAGCAAAGATTACAATGCAATCCCATGATGGAATTATGGGATGCAAGGATATATATTAGTCAAAGTTTGCTACATTACAAAAGGAGATGTGTAATGTACATCTTACATGATAGAGGCACTGTAGTCAGACAGTGGCACCAGCACACTGGAGAGACAGAACTGGTTCAAAATGCAGATAGTGAAATGTCTTTGCCATCCAAGTCCAGTGCCCAAAGTGTAGAGGTGTCTTGCTTTTGACTCCCCATGGAAGAGTTGAGGGAAAAGCCAGAAGGAGCAGCAATAGAACAGCTAGTGTTTCTGAACAGAGACTGCCGCCTGTCCCCATGCTGTGGTCACTCCACTCCTCATCCTGGCACTCTGCCCGTGTGAGAGCCCCGCACTCCCTCTAGCCCCACATGTCAGTCCTCTCTGGAAACACCTCCAAATACAGAGTGGTATGATACCTGTCCCAGGTATTCTTAATGAAATCAACTTATACCTGAGTCCAGCTCTCACAGGCTCTGTCCTGTGCTTATTGAAATGAAAAGCGCTCCCAACAGACTTCAGATGCAAAATGAGAAAACGCCAAAGCGCTGTTTATATTGAGCTCTGTGGGCCTGTGTGTACAGTGCCAAGTATTCTATTTCCGACCTTTCTTGATCTGATTTGGTTGTTGCTGCCTTGTGTGTGTGCGTGCGCACGCACGTGTGTGTACGTCTGCCTGTCTGTCTCTGTCTGTCTGTCTCTGTCTCTCTCTCTCTGTGTAGTATGCACTGTGTGCAAGTGTTTGTGGGATGGTAGTGTCCTTGCTTATGTGAGCCTACATGGAATCCAGAAATTGGTGTTTTGACATCCTTCGTCAGAGTAAGTCTGACCTCTCTGCCTCTGTGTGTTTTTGGTTCTGAGGCAGGGTTTCTCACTGAACTTGGAAAGCTGCATATCAGCTAAACTTCCTGGCTAGCAACAGCCACATTCAACTCCCAGGAGAGGTTGCAGGCAGGCACTACAATGTTGACAACTGGCATTTATGTGGGTGCTGGAATCCAGACTCAGGTTCTCGTGCTTGCCCAGAAAATTCAGATCTTCCTTTCTTTGTAAGTGTGTCTTTAAAGGTTTTTCTTTTTTTTTTTTTCATGAGTTATTTTGGGAAATATCCATATGATGTGTGTATTTTAATCTCATGCTTTAAGATGCATTTGAGATAGAATAACACTTATCCAGATTATGACCTTTTAAAAGTCTGTAGCTACTAACATCTTAAAAACTCGTCTATAATGTCAGTAAATAAAGCATCTTCATTATTCATGTAGCTTAATCTATTTTCATTTTCACAGTGAAAAAGTTCCCTTTTGACACCACTTGGCACATAGAACATGTAACCTTTTTACTGTTTCTAAAACTTTTCTTCTTAACAGGAAAGGATTTAATTTTTATTGTTTTTAATCATGTGCATGTATGCGTCTAGGACAGTGGTTCTCAGCCTGTGGGTTGCGACCCCTCTGCCAAACCCCTGTCTCCACAAATATTGGCATTATGATTCATAACAGTAGCAAAATTACAGTTATAAAGTAGCGAAAAAAATAGTTTTACCATTGGGTTCACTACAACGTGAAGAATTGTATCGAAGGGTCACAGCTACAGGAAGTTGTAAGCCTCTTGTCAGGGGTACTAGGAAGCGACCTAGGGATCCCTGGAAGAATTGCAGATACTGTATCATCTCTCCAGTGTTGAGAATGTACACTCGCAGATGAGAAATTCCAGATTTCAGTGCTTCAGAGTCCCTGAAACACTGTGACCCGAGAGAAAGATACTCAGATTCCCTGAGTGTCACTGTCCTTAGCCTAAGTACAGAAACATCATACTTTTCCTGGAAGGTTGTAGCTAAGATGGCACTAACAGTAGAGACAGCCAAGGCAAAGATACTGGGACCAGAGTATCCACTTTCCACTTCAGCTTCCAGAACCTTTGTCTGTGTGACCAGACATGGCCTAACCTCTGCATCTCAGATTCCTTGGGAATTAGATGGGAATAGTGATAATATCTATACAAAGTAATCTTGTGTAATCTTAAATATGTTAATATTTATAACAGTATTGACACATAGTAAATCTGAGTGTTTAAATATATCAGGAGTTAATACAGTAAATATATAGCATTTACCCTCAGGAGTACCACATGGTCATAACTATTTGCTTAGAATTTTTGTATGCAAGTAACTAGTTATTTGTCAGCTCTTCTCTTGCTGTCTTGATGGGAAAGCCCTGATTTCGGAGTTTCTCTGAAAATAGATTACTTAAAAAATATATTATAAAATCAGGCAATAATTGATCTTAAATGAGGGAATATTCACCTATGTTCTCATGTAAGTTTTTAGCAATTTCATATTTCCTTACAGCTTGCCTATGGCACACATGCTGTGATAGCTAAAATATGTACAGCTTTGTAGATTTGCCTCATATCTACACCATGGACACGTCCCAGGCCAGTGAGGAGGCTGGCGGTTCTGCCCCTTCACTCTCACCTCAAGTGCTTCTCCACTGAAACTGCATTCCCATTTCCCGGAATCACTTTCTCTTTGCATCTGGATTTTTCACATCATCTAATAGCATGTACTTGTACCTTATGTCTTTGTTAATACTCCCAATGTGGACAAGAACCTGGGTTCAGTCTTTGGTACTGAAAAAAAAAAAACCACAAAAACAAACAGCACAATCCAAACCTACACACACTCATGAAGAGAGAGAGAGGAGGATACTTTAGATCAGGTCCAAATTTTTTTTTTCCCAATCATCTACTAAATAAAAAATTCTTGTCAAAATTTATGAGACCTTAGTAACTTGCCTCATACATCTCTCCATTGCTACCCATATTTTGTCTTCAGGTTTTTTCTTCTCAAATGAAAGAATTTAGTTAAGAGTTTAAGCAAAGTGAATTGATGAGAAAGAGGAAAAGAGAGAGAGAAAGGTGTTGATTTTTGAGTGGACACACCTGACAAGGAAGAAGTAGTAGCCCATCCTGTGCTCTAGATTTTAAAGAAGCATTTGTAAATATTTATGAGTTGTATAGCATAACCATAAGAGGAAAGTTATCAAATGCTATCAAATTGTGAACTGGACCTCCCTTCTAGGGTATATTTCCCATGATCCTCTTGAAAAGGAGAGGGGTAGAAACCATGATACAAATGATAATGTAAAGAATCTGGGGACTTCTGAGGACACAGGGCATCATTAGTTCTTCTGAGGACACAGGGTAACCAGTAAGGTCCTTGGCATCTTCAGTTTCTGTTATGGTGGAGCATAAAGCTTCAAGGTGATTTAACCATGAAACTACAGTCTGACCATTAGGAGATCCAGTGGCAGAGTCCTTGTTCCCTTACACCTGACCCCTCCTGTCCTCCTGTGTCCTCTCCTCTCTCACCTTGCATGGCTGCCTTCTTCTGTCCTTCACATCACAGCATATATAACTTTTTTCTAGAAGTCCCCTCAGCACATCCAGTCTAGAGAAGCCATTGCCACCTTTTCCCATGTAACGCCATCTGATGCTTCTCAAACTCCGGCCGCCAGTGCCCTAGTCTCCCTAAATCTGAGAGCCATGTCCTAGAAGTAGATGTGGAGCAAGCCACTTTAAGTTACTTTTTATGTGACTGCCTACTCCACAAAACTCACTTCAAACATGCTGTAATTGGTGGACATTGATTCTGTTAGTCATTCTGGAAATTTCCTTCTTTCTCTCTTCATTTTCTATCTCTATTCCACACTCCCCATCCTGATAGTATTTTCCTTCCTTCAACTTTTATCATTGTTAAAGAACATTGAAAAGAACATCATTATCTATGCATTCAAAAGATAACCTTGCTGCTAGTTGTCTTCCTGGTGTAATGGATTAAGTAATGGAAGTCTAATCAAACGGGGTTATATGACCCCCTGTAAGCCTTAAAATGTGTTGATTCTCTCTACGTCTTTAGAAACCTTTATCACTGAAAATGCAAGGAAAAGGTGTAAAGACAGCTTTCCAAGAGCAATAAAGCAGAGTGTACAATTTCCAGTAAGTCAGAAGGGATAACTGACTGTTACCATGTGGGCCAGAGGTAGAGTGGTTACCATGGCAAATTAAACAGTGTATCAGGGCTGGAGCTATAGCTCAGTGATACAGGACTTGCCAAGCTTTTACAGAGTCAGAAGTTTGACTTTCATTCAGCACCACCAAAAAGAACACAAAAAATATATATGAAATACACATTACATAGATTACACTCTTGGGACCTTTTTACAGAAGGAGGGGGCCCCTTGTTTGTCCCAGCCTCCTGGCTAGCTAACACCCAAAATAACCACACAGAAACTGTATTAATTAAAACATTGCTTGGCCATTAGCTCTAACTTCTTATTGGCTAACTCTTACATATTAGTCAGGCCTATCTCCATTAATTTGTGTATCGCCACAAGGCTGTGGCTTACCGGCAAGATTCTAACCAGTATCCGTCTGAGGCAGCGGATCCATGGCTTCTCTGACTCTGCCCTTCTTTCTCCCAGCATCCACTTCTGTTTTCTCTGCCTACCTAAGTTCTGCTTTATCAACTAGGCCAAGGCAGTTTCTTTATTCATTAACCAATAAAAGCAACACACAAACAAAAGGAACTCCTACATCAGGACCTTTGTTTTCAATGAGTTTAATTTTGGCATGTATGGATTCTTGCTATCTTCTAGTTAGGTAGTTAATACACAAAATTCTAATATTTTTAGATTCTATTATATTGAAATTTTCTTTGTGTTCTACTTTGTTGTGATTAAACACTGACCAAAACCAAGTTGGGGAGGAAAGGTTTTATCTGGTGTTTATTTCCTCATCACAATCCATCTTTTTTTATTTTTTATTTTATTTTTATTTATTTATTTTTTATTTTTTTATTAAAATTTTTTAATTAAAAATTTCCGCCTCCTCCCTGCCTCCCTTTTCCCTCCCCCTCCCCCCTTCCCACACCCCCCTCCCTCTCCAGTCCAAAGAGCAGTCACGGTTCCCTGCCCTGTGGAAAGTCAAAGGTCCTCCCCTTTCTATCCAGGTCTAGGAAGGTGAGCATCCAAACTGGCTAGGCTCCCACAAAGCCAGTACGTGCAGTAGGTTCAAAAGTCAGTGCCATTGTCCTTGGCTTCACAATCCATCTTTAAGGGAATCCAGGGCAGGAATTCAAGGCAGGAACATAAAGGCAGGAATTGAAACAGAGATCATGGAGGAATGCTACTTTCTGCCTTGCTTCCCATGCTTCTTCAGCCCGCCTTCTTAAACAATTCGAGACCACCTGCCCAGGAGTGGCACTACCCACAGCGAGCTCTTGTCCTACATCATCATGAATCAAGAAAATGTTCCACAGACATGCAAGTCTGATGGGGGCAATTTCTCCATTGAGATTCCCTCTTCCCAGATAACTCTAGCTTCCGTTAAGGCGACAAAACAAGAAAGCTAACCAGCCATTATTTATTGTTTCTATAATTTCAGTGTTTAAAAGTTATTGTCCGTTCAAAGACCTGGTAGTACATGGCAACCTGGAGCCTATTTTCACATAGGGCATATACTAAATGTTATTTCAGTTTTTCAGAATATTTTTCTTTGCTCCATCTCATATTAAATTTGCACCTTCAAAGAAGTTATTTTTACCTCTCCTTAAATTAGATTTCATTTACATCTTTGCAATTACTCATTGAGCCTTCCATTACAGACAGAAATTATAGAAATTATTTAATTGCCACACTGCCATGAACTTTTCTATAACAGTTTAGAGAGAGTTGTAAAGCTGGAAACTAGTGACTGACGTCCTGATTATCCCAACACTTTGATCCTCTCATTATTGACTGAGTAGCATTGTAGTTGGAGGGAGTATATTTCAGGACCTTTATTCTTTTCTGAAACTGTTTGCTCCTATACCTATTTTACCTAAATTCTATAACAAACAATTTTAATGGATAAATTTGCTTTTTTTTAAGTTAAAAAACATATGGTTTAGTTTATCGTTGAGTTTTAAAAGTCCTGGGTAATATTTCCTACTTGAAAACAAATTAATATTTGTATTTGATAGATTTGCAGAAACAAACACACAAAAACAGTTTGAATTGAAGCAAATCCTAAATTTTCCAAAATTTCCAATGTATCTTTTAAAGAATAATTAAAATACATTAGTGCAGTTGTGTGATACAAGTCTGTTACCATCACAGGATTCTAAAAATTGCTCCCAACAAAAATTAATTTGTTGAATTCTTACTGTAGGCCTAGCACATTACAAAATGTCCCTAATTTTTTTCTCTCTTGATTGAAGTTTCTCTGACAGGCAGGTATCCTAGATAATATTCCAAACAGTCACATCCTTGTAGGTAGAATTTTTCTGTCCCATAAGTCAGAAACTCTTTTAGTTCCATAAGTCAGTTTCCAAATAATCACATAGAGATTTATTATTAATCATAAATTCTTGGCTGATAGCTCAGTTTGTCGTTAACCAGCTCTTATAACTAGCTCTTATAAATTAATCCATGTTTCTTATCTACACTCTACTGCATGACTTGGTATCTTTTCTCAGTAGGGCAAGTTCATCTCCTGTTTCCTCTCCATCTCCTTTCCACTTCCAAAATTCCTCCTCGCCTTTTTCGTGCTCTTTTTGTCTGCCAGTATAAAAGAATATCCCACACTTTCCAGATGAGTGAGCAGTCAGGGACCGGGGACCACACAGCTAGGTTCAGTTTAAGGCCAAAGTCAAGATTCACACCAGGTTCGTTTAATTGAAACTGGATATTACCCCTAACTGAGAAGATTTGAACAGGTCTCTTGATTTGTAACAAAGCTAGAGTTTCTCAAGGGTTTCCTCTAGATTTATGTGCAAACATGAGGACTAACTTCAATCCTTTGGATGGAGGGGTGGTCTCCTGATACCACACAGATATTCCACTCCTCCCACGGTGTTGGAATGATAATCATTTGTGAAAATTCCCTCCCTCTTCTCAATAGTACATCTCACCAGGGAAAAGGTTCATGGAGAGTCATCACCGTTTGTCACAGGTGCACCTCTGGCCTCTGGGTTCCACATTTGTGGTAGAATAGTTTCTTTCATGGTCAGAAAGCATCCATTCACAGGAACTCTCAGTCCAGAATACCCAGACTCCTTTAAGCAACCAATGTAAATTATGTGAAAGGAAGAAAACACAAACAGAAACACAAAACTTCAATGCGTTGATCGAGCGCCTAATGAAAGATGCGATGGTATCTAGCAGCTTCTGGGGGAGGGATACAGGAAGTGAGTGCTCTGTACCCGTCTGTCTCCTTGCCTGTCTTGTCTCACCTCTTCTCTGCATGTCCTCTGTTTCGTTCACTGTTGCTCACCTGTGTTAACAGATGGTCAATCCAGAGACAACGGCTGCACTCTGGGAGGACAGCACCCGGGCTATTTATATGCAGTCATATCTGCAGACAAGTGTGGTCAGTCCTGGCGGCCCCTGTTTGGACAGCAGACAATAGGTGTTTGTTCTTCTTTACACCTTTCAGTCTATTTACCTGTCTCCTTCCCCCTTCCGTTGACATGAGTTCCCAGGGCTACCTGTCTTAAGGGAGATTTTTCTACACCTTGTTCACAAAGCTATCTCAAATCCTAAAACAAACAATAAATGCAATGCGTCGTGCTGAGCAGGATATGTTCTGCCAGATGTTTATGGACATGACAACTTTTTATGAGCAAAGTCGTCCTTTTTTTTTTTTTGGTTTTTCGAGCCAGGGTTTCTCTGTGGCTTTGGAGCCTGTCCTGGAACTAGCTCTGTAGACCAGGCTGGTCTCGAACTCACAGAGATCCGCCTGCCTCTGCCTCCCGAGTGCTGGGATTAAAGGCGTGCGCCACCCCGCCCGGCTTTTTTTTTTTTTTTTTTTTTAAATAGCTCAATAGCTCAGAAGATCGATATGCAGAGAACCTAGGCTATTTGGTCAGGAGGCCCTGATCTATGTGTGCACAAAGGTGGAGTCAGGGTGGCCACTTCCCTGCTGGTTGTCATTGACTTTTTACTGACTGGAATAGGTTTTCCTCGAACATGAATGAGATGTGTCTTTGATATAACTTTTTCTCCCTGATACTTCAGTCATGGTGAAATAGAAAAGTAATTTTTCAAAGGAGTATATTCTGAAAAGTAGTCATTTCTCACTAGTATGGTTTAATCTAATTCTCAGCAGTCAAGTGGTAATTACAGTAAATATTTTTGATGTTAAAAACTCATTGAAGTAGGCATATTGGTCTTTTCATACTGGTAAACTCACTGTTTATCAGACTGCCATGTAGATATCTGTATATCACTGATATCAGCCGGTGAAAAGCACCCCATGTTCCTTTTGTTAGCACCCAGAATACACACACACTCAGATTAAGTTAAATGATCTCAGTTTTCGTTGTGAGTCCTCAATGTTAAATAAGTTCAGTTTCCTTGTGCTTTCCTAGCCGTCAGTACATTAACTCCTGTAGATGCACTAGTTATGAACACAACTATTGTCTAGATTCAACCAAAGAACAAAAATACTGCAGAGCATTGGGGAGAATACCCAACACCAGGTACTCATGACTGTCAGCATTCATGCCCAGGTGTAACTCTTACAGCTAGCTGTTGCGTTGCAGCTTAGGTTTCCATCTCCACACTTTACCTGTGTAGACAATTCCTGTTTATTGTGTTCTACGAATCTCCATTTTCAAGCCACGGCTCCATATCTCCAACATTTGTGGTCCTTTCACTTACATTGCACGTTTGCAGCGCTCAACCCGTCGCTCAAGCTATAATCTCCAGTGTCACTGAGATACCTACCCCACCTGCCTTATGCATTCTTATGGTTTGGTTAGGCTTTTAAGATGATGTCTTATTGTGTAAGCATAGCTGGCCTGAAACTTGTTATGCAGACCCTGCTGGCCTTGAACTTAAAGTGAGGGAGGATCATCATACCTCCCAAGTATGGGAATCACAGGCATGCTTAACTTATTGGATCAGTGTGAGAATGTGTTATATGTGCGTATTTAATCATTTCACATGATAAACTTTGGAACTACGCGCATCTGTCAGCTAGAATGCACTTTTCCACGCACCTAGAGTCTCCTGCAACTCCAGTCAGCCTTAAAGCAAGAGCAGTCCTCTCAGCGTCTCTACTTTAGACTAGACTTCTTCCTGCTCTGTGTCCACAAACTCATTGATCATCCTTTTTTTCAGCACATCCTGTAGTGTTTCCTTGACAGCATGTCTCCATATATTTATTTATGAGATCTCTCTCTCTCTCAATGGACAGCTAGTGCTGAAGGGTGGGACAATGGCTCATTCCCTTTATTGGCTGGAACACGGCATGGAACAGGCGCATGATTGGCATTGAGTAATCATTCACCTAACTGGTTGCTTGCAATTTTTAGAGCTCAATTTCTCCCTTCATTCCACGATTTAGAGGTTGTTGTGTTAAAAATCGAATCAATAAACCAGTGATAGTGTTTTCTAATCTTCAATTTTTATGAAAATAATTTAAATTGAAGTCATCCATCTGATCTCCAGTCTCCAAAAGGCAAACGTGGTGCCAAGAATTGAACTGTTAAGGCAAAAATGGGCCAGCCAGAGGGCAGAAGAGATGTGACCCAAGCCTGCAGACCTGAGTTCAATCCCCAGAGCCCACATAAAGGAGAGAAAAACCTCCACAAAAATGTCTTCTGAACACTATACACATGCTATGGCGAGTGTGCTCACATACCCCCTATTCACAGGCACGCCTGCACACACATGTGCACACAATTTAAATGTCTTTAAAACACACACACACACACAAAAGAAAAAAAAACGAGAGAGAAAGGAACAAAAAGAAAACATGGGAGGAACGAACAGTCAGTGTTCTTAGCTCCCAACTGTTTGGCAACATAGTGGCATCAGTGTGGCCAGTGTAGTGGCATCTTTAGGCCTGCAGGCTTCCATGAATCACTTAGACAATATGATTTGATGCCTCGCTGCAGCCATTAGGCAGATCTTCTGCCTCAGAGAATGGCTACAGTGTTCTGAACACAAAAGGCAAGTGCTTGCCACTCTTGGCTGTTATGAGAAACAGTCTCCGCAAAAGACACATTTGGCAGAGCATACAGGACAGGGACTTAGACCAGATGCACTAGCTTTTTACCACGGTTGATTCAGTTCTCTCCCACCAGAAAGGCAGTCAGCACACACACACACACACACACACACACACACACACACAGAGGTACACATGCACAGTGTGAGAAAAGAATGCTGGGATCAGATCTTTCAATCTTTAAATCTTGCCCTAGAATGCCTTTTTATTTGTTTTACTTGAGAAACTTCATAGTTAGCAAACGAGAAATCTTCTCTTGGAAAATCAAAGCTGGCAATTCTGCATGACATCGCATTTACAAAGAGCAATGTGCGGTGACTGCACAGGGGAGGCTACACCACTTCCCTTAGTCAGTAACCGGTCTCCTTCACTATTTATACCTCCTGATCTGACCTTGGAGAGTAAGCATTTGATTCCTTCCTCTAAGCCCAGTTTTCTAAATCTGTCAATTGTAGTACAGTGACTGCAGCTAGCACGGGGGCGGGGGCTTTTGCAAGAATGAAGTCATGTAATTTAAGTGCCTCACCTAACGTCTGATGCTGTAAGTTTTCTGTAAGTGTTTGTGATTTCTTTGGGTCAAACCCAACATTTATTAGGCATCTTCTGTACGCCAGGTGCTGGAACAGGCATAAAGAGACACTGTTGAGAACAAGTATGATTCCCAAGTTTAGAGAGGTTGTGAATTATCATCTAGAAAAATGCCATGCATATTGCTCACGTGGCCTTTGTGTTGTGAGGTAAGAAGGTTAATGACACCATTGGATTGCTTTGGGGATTGCTGTGCTGGAGTGTAAGGACAGAAACAGAGAGGCCCTACTTTGGAAAGGGGACCTAAGCTGAAAATTCTCCCAGAGTTCCTTGGGCCCATCCTTCCCACAGCACTGCCCCTCCCCCAGAGCTCCCCATCTCAGCTCTCAGCAGATGGCTTTGCTATCTGCTCACTTGTTCTAGCCCAAAATACTTTGATTCATTTCTCTCTACCCTTCTATCCCCCACCACATTTAATTCATTAGCAGGTTCCATCATGCCTTCATGCAAAGCCTGTGCTAGATCTGACCTCCCCATGTGTTGCCACCAGTCACAGTGGTACAAGTCACCACCACCGTTCTATTGGACACCCAACTACAGGGCCTTCTGATGGCTACACTCAGCAAGCTTGCTCTGTGAAGAACCAGACTGTGAGTGTTTTAGATTAGTGAGCCTCCGCGTCACACCACTGAAATATCTCCTTATGGTCCCAAAACAGCTAGAGGCAGTTCTTAAAGGGTCAGCCATGGCTATGTCCCAGTGTTTATGAGAACAGACTGTAGGCTGGGCTCACGACGGTAATCTTTGAGAACATAGAATTCACACACACATCCCAGGAGTGGTTTCTCCAGTACTGAGGATGCACCCCAACCCTCCTGACCTTCCAGTCTGGGGCCCCTTTCAGCCCCAACCATTTTATCCTTTATCTTGAGGTTTGGACCAAACACTCCAATTCCCCACTCACGGCCTCTATACTAATCACTCTGAGTTCTCCTTCCCATGTTAGCATGGCCAATTGCTTCCCTGACATGCCTGAGAGAAATTTCCCTCCACAACCTGGTCTCCCTCCAAGTCAAAATTCAAGGGCACACATCTCTCCGTTGTCTGCTCTTTTCTGTGCCTACCTTCGTCAGCAATGTCCTTGTTGTTAATGGTTTGTTTTGTGCTGTGGTCTGTGTGTGAATTAGTTTGTGAGCTGAGGGCAAAGCTGCTGTCATGACTCACCTGCCAGGGCCTCTCCCAGCACGACACACAGGACAGATCTCCCGAAGCACTTTTGGAAAGGAGAAAATTTCAGCACGGTCAGCTGAACCAGAGCACCACCTCAAGCTCACCGTCTTCAAAGGGTCCTAGAAACTCAACTGCCACACCAGACCACCTTTTACTCTGTTCTCTTTAACCACAAGTTGCCAGATGTGAGTTACCTAAGAACAGCCAATGGCAGACACCACCGAGCCAGAAATAATTTGAATTTCAGAAAGAAAGGGGGGTATTGTCTATCTAACAAAGAGCCTGTGTCGCTGCTAAGTACATTGCAGGCTATGTGGCTTTTCTGCTGTTCTGTCACTGTGGCTCTTATCCAAGCATGATGCCTAGAGGCAGGTACTTAAGGAAGACACTGCTAAGAAGGAGAAGCTCTAAAAGGCAGGCTACATTCAGGTGTGTTAACTGGCTTTTCTTTTTATCTACAGTATTAAATCACCAATGGCATATTCCGTGCAGGCTCCTGACCTTTAAAAGGGGTGGAAGGTCTTTCTCTTAAGAGCTAACTTGGTCCTTTACTGGAAAATATAGCTGTTAATTTTAGGACGGGGAGTCGTTCACTCAGCTGCAGTGTGCTGGTCTGCTCGGGCTGCTGTGATGCAATTGCGTAATGAGCGCCTGCAGCAGCAGAGAGGTGTTTTCTCTCCGTCGGGAAGGCTGCAAGTGTCCCAGCAGTGTGATAGCAGGGCTGGATCTTGGAGAGAGCTGGCTGGCTACAGACAGCAGCCTTCTTGTTTGGTCTTTGTGGGTCCTCTTCTCTGTGGAGGAGAGGATGGATCTCTGATGTGGCTTCTTCTCCTCCTAAGAGCATCATCTTAACAGATGTCAGCACCAAGCACCATTCTCACTTCCAAAGTAACCATGGCTAGTTATTGGGAAGCCGAATATGAGTGGCCATGGCCAAAGAACACTGATCCAAGTTATTTCAAATATTTCATTCCAGCTCAGTAAGACTTTCATGAAGCTTTATCATGAATCAGAATACTTTGGGATCACATCAGGCAGGTTGCAGCAAAAACAGGGAAATCTCTGCCATAGGCCTCAGGTATTCTCTGATGACACTCTTAGCCTTGGCTTGGGGGAAACTAGTTGTCCATTAGTACATTTAAAAACAATTTGCTTAATAGTTACAAGGAGGGATGTCAGGTTAAGCCCAGGGCTAGACGGTGGAGGTGAGGCTATAGATAACTCAAGATAACTTGCCTCTGGAACAGCAGCATTTCAGCTCTCTACGATAATCGAAGTCACGATTAGTCAATTGGTCTTTTAGAACCCTTAACATAGCTGAAGAGGTGTTCTTCAGGGAATCCCAGTTCACAAGATTGGGTCTCATGGTTGTGACCTCTATGCAATCTTAAATTATTTCTCTTTTAAAATGGATTCTTTTAAGTTCATGTACAAAACAATGGGTTTTGTTGTAGCCTTGGTTACATTCTTGAAGGGCTTGTCTCCAAACGCAGTTACACTGGGGATTAGGGCTTCACATACGAGTTTGGTGGGAGCAAAGTCCAGTCTATCTAGGGCAACTTTCAAACGCTGTAACTTAATGCATTACAGGTTTTTTTTTTTTTTTTTTAACTGATGGAGGGGTGGGAGAGAGAAAGAGAGACAGACAGACAGATAGAAAGACAGACTTGACAATATGAGTAGCATAATAGTGTCTTTCGTGGGAACATCTTTGCTTTTTTAATTTTTCTTATTGGCTCTCCTTTTTCTCAGGTTGTAAACTTGTAGCTTTTTCCAAACTAGAGATGAAAGTTTCTTCAGAGATGATTGCCACATCTGAAATCCACTCTCTCAGTGAGGTGAGAGAGGATAGTCCTCACCTTGAGACCTCTACCTTTCTCACACTTCTTAACAACACAAAGGTATCCACTGAGGATTGAGTCCCTTGGGGTGAGAATGAAGCTGTTTACCACAAAATGGCTGTGCTCCCACTAACTTCTGCAAACTTGGTCCTTTCGGGGCACTGTCTGTTCCCTCATCACCACTTATGGGTACGTCATATTGCTTGTTCTGCACCTCGATGAAGATCTTAGATGTAGGCAATATATGATTTTAAAAAACAATTTTTAATTATTTGACGTAAAATGAATGTATTGATGAGCGAATCATCTCAGAGTTCTTACTGTGCTTGCGTCACAATTCTAAATGGCATTCATAAACACTTTCATTGAATCCCATCAACAATTTTATGACAAAGGCATTTTTAAATTAATATTTATATGTATGTGTTTATTTGAATGAGTGCCACACATGTTTAATGCCCTCAGAGGCCAGAAGAGGGTATCATATCCCCTGGAACTGGAGTGGCAGGCAGCTGTGAATCACCCTGTGTGGGTACTGGGACTTGAACTAGGATCCTCTGCAAGAACAGCTAGTGTTAACTACTGAGTCATCTCTCCAGCTCATGAGGTATTAATTGTTATCTTGTACTTATGGATGGAGAAGCTGAGACTTGTAAGGGGAGCAAAATAAACAAATGCTATCAGATAGCCTTATGCATAGTACCAGCTCACGTCCAACTTCACTTTCCTTAACATAAAAGTTTCATCTAATTTATTAGTTACCCAGAGAAAAATTAAGCGTAAGGCCGTTGTCTCTGGTTAGCACGAGTACAGACGCCAAGCCTTGGCCAAGCATCTCTTGCTTTCCCAGGACCTGACTTCCAGAGTGAAGTTTCTCCCTTCAAGGCTGAATAGGTGTCTGTGGTGTAAAACACCCAGGTAAGAAGTGGTGAGTTGGCAGACTCCAGCTCTTAAGATCTCTGGCAGGTTGACAAGTCCGTCTGAGCCACAAAAAAACTAAGAAAGTCCCCAGGAACATTGGAATTTGCTGGCACTCAGAACCCTAGAAGGGAGTGAATCACTTAACCTGAAAAGTACTTGATTCAGGTAAATCTGACTTTGTGGACTAACTCATGAAAGTAGCTATTAAACATGTCTGAAGCAAGGTTTCCTCCTCTTCTGAATGGTGACAGTGGTCCCTGGTTGCTAAAGCATCTGTGAGGTGTGGGGTAACGTATGATTAGTGCTGAGAACTGTGAAAACTCAGCAAATGTTAGCTGCTATGATTGTGGCGCCTATTGTTTGGTCCTCAAGGAAACCAGTCGTTCTAAAACAAAGACTCCAGTGAGCCACATTGTAGAGAATACAACCCAAGCTCCCGAGCTCACAGCCTTATCATCGTGCTTGTTGCATAGATGCTGTGTAAATGTGAACATGTCTCCCACCTTCCTAAGCCTCAGCGGTCCCATCTCTTGCACGGGAATGGTGGTGTCTAGCGCACAGCATTCAGTGAAGTATACCACTAGTGTTTGTTTTATACTTGTATCATACTGAGAATTCTTCTAGGCACATATAGAATTGTTTCAGATAATCCTCATTGTAATGTTTTCAAGTATTAGTCCTGTTATGTCACATGTAAGTCACCGGCTTTGCTAGGTTTTAGCTATCTTATCCCCGTCCACGGGAGAACACGAAAGCCCACAGGACATAAATATCTCTGTACTTCGAGCTAATCTGTCGTGGCACCGGGATTTGAAGCCTGGCATCCTGCAGTCTGTACTAATGTATTACTGTACTTTCATACTTTCTAAAGAACTCTATGAAATCTACAGCAGAGAGTGCTCAGGAAAATGCCAGTTTTCAATTCTTGGACTGTATATATACATATTAGAGTACTACTCAGCAGTAAAAAACAATGACTTCTTGAATTTTGCATACAAATGGATGGAAATTGAAAACACTATCCTGAGTGAGGTAAGCCAGACCCAAAAAGAGGAACATGGGATGTACTCACTCATATTTGGTTTCTAGCCATAAATAAAGGACATTGAGACTATAATTCGTGATTCTAGAGAAGCTAAATAAGAAGGTGAACCCAAAGAAATACATATAAGCATCCCCCTGAATATTAACCTTCATCAGGCGATGAAAGAAGACAGAGACAGAGACCAACATTGGAGCACTGGACTCAAGTCTCACAATCCAAAGGAGGAACAGAAGGAGAGTGAGCACGAGCAAGGAACTCAGGACTGCGAGGGGTGCACCCACACACTGAGGCAATGGGGATGTTCTATCAGGAACTCACCAAGGCCAGCTAGCCGGGGACTGAAAAAGCGTGGGACAAAACCGGTCTCGCTGAACATAATGGACAATGAGGACTACTGAGAACTGAAGAACAATGGCAATGGGTTCTTGATCCTATTGCACGTAATGGCTTTGTGGGAGCCCAGGTAGTTTGGATGCTCACCTTAATAGACCTGGATGGAGGTGGGTGGTCCTTGGACCTCCCACAGGGCAGAGAAACCTGCTTGCTCTTTGGGCTGAGGAGGAAGGAAGACTTGATTGGGGGAGGGGGAGGGAATGGGAGGTGGTGGCAGGGAAGAGGCAGAAATCTTTAATAATTAAATAAATTAATAAAAAAAAGCACAAAAAAAAGAAAAGAAAATGCCAACATTCAGTAAATGCTCCCAGTTATTTCTACACACAAGAAAGAGTGGGAAAAGAGTTCCCATGATGAGGCAGCATATAGCCGCACCTTGTAGAGCCCAGGTGTGAAGAACGTTTTCACATGTAGGCATTCTGGACAGAGCAAATAGTTTATGTAAAGACACATAGGCAGGATAGCAGAGGGTATCTATGGAGAACTGAGAGAACGGAGTGTGTTTGGAACACATCATGATGAAGAAATCTGATACGATAGGCCTGGAAAAGATAGGCTGGCATTTGACTTTGGATTCATTTAAATCAAATGGAAGTGAACTGGCAAGAAGTCCCTTTCTGACTTGGAGAAGGAGTTCTCAAACAGGACTGTCATAGCGCCTGACGCTGGCATGAAGGACTTGGCGTCTGTCAAAGGGGTGGGGGGGCGGGTCTAGTCAAGACCTATTATTAATTTTGGGAGAGATGATGAATTCCCAAGACAGATCCATCAGCCACGGACTGTTTCAAACAGAAAGCCTCCTTCTACTTACATCCACTTTTTGTAATTCTCAGTTGTTTATGATTTGTCCGTGAGTTCCCAGGCCGGTTGTGTCCACTGCTGTAATTATGTTCTTTACTCCATTTAATCTACCCTCAGAAGAGAAGCTGTGTATGGCTCCTTGCAAGTGATGTTTTAAGTATTTTCTTTCTTGAGGGGATATTTATATGTATTTCGTATAATCCCAGTGAAAATGTCTCTCTGCTGTGCCTGGCCAGCCTTTATCCTGATTCTAGAATGGCACTGACAAGCACAAAAGAACTCTTCATATCTCTGTGGGGCACAAATATATGCATGACAGCCTATGGGCAACACACGGAGATATTCACAGTTACACGGTCTTCCTTTTGCCCTATGAAATCCATGCTCCTGCCTGCCTGGCCTTCAGGGTGGACTGGATGGTGAATCACCATTTCTGCATGGGTTTCTGGTCCTGAAGACTGTGAAGAGACCCATTCCATCTCTTGTTTCAGTGTACTCACGGAGAGGCATATGCTTACTTGCTGAGATCACTCGTTAATATAATCTTTTGTGTGTTTATGTGTATGTGCATGTGACTATCTGTGTTTGTGTGTGTACAAACACACCACACGTTTATGTTTGAATGTTCGGAGCTATAGCAATCAGTATACAAACTATGGTATAGCAAACTCTTCTACCAGGTGACCCATTGTAAAAGAATTATACGTGAATAACTGTGATTTTCAATTAATTTTTGTGGGTGTTTCAGAAGGTTAGTCACTTTCAGAGAAATTAAAGTGGGTTTAAAGTGTTTTTGAATGTAAACCTGGGTGTGAGTTTGGGGTGCGTGTGTGTGCAGGCTCTTGTATGTGAAGGCCAGAAGGTATCCTTAAAGTTGTTCTTAGGACAGGGATAAACGTCCTTGAAGTTTGGTTTGGCCCTGCTATTCCATAACAAGGTCACTCTTTTTGTTTTGTTTTGTTTTTTGAGGCAGAGTCTCTGTGTTTCTCTTTTTGAGACAGGTAGTGGTGGAACTTCTTACTCTGTAGACCAGGCTGACCTCGAACTCACAGAGATCTGCTCGCTTCTGCCTCCTCAGTGCTGGGATCAAAGGCATGTACCAACTTTGCCCAGCAAAAAGGGAAGCAGTTTACTTCTTTTAAAGTATGCTTACTTTGAAATATTCCCATATTGGATGGATCATCTATATTTAGCACATCACAATTTGATATCAAATCCTCAGAATTCAACTCTCCAAAACCTCATCTATCTTGAACACAACTAGTAATCAAAAATGACTGTAATTTTAAAATGCACGCTTTTATTAGCATACGTATGAGTCATTTTCTTTCACTGTGATAAAACACCATGACCAAAGCAACTTATAGAAAAAATGATTTTACTTGAGGCTCATGCTTTCAGAGGGCTAAGAGCCCATCATCATCTTGGTGGGGGAAGCATAGCAGAAAGTAGGCCTGGTTGTCTGGAGCTGACTGATGAGGGTGGAGGGCCCACGTATCGATTCACAAACAGGAAACAGACTTAGAAAAAAAACTCTAAATAGTAAAAGTGCTTAAACGCTTAAAGCCCACCTCCAGTGACATAGGACACACCCCCTAAACCTCCCCAAACTGGAAAAATGTCCAAAAGTACATAGGTTATCTATCATTCAAACCACAGCATATAAAAGTGTGTATATACATTATATCTCTATAAAACTTGTTACTTATTTCTGTTATACTATATAAACATATTGCTCCTCACCAAAATTCCATGTAAACTTTTAAGAATAAAAACGAAAAACATTTTAAGGCTCAGGGAGTATCCGAATGAGCAAAATCATGAAAAGTACATTTGTTAAAGGCAGACAATAATAGCATAATAACCTGGCCTGTGGCTGTTTTGTCTTTCTCTAGAGGACATAACTAACCAAGTTACTTCTTTAAAACTCTTGGCAAATTAAAGTACAGATCAGAGAATGTCTATTATTTTCAGGCTCAAAAGCAGATATCAGAAAATACAATCATAAAAATTAAAGGAGAAATGACTAGGCAGAAAAGAACCGACAGAAGTTGAGACCTCCCTGACTCTGCAACATTTCAGGAGTGACAGAAAAGAGATGGATGTCCTGTCCTTTGCGGCCGATCCCTCCTGTATGATTTGATCTCAGCAAATGGAGATCAGGTCATATATAGGCCATTATGACCTGACACAGAGATGTCAAAGACTTCTTCCTTTGACATTCTCTATAAATAAAACAAGAAGTGGAACATCAAGCAAAATCCAACGGAACTTGAAAATTAGGAAGCATAAAACGGATCTTGCGGGGCTGGGGAGCTAGTTCGGTGGTTAAGACAGTGGTTTATTACTCCAGTTTCACGGTATCTGACACCCTCTTCTGGCATCCATGTGTATGAGGCCCATATATGGTGCTCATATATGTATGCAACAATATGTAATTAACACATATAAAAATTAAAAGAGAAGATATGCCTTGAGGTTTTAAATCACTTCAATGTACTTTCTACAGCATGTGTCCTCCGCTGATGGGTTTCTCCTCAGGTCACAAATGTTAACATAAATCTAACTCTTTCCCCATGGCTTGTCTTTGTTTTGTCGTAATATTTACATGTAGGAAGTAACTTACAAAGTGCCTGAGCACCTCTTTTCCATAGAAAACCTCACATTTAGCTGCTGCCGTGTGTCCTCATAAGGATCAAGGAACAATCATAGACATTCTGTGACAGTGTTTAAAGTCATCAGCTATTCTGAATCTTTAAATATTGACCCCCTTGTGAGGTTCTGCAGCCTACAGTGAAGTATAATTAGTTCTGTGTAATGAATGCAGTGTCTGTCTTGGTAAGGAATATACCCTGATACTGCTGTTCGGATTTTATATAAAATCTCTAACATTTAGATTTTGTTCAGGCCCTTTTTCCGTTTCAGTACAAGAGTTTCTAAACAGAAAGTGTCTCAGGGCTCTCTTTGAGCACCTATGCAGCTATTAACATCAAAACCCACTGAATATGTTTTAGAATTTTGACATATTCTTCATGATGTCATCATATAAAAAGCCAAGTTGGAAGCTGGTGGTTTCTTAAAGATACAGGATCTCTGTCATTATGACATCTGACATAACATGTCAGAAAAGACACTTCTTTCTATTACCTGTTATGCACAGTTTTATGAAAGAATTCAGTAGCAATTCTGGGTCATCTTTACTCAGCAAACAGGCCAATTTATCACACTAGTTCTCTTATTTGCTTTGTACACAACACCCCAAGAGAGCCTCTCTCTTCTTCACCAGCTATAGGTTTACGAGTACATGTGACCACTCCTATTTCTTTTTTTTTTCACCATAGTTCCCTCTCCCTCCCTTTTACCTACCCCCAACCCCCCCATCCATCCCTCAGAGAGGGTACGGCTTCCCATGGGGAGTCAACTAAGCCTGGTTTACGAGTTGAGGCAGGATCAAGTTCCTCCCCCACTGCATCAAGGCTGAGCAAGGTATCACCATAGGGAACGGGCTCCAAAAACCAGTTTATGCACCAGGGAAAAACTGATTTTATTTTTCTAATATGGGTTTGAGTGAACCAAACTCAGACCTTTGTGTTTTCAAAGCTAAGTCTTTATTAATTGAACTGCCTCCCCAGTCCCTGTGTGAAGCTCTGTAACAGAAACACAGTGGGTGAAATGTGGGGGACAGAGTTCAGTGGGGAGTACTGGCCAGCACGCCACACTTCAGGCATTGCTTGGTCCAATCATGCAGGCGCCCAAGCAGTTATTTTATAAGGCAATTGAGAGATAATAAGAATGAGGATGAAAACCAATCCAGGTTTTTGTCTCATCCTGTTGATTGTACAGAAGACCGGAAAGATACCAGGGCTGTAAATATCCACTGAACTCAAACTCTAATGCTTGCACTTTATTGAAAAAAGATACCCAGATTTGATTCAAATAGATAATTTGTCCCACACCTACCCATTGAAGCTCCGGTATTCCAGCACCATCAGCAAGTTTCACAACCTTTGGTAAGTTAGCTTCCTTCCACATACAAGTCCCTTCCAGTTAAATTACATAGCATCAGGTTTCTTTAGTGTGCCTGAGAGTGTTGAAGAACATCAAATTGCCTCAGCTCACACTGCCAGGCTCTAAGCCTATCACACCCCCGCAGGCTGCGGAGCAGGTCAGGTAACCTGGCTAAGCATGTTTCCTTCTCTAAACCAACAGCCTGCCTGACTGCTTTCAACAGGGTCAGCACAAGGAGCCATACAAACGCCATATGCGAGACTAGAGTGGTAACTCATGTGTTTGGCATGCAAGGGCTATAATTGATCACCAGCCCGCTTGAAAGGTTCCTCTGGAGAGAACGCTAAATGTCACAAGATAAGGTAGGAAATGGCCTTTGAAAATCTTGAGAATGAATGAAAATGTAGTCCTTTTTCAAACTCACAGTGCTGTGGGTCAAATCTTCAAAACTATGACTGTGTGTTAAACATTGTAGTAGGCATTTTCCTAAGCCATTAATACACACATTTCAACGATTAATTTGTTTCTGACACCCAAATAGTATAGGAAGAATACACAACTGGATGAATTATCAAGGAAAAGTGTGGGAAGCAAATCCCATTATCGGTTTCCAGAGTAAACAATAAAATCAGCAGTGTGGGCCTCTCTGCTGCTCTCATACACGAGCATGATGCACACTGGTGGAGTACCAGCGTTTGCCTTCCTGACCAGGCTGCGTAAATTAACCCACCCCAATTTTCCAATCCCTTATCCTGTATTACATTTCTTTAAAAATAAATTGTACTCCAAACCATACTTTATTTTTTATATTAAAAAATTGGGGGGGGCATGTGTGCCACAGTACATGTATAGAGGATAGAGGACAATTTACAGTGATTGGTTTTCACCTTCTACCATCACATCCTGAAGACTGAACTTGGGTCAAACTCAGGTCCTGGGACTTAGAGACCTTAATCTGCTGAGCCTTCCTGCTGGCCCTGTTTTACCCTTTTTGTACGTATCCTCTATTCTACTGCATACTAAACGTGTTGCTCATGTTGTCTTCACTCAAAGATTGTAAGCTCCATGAAATCCATTTTTTGTAAGTTATTCTTCCTAGACCTAGCTCATAGGGAGTACTCAGTGAGTATGGTAAAGGAAAAGAAAACACACTTGCTTCTTGCTATACAAGAGCTGAAAAAATCAGTTAAAATATTAGATGGTATGATCTTTGGAGGCCAGATTGAAAGGAGTTTTACTGAATATCTAGGCACTAGTAGTTTTTGTTTATTGTTTGGTGTGTGTGTACACACACTTGTTTGAGTCTAAGTACAACACGAGAATGCAGGAGCCCATGGTGACTAGAGGGTATCTGATCCCTTGAAAGTGTACTTATAAGTTGTTATAAACCTATAGATGTGGGTGCTGGGAACCAAACCTATGTCTTCTGCGAGAGCAGTAAGCACTGTTAACTGCTGAGCCCTCTCTCTAGACCCTTTGATTTCCTCCTTAGACCTGTGATTGGTGTGTTAGTGTCTCTCATATTCCCATTCTGTAGTTAGACATTAGATTTTAGTGTTGTGTGTTCCCACTTTGCAGAACGTAATGGGGTGTGTGTAGCAAGTGTGTCTTCCTTTTAGGGGTATATGGCCTAAACCAATCTGGCAGATCTGAAACGAACATCAGACAAAGGCCTACACAGGACTATCATGGATGGGTGGATGAAGACTAAGAAACAAGGTTTTCCAATCGATTTAGAAGAGCAAACTTTGCGTACCTATAGTCCACTGTATTTTGAGCAGGTATAATTTATGAAAAATGAATTTAAATATGTTAAAATTTTCCCATTATTTTTGTTAACATATGCATACTATATGTGAACATTCTGGAACTCTGTATGGAACGTTATCAGGAACTATAACTACTGTGCTCAGTCTGGAAAATCCTTCAGTTGCTTTAAATTGGAGTCTTATTTTGGTGACTAGACTGCCTGTTTCAGAGGATGCTCATGGCTTGGACTTGATTTAGTGTGTGAGTGTGTGTGTGTGTGTGTGCGCGCACTTGTATGTGTATGTGTGTCAGTGTGTGTGTGTTTGTTTGTGTGGAAGTGTGTGTCTGTACGTTCATGCCTGTGTATGTGCACGTGTGTCTGTCTGTATGCATCTCTGTGTGGGAGAGATGAGGAGCATGCTCTGTCTTTTCTGTCTCTTTGAAGTCAAGTCAATGGACATTGAGGGCAGCAGGGCCAGAAATGGCTTCGCTGCAGCTGCCTCTTCTTCCTCTGAGCTATGTCCTCTCTTCTCTTTGTAGCTGTCCATATCCACAGAAGATATTATTGACTCTTCTACCTAGGGCATGTGTGCAGTGCTCAGAGCATCAGTCAAGGCTCCCAGAGATGATAGTCTCAGAAGCCAGAGAATACCAGTTCTTTTCCTCTGGTCATTGTCTAGGAGGATGCACTACAGAGCTCCCCTTTCAGGTGCTGCTTTTGGACAGAAGTGAAACACTCTTGCCCCCACCTAGGGAACTAAGAGCAAGTATGACACGTGTTCCCCTGAGAATCTTTCCCCACGCAAGCAGCCCACCTTTCTCCTTTGCACCTGCAATTATTCTGTGGCATATAGGAAGTGTTCAGTGGTCAGAAAACCACTTCTGAAAAATGTCTATTTTAGTCTGGTGTGCCCATTTGATTTTCAGCATCCCTTAGACTTAATCTTTAGTATTCATGATATTCATGTGATTTCACTAAATGTCAGTGCATTCAAGTGAGACAGCAGCAACTCTTCTGCACTTTTTCAGAAATAAATATTAAAAGGCTCACATTCGCATGCTCCGTAAGTGATCCAGGCAGGACTAGATCTAAGCATGTGTCACCCCTCATGCCGAGCTAGTAGTGGTTGAATGGGGATGATCCTCCTAGGCTCATATATTTGAACACTTAATCATAAGGATGTGGAGCTATTCAAAAGGGATTAGAAGGATGAAGGGGTGTGGTCTTTTGGAGGAAGTGCGTCACTGGGAGTGAGCTTTGAGTTTTCAAAAACCCACATGACGCCCCCCCCTTCCTCTCTCTTTCCAATAACTAGGACACTATTCCTCATCAGCATGGTTGCTTTGGTGACTGTAATGTTAGGTGTGGAGAGTTCTATGGCAGTGACCAGTGTGAAGGTAAAGCTCTCGGCTTAAGCAGTGTGCTGGATTTCCATCCATTGGATTTTCTAAAATTCCTCACCTATGTAAGGAATTTCAAAAAAGAAAGGGAATGTTTACACGCCTGCACTAAATACCAGACTCACTTATCCAGCACACTTAAAGGACTCATCTTTAACAAAAGGAATGCTATCTGAATAGCATTTAACAGCAATGGGAGGTAATCAGGGAATGAAAGGGGAAGAGCTGAATAAAGGAGGACAGTGGTTTTGTATGATGCCAAGATAAGTTCTGATGGTCTATGGCACAGTAGAGTAAATATAATTTACAATAATATACCATGTGTTAAAAATATGTAAAAGGCAGAAATTTAAATGTGTCTGTCATAAAATGTAATGAAAGGAATTTTTAATATGAAACTAAAAGGCATATTACAGTGGAAACTAGAGAAAACAACACAGACTCTGACAGTCTCTAATAGATAATCAAGTTATAGGACCATTTAACTAATTATTTATTTATGCAGTCGATTAAGGGACCTCTAAGAGTCCCTATGCCTTCATAGCTAATGTTCTTTAAATTAAAGTGGATTCATATTGCTAGAATGTTTTTAGCAGTCTCTGAAATAAAATGATAATTTTTAATTAAATGGAAAATTAAATTAACTGGAAAAATCCCATTTCTTAAAAGCTATAGATAAAAATAGTTGTATTTATTTTTAAGCCAAATTAAAGGTGAATAATGGGAAAGAACATTTATTTATCTAATATTATATCATTTAACCTTCCGAGAGTGGTAAGAAGTTAGATTCCATACTAAGAGTAGAAATAGCAAATTCTCAAATTCCAAACTAATACAAACGTTGGTCCACTTTGTTGATAGAAATTAATTCAACTCAGAAGTATTTATGAGGAAGCATAACAGTTAAAAGTCATATATTTGTACAGATATGTTTTTAAAATATTGAGATGGCCATTTATTAGCTAAGGCTGGTCATGAAGACGTAATTAACCATTGTGTTCTTGGAGATCTTTGAGAGAGGATGCCTAGAATATTAACAATATGCAGGGTGGGAAATGTCATTTACGATTTGCAGATCACTCTGGTGTTTGTGAAATTGTCTGAGTTTCATTTCTCTTGCTTTTGTCAGTTGAGAGATTAAGGCAGATGCAGTCATTTGACTAAAGTTGCACTCTCGTCAGAGCCAATAATCAGAGAGTGATCTGACTGGGGAAGAGAATAATAGAGATAGCAATGACCAGGGTCTAGGGGGAGCCCACAGGAGGACCCCTCTCTTGTATGCTCACCCTGACCCTCTGCATCACCTGATGAGGGAGGCGTTTGCTCTGCTTCCAACACAGCACCTTTTTCCTCCTATACAGGCATCCACACTGGCTCCCAGGGTCTCCCCCCCACTGCCACTCCCTTAACACAGACTATAAATCAGACTCCGTGTTCACAGTCATTAGAAACAGAAGGCAGTTTATTAGCAGTTTGTTATGATCTCCATGTAGTTAGTACATCTTCCCCTAAAATCAATATCTGCTGTTCTCTGCGGAAGGCAGTTGGTTTTACCAATAACTCCAGACAAAGATGCTGAGACAGCAGTGGTAGGTGGAGGAGTGGGAAGTTTATGAAACAGACACACAGCCACACTAGACAGGTTCAGCAAGTTGGCTGTATATATTCATGCATTTGTATAATATACACATAACAACAATAAAAAAGAGTTCCTAATCTGAGACATAGTGAGGGAAGGAACACAGGAGGGCTTGAGAGGAAGATAGGAAAGGGGGAAGTGGTATAATTCTATTTTAATTAAAAAAAAATCTAATACAACCAGAACAATCGGAAGCTGGGTCAGCTGGTCCATGTCTGTCATCCCAGCATTTAGCAGCCAGAGATACGGGGAGCAGAACTTTAAAGTCAACATCAGTGACAGTAAATTTGGGGCTATCCTGGGCTACATGACACCCCACCCCCCCCCAAAAAAGAAAGGTACATGAGACAGCAAAAGAATGTAGGAAACACAGGGGAAATGGCATTAGAAGATAATCATTATAAAATGAAAGTAGACAGTGACAGGAACACATCTTTATCCATCTTCTCTCTGGCAGGGCACAGGCCAGCACGCACTAAAGTTGCCCACTCTAGGTTCCCTATGTCTGAGCTAGCTCCTTTATATCTAAGTGAGTGATGTCATCAGGAGTGTTAAACAAACTATTTTGTGCTTATTTATTCAATAAGCATGACTTGGTGACAGCTACCTGCCAGTTATTATGCTCATCAATGGGAATGAAGTAATCAATGCCATCTCTCCTCCTAAAAACCCGAAATCTCAAAAGATTCTTACAAAGTCCCCACCTAACCCACACTCTCACTGCATAGTGTACAGCCAACTCTTCTCAATGTAAACTGTAAGCACCATAGAGATATTAATCTTGGATCTTCACTTGAGGGGGCCACAAGGGTAGAAGAATTCTAATATGGTATAGTTAAGTCAAATGGCAAGGCAGAAGCAGACATGACACACTTCTAAAAGGAAACCTCAGAGCGTGGATGCCATTTCAAACTTGGTCTTATTGAAAAGTACCCACTGGTGGCACTGGATACCAGTAGACCTTGGTCTCCAGACTCAGACTCTAGGCTTTACACACTATCCTCTGTGGACTTTTGTGGAGGTTCACAATAAGAGGCAGGATTGATCCTCAGCACATGGGAATGCTCACGACACAATGGTCACCGTCATTACTATCATGTCATCTCCCGTTATCTGGAAGAACACAAATAAAGTGTTGTATTTTCTCCTGCCATGGCAAATAGGAAGGAATAGTGATATAAAAATTTAACACACTTCTTACAAAGGATAGACCATCTCTATTTTCTGCATTTACAATCGGTGCCTGTGACTAAAACACAGTAGCCCCAAGCCATGTGGAGGTAAAGATTAGCTCATTAAGATGGGGGAAGGGCAATGGCACCAAATGAAGACACATCATTTTTATAGTTGTTTTGGGATTTATGGGAAATAGACGGAGCCACATGATCTGCTCTTTTAGATGTCATGTAAGCAAAGCTTTATGCATATAATTAAATGTGCTAACAATTATTCGTCAAACATACCCCAGAAACCTAGTGTGGAAGGATTTGGACATGCTTCAAATTAACCACATCTCTTAGAAGAAAACTGAAGCACAAAGGTGAAGATTGAACAAATAAACAGAATTTAACTTCAGACAGCTTATCCATATTTACTGTTTAGAACCTGCAAAATCCATTACCATGCACGATTTTTTTCATAGTGGTTCTTTTTTATATGTACAATGCACCAATCCTTGATGAAATGCTTAGTCATTTGTTTCTCTGAGGCTCAGTTGCTTGGTGCATCTTCTGAATAGCAAATATCCAAAACGATGCTACAATACTGGGGACATGCAGACCAATGTGTTCCGAGAGGGTTTGTACCAAGAATAGCTCATTTCAAAGCCATCTTCCAGCGCAGATGGCTTGAAATAAGACAACTTTGATATCTAGGCGACCTATTTCTCAAAACTATTGTGATTACTTTGTGTGTCTGTGTGTGTATGGGGAGGGGGGGATAATCTAGATAAAGGAAAGAAGAGACATGGTTGTGCTTACTGGGACTTCAAATCCTAAAGTCATCTCTGGCTGAACAGGACAACAGATTTCAATGTCTATTATTTCAGGAAGTACCACTTTCCAAGTTTCTGGAATAAATTCACCCAGGATCTCTTCAAATAATCTCCCTCTATTTCAAAGGCTTCAGACTGTGGATGGCTCTGAACACTCCTGAGTTGCAGAGGCATAGCAGGCCTGAAGCTATCCCATCCAAGGAGCCAGAACACCATGGTTGCTGTATTCAGGAGTCTAATTTACCTATTTCCCCTAAAGGATTTCCTCTATCTTTAATAGTTTCTTTTCCTAAAAATGCAAGACAGTGCCTTTGATGACAAAGGACATCCTTGTGGCCTCTTGGTTTCCTTTCCCTACTCCCAATGGTCCTGGGAAGCATGTGCTTGGTATGATTCAATGCCCCATCATTTAGGGGCACACAGCACACGGGATGGCAAAAGGACAGACACTGTAGAATAAATAAAAGAGTGTGATACAGCTTGTATCCTCAAGACTTGTCTCAGTGCTTCATAAATATTAGTAAGAGAGTAATATATTTAATTAGCTTCCTATATTTGTGACTCTATCATCTTGCTGTGTGTTTGGCACAAAGTAAATCTTCAGTTAAGTGTCAGCTTGAGTGAATAGCCCTTTATAATAAAAGGTATTTTCTGGACATTGTATTGGATCTGATTTATGTCTCTTTGGCAAAAAAAAGAAATGGTTTTTCCTTGGAACTAAGAAAGTACTCGGTCCTCTGAACAGTGTTTCCTGGACACCTTAGATAGCTTTCCTATGGGGGTTCAGATTGTTCGTCATCATATTTGGGTTTGTGTGAATTTACTTTCCTTGGAACACTGAGGAAACCACCTCAGGTAGGCAAGACAGTATTTTTAAAGCTCTGTAGTGTTCTTTCCTGCATGTCATTTGGTGGTTTATACAGGCTGCATAATGAATGAGGGAGAAGGCAGAGAAGTAATTGCCAAAAATAACTGTCAAAGGCATAAAAATGTACGAGAGAATTACCTTATGAATATTAAGAAGTATCAGCTTTTCAGTGTTTAACCAGTGATTGACCTGTTTTAAATACGTGCCTATAACAGGCCAAGTAAGGCACTCAACAGATAATGGTGTTTTCTACCATGCCTGATGGCCTGAATTCAACTCCCCAGACCCACATGGTAGAAAAGGAAAAACTCCTACAAATGGTTGTCTGACCTACCCACACATACCTTGATAAAAACACACACACATACATATGAACGAATGAATAAATAAATAGACTTAAAATTACATGTAATTAAACATAAAACAATGAAAGAAAACATTTTTGATAGTTGACTAGCCTTCATACTGCAATATTACTCCAAACTGTTGTTAATAACCCAGCGAGCAAACCATCATAGCATGTGCCACCTGGAATGTGTTAGACTCTAATGGAATAGATCTATTCCATTAGAATCTTTTGTTTTTTTTTTTTTAGTCATACAAATATTTCTTGTTTTTAAAAGAGTATTTTACATGATCTCTGTATTAACTTGAAAAGTTTCCAGTTAACACAACGTGGGAGGTGTCTGATTTGTAGAATTAAATTCTATTTTTTCTTTAATGATGAAATCTTTTTTCACAGAGTGTGCAGGAAATTAGAATTATTTTTTTTCTTAAAGACATATACAAACAAGAAAGCAGAGGTTAAAATCATAGTATTATACCAGTTTAGAAAGTTTTGTAAGATGCCGGGATGCTAAATGCTATGTAAATCATCACATTAGCATCATCTTACATACATAGGGATGTTGGTTCTCTGTGGATGAATATGTAGCAGGGTGTATTTTTTCTCTCTCTCTAGTCTGATGAGAGAAACAGGGCATATAGTACAAATGGCTTAGAAAGACCACAACCAGGGGCTATAAAATGTATCAGCTATTTTCTAAAATTCTCTATCTCCTTTAATTGAAATAAAATACAGATCATGAGTGGTTACATTTTTCTTTTTCTTTTCCTTTTTTCAAAGTTCAAAGATGTCAGGAAGCCTATGGTCTGTGTATTCTACCCCTCCCCAAGTGCCTGATACAATGAAACTATCTCATTTCTGTGAGAATAGGGCAAGTTCTCCTGAATAACCAGAAACAGAGTCACAGAGGGAAAAGAGGGGTACAAATCAGAGTAAACCACAGCTATTTACTGCCTTCTGCACATGTGTGTGTGTATGTGTGTGTATGTATGTAACTGTGTTTGTGTGTGTGCATGTGTGACTGAGTGTGTTATTGGTATGACTATGACTGTGTATTGTGAGTGTATGTGTGTTTCTACATCTACAGTGCTTTCACGTGCTCATACATATTCACATATGTGTGTGGGGGTGATGTGGGAGACAGAGGCTAACCTCAGGAAGTCTTCCTCAATTACCTTCTGCCAAATTTGCTGAGCCAAGGTTTCTTAATTGAACTCAGAGCTCTCTGATGACCAGTCAGACTAGCCAGCTTGCTTTAAGATTCCATCCCTGTCTCCCAGGCACTGTAGTTGCATACATTTGTGTGCATTTGGGTTGCCATGACACGTAGAATTTACATGGATTCTAGAACTCCAACTCTGGCCCTCCCACTCACAGACAGGTGCTTTACTGGCTAAGTCATCTTCCCAACACTACCTCCTAACATTAAAGTAGATTTTAGCAGGTATCAAGATAATCCTGCACCTATAGACAAAACCTGAAATAGAAATTATTTATATTATGTAGTTTTAACCTCCCCCTCACCATACCCCCCATCTACTACTCAGAGAGGGTAAGGCTTCTCATGGGGAGTCAATAAAGTCTAGCACATCACTTTGAGGCAGGACCAGAGCCCTTCCCACTATTTCTAGGCTGAGCAAGGTATCCATCCAAAGAGAATGTACCCCAAAAATCCAGTTCAAGTACAAGGATAAGGTTTACATCTGGGTTTTCTTGGTGAAGGTGATCAATGTTGCAGATGTTCAGGAAATAATCATGGAGAGGAAGTTTCAACAAGAAAGGCTACTTCTTATACAAAGAATGCATTTTGCTATTTGTTTTCATAATTCGGTTGACCTTTGCTTTGTGTTTTTTGATGCTGTAGTCATAGGTATATCAACAGATACACAGGGATTTACTACTGATAGTTCTTTAGAGGAGTTAAATTTCCTTGTTATGAATTTACTCCCTTTAAACCCACTGGAATGTATTTTTTTCTGGTGTTCATGTATTACTATGGGTTTATTTAAAATTTGCTTTTGTATTGCATATGCTAACCCAAACACACACACACATTTTCGAAAGCTTTAATTTCCTGTGTATGTGGGAGAGAGGAGAGGTATGTGCAATGGAGTGCAGGTGCCCATGGAGGCCAGAACAGGGAATCAGATGGGCAGGTGTGAACCTCTGGATTTGGGTGCCAGGAGCCAAACCCCAAGCTTTGTCTGCAAAGCTCTTAGCTGCTAAGCAATCACACCAGCTCAACACATATGCATTTCAAATTATTCATGACTTTGCATAGTATGTTCTCTAGACAGCCTAGTATGTTTCTTCCTTTCTTTGTCTGCTCCGGCTTTTACCCAAGTGCACTTGCTTCTATCTTTCAATTGATATGGTTCCTGCACCCAGGGTTACTGAGTTATTTATGCTCGTATTTATCTGGCACTAATTATATATTTCCGTTAGCCCAAGCAGTCCTTTATTTATTTTTTTTCTTCCTTTCTTCTTGTTTAGATTTACAGAAAACAAGATCATTCAATTTATTTATTTTTTTAATTCATAAAATGATGAATGAAGTATCTTAGTATTAATTGCAGTCATTATGGCATATTCTTATTCAAATTTTAATTTACATGCTTTTCTCCCTGATAGTTATTAAAACCATATTTATTCCTCTTTAACTGTATAGCTAGATTCTGTACATTTTTGTCAGTTGTGCTTGTACATCTTATCAGAAGTACATTTTCAAATAATTATTCTTTATTTACAATATGCCAGATGCTTGCCACATTTTCTTGCCTCCTTTTCCATCTTACTGAGTCTATCTTGTGCCTGAAGCACACATGATCAGCCTTGCCTTTGATTCGCTCTCATTTTCTCCTCTATGCCTCGGGTTTATCTCAGAGTCCCACTGAGTCACTCCCTGCTATTACACTCATCCTCGAAGGGGATCCTCAGTAAGTACAGGTTACTAATTTAGCAATTACTCATTTTCAGCTTACTGGAAACACGAGGCCGATGTCTCCATTCCCAACACTGCATTTTATCATTTGTGGATTTAGCCCTTCAGCGTCCCCTGACAGCAAGTAAGATTTCATTGCCTCCTTGACTTTGATTCTTCCTGGTATACTCCAGATGTCTTGACTTTGTGGATTGGTGTGTTTCATCAACAAATAATTTATAGCAAATTTAGATGTAATCTCTGCACATATTGCCTTGACCCGATAGTCTCTTAGGTCCTCCTTCTCTGTTCCCAGTCAGCATGTAACTGACTTTCTTGCTGTATCCTCTCATATTTTAAATCCTCTTAAGTTTCTCTCTTGCATTCTTTCCCATCCTTGGTCTCTCCATGCTTCAGACCTATCCTTTCTCTTTGCTTTTCTTTCTTTTGTAAACCTCTAATGGACATATCTATTGATGTTTTACATTTGGTTACTACTTAGGTAAGTTTCATAATTTTTATTTTGCTTTCTCCTTAACCTTCTTTATCTTTTAAAAATATTTCAAATGGCCTTTTAAATTTTTTGGTGTTGGATTTTGTCTCCTTGAACTGACTATATGAAGGGGTACATTTTGCTGGCTAGTTTCTGAAGTCCTCATGTGCCTTGAGGGCTCTTGACTCTGCTGACTCTCACCTTTGCTGTCTTCTCCATGGGCTCTTCTTCTCTGATCACATGTTGAACATGGTATTTTCATAGAACATTTGAGCTACCTTATCCCTAATCACATGCTTCTTGCCTCTTTCTGGCTTGTGAGTTGTGGCAATCTGGAAACTTCATCTAAATTTAGGATTTGAGTTCTTTCCTGAGGTCACGAAGAGGACTTACACTCAGGCTACTTACTCTCTGTGGTAGTTTGAATGAGAATGGTCCCCATGGGCTCATATATTTGAATACTTAGTCACTTGGGAGTGGAGTTGTTTGAAAAGGATTAGATTAGCACATTAGAAGGTGTTGTCTTATTGGATTAGGTGTGGCCTTGTTGGAAGTAGTGTGTTACACAGGCGGGTTTAGAAATTGCAAAAGCCCATACCAGGTCCAGTGTTTCTCTGTTTGCCTGCAGGTTAGGATACCAAGCTATCAGCTACTTCTCCAATATCATGCCTGCCTTTCTACCACCATGCTCCACATCATGGTGATATTAAACCAACCCTCTGAAACTATAAGCTAGCCCTGTTTAAATGGTTTCTTTAGTAAGAGTTGATTTGATCACGGTGTCTCTTCAGAGCAATAGAACAGTAACTATAACTTTCCTTTCTTCTTGCTTTGGGGTGTGGCATCCCTATCCTAAACCAAGGATGGGTCATCTAGACTCCAGCTCTATCTGTGTCACCCCATCTATCTATCAAAAAGTCATGTCACCATTTTAGCTGCCTCTCCTGAATCAACAAACACTATAAAAGTAAATCCCCCAAAGTCTTGTGTTCTTGGTTGGATTGAGAGCTTTTATCAACCCCAGATCTTAACCTGGACATTTTTTTTTATAATCTTGTTTGCTCTCTGATGTTTTTGAGAATTGTAGGCTTTATTTTTTTCTAGCCTTTTAAACTGTCTTTTTGGAGAGGATTGCCCTGGATCATCCCATCTGCTAGTAAGCCATGTCCTCACTGCAGTTAGAGTTCTTACTATTTTTCCTGCTGCCATTTCCTCTCATATAAAAATGGGAATTACATGATTGTTTGGAGCATTTTAAGTAAATTGATATATACAGTGCTTCAAGAGGAATAGCAATTATAGCATGAATGTTCATCAAAATGTAATGTATGTTAGTTTTCTTAATGTTTTTGTTTAATAAAACTAACTCAAGTGAAAAAAAAAAAGCTTGGATGTCTGCATCATCGAACTCCTTGCTAGAGATATTAAATGTAAGATATAGCAACTTGGTTTTACATGGTGTGTAATTAATATGCAGGATTACTGCTCAACACAGGCGAGGTTTTATAGTTCTCTTTACTCTCACTCTTCCTTACCAAACACATTTCCAAACCATTAGCCATATTCCTTAAAGGAGCGCTGCCTAAGTAGTATCCACTGGGTTTATGAACTCCATATAACTCAAGGGATTTATCAATCTTTAGCATTCTTGACAGGGTGACTGCTTGGGATTTTACTTGGAAAGGAGAATAGGATGTATCTGTCTGTGAAGGGAAATGAGAATATGAATTCATCCTTGTTTTCTTTCTGCATTCAAAGGCATGACCATTATTTCCACCAGAGTAGAAGGGGCGGGGGCTAGAGGCTGTGTGGTTAAGCTGTCTAAATCAAGATGGATGAAGGAGCAGCCAAGTGAAACATCCAATTCCTGACTCTACGTGTAGCCTCCTCCTCCCTCCACTTACTGATATCGGCCAGGCATTTTCTGATGTGAGGAAGACACACAAAGAGAATACATGAGCACTGAATGGAAGGACTCTGGTATTTGCTCCTATTTTTGCAGTAGATTTCATATAATTTTAGAAGGGTGTCTATTAAAAACGGTCACTACTTTCACATTAATTTTTTTTAATTCAGAAGCAGAAATTTAGGAGAAATTTTAAAGAGTGGTATGTAATCGAATCTAGTCATTTAATGGATATAGATACTGTGACCCAAGAAGTATAAACTGCTTTGTCACTGACAGAATTGGCTGAACTGAACCCCTAATTCTAGGACAAATTCAGGGAAAGTCTTGATTCAGTAGTCTGGGCAGCTATTTCCAGGAATGGGAAGGAAATGTGTGTAGTAGTGACTTCTGTGAGGTGCAGCTGGAAGAACAAACTGGAGCCTGAGAAGACCTTCAGAGCATGTCTCCACAGGAGATAGGACAGAAAGTCAAGGTCGGAAAAGAAGCTTCAAGTAAGAAAGCAGTTCAATTCGCAAGACGGAATCTAATGTTCTGGTTGTAAGTCTTAGATGAAAGCTAAGTTCCTGGGAGGATGTCCTAACATGACATAAACTCTACAAAATAGGCTTAACATGTGTGCAATATTTGTGTGTGCTTGGATGTGTGTTATGTCTTATATGTAGTGTATGCATATGTGGCACACGCATATGAGTGTGAGATCCATGTGCGTGTAGGCTAGAACAGGATGCTGGATGTGAATGTCTTCCTTTCCCACCCTCTGCCTTATTGCTTTCAGACAGGGTCTACCCCTGAACTGGAAGCTCACTGTTCCAGCTTTATGATTCTGCCTCTTTCCTCTCTAGTGCTGGAGTAACAAGCACTCACAGACAGGGACACTCACAGACATGAGCACTCACAGACACAGACATGCACAGACATAGGCATTCACAGACATCCACATTCACAGACACAGGAACTCACAGACACGGGCACTCACAGACATGGACACTCACAGACAGGCATTCACAGACATGGGCACTCACAGACAGGGGCACTCACAGACACAGGAACTCACAAACATGAGCACTCACAGACACGAGCACTCACAGACACGGACACTCATAGACACAGGAACCCACAGGACAGACATTCACAGAGAGGGGGACTCATAGACACAGGCACTCACAGACACAGAAACTCACAAACATGAGCACTCACAGACACAGGAACTCACAAACATGAGCACTCACAGACACAGGAACTCACAAACATGAGCACTCACAGACACAGGAACTCACAAACATGAGCACTCACAGACACAGGAACTCACAAACATGAGCACTCACAGACACAGGAACTCACAAACATGAGCACTCACAGACACAGGAACTCACAAACATGAGCACTCACAGACATGGGCACTCACAGACACAGGAAATCACAAACATGACTGTTCATAGACACAAACACTCATAAACATGGGCACTCACAGGCTTTTTTACTCGGTGCTGAGGGTCAAATTCAGGACTTCATGCTTGCAGAGCAAGTGTTCTACCCACTGATTGATTCCCCACTTTCTGATAACTATATAACACCTACCACTTAATAAAGCTTTCAGTAGCAGACAAGTCACACCCTTTGCCTCATTTAATCTTCTTAGAGACCCAAGAGTTCACTGGTAACACTACTCTTTTTTGTCAACACGAAAAGTGAAGCTTAAGAAAACTGGATTTTCCGCAAATCACATAGACATCTGTTTCTTTAACCTGTCTATATGTTACCAACATTCAGTCCTTCCTTTGTGGTCTTTAGCATCCATTTTCTCTACCAATAGCAATGTCTGAGAAGCAAGGAAACTTACCCCTTCCCTTCACTGCTGAGTGAGTCCTCACTTCCAAGCAAAGCTTTCAATGCCAAACTGAAAACTTGTTGGCTAAATTAACAAATGAGTGAATAAAAAGACGAATCCAACTTATGATAATGATCTGCTTCATTATGACATTAAAAGCTATAGGCCAAGTCTTGACTGTGTGTTTCCTTAGCCACCGACATAAGCATCCGCCTTCTTGGCCGTAATCATCATCTCTGTATTTGCCATTGAGCTCATGGTCTGCAAGCTGTCATGAATTTCTAAAAGTTATTTCTCAAGGTAGATCCAACCGGGTGGTGCTGTTTCTAGTTGTTTGTTAACATTTTGTCTTTTCAATATCTGTCACTAATATTCAGAAAGATTTAAGAACCTATTACTGGTTTAAGTAAGAAAGAGCAGAGAGTCTCTCTTCAACTCTGATCAGCAGCCTTCATTTGCTGCCGAGACACATACAACTGCCTCAGAAATCTGCATTAAGATGTAAAATAATACTAGTGTGCATTTGCATAATGTGATTATGTTTTCAGAGCTGGTTTCTATCGCATCTATCATTTTATTTTATGCTTCCCTTTGGCAGAGCCTTGGTGAGCTCTAAATTCATGTTGCCACAACAATATCGAACCGAACACCATTAAAACACTGGTATGGGGATAAAAGCGCAGCCTTCATTTGTGCAGCTCTGCATAAGCTGCTTTCATATATGTAATCTTAATGAGATAGCACAATTTTCATCATCGCTGATTTGCACACCAGCAGCAGAATCTCAGAAATCATTAATAATCAACTTGTCTTAAGGTCGTCCAGCTTGCATGTGAAAAGGCGTGACTGGATTTGGGTACTCTTGATTTTTGCACTTGACTTCCACTTTTCTTCTTCCTGATATTTTACTTTTTATTACACTTATATCTTTTAATCTTGGGGTGTTTATTGGACTTCCCTTTTCTGGTAGCTCGTACATGTGTTCCAAGTGTCATAAAAGTATATGCTGCTTTTTTTTCAGGATATTCTCAGGATTTATTTTCATTATTTTCTTTCATGTGTTTTTGTCTATGTGCAGAAAAGTATGTCCTTGTGAGTACATATTTCCACAGAGGCCACAATCCCCTGGAGGTGGAGTTACAGGTGCATGTAACCCATCTCATGTGGGTATTGTGAATTGAACTCTGGTCCATTGGCAGAACAGTGAATGTTCTCCTAACTGCTAAGTTGTCCCTCTAGTCCCAGCAATATCTTTAAAAGGTATTGCAAATATATATTACTTTAAAAATAAATAAAGGTTTATTTTAGTGTATATGAATATGTATATCTGTTAGCATGTGTGCACATGTCTGTGTGCCCGTGGAAGCCAGGGGAGGGCACTGGAGCCCTCAGAGATGGAGCCATTGGCATATGCAGGACCCCTAGTGTCTTAAGTACTTTTGTTTCTGTGACAAGACACCATGATCAAAGCAACTTGTAGAAGAAAACATTTAATTTGGAGACTATGGATTCAGAGGTTTGGAGCCCAAGATCATCACTGTAGGGGTCATGGAGGCATTCAGGCAGATACGATTTTGAAGTATTAGCTGAGAGCTACATCTTGATTCAGAAGCACATGGCAGAGAGTGGTAGCAGAGAATCGTCTGGGCTTATGAAAATCTCAAAGCCTGTCCCCTAGTGACACATCTCCTCCAATAAGGCCACACACCTAACCCTTCCCAAACAGTTCCATCAACTGAGATGCAAGCATTCAAACATACATGTGCAGGAGCCATTCTCATTAAAACCACCATACTTAGCTGGTTACATGTGTTCCTGTATCTGAACTCCAGCCTCCACGATTGCTCACCAAGAACTCCTAACCACTGAGCTATCTTTCTAGCCCTCTCCTGGCTTTAGGTAAGGACAATTGTTTGTAACGGCCAGACTAGAGGAAGACTTTGCCATTTCTCTGAGCTCCATCCAGAAAAAGCATTGTCATTCCCATAGAACTAAGGCATTGAAGTTCTTGACATGGTCATCCTCATGTCAACAATACATATTCTCTTCACCTGCTGTCCACACAGAAGTCTTAGGAAAAAGCCACCATTATTTTCAACCTTGTCTTTAATAAGTTAGCCATGTAATGTATTTCGATAAGACTTCCTTTTTGAAAATATTTTGACATTTTCCTACATAATTTGAATCTGAAGGTTTTTTTGCCCATAACTACAGATACTCAATTGGAAATATTGCCTTATAGATATTGACAGTTAGGGTACCTCCAGTGTTTGTCTATTAGAAACTACTGTAATGGTGAGGCTAGCCTTATTAGAAAATCATTCTCCACGTAGGCTGTTATACCTACAGAATAAATTCCTAAAAGGACTTTTCTAATTCAGTTATGAAACAATTTGCCAGATTTCTCTACATAAACTTAGCCAAGTTTATACTCCTACCAGAAATTAGGTGTGTTTCTTCACATCTGCACAAAATAGCGTACTTTAAACACAAGACTTTTTAATTCTGCATAAAAATATACAATTGTAGTTTCACAGTCAGTCCTCACAGTATATACATATATATATACATGTTACACATATGTATATATATATTCTTTTTTGTTTGATTACATATTTATGAATGTCATGCACATGTATATACTTAGTTCATCAACTATATTTGAATAACTTGTTATTGAGCCTCCCTTTTCCTTTCCTAACCCTGGGATTACAAGTACAAGCCACGACATCTGCCACTTTTAAATTAATTCCCTGTGAATTCCATACAGTGTATTTTGATCATCTCCACCCCCTCACAAACTGTTTTCAGATCCACTCCTACCCAACTTCATGTTTCCTTTTTAAAATACTTAAATTTTTATTTATTTTTAGTTTTGAGATTATAATATGATTGCAACATTTCTTCCTTTTCTTTCCTCCCTTCCCATATACCCCTCCTGCTTTCCTTTAATATCATAAGCTCATTTTCACTAATTATTATTCCATGTATACACATGTATGGATATTCACATATATACACATATACTTATATGCATGTTTTTAGGGCTGACCATTTGGCACTGGATAGAAAATTGGCATGCTCTTCCCTGGGAAACACCACTTCTCCTGCTCCCGGCCTTCCTCACTTGCCAATAGTTCTTTGTGTACCATTGTAGCATTGAGACCTCATGGGCTTTTCTCTGTTTCCATTTTGGCATGTTCACTGGTGTCTTCCTTGTTCAGCTGATGTCTGGCTGGTCACAGTGATGTCCTTTACAGGTGTAACTTCTGACACTTTAAATACCATCCAATCTAATTTGTGTGCTCCAACCAGTCAGGTTTGCAGCCCACCTTGCAGTGTGTTTGGCCTACCAAGAGTCACACCATTACAGAAAACACACTCTTCTTTTCCCAGAAGGTATCGCATGCCCAGAGCTCCTCAGGTGGGGGTCAGACTTGATGCTCACCTTCTGCCTGCTGTGCCTGACATTAGTCTCTGCTGAGCCTGCTCAGGTCTTTTGCATGTTTCACAACCTCTGTGAGTTCCTACGCACAGCTTCCCTTTTGTATAAAGAAAACAGTGGCTTCGTTCAAGTCATGTACTACCTTGACTATTGCAGTAGTTCTGCCCCTCTTCAGTGAAGACCCAGAGAGTCTTGGGGAGGCAGGTGTGATACAGATGTCCTCTCTAGGGCTGAACACTCCTCAGTCTCTTGTTCTCTACACATGGGCCAGTTGTGGTTCTTTGTGTTGATTGGCATTTCCTGCAAGAAGTTTCTCTGATGAGGATTGAGAGATGTACTGATCGATGGGTAGGGCAATGTCATTAGAAGTCCTCTTATTACTACGGCCATTTAGCAAAGCAATAGCAGAAAGTTCTCTCTTCAGGCCCATGTACTCTATAGGCACCTATTCTTTTTTTTTTTTAAATTTATTATTTATTATGTATACAATATTCTGTCTGTGTGTATGCTTGCAGGCCAGAAGAGGGCACCAGACCTCATTACAGATGGTTGTGAGCCACCATGTGGTTGCTGGGAATTGAACTCAGGACCTTTGGAAGAACAGGCAATGCTCTTAACCACTGAGCCATGTCTCCAGCCCTAGGCACCTATTCTTGACCTGTTAATGGTTTCAGGTATTGTAGAACAGTGGAGAAAAATGGGGAGGACTAACTAATACTATAGATCCAGCTCAGGTCCCTGTGCTTACAAGGCAAGCGCAATACAGACTGGCATATCTCATTGTCCTCTCTTTGATTTAAAATGCACATTGCAAATTCGTAATTGCATACAAGCTTGAACCTCTCCTGTTTCCATGCTCTGTGTAAAACTGAATGAGATCACCCCAGTGCTACAGTTCATCCATAGGTCAGCTTGCCACAACACCTCTGCCTCGGTATTGAACATAGATCTCACTTTGTCAAATTTTCTCACTTTGAATATCTCAAAGATGAAAACAAAGGTCTGCAGGGCTCAGTCAAGGGTCCCTGAAGACCTTAAACTTGTTCTCTACTTGGAAGGTTACCATTCTCTCTCAAAGTGAAGTCTTCTCTGAATTCCCAGCTAGCTCCAGGAAGCTACTACCTAGGTGCAGAAAACAAGCAACTTGCAAAAACTTTGCACTTCAAATTCAGCTTGATCCATAGAAGTCATGTATGCATCTTAATAGGTTGATTGAGGAACCAAGAAATCAGAGGACAATTATCATTAAGAGTAGAGAAACTGTCTTTCCATATCAACACACATCTTCCAAAGAGATGTTGCACACATATCCTGGGCAGAGCTGATGATGAGATAAAATTATCCTGCCTGATTTGTGTGCAGATGTTTGCCCGCACCATATCGTTCTCACTCTGTAATGTTGTAGGTGCTGTTTTCTCTGCCTAGCTCCATCATGTCAATGCAGTACCCTTTTAAAACACAAAAAAATCCAGATCCCACAGGACCCTCAATGGCGAGGTGTTAAATCCCTGGAGGAGCTTCCTACCTCCACACTGTAGCCTGTACTCAAAGTCACAATAAATCATAATGTCAGCTACACATGAAGATTGACAGCTGTATTTAGAAGTCAAGGAGGTGAACCCTCTTCTGGATTTCACTGTTGAGTCATGACTGTGCAGATTGATTAACAAAGGGACTCCACAGAGAGGCTAATTGATTACCAGTATTTAATGAAGTCGTGTCGAAAAGTGAATCATACCACTCATTGATTGACACCTCATACTTTGCCTACTGCTAATGCTTGAGGACCCCCCACCCCACCCCCCATTTATTTTCTTGGCAAAACAGGCCCAGTAGTGAAACACTGTGAGAAAAATGGAGAGAGAATGCATTGTTCCACTTCCTGGAATTTGGCAATCCCATGATCACTACACTGGAGCATTTGTCTGGTGAGAGCGCCTTCCTCTCAGATGACACCTTCCTGCACCTTCACTGGCAAGACTCTTACATCGCTGGCAGCATTTGGGAGAGTGACACTTACTCATGAACTAACCACTGTCCCTCAAGACCTGAGGCCTCAACACCATGGCTGTGGGGTTGGGCTTCGGCATATGAGTGTAGCGGAGCGCATACTAGCAATCGCACCGCAACAGAGTCCCATCAGGGCCGCTGGAATCCACTTCTTGATAACCAGCAGGCTTATGCTGAAGCCAAGGGTGCTTTCTTGTTGCTTACACTAACCTTGAGGGTGGGTAAAGGAATCAGCATTCCCAACCTCTTTAAAATGCACTGCCCCACATCTCAGCCGCAATCCAGTTTCCCTGATGGTGGAGTAAACAAATCTACTCTTGGCTGTCATAGAAGGGACACCCTGTTACTCATGTTCCAACATCAAAGACAGGACCATCCTCAATTTCTACTTACTCCTGAAATAAAGCAGTTACCAAATGTTCTGCGCTTTCCCTCAAAGCAATGAGAGAAGCCATATTGCTGGAAAACATCATCTTAGAAGCTGAGAGAGCTCCAGAAGAGAGGAGACAAGGGAACTAAAATCACAGAGAGGAAAGAGTTTGAAGATCTGCAGTGCTTTTCCCCTCGAGACCTGCTGATTCTTGAAGCCTCTAGCTAGGATCTAAAAGCCTGAGATTGGCCTTGGTCAGAAAGCAGCGAGGAAATACAGAAGCTCTCAAAAACAAACAAACAAACAAACAAACAAAGCCAAGCTGAATCTCCCCACACAGACACAGAATTCTAAAGCTGCTACTGTCTCCGCAAATAACATTTTCTTCACTTCCTGATTTTCTCCAACAAATCCTATGTGGTGCTTCTAAGACCTTCTCAATCTGATTTCTGTTGTAACCACTTTAATTATTTTTTAAATCTCTGTCTTTTAATTTATACTATTGGGTAATTTCCTCAGCTCTGTCTTCCAGTCTCTGTTTCTCTATTCTCTGGATCCCATCTAATTTACCTCCATGTGCTTTCAGCTAAGATTGTTTTGACTTTTTAGAGTTGCTTTGTTTTTAATGCTCTTTGCCTCCTTGCTTATACATTCAATCTTTATTGGACTCTTAATTCATTCTGCCTCCCTAATGTCTAATAACTTCCAAATATGAGTGTCTAAAGGTCTAATTTTGCCACCAGCTACATTTGCTCCAGTAAATTTTCTGCTTTTGAGATGTATACGAAAGAAGTTTTTGAGGTCTGTGTGTAAGTGAGTTTTTGAGGAATTTTTTCCTCTGTGTTGCTGAGGAAAAGTAGTCTTTCAAGGAAATACTTTCTACTACTATAGGCAGTGTGCATTCAGGCCAGGCACCACTGTGAAGGAGGGCTTTAGTCTGCACATCTTGGTTCCTATTTATCATAAAACTATGTGTGACGGTTAATCTTCATTGTGAGTTTGATGGGATTTAGAATCATTGTGGAAAAAACCTCTTTGGTTTCCAGAAAGGTTGATGCATGGCCCAAGACAGTTCTCTCTTCATTATGGTTCAGAGAAACCGAAGGGTTGGACACAGCTGATTTAACTGAAGAGTTAAAGCCACACCTAAGTGTGGGTGGCACTATCCAGTGAACTGAGGTCCTAGATTGACTAAAAGGAAACCTCCCTCCTCCTCCATCCCCCTCGCCCTCCTTCCTGACTGTGGATTAATGTAGTTGTCTCATTCTTCTGCTTCCATGCCTCTCCACCACCATGGACGGTACTCTTGAAGTGTGAGATGAAATAAACCCTTCCTTCATTAAATGACACTTTTCCGTGTATTTTGTCACAGAAGAAAGAACAGCAACCAATACCCCATGTATGCAATCTCTAGGTTTCTGGAATGCTATTCTGTTATTGCCTTTTGTTGTTGTTAGTGGATCATTACAGGTAAATGTTTGAAGTGGATAAAATGTTCTAGAAAACCTTTTCTCAATGCCATCCTACTGACCAAGCCTCTCCTCCTATACCAGCCCTGCTTACCTCTCTTCTGAACCTCATTGCCTGTATCTACCTCCAATGTAAAGACCCCTTCTCTCATGGCCCTCCCGTAAACATAATAACTGCCAAGGACGTAGCCTCTGAGTGTCTTCTCTTTTCCTGGAAATCTCTCTTCATTTATCTTTCTCTGTTTTCACCTCAGGCTAGAGTCTGACTCGATCTTGTTTAACAGTTGTAGTGGGGCTCTGACTGCAGCCCAGCTTGACTTGCTAGCATGCCATCTGCACAGGTCACGCACATTGGCAACCCTACAGCTCATTAAGTGAATCCTTGACTTGGCTTAAACTACCTTTCCAGCTTTCTTCCTCTCAAGTCTCCTTCATCCTACGGTGAAGCACACTGTTCCATAGTGTTTCTTCTGCACTGTGTAATGAGTGGCTATATGTTTACATGCTTTATTATATTAGGACCACAGTGTGAACTAAGGCCACTGGGAATAAGGGAGCGTAGGGCAATTACAGGAGAAGGTATGCAGTAAGTAGATTCCATAGCTTGCAATCTCATCAAGGGAGACTGTGATAAATGTGGTTCAGTCCGCATTGTGAAGAGTGTGGGAAAGGGGCCATTGTTCTGTGGACCACAGGGCACCAACGACAGCACGTGTTGTATTAATGGCTTCACTACCACTTGCTATAGCTTTAAGAAGCAGAAATAAACGACAGTCCGCTGAAGTGGGACAGCATGTCATTCTCCATCAATGTTGTCCTTAAACTTTGCTGAGGCTTGGTTTGCACCTTCTGGGTTTGCTCAGTATGCCTATGGGATCATTTTCATATCATGTTTGTGGTTGTTTAACCTCTATTGAAGCAGGAATGTGAAGAATGATGGCATCATGTATACTGGGGGGAATCTCTATGGAATATTGTGATGCTCTTGTCTCCTTTAAAATGGAAGCAAATGTCATAATATTGCACTCCTATTTCTGTCACTGGATCTGCTGGGACTTTAAAATGTATCATGTAATACACAGAACTAAGGAGTATTCTGCCTTATCTTGCCAGATAAAGTGTTTCAATTTTTATATAACTTATATCTCTATATAAGTCAGGAACCATGCCAGCATTTAGAACTCAGCTTCTATAAATTCATATGTAATAAAGTCTCTCAGCTTGTGTTCCTATCTCTCTCTCTCTCTCTCTTTCTCTCTCTCTCTCTCTCTCACACATACACACATGCACACATCCAAACACACACTATTCATTTGTGTAACAATAGCGAAAGAGAAGCACAAGCCTATCTTTGCTGCTCAGAAGCGGGGAAGGAGCATAAATGTTGGGCTCAAGGCCCAGGCGAGCGATGCTGCAATTGGAACCATGCCATTCCTATTGCATAGGCCCTCGCGCAGAAGTGGATTCTTCTGGTGCTCTAGACAGGCAATATGGGAACTGGTAAAACTAACCTGCAGACTAAGAAAAACTATTAACCCAATGCCCATCATACACTTTAGCTATCTTTAGTCCAAGGAAATAAAGCCGACATTCTTGAGAGTGTTCGATATCGTGCAGTTCTCATAGCAAGAAGCCAGGCAATTTGGAGTCATTTTTCTTTTTCTTTTTCACCCTATCTATTACTAAACAATTTTTCTTTCTTTTAGCTGTTGTTAGAGTTGGATCATTGTCAGCTTTCTGAACTGCCAAGTTTAGTCCAAAAGCCCTCCCATAGTCATTCTGGGCATTATCACTCACTGTGTCTAGCCTGAATCACAAATAAGCATCCCTTATTTGAGAGTGAGGAAAGAAAATCCTATGAACACAACATCTAAAAATGGCCACATATAAAATAAACTGCCATGCTTGCTTGTACTTTTATTATTCTGCGCCCTAAGTCAATCAACCTGCAGCGCAACACCATAAACACAGCAAATGCCACAATTCCATTAAGTAACCAGTCTGTAGGTGTATATTTTGTTAAAATGACAGGAAGCATCAAATTTAATTTCTGCTCCTTAAAAGATGGTTTAATTTCTACCTTTCATCAGTTTGTGTTTGTTTATTGGTTTGTTTCCCTATATCTTTCATCAGATTAACTCTGCCTTTTAAGAGCACGGAAGAGTGATTCGGCAATGCTAAGAGAGAAATGTCTGTGGAAGGCGGAGCTTCCGAAGGGAGGCAGCCTGAAGACCTTATCAGGGAAGCATAATCATGAGGCCAAATTACACATTAGACCATCCCGCTGCAGATGGAAACTGCCAGCCACGTGGAGGGATTGAGGGAGGCAGGCAGGAAGAATGGCAAACAGCAGCTTTGACAAACACAGCCTATCAATTTCACTAGACAATTATGGGACCGGGAAGAATCTTGCTGGCAGCTCGTTTTTCTCCAGAGCCTCTCCAGCATAGGAAGGCCTGGCCTGGCATAATGATGACTTTTCGGGGGGGGCGGGGGGGCTGGAGGGGTCGGGCTTGTTTCATTTTAGTTGGGCAGGATGGGAATGTCAGCCCGTGATCAACCACACAGAATAGACAGGAGGCATCCAAACTGGGATCAAGCTGCTGGCATCCCCCGTGCCCTCTTTAGCCAAAATAGAATGATGAGGGAGTGTTTGAAATTCTTCTCCAGCACGGTTAGCAGCGATTACCAGCAGAATATTCTACCTTAAACTTTAGATTGCACAAGAATGATCATAATTTGACATCAAAAGAATCAAATTCTAGCCTGGCTATTATCATCGTGAATATAAATGTACTAATTGGCCATAAAATTGTTTAATCAGCAAGGGTTTGCAATGGTTTTAAGAAAAGGCAGTGATTTGAGAAGGGAAAACATCAAGGATTTGCTTAATGGGTTTTGATTTTTTTCCAAACACAATTTATCTGATCACAGATTCAACTCCTAGATTGATTTCAGTTCTGAGTGTTAAAGCCCTTCAGCTAACTTTTATGATCCCTAGAAATGTTGACTTCACAGGTGTAGAATTGAAGTTCTTTTATTTTTATTTTTTTCTGCTTCATTACATTTCATTTAGCTATTCCATTTATTTATTATTTATTTGTTTTGTCTGTGTGTGTGTGTGTGTGTGTGTGTGTGTGTGTGGACAATTTACAGGAATCATTTCTCTCCTTCCACATCATACCCAGGATTAAGCTCAAGTTTCCAGTCTTGAAAGCAAGCACTTGCTGGGCGGTGATGGCGCACGCCTTTAATCCCAGCACTCGGGAGGCAGAGGCAAGCGGATCTCTGTGAGTTCGAGGCCAGCCTGGTCTAGAAGAGCTAGTTCCAGGACAGGAACCAAAAGCTACGGAGACTCCCTGTCTCGAAAATAAAAAAGAAAAGAAAAGAAAGCAAGCACTTTTACCAACACTGCTTCCTCAAGGGCCCTAAAACTTGAATTTAACTAGTTATCACAAAATAAACTAAGGCCCTTTAAAGAATGGAAGCAAGATGTGGTTGTTTTTTTTTTTCCTTTTTGATATTGAATATCTTATTCCTTTTTTTATTGCCAAAACAAAAAGATTAAGACCACTATCTTTTTCTGTCATGAAGCAATGTGCACAAACTGTCTCTACCATCCACAGTCCCACATACAGCCACCTATTTTATTCATTGCTTTCAGACTCTTAAAGCTGAAAAGGAAACACTGATTTGTAAGCTGTAGCTCTGACATGGACAGGTGGGGTGTGACTGCTCACCATGGTGTTATCATGTCGGACTTCCAACTGTGATGGTGACATCTAAAATGGATGGTGACAGTCACTCTTGCATGGGTTTGCATGGATTAGCCTAGCCCATCCACAGCTCCTCAGCAGGCAGAAGTTGAAAGCTGGGCTGAGGGGAGTTAAGCTGTCCAAGGTCACACAGTTAGTAGCTGCTTAGGGGTGGTCTTTCAATCTGGCTTCTGAGTTCCAGTGCTTTTTACAATACTAGAATTTGCAGATACATTTATTATAGAAAAGTATACTTTTACTAATCCTAACAAGTAAAATTTGTATATAATTTTGTTTGCTGGATGCAAATCAATGGTACAACTTTGTTCATACTCCTTAACCATTTCTAAGTTTGTGTACAACATAACAGCCCAAAGTAATGGCACTTTCATGCACTTGTCCCCCTTCCCCCAGAATCCTTTGGTCCTGTTTCTTGTCACAGTAAGAATCCTAATTACATCATTTCTGCCATCCCTACCTTTCTCCTAGCCCTTCCCAATTCACACTTGCCCCTCCCAGCTGCCTCCTAAATTCATAGTCTCCTCTTCGTTAAAGATTGTTGTCACATATTCATATAAAATAAATGTATAAATACAATCTGCCGAGTCTCTTCAGTGCTACCTGCATATATATGTATGTATGTATATATGCATGTATGCACATACGAGACACAAACTTATGTGTTATATGTAAGTTTAGGTAAATAAAAATAATGATTACTTATGCATTTTTTGAGAATTCTAACGTCATTTTTCCTTGCTCCCTCTCTCTGCTGTATTGTCTTTCCGCCTTTTCCCCATTTCTTCCTTCATATAACCTGTTTTCTTTCATTAACCTGCCATGGTCCATCTTTACTTTCCTGTGGTTACTTCAGGTTATGTCCTTACGTATGAGGATTTGGAGCTCAAAACTGCTGTTGAGAGACAACACGTGGCATTTGTCTTTCTCGGTTCCACTTACTAACTCAATATAATCTTCTCTAGTTCTATGCATTTGCCTACAAATGTCATGATTTCTCTTTACGGGTGAATGTTATTCCCTTGCACATATGTACCACCTCTTCACTGTCCAGGCATCAGCTAAGGTCTCTGGGTTGTTTCCATTCCCTAGCCTGTGAGTGGAGCAGGAAAGATGAACAGGTGCCCGTTTTCTGTTTTCCTCTTCAGTCTTTCTCCAGAGACTTCAAGTGTTCATTGTTGAGGTCTTTCATCTTCTTGGCTAAGTTTCTTCTGAGATGTTTTATTTTCTTTGAGGCTATTGTTTCTTTGCTAATTTTTAGATTGGAAGAGTTACCTAGTATGAGAGTCAGATCCTTAACTATCCCATTATAACTCTGTTACTACCTATGCCTTTTCCCTGGTGTTTGTTTTATGAAATTGGAAGCCTCTAGATAAACTGCACAAATATTAATGTTTCTATATTTTCTTGATTAATTTTTATCTTTATTAACATGTAGAAATGTTACTTAAGTGCCCTTGGCTATTGTTTTGTTCCTATACCTATTTGAACCCTCTATATGTTTTTTGATACTTTCTAAATGAGGGGCTCTGAATTCTTTCTCTGACATGCAGCTATCCCAGGGTCTTGGTTTCTGATATGGAGGAGTAGAGTAACGATCACGGAGATGTCTTAATATTCTGTTGTCTCATGTGTATGGTCTTTCTTGTTCTGCTTTGTGTGTTTATTGAGAAAAATGTTCCTTCCCATTTAAATGTTTCTCTTTTATGTTGCTCTTTTTGCTTTTGCAGTTTTCTTTGAGTTTCTCTGGCAGGCTGTCTTCCTGTTTCCTGTTACTATTGTGAGATGTGATGGCTACAGCTCCTCTAACATTTAGCAGTAGTCCTGTCATTGATTGTGACAGGGGACACTGTGTACTTCATGCGTCCCCGATAAGGTGCAGGCCCAGTGACATGAACCAACTGTCTGGGGATGTCAAAATGTCAAATAGAAAATCTTTGTATGTCTTAAAAGCTTTTCTGGTGATATCAAAGTTAAACATAGTAGCTTAAAAAATAAAGTACAAAGAAGAAATCATTTAAAAATAAAAACAGAAGGAAGTAAATAAGGACAAATTATGCAAATAAAAAAATTAATAATGTAAAATGTTGGTCCTTAGTTGGCATTTCTTTCTCACTGGGGTAAATTGGATTGCTATTTTCTTCAGTCTTACAGGAGACTGATGAGAACTAATAGTCTGCCTAATTCAGATAAACCAAGTCAAGGTTCTCTGCCCAGTGAGAAGCACAGACTATTCTTCCAGAATTCCCTGTACTAGGTCTGCTGCTCTCCTCCCCCAAGCCCCAAACCGGTTATAGTCCTTTGCCTGGTGAAATAAGGATCAGATTTCCATTGGCGGGCCTTTCTGCAGCTCAGGCTCTGGAGGAGTCAGGCCCACCTGCCTGAGTACATTTGTGTGCCATCAAAAACACCAAGCTTGGTTCCAGAGCACATTTCTGCTATAGCTTAACCTAAGCCTTGCATGGCAGAGAGGGACTCCCGTTCTCTCAGATTCGGGTTCCTTGGCTGTACTGCTATGCACTCTTGTCCTTACCCTACCCCTGTCTACTTTCTGTGTTGACTTTTCAACAGTCCCGACCTTCTCTCCCTGAGCCTCCTGATGCCACTCTTGTGACCAGATCAACAGAGACAGCATTTAAAACTGGTTTGTGGGACTGACTGGGTAACAGCAGCAGATGCAGCCTCCTTGCTGGACCCCATCGTTGGGCAGTCTGGGCACATTTAAAAGAGAAGTTCACAGTTCACTGCTCCGAATAATTAATACTGGTCAGCAAGTAGAGGAGTCTGTACAGTGGCTCAGTAGCTTACACTTCCCGCTTGTTCACTAGCCCCTGTGATGCCCTGAACTAAGTCAGGAGTGAAGTAAGTTACTGATCACGTCATTGGAAAGGTAGGACTAGGAGAACCTGCTTACTCTGCTAAGCCACTCAGTGTATCTGCTGCATCCAGCCTCCGGTTGCATCTCCTCAGCCAGGAGAGTCTTGCTAGTGTCCAGCTTGAGGAAGAGCACCTTACAGGCAGCTACTGCAGATGCCACATGTGAGAGATCTGTGCTGCTTCTTTGTGGAGAAAATCCCATCCCTGCTCATGTCAGTTTTCTTTAGTTCTTTCCCTTCTAGAAATGGAGTCTGTTGTTTCTCATTTAAACTCATTTCTTTCCCCAAATCACACAAAGGTGGCTTCTAGTACTGTATTTTACCTGAAAAAATCCCTGAGATGTTTTGTAGTTATATCCAGTGATGACAAGCACCCAATTCTGCTTAGAGGAAGAAGGGGCACATTTTATATTGTACTGTTCTGTGGTCTCTATCATCAGTGCTGACACTGTGATTACGCTGGCCAATGTTATCACCACACCCAGCCTTTTAAAAGTCAGACATTCTGAATCAAGCTAAATAAAAAGCTTACTGAACCTGCTGAGATAAAGCTCTTTCTTTTGCTTTCTAGTGAACTTTTCTCCAGGTCCCAAGGGATAAGTACTGCCCTCTCTGGTCACGTATAGATTCACTCATACATACAAATCTTGCTTTTGTTTGAAAAATATTTATTGACTAGTGCACTTGGTTAGCCCAGCGCAGTCCGAGCATTTACAGGCTTCTATCCTCCTAGCAGCGACAGAAAGTCAAACATCTGCTTAGGAGCTGTGACAAACAGTCATGCTATGTAAACACACCCCGAGAAACAAACAGGCCTTGATCTCAGAAACCAAGTGGACTGCAGTGGCAGCTTCTTACAGCTAAGTAAGAAATGGCCACAAACTATTTAGCTTTAGATGATAGGCGCGTAGCCTCTCACAGCTCTGGGAGAAAGCAGTGTGAAGTCAGATGTTCTTTTCTAGACAGAAGGGAGTCTGCTCTTGGAGTGTAGACAAGTCATTCCCATCTCGACTTCTTCTTGTCCGCTGTGTGCCTGTGCATTTTTGAAAAAAAAAAATTCCTGCTCTTAAAAGGACAGCAGTCATTAGATGAGGCCCGCTCCAATCTAATACGCGTCATCTTAACTTTGGCACACGTGCAAAGTCACTGTTTTCAAATAATGTGACACTTCTGGGGAGCGGGGGATAAACCTGTCTTTGGAGTCATGATTCTTCCTCCTAGATTAGCTTCCCTGAGCACAATACATTTGAGATGAGGTACTAGAGTCTAGAAAATGAAAGTCCTCTGTGAGGGTAGTGGGCCTGAACAGGCCCTGAGGTATGATGGGGCATCTTGTTTGAATATGTGAAGTCAAACATATCCCCCAAGGAACATAGAAGCAAAGACTCAAAACATGGAATATCATGTACAGAATACCCTCCTGGGAGATATGAATACCACAAACACGATTATTCATGCAACTCCACTGCCAATCAATGGAAAAAGAAAACCTTGGCTCTTTCCTGGCTGGACTTCAGGAGAGGAAGCCCCAGAGATAGAGCCTCCGTTAGGAACAAAGCTTGGAGTGTGAATACCAGGTTTAGACACGGTGGTTCTCAACCTTCTTAATGCTGTACATTTTAATACAGTTCCTCATGTTATAATAACCTTCAACCATAAAAGTATTTCATTGCTACTTCATAATGTAATTTGGCTAATTTTATGAATCATAATGTAAATATCAGATATGCAGGTCCCATGGAGGCTGCAACCCACAGGTAGAGAACCTCTGGTTTAGAGGAAGCTTGATGAGGTCAAGCAGTCTTATGATGCCTGGGCAAGTGACAGTTGTGACATAGTAGTTGAAGACACCTTACATTTGTTTATGCTGTGGAACATTTGTTTAACAATGCAAAGATGTGCTGCATTCTTTTATGTTGCATTTGTTTAACTCTGTGAAGCTGTGTTACTTTGCCTGTCTAAAACACCCAATTAGTCCAATTAAGAGCTGAATGACCCATAGTTAGGCAGGTAGGTCTTGGAAGACAAGGACAGTCCCTTCACCTCTTCTAGCTTCAGTGGAGGCACAATGCCTTGCACGGGTGACAAGCTCAGTTGCTTTCAGAGGGGAACAGTATAGTGTACAGTTGAATACTCGGTCACCTAGATGTGACTTAGTGCAGTTCAACAACTTAGGATCCTGCCATTGTGGTACAGAGCAGCCCAATGAAGATTCCTCTCAACCTTCTCCTGCTCCCTGTCTGCTCTAAGACACCATGGCACCATCTCTGTGCTGCATTCTTGCAAAAACCTCTGAGCCAAGCTCCTTGCTTCCACCCTCATGCTGTTTTTTTTTTCCTCTTCTAACTAGAACAGGCAGAGTAAAGTGCTAAGGACCCAGTCAGATCAGGACACCTCTCCTAACATCCTCGGGGTATCACCATCCTCTTTGAGTAGAAGCCAGAACCAATTAAAAGAAGTCTAAAAGGCACAGCATGGTCTATACACGCTGCTCTTCTATTAATGCCAACCCTCAGCTTGGCTGCTATCCTGGCTCCCTCCCTCACTCCAGCCTCCTGATTTCCTGAAGTTCTAGGACTTGGATACTTCAACCTACTCTGAAGTCTAATACTAGCTTCTTCCTTAGGCACCCACATGGCCTACCCACTCTCTTCCAGCCTTCAAATATATCCCAGTAGCATAATTCACTCTCTGCCCTACATAAATCTCTTTGGTTAAAAAAAAATTAACATGTATTCACTATACTAAATATCATACCCTAGAATCACTAGAATGCATAATAACTCCATACATGTCCATAAAATCCTCTTATTTCCTCCAGGTTAGTCCCTCTTCCTCTCCCCTCATCAACATTATTTACTGCTTCCTTTCTCTTCTCAACGAGTCCCTATTCTGCTTCTTCCTCTGTGCTTTTTCCCCCTAACATGTTATGATACTCCAGCATTGTATGCATATACTTGTGTGTAGCATGTATGTAAGTCGGCTTATTGTGTGTTTTCTCAACTAATGGTAGTTCCATAAGCCAATGAAGTATTATTGATGATTAATGATTGACTGATTTCTGATCCTTCCTGTCCCTTTTATGCCAAGAACAGTGCTCAGCAGTTGTCTTAGTTATTGTTGCTGTGAAGAGACACCATGACCAAGGCAATTCTTATAAAGAAAAACATTTAAAGTGACTTACAGTTCACAGGTTCAGCCCATTACCATCATGGTACAACATGGTGGCATGCAGACAGGCTGGAAGAGAGTGGGGCTGGAGAAGTAGCCAAGTGACCTATATCTTGCAGGCAACAGAAAGTGGTGTGTCTCATTGAGCAGTATCTTGAGTATGTATGAGACCTCAAAGTCTACCTCTACAATGAGACAAGACCACACCCACTCCAGCAAAGCCACACCTCCTCATAGTGCCACTCCCTATGAGCTTGTGGGGGCCAATTACATTTAAACCATCACATTCCACTCCCTGGCCTCCATAATCTCATAACATTATCATAATACAAAAATACATTTAGTCCAACTTCAAAGGTCCCCATAGTCTATCACAGTCTCAAAATTGTTTAAAAGTACAAAGCTGCTTCTGGGATCCATGGAATCTAACTGTAATGCCTCTATAAAATTAAAATCAAAAAAGGGGTCACATACTTTCAACATACATGGTATACATCACCATTCCAGAACATAGGGAAGGGAGCATGGTGAGGAAATACTGGACCAAAGCAAAACTGAAAATCATCTGGGCAAACTTCGAAATCTGCATCTCCATGTTTGATGTCAAAACACTCGTTAGATTTCCAACTCTGTTCAGCTTTGTTGACTACAACACACTTCTTTCTCTTGGGCTGGTTCCACTCTCTGTTAGCAGCTTTCTTTGGCAGGTGTCCTACAACTCTGGCCTCTCTAACTTCTTGGGGTCTCCTAGGCAACCCAGGCTTCAACTTCACAGCTTCCCCCAGTGCCTTTTCTACTAGGCCTCCATTCAGGGACAACCCCGACACAGGCCTGGTTTCAGTGACTTTCCTTCGTCTTGGATCAAATTCCACAGTCCCTTTTTATTATCCTTAACTCCAGAACCATGTGGCCAAAAGTGCCAAGTTCTGTTGTTTACTGGGGCTGGAAATGGTCAATTACGTCTTCACTAGTTTTCTATCCTTCATTGCCTAAGCTTGACTGTCCTGAAACTGGAACTCTAGGTCAGGCTGGCCTCAAACCAGGAGATCTGCAAACCTCATCTTTCTTGAGTGCTGGGATTGAAGGTGTGTTCCACCATGCTGGGCTCTAAGCTCCTCTTTAATTCCTTTTAGCTGGGTAGGATCTTGCCCTAAGGCCACCACTGCCTTTATTCCATTTCTCATTCTGTTTATCTCCTTGAATAGAGGATTTAGCTCCACCTCACTTTTTGGTAATCATTATTTTCTTAAATTTTATATCTTGTAATTTACGCTGCTCAGATTGCTCCTTTCCATTATAACTTTTCATTGAAGTTACAACTAATACCACTTTTAGTGTACACTAATCTGTCCTGAGATCTCCTCTGCCAACGGAATGAATACAAAGCTCTTCACTTTAGCCTCAGGCAGACTCTTCAAACAATGGCAAAAAGCAGCGATATTCTTCACCAAAATAGCACAAGAACAAGTTTGAGGCAACATGCTAAAATTCTTCTCTCAGAAACCTCTTGATCCAGGCGTCCGCAGTTCAACAAGTCATAGTCAGCATTGCTGTCTTCCATGTTCCTACCAATATGGCCCATTAATCAGCACTTAAACAGTCCACTGCTTTTCTAACGCTAACGCCAAATACCAAAGACCATATTACTCCAAACAAAACCATGATCAGGCCTATCACAGAAGTACCCCATTCCTGGCGCCATCTTTTATCTTAGTTAAGTTTCTATTACTGTGAAAGACACCATGACCATGGTAACTCTTAGAAAGGAAAGATTTAATTGGAGTGGTTCTCTTACAATTCAGAGGTTCAGTCTGTTATCATCATGGTGCAACATGGTAGCGTTCAGACAGGCATGGTGCTGGCAAAGCGACCTACATCTTTTAGGCAACAGGAAAGTGTGTCTTAGTGGGTGGTATCTTGAGCATATATGAGAGCTTAAATTTCACCTCCACAGTGATGCACTTCTTCCAACGAGGTCATTCCTACTCCAACAAAGTTGCAGCTCCTAATAGTGTCACTCCGTACGAGCTTAAGGGGACCAATTACATTCAAATAACGACCACAGCAGCTATGAAGTATTCAATACCTTAACAGTCGTCAATCTGGCATTAATTTGGAGCATTTGTACCTTTGTTGCTCAGTAAAACTTTCAGTGATGTTCTCTAAGAGATATTTTGCATGTCTGAGACTCTCCAACCAAATGCTTTTGATACAATCCTTGCTCCATTGCTCTGGGAAGAATTTCCATTTTATTTTATTCACCCAGTCTCTTGTTACTCCATCTGAACAGATAAAATGGGATATTATGATCATTGTGTGCTGCTACTTGTTGTATTTTATCAGACTTAGTTTGAACTCACCATTTTACTATTGCAAGACGTCTATGAACCACATCCGTGGACTCCAGCATCTGAACCTGTCTTGTTGCCTCAACTCTTGTGATCATTTTGGATAGCATAGCTATTCTCTGTATACTGGTTATAGCAGTAATGGACACCCTTGTCTGTACCTTATTTTACATAATGAAATATTAACTGAGAGGTTATAATTACCACACATAGAAGAATCTTCAAATGAACTGCCTTAAACCATCAGGCCCTTTAGGCCTCTGAACCTAGTAATTGAGTGTGATGTGCAGTCATTTCCTGACTGTCGGAAACAGCTGTCAAGAAATACAGATTGAGTCGATGGGTGGCTCACAGACATGAACTGTGTGATGTTGGCAAATAGAAAAAAAAAGATGAATTTCCTTATTTGAATAATAGGATGTAACTTCCCCATGAATCTGTTTTGGTGAAATATCTGGGCAATGGTAGAACTTGTGTGAGAATGCCCAGAGCCTCACTGTGATGAGTGACACACGAGCAAATGTAAATATTCCCAGTACTGTAAATGAGAAATGTGCCCTAGCCAGGCATAGTGGCATACCTCTGTAATCTCAGCATTTGTAAAGGTGAAGCAGGAGGATTACTGTGAGTTTGAGGTCAGCTTAGGTTTCATAGTAATTTCCAGGCCAGCCTGTGCTAAAAAGTGAGACCCTGTCTCAAAAAAAGAAAGAAAGAAAGAAAGAAAGAAAGAAAGAAAGAAAGAAAGAAAGAAAGAAAGAAAAACAAATCTCAGTGCTGATATGAAATGTTTTACAGCGGCGACCAAACAGAAGGCCTCCTCTATGCTTTCCCCACAGCCCCTCAGCAGTTATTTTAAACATGAGAATATTGCAGATTTAATATCATCCATAAAAAGGGCCTTCTCTCCCATTTTACTCCATGCTCAAGTCAGGCAAGAGCCTTGATCCATTCCTAGTTCTCACTAATTCTTCTCATGTAATTTTCCTTCGATCCTCCTTTCCTATTCTCCAGACCACATGGCAGCTCCTCTGTCATCTTCCAAGACTCAGTTTGGCCATCCTTTCTGCCAGGAGTGTGCTGTGTTCCCCCGGGGAGCAGACGCCCTCCTCTGTGCACCCCAATGTCGGGTGTGCAGCTCCTGCAGCTCTCATTACGTCTGCAGACTACAGTTCATTATTTACATGTTGGCCTCCCTGTGGGGGGAGAGTTGTAGAGGATTCATAAATCATACACTCAGGGGTGACTAAATGATTTTCCCCTCCCCCATCAGAGCCCTGAGCAGATAATGCATGTTGATGGCTTAGCACATTGGCCAGTCATAATGCACGGTCAATGGTCATGATGATGCTGCCGACTAGCAGCCTGGGAACGTCCATCCTTCCCAGCGTGATGTGAGTCAGCAGACGAGGGGTAGAATTATCTTTACCAAAGCGATCGCAGTCAAGGATATTACAGGCCAGGACTCCAGCCCTTTGCAACAGAAAATTGCTTACTACACACGCAGGAAATTCTTGAACCTTCTGACATTCTGAACTGTGGAAGAAAACAGCCCTGGGGCTTCATTTTTCCTAACAAAGCTGTCTAGAGAAATAGGTTAAAACCGAAAATGAAAAAGTACCATTCCTGGTTTCTGTGTCACGAGGTAATAAATCAAAGAAACTACTGAGGGGAAATGTACCTCTCAAATACAGATTGCTAACATTCGAAAATAACTTGCTTAATTTTCGCGGAGCTCACATATTGTTTGTGCATCACTGTGTCTAATGAGGGGGAAGCAAGCCTCTGCCAAGCATTAACGCGACCTGTACCTCCTCCTGGAACAACGATGTACCTGAGGAACAATGCTGAAGCTACTGACAAAGCTCACTATTCTTCAAGGGCACCGCTGTTTAGGCTCCATTCTTGTATGCTTTCCACAAACCTTTTGTTTTTGTGTATCCGCTATGAGGCACTGTGCCCAACATTGAAAAGCGAGTCATGGACAGACGCAAGGAAGTCCTGCCTCTTCAAGCCAGAAGAAATCGAGATGCTGAAGCAAGAGAGGTGAAAAGTGTAGGGAATGCAGTTTATTTTCACCCTGGAGGAAGCAGGGAGGCTTCTTTAAGAAAGGCAGGCTGAGAGAAAACAGTGTCCCTGATGATTTCAAAAATAGTATCTGTTTAAGCTCGGATCTAGTCGGCCTCTGACTATAGGTCCTGAAAGGGAACCAGCATGTACTTAGTGGTTAGTTCTACTCAGCTGATTCCTAGCAAGCCAGGTTTGTAGCAGGATGTAGCTCTCTGACTTTCTGTGACTGTCTCTTGAGTCTATGTCAGATTTGGAACAGCGCATCTACTTGCGTTAATCTCAGCTCTCACTGACTGGTGTCAGTTTGTTGGGTTCATCCTCATTCCTGCCTTCAGCTGACTGCCTGCCTGAACCTTTTCCTCCTTCCGTTTCCTTCACTGAATTCTCTCGTGTTTTGATTTTTTCTCCAGAAGCCATATTCGATTCCCATTATAGAAGCTGCACAGTCATTATTGAAGGTATCTTTAGAATGGGGAAGAACAGCTTCAAGAGAGTTGTGATATCTCTCCATCTGACATTAAGAAAGCTGGTGTCTGATTTCAATTTGAACACTTACCTTTGCACGTGTGCAAATGTGAGCTGTCTGGTTCTTCTTCAGTGCCACGGATCCTATCATATTGAAATTTACTTCCATAAAGAGTTTTGATACTGGTTTCAAGTAAGTTATAGGAGAAACTTCTAGTGGGTAAATAAACTTATGATAAATAAGCAAACCCGTGATAAAAAGAAAGTACTTCTGTTCTCAAATATGAGTCTTCAAAAAAAACGACTATTTCAGATACAGGAATTTTGATGTTTGTATTCATAAACTCCTGGAGCAAAGTCATTCAAGCTACAGTGGCAATGCATCTACATCACATGATCAAGGGCAATGCCTTCGTTTCTTTCTTCGTCTTTTCTCTTCAGCCCAGTATTTACAATGTGTGGTAGTGGTGTGTGAATGTGCACTATTTAACTTAGTGCCTGACTTTAAAGTCCCTGAACATGTTCGTTTAAGTTATTTCTAAACCACAAGGGACTTTTTTTTTTCCTTTTGGCACCTGCATTCTTTGTTGTCCCATTTACTAGAGTGTTGTGTCGTCTGTAACCTTCACTACTCACAGCTGCCCAACAATCAGCATATCACCTGGGCTTTCACTCTGTCATGGAGCAGACAGAGAGAAGCAATACTCAGAAGGTTCCGCCAAATGTGTCTCGATGATGCTGTCGACCTTGCTCTTTGATTCTTAGTGAGGGGATAACCTTCTGTCAATGGAATCCATCTCTCTCTACAGAGTGCTATAACGGTAGTTAAATGTTATAACTGCATAATTGTGTTTAAAGTCCAAAATAGGGAAATGTATGTAAGTACACAGTGTTCTTCATCCACATTCATGAATAGAAGGTATTCAGTCAAAATAAAGCAAAATATGAGAGTGGAGTGAATTCCAGTCCTTTTAGCTTAAGAAAGAAAACCCCTGTGGTTCTCTGTCACAGTCCAAGTCTCTCCTCTGACTGGACATCACAGTGAATGTCTGTCTGGACCTTTTGCTGTAGTTGCTCTCTGTTCTACACAGAACGACAAGAACAGTCTTTCTTAAAGGCAAACGTAGGGGGTTAGAAAGATGACTTATTCAGTACCTAAACATTCCTGCTGCTGAAGCATGAGGACCTCAGTTCAGATCCCAGCACCCACAATAGAAGCCTGAACCCTTTAAAAGCCACATGAAAAGGCTGAATGTGAAGCTGTAAGCCTGGTGCAGTGGAGGTAGGAGGTAGAGGAATGGGGAGAGATAGCCAGGCCATGAGGTTTGGTACCGTAGCATCCTTCCTTGCGGAGTCATTTCTCCAGGCCTCATAATTAAAATTAAAATAAAAAAATAAGGATAGTGAGGGCATCCCCACCAACAGCCTAGCTCCAGGTTCAGTGAGAGACTCTGTGTCAAAGGAATATGGCTGAGAGTGATTAAGCACCACACTGAAAGTCTTCCTCTGCCCTCTATGCATGTTCACACAGGTACATGCACCTACACACATGTACATACACACACACAAACAGCAATTTTCCTACTAATTCCTCCTTAATCTTGAGAATTTCATACATAAATCCAATGAAATATGATCATAATCACCCCTCATTTCCTCTCCCCAGCTCCCTCCAAATCCCCCCAACACCAACACACTCCTTTCCTGATCTCACATCTCTTTCTGATAATTCATCAAATCCAATCAACACTGCCCCAATGAATATGGGGGTGGGTGGGGCCATTCACCAGAGCATAGGAAATGGCAACACATTGAATGAGTCTCCCTCCCCATCAGCTATCTACTGCCAGTAGCTCTTAGGGAGGGGATGGGACCTGGAGAACATGGCCCTTCTGACATCCATACTGGATTTTTCACGAATGGATCACGTACACGTCATAAACAGGTAACCACAACTGGTATGGAAAAGTGAGTGCCACAGCGAAGTTTAGTACAGAGGTTTGCATTTCCCAGTGCTTGTCCTCATCGTCTTGCTCTTGAATTCCCTACTTTCTGTCTGCCAACTCTTTCCTGATGTTCCCTGAGCCATGCTGGGGGAGGGACCGAGAAAGATGTCCCATTTAGGGCTGAGCACCTCATTCTCTTATTCTAAGCCCATCGCATCTCACCCTAACTGCTGCCCTCTTCAAGAAGGACACTTCTGTTGGGTGCAGCCCAGGTCTTTGGGTAGAAACACCAAGGTTTAGCATGAAATCAGACATCAGGACCATTCCACAAAACAACAAGAGCAAGTTCTACCTTAGGACCACGGAATACTCCAGTCATGCATTACAAAGTAGCACATCTAAACCCCTTTTAAAACATAAAAGTCCCAGTAAGGATAAACAATATGCAAATCAGTACCGAGGCCATCAGGACTTGCTCTTTTTCTTCACCTCTTTCCTTTTTGTTCTTTTTTTAAAAAAAATATCTTTGTGTTTTGGATTTTGTGTTTGTTTTTGAGAAAGTGTCTCTCTGTGCAGTATAGTTGGTATCAAACACATGAAACCCCTTTATACAGCTTCGTGAGAGTTTTGGTTACAGGTGTCTTCCACCACACCAGCCTGAATCACATATATTGAGCACGTAGAATGAACCATTCTTATAAAACATAATAATACATGAATTATTCCTATCCAGGTGTCCTGCCTTCCAGGATTTTCTGTCCCTTCCATGTTAGCCTTCAGGTTCCAGCCTTACAATGTCCTTCTGCAAAGTTGCCTATTAGCTCTAAACTATTTATTCAGAATCACTTTGTGCCCACTGTCGTAAGCAGTGGGATTCAAGGAGGAGATAAGCATCAAGTGGACAGAATCTTAGACTCAGGGTGCAGTCCTTCTTCGTGTGTATGTTTGAGTATGTGCTACACACACTAGTGTGCGCGCGCGCACACACACACACACACCTGAAATCTTCCCCATTGAGAATATGAAGCTTCATTTAGTACATACATACTGCACTATGTCCAACTGTAGCATAATGTTTTATATATAATTATGTTTCAGAGATAGTATCTGAACTCATTTTTGATTTGTTTTCCCTATGGAGAATAGTCCATAGAGTTAGGATAATCACTTTAATAAAACTTTTCTTTCAAGAGCCCGTCAACTGGAATACATGCATGCATGCAGGAGTCCACAGCTACACACAGACTGCAAGGAATGAACTTTCAACTCAGAATGCTATTTTATAATTTTGTAACACTTATTAATTTAATTAATTGTCTGTGTGCCCTGTGTGTGTGTGTTCGTGTGTGTGTGTGTGTTTGGGTGTGTAGGTGCATAGGTGGGGGTCAGAGGACAATCTGTGAGGGTTAGTCCTCTGCATCTACCATGTGGGTGGGGCCTGGGGATCAAATTCAGGTTGTCAGACTTTCCCAGCTAAGCCGTTTCTCTGACCTTCCTATTTTTTTAAATGATCCACATAATTTTGTAGTTTATTACTATATTATATCACAACACAAACAAAATGTTATTACTACATGGAGTGTGGAAAATTAAATGGAGCTTTCCTAATAGGACTATGGACACCCATCTATGAATGCTTGAAGCTACTTTATTCAAATGTATGTGCTTTTATCTAAGAAGTATTACATTAGTTATTATAAAAATTTGCATTGAAATTATTCTGCCGTTTTGTAGAACAACTGACATTCTTGGACCCCTTTCTATTTATATGTTTCTGTTTGGCACTTCACAAAGGTGTCTTCTCGACAGGTTTTCTTTTCCTAAATTCAAGGTCCTAGGGAGCTGTTACCAAGGAAACAGCTGGATAAGTTATGTATATTTCACTTATACCTAAAATAGAAAAGCTTGCTCTGGGTTATAAATATAATTCTATAAACCTTCCTCCAGTAATCTCTGTGCTTCTCTGCTCACACCATCTTGTCGTTAGAGCAGGGCGCATGTACAGCAATGCCTGCCTCAGGCAGAGGCTCTGAGTTTATGTGTTCCTTGCTCTGTCTCACCTTAATCACTTCCTGCTGAGACTGGCCGGGGGTGGGGGTGTTCCTCGTGTCCAGGAGTTGATATGTCGCTCACCACAGCTATAAGGCACTCTGTCTGAATCTAGAGAGAGAATGAAGTAAAAATACTTGTCACGCGGAAACTTACCTTTCCTCATGAGACTCAGCCCATCCCTGCGAAGCCCGGCTAAATCCAGACAAAAGAATATGATGCAAGGCGCAGCCTGTGCTAAGGACTGAAAGTAAACCTGGGATTGTGCTGGGCAGTCACAATGACTGAGAACCCTCAGTGAATGAATGCACTTGGTAGCACACCCAAGTATTTCCAGCACTGAGAAGGCAGAGGTGGGAGGACGGAGTTTGAGGCCAGCCTCGGCTGTATGACAAAAGCAAGTCTCAGAAAACCAAAATAAGTCAAGAAACTAACAAATATAGTCTGAGACCTGCATAAAACGCCTCTTGCTTTATTCTTTAATTAACCTCTGCACCTTTGCCTAAACTCTAAACAGCTATTCAAGTGCTTGCAAAGTAGTAGTGGTTTTCCACAATAAATCTTAGTGTAGGTATCTGTAGAACTGAAACCTTGTGCTTCTCATTCTTGGCATTTTCTATGGGTAGAGACCAAAGCTTAGTAAATTGCGTTTTGTGGTATACATTGCGGACAAGTACTTTGTGTACAAAGGCAAGCAAGATGCTGTTTTATTCTTCAATGACAGCAACTGCTTACTGAAGAGTAATTGTAGCATAAATGGGGCTGAGGATGTTGCTTGGTGGTAGAGAGCTTGTCTAGTGTGGTTAGGTCCTGCATTCGATTATCTAACGCTGCAAAAGCACAAAACAGAAATAAAACTAGGAGTTGTATAACCGTGGACATGGTCACATTCTTCCAACTCCTTGATTGACCTGGACCCCCATGCCGTTCCTCAGTGACAGAATCCTAAAAGGGATGATGACCAGAAGGAATGAGAAAATAAAGAAGATAGGAAAGTTTGGGACGAGAAAGTCTTAAACAGATGATGAATCCCGCAAGCAAGTTTACTTAAGAAAAATACAGTGTCTTATGCACATTTTTCAGGGGAAAATGGGACAGAATCAGCAGAAAGCTGCCACACATGTGGATGAAGTCAGTGGGAAGCTAACCAAGCAATGCTGCACAAAGGGAATGCAGATTATCTCAGGAGCATCACAGTGACTGATGTAGCAACTGATGACCACAGTCCACTAGCGTAGGAAGAGTTGGTGGGGGGAATCTCAGGATCTGAAGTCTCAGTTCCCCCAAGGCCCTGGTCCCACAGGCAGTGACGAGCTGTCAAATCTGTTTTCAGTTGTAGAGATGAAATCATATTCCTTCTCTGCATCCCAAGGTCTCAGGGAAAGCCTAAGATTGACCCACCTGTCTACAAGCCCTGAAGCCCATTCTGTCCCTCATTTTCATAGAATTATTATGAAAATTCAATTCCACTGGGTCCTTTTTGTTATCTGAAACCCTGCGGTAACAACAGGTGCTTTTTGCCCTCCACTCCCCGTGGTGGTGGTATTTTGTTTGTACTCTACCAAATAAAGCTTGCCTGAAGATCAGAGGGTGGAGCTAGCCACGAGTTAATCATAGAAGTCAGGCAGAGGTGGCACTTGCTTTTAATCCCAGCACTTGGGAAGTGGAAGCCAGAGATCAGAAGTTCAAGTTCACATTGGGCTACTTGAGATTTAACCAGTCTAAAAGAGAAACGGAACTCCCACCTTTGATCCCTGCACTTGGGATCTCAAGTCTTTAATCCAGGACTAGGGAGGTAGAGACAGGAAGTGATATGACTGGATGCAGAAGGAAATGTAAGACAGACGGAGGCAGGAGCTCAGCCTCTTTTCAGGACTGAGAATTTCATAGAGATAAGAACTGTAGTGACTGGCTGCTCTGCTTCTCTATTCTTTCGGCTTTCTCCCTCTAATATCTGACTCTGGGTTTTTATTATTAAGACCAATTAAGGTTCAAGCTACAAGTCCCTGCCAACATCTCCATGCTCATCTTTTGCTGTTTGTCTGGTTGTTCCTGAAGCTCCTGAAGGGTTTTTCTCTGCACCATCTTTCACAGTCCTTTTTACCTGGAGAATCTGATATTCGGTGCTTTCGTCTAGATGGTTCCATCCCATTCTAATGATGAACTGGTTGACTCTCTTTTTCTTTTCTATCTCACCTTCCCTAAGTGATCTCTTCTGGCCCACCTGAATATGTGCTATGCTTCTCATCCATTGTCTGAGCAAATGCTGCTGTTATTAAGTCGCTGGCTCCCATCAACCCCCCCCCCCAGGGAAGGGCAGGCATCGTTTCTTTCTTAGTACACCTATGTCATGTACCAGGTGCCTCATTTATTACTTGTAAATTAATGAGTACATAACCAATGAGTGACAATTGCTACAAAACATAGCTTCAACGTGAAAGCAGAGATTTAGGTTTAAAAGGGGTGAAGGAAAGTGACAAGAAGTGACATCTGATCTTGTTTTAAAAGATAAAGCTGAAGGGAATTCACCGGGGAGTTCAGGGAAGAAAGGGGAGCTCAAGCAAAGAACTACATGACCAAATTCAAAAGTCTGCAGTAGATAGATGTCACTTGCTTGGGCCTTCACCTCCTACCAGACACTGCTTCCTCTGAGCATCCCTGGACCCCCCCCCCCTTAGAGAGAATAGATGCTTCTTACATGTGTGCAAAAAGCTCTTTATGTTTCTACCCTTAATAAATGTGATTCTAAAATTAAATTTTGATAGGCATCTAGAAAACAAACAAATAAAAAACACCAAGAATGCTAAATTTGAGTTGTATTGATGGCATTAAACTTTAACTAATTTTTAAGATCTGCTATTTTTATGTGAAAAGAGCAATTTGGTGAGAGACTAGAGCTTAAAAAACGAACATCCAAGCTCAACAGCTTGCCATCCTGAAGGTGCATAATCACCACTATACTGAATATCAACACCTACCACAGGTGTAATGGATTGGAGAGCTGCCCTCTCCCTCTCCAGGCACACAACACTAATCCCTCCATATAGGGAAACTAGATCTCCAGAGTTAAAATGCTTTAAGCAGAAGCCCTTTCTATTATATTTTTGTGCCTAACTCATGAACACACAATGGAACACGTCTGCATTTGGGGAGGGGCCGTAGCCTGCCTCTCTTGGCTGGTGGGTATAATGTACTCAAGGGTAATTCAGACATTTTAAATAGTGACAGCATCTCACTCAAAAGCATCAACTTTGGGAAGAAGAGAGGCTTAGATAAGCTTTCAAAGCTTCCTCAGGATGGACATTTTCCAGTATCAATTATGCAGAACTCCTGGAGCATTCGACTCCACACATGCGAACTCGAGCTATTTCCTATTACATTGCTTTCACATCATAACTCAGCGGCAGCAGCCTTAGTGGAAAGCTTCAGGTTAATTACGACTTTATTCAGCTTCTAGCTTGAGGCAGAAGCAGCCACAAAGCCAAAGACCCCTGGGAATACTTATCCTGTCAGTGACAGCCTCGATCCTCTACAAGCATAAGCATGAATTTCTTTGCTCTTTTTCCAGGGTCTCTGTGCCTTCCCTGTCCCCTCTTTTTAAAACAAAGGAGAGATAAATGTGTTGGTTATGCACTTTGTGTTTCAGCTGGTGGTTAGCAGAGTGTTATGTCCTTGAAGAACTGTAAATATGATAATAAGGGTAATATTGGCTAATGTTTCCATCGCACACTTCAATGCGTTTTTCCTCTTTGAAAGAGCAAACTATAGTCCCAACTTTTGCAGCAGGAGTGTAGAAACTTAGATATTTAATTGCTGAAGAAAATACAGTAATAAAATGTAATTAATAGCAAGTTTTTCTGATTTCAAATTCCAGGGTCCTGACTACCTCCTCCCATTCCATTTCATTAAGCACCAGATGTATTTGTATCCTGTGCCCTCTCTGTAGCCTGCTGGCAGCTAGATCTGAATCCTGCTCTCTCTCTAATAAAGTGTTACTGTGTCTAAAAAGGTTCAGAGACTGACAAATGTGCATTTGACTGTAGGCTCTGCCATTTTACAACTGAACAACATTTTCCTAGTTAACTAACCTCTCTTATTCTAAGTCTAAAACATAATGAGTAAATTCCAGGAAGGGTTTGATTGGGTAGTTCAGCGAAACTCGTACAGTACAGAGCCAGGCCCTTAGGGCTAGGCAGTATAATGGGGCTAGGCTCTCACACCAGCTGTTTTAGAAAGCATTCATGCCTTCTTAATCGGCCCCGGGTTGCTCCTGGGCTTTGACCATTCACCATTCATTGCTTCTGAGAATGCATTTGTCTCTGTAGATGTAAGTCCCATCATAAAAGCTAGATGCCACCACTGGTTAGGAGTGACATGGATACTTCGTAACATCTTTTAAAAGCCAGCCTCAGTAAATATAGACCATACATTCTCCAAATAACATTTCATCAATGCTTGATAATTTCATAAAATGTATTCTGTTTGTACACCCCTGACTCTGAACCTTTTTAGACACAGTAACACTTTATTAGAGAGAGAGCAGGATTCAGATCTAGCTGCCAGCAGGCTACAGAGAGGGCACAGGAGGATACAAGTACGTCTGGTGCTTAATGAAATGAAATGGACTCAGATCCATTCCCCTCTCCATCTCCACTCAACATTGTGTTCTCGTTTTTTTTAACCTATTAAAGCCAATTTGTGTTGCCTATATACTCACAGTGCTGTGGCCACCCACTGAAGCGTTGCTCATCTACCAGGGCCTAGGCCCTTAAAGATAACTTTCCTATCCTAACAGTGATCAATTTTCTATAGCTGCTCAGCTAGCAGTGGGACTTTGTGCCCCACCCCACCCCTCTCCTTGCTTAGATTTTGTCAGTCATGAGCTTGTGCAGGTCTTTATGTGCTGTCATTGCTGTCATGAAACAAATATGATCAAAGTAAACCTGGGAAAGGGAGGGTTTATTTGGCTTGCAATTCCAAATCACTGTTGATTACTGAAGGAAGTCAGGGCAAAAAACTCAAATATGGCAGGATCCTGGAAGAAGGAACTGATGCAGAAGCCATGAGGGGAGCTGCTTGGTGGCTTATTCTTCATGACTTCCTCAGCCTGCTTTCCTATAGAGCCCAGTACTACCAGCCCAGGGGTGAATCCACACACAATGGGCTGGGTCCTCACCCAGTAATCACTAGTTGAGAAAATACCCTACAAGCTTGCTATATAGCCCCGTTTTATGGAGACATTTTCTCCACTAAGGTTCCCACCTCTCTGATGACTTTAGCTTGTGTCAAGTTGACATGAAACTATCCAGGACTATATATAATTACCTTGTTACATCCTGAATACATTGTTTGGTTGGAGTGGTACAGACATCTCATTTTGGGCTGAGCACTCCACAGTTTCTTATTCTGCACTCCTGTACTAGTTGTGAGTCTTTATGTCAATCACCATCTCCTGCAAAAACAGCCTTCCCTGATGAGATCTGAGAGAGGCTCTCATCTCCATGTATAGCAGCAGATAACTAGGAGTCAGTTTAATATTATGCCCATTTAACGGAGCAATTGTGGTTGATTGTCTTCTGGGACCTATAACCTGTGTAGCCTCAGCTTCTTGGCTCTGATAACAATGCCGGGGTGGAATATACCATATCATTCCATGATTTGTGTAGCCAAGTTTGCTCTCTCTTGCCTTAAGCTCATCCTCCCCTCATACCCCTGACCCCTGGGGACACGCCAAAGGGCACAGCTGCAGTGTTTGTAAAGGGTGGCACCCATCCCAGGATCTCAGTTCTTGGAGCCAAATACCAGGGTCTGTAGAGATCAGCAGCTGCTGGCGCACATGGCAGATCAGTTCGGAGCTCTCAGTTCTCATCAGCAGCATCTCAGCGCATCACCACCTCATCTCTGGAAGCAGGCATGAGAAGCTCTGGTCTCTTGTCCTCCTCATTGATGGTAACAGTTGGATGTGCATAGTTTTCTCTACTTTCTCCTTTGTCCCAATGCTGGACAAAGGACCTGTAGATAAGACGTACCATACCTTCTTTCTCTCCTCTTGTCAGGATTCTGGTTAGGTTTCCGTTACCAAGATAAATTGAGCAAGGTCCTCTCCAGTGTCCATGTCTCCATTGTCTCCCCATTCTCTCACCAGAATACCAACATCCAAACCCTTCCCTGCTACATACTCACCAGTCAGGGACTTCAGCACCCCCTCCACTGCTTATTGGAGGATGAGTCCTACACTCTGAGAGTGGAATTGTTCTGAGTCTTCTACCAACTACCATTTCCAGTATTAGTGTTTACTGGCCATTTTAGGGCCATACTTATTTAGATCTTATTCTTCTCCAGAATACCCTCTGTGACTTTTTGCTGTTGTATCACACACAGCATCTGCCATTTCCTTGACCCGGGATGCTTCACCTATGTCAACATCTGTTAGCACCCATCCGCTCCTCATGGACCCAACCAAGGATGCTGTCTTCTGGCACACTTCCTAATATGTAAGGAAGGTAGAAAGAAAGGTTCTTGCCTATTCTTTTAAAATACTTTGTGCTTGTTTTGTAAAAACAGTTATTAGAGTTAGGTATGATGCCACACACCTTTAATACTAGCAGTAGCATTTGGGAGGCAGAAGCAGGCAGATCTCTGAATTTGCAGCCAGCCAGGTCTGCAAAGCAAATTTCAAGCCATCCAGGGATACACAGTGAGACCTTGTATCAAAGAAAAACAGAAAGCAATCAAAACACTTACCAGAGAGGTAAGACAGATAATAATGCTAATGATGAATGGAAGTAGATGTAGATCAGGTAGATAGATGATAGATAGATGATAGATAGATAGATGATAGATAGACAGAAGATAGATAGATGATAGATAGATAGATAGATAGATAGATGATAGATAGATAGATAGATAGATAGATAGATAGAGAGATAGATAATAGATAGATAGATAGATAGATAGATAGATAGATAGACAGAAGATAGATAGATAGATGATAGATAGATAGATAGATAGATAGATAGATAGATAGATAGATAGATAATAGATAGTAGATAGAGGTTAGGTAGATAGGTGATAGTTAGCAGGTAAATGGGGAGTTAACTTATTTTTCTATCACAGAACTCTGACTTAAAAAAGAAACATTTTAAAGTAACTATAGCAATATTAACTGAGTGAGTGATTCAATCCAGGAATTCACTTAGTTATTCCCCACTGTTCAAGTCTTAACTATTGAATAATATGCAGTATTTTCTTATTTTTGAGGAATGAGTACTAGGGCATCTCCATATGTCTGCCTTTCTTTAAGGACTTTCATGCCCAGACTGTCATTGAGTGACATGGAGAAAGACAGAATAATGGGTTGGTGTTCCCACGAACGGCACCAGGCAATGTGAAATATATGTGTTTTAGGTAATGGATCATAAGCAGATGGCAATGTAATTGGAAGTGTCACTGTGAGTTAGATACAAAAGATAGCATAGAGGAGGTTCTGGAGGCTGGAGGGCCTCGGAAGATGGCATTTTTGGCCACTCTGGCTGGGAGTGGATAGACTGGCACAAGTTCATTTCTCACCAAAGAGTCACTCTGGTCTCTGTCTCTCCCTAGGGCTTCCGGGGCAATGACTGAGAAGACCTTAACAAGGAACACCACGCAGTAGTTGCTGCAACATCTCACTCCGGGAAATGAAAGAGTAACATGGCAGTGCCTGTTTGAGAGGACTAAAACCCCAAAGACTCAGTTTAGAAAGGAACAATGTCTAAGAAGGGGCGAAATAAGGGCGAGAAGCCCGAGACACTCATTGTTGCCCTTCAAGCTGCAAACGAAGACCTCAGGACCAAACTCACAGACATCCAGATAGAACTGCACCAAGAGAAGTCCAAGGTGAGTAGGGGCTGCGTGGGATCCAGCCAGCCCTGACTGTCTTCATGTGCATCAAACTCAGCAATTCCTTAGAATCATGGGCTTTGATGCCTGCAGCCCAGAGACAACCATATCAATATAAAATTGCATCATTTAGGTAACTGTTGTTATAAGAACATTCTTGATCACAGAGTGACAAATGTCTTATTTCAGTGTTTCAGCATTCTCTTCTATCACTGTAGAAATTTAATCTTACCCCAAACCCATTTTACCCCATTTCAAAGAAAATAATAAATGGGCTCAGAATCAGTTGGAGGCTATTTCTTCCTATGTCAACTAAGTTTGGCCATTTTTAGTAAACTCCAATGTGAAATTTATGAAGGGTAGATATTTATCCCCATGAACAAAGGGAAGCAAGTTCTAATTCTTAAAAGGCATTAATTTGTGATTCAGAAATTCGAGGCATTATTTTTTCTTCTTCTTGGAAACAGACTTGGGTGTGTCAGTGTATCTGGCTGTCATTTTGAAGACTGATTCTTTTCCCACACATTACTCTGCAAGAGAATAACCTGGGAGAGCCCCAGGGAAATTGAGGTTCCTGAACCCACAAGTCAAGGATTTTGGTTAAGTAGGTGACGGAAGGAAACAGCATAGGAGGTTCAGATAAGGGGACTCCGTCTTCAGGTCTTCAGGATTAGTTTTCACTGTAAGAGCTTTTCCAGGTCTTGCCACCATCCGGTCCATTTAGTTTCATTTTCCCTGGGGCAAAGTAACATCTGAAGGGAGCCAGGCTCCTTTTAGTAAATGACAAATTTACAGGAATGCTTAGGAGAGAGGAAAAAAATAACCCACAAGATTCCAAAAGATATCTCACCACTGCCAGTACCCCAGCATCCCACACATCTAAGCTTTTTTAAAATGCACACCTCTTGAGTTCGAATGCAGCTGCCGGCCTTCCAGCGTCTGGGACAGCATCCACACGGGCAGCCACGTGTCATCCCGCTTCCTCTGACTAGGCTCTGGCAGTAGGCTTCTTAGACAAGAACGTATCTTCTCACCCCTCTCCTGCCCTCCTCCCCTCTGCTTACAGTTAGTGGCAACCTCAGTGCAGGCTTCTACAGGGCAAAGCCTACGTGCAGCGGAGGGACAGCAGAGGGCAAACGAATCATAAAGCAATTTCATTATAGATAAATATGGTAGTGTTTTCAAAGAGCAGGCTCTGGGGGAGAGAATGATCAAAGCCAATGTATGAATTTACACTCTCGGCTTAGCCCCGAGGCCCTTCTGATAAAATGACAATTCAGCTACTGGGAGGGAACGGAGTAAAGACTGAAAACCTTCGGGCTGGTGGGCCGTTACTCATTTTCCCAGCAAATCGCATAACGCTATTGGCATTTACAGAATGCCCTGTGTGAAGCGAACAGAGTTCATTGTAAAGGCTTTGGTCGATTCTATAAATAGCTAGCTACGACTTGCCTGGTGCATGCTATCTATCACACGCTACAGCATGCACACTTCATCCCGGCTCAGACCCAGCTCTGACACTCAGCACCTGGCTGACCCTGAGCTGGTCTTTGTTCCTCTTTGTTTTCATGCCCTCGTCTGTCAAGGGGCACTGCAGAGGTGCCTGCTCCAGATGACTGTGAGAAGGAGGGAAGGCAGGTGGCAGGAGTCAGTTGGCATCAAGCTGGAAAGGGAGCTATGCCATTATCTCAGCCGACCCCCAGTTCCTCCTTCTCAGGTAGGCATTGTTCTTATTTCCATCTGTATGAAGAGAGTACCCACCTGGCGTGTAGGTGGTGCTCAATACTGCTTACTAAAAGAACCTGCATGACTCTTCAGATGCTTTCCTGACATCTCTGCGCTAGCATTACTATTGTAGTATTTGGAAAAGAAAACTCAGGCCTGAGTGAAGAAAGGTCTTTCTTTTTTTTGAACCCGCACTCTTGTTTTTGTTCTTGCTTTTTTTGTTTGTTTGGTTGGTTGGTTGGTTGATTGATTGGTTTTTCGAGATAGGGTTTCTCTGTATAATAGTCCCAGCTGTTTTGGAACTGAAACTCACTTTGTAGACCAGGCTAGCCTCAAACTCACAGAGATCCACCTGCCTCTACTTTTTGAGTGCTGGAATTAAAGGCCTGTGCCACCATGACCCGGCTGAACCAGTACTCTTAAGCTACTAAGTGGACACCATGTTCACTGTGGATTGCTATGAGACAAGATACTCACCCACTAGCTTCTCCAGGGTATGTGCCTTCTTTCAGAGCTGGAATACAGTGTTAATGAGCAGCATGGGTGAGGTGGTGAAAGGGATGAAGGGATGGAGCAAGGACAGGGTTCTGAGGAACAGGCTGCCGGCAGCCTAGGGTTATGCCTAGCTTAGGAATCAGTGATTTCAAATAGAAATATAAGTAGTCAATGGACGCAGTCCCTCAAACTGCAAAGCATGTGGCAATGTCCTCCTGGTCCTCACAGGATGTTTGGGGCAAGGGCATCCTGTGGTTCCCATTTTGATTTTGCTGAGGGAAGAAAACGAGCTTCCTTGTGCTCAACTCACTCGCTTTCTGGTGGCAGCAAGTGGAGGCTCCAAAATGGCAATTTTCTTCTAGGAAATAGAAGACACCAAGATGCCTGAACACCTAATCCCTGCCTACTGCCCACCACCACCCCTGAAAAACCACACCCTACCTTCTTCATCCTCCTTCCTCAGAGCTTCTGGTTTGAGGCTCAGATTCGGAGTGTGGTACTCTTTCCTTTCTGGACCTCTGCTGCTGTTTTCAGGATACTAGAGAAGAGGGAAGCAAGGGGAGAGAAAGAAAGGGAAGAGAGAAAGGGCGAGGCAATGGGAGGGGAGGGGGAAGAGGAAGGGAGAGCATAAGGTTTCCCATAAAAGCTGCCTGCTTGCTTCTGTTTCCCCTCTGAACCCTTGTGTCTGAAAGTCCCTTGGCTCAGGTGATAATTCCCGCTGGTTGACGGAATTTATTCTCCAGGAACATGCAAAGCAGATAATCTGAGCCTCAGCTCCTGAGAGCTTGACCCCCCCCTCCCCCGAGATAACCCACAGCCCTTTCCTCACCCTGTGATTTTTAATCCTCGACTTCTAAGAGTGCATTAAAAACTCCCGTCACTGCCAAGCTTATCTTGGCACAACTTACACGGGCATTTCCAAAGGCCAGACTAGAATTATGGACAGGAAACCCAGCGTGAGCTCTGCATAAAGCGGTCAGGACTCCTTTTCTTGTATCCCACTGAAACCTTTAATACAGGGATTAGTTTTTCTTAGTGATCTCTTCCTCCCATAGAATCTCAAGGGCAGAAAGGATTTGAAAGTTTATCTTCACAGCCTTGTTCAGTGCCCCTTGTCCTTGCCTCCCCCTCCCCCCACTCTTTACAGCAATGTGCATTCCCAGTGTGTTCCAAGTCAAGACCCTACGTCACCAACAGCAGGGAACTCAAGGCATTTCAGGGAAACCCGGGTTTCTCTGGACATTCCTTTCTGTTTGGGAAACAGTTACTACCGTCTTAATGTGGTATTGCAATGTTAGTCATACATTATGGTCATTTGCATTTTTGTTGGTGGTGGCTTGATATAACACTGTATAATATATCACCATATGCAACAATATTTTCGAAATGAACGTGATAGTATCTACTGTTGCTTAGTCACTCTCTTTTGATACATATTGAGTCATCTTCACCACAACCAGATGAGAAAGAGAACATAATCTTAATATGCCGATGGGGAAAAAGGCCGACAGAAGGAAAGGAGTTTGCTGGAAGTTTGAGAGGAGTCAGGCCTGGGCTGTAGACTGGACTTGGCTCTTAGCCATACTGGCCTAATTTATGAGCTCATGTAGAGATTGTTCCTTACTGTCTCCCTGAAACTGTGCGGAAGCAAATACCACAGGGCTGGCCTGGAGGCTGGATGTACTAATACGTGCAGTGCCCATTTAGAACAGAGTCAATTGCAGTAAAATACAGAGAATACAAACACACTTATGACTGAGCTTAAACTGTTGCTGCAAAACACCCTCACTGCTCAAAATCATTTTCATTTACTAAATAACTTCCATCTTCTAAATATCTTCATGCTTGTATTTACATTTTTACTCAGCAATAGCTCTTTTGTGTCCTCACACACCTCAAGAGTTGTATTAGGATATTTAAATCTTCTGCCTTAATGCCTAAGTTTGTATGGATGAGTCCAGAAAGAGACTTCGCCACACAACTGTTATGGCCTCTCATGTCTGTCCCCCAAATCACATCCTTTGGCTCCCCCTCAAAGCGAAACACTTTCCCCAAAGGAGTCTCAAGGGGAAACAAACAAGTCATGTCAAGAAATCCTGCAAATAGCGGGAGTTTCCATGGCAACTGGAACAAATGTGAACCGTTTCTTTGTTTTGTGAATTCCCCCGAGTGATTGGCACCATGACCAGCTTCTGTTTATGTTAGTTTTCTCCATGGGTTGGAATATATTCTCCACACAGCTGTATTTTCATAGCCTAACTTTTTTCTTCTTTTAATCTCCCTTCCTTCCGACATGCATGAAAGATTACTATTTATAATCCAAGAGAAATAACACAATCCCAGACAGAATCACAGGGAGATGCTACGTTAAGCACCTCGAGAGAATCTGACATAAGTCATTTAGGGTGGAGTGTCTCCTGTCATATCTAATATTGCTCTGTATACCATAAGGCTTTACAGTAAGTCATTTTCCCATGCATTTTAAACTGAGTCCTGGAAACATCTATTACAGGCATTTTTTTGAACACTTTTCTTAGCTGGCAATACAGAATGGAAACCCAGAACACCTTAATCTTTGTCCCTATTCATTATCATTTGTCACTATCCTGCAAAGTGTTTCCCTTGTGGCCCTGTGGCCTTGTGGTGATGTCGCTCTTCCCAGTGCTACCAATTACTGCTAAGACAAAGGAGAACCAAGTTCCCGCCACTCAAGTTAAAGACATATTTCTAATGTCTTCTATTCAGGCTAAACTCAACTTGTAAATTAGAAAAAAAATCCCTTCCGCTAAAAATAAATACATTATCTAGATGAGAAGTCAACAAAACTTCCTACAAAGTGGAAAACACTAAATATTTGAGGGTTGTGGGCCAGACAGTCTCTGAATGTGCTCGATCGCTATATCATGAAAGCAGCCCTAAGTAATGTGTGAATGGACAGGCACGGCTGTATTCCAACAGATCTTTAATCACAAAGAAGACAGTGTGGCTTACAGGCTTTAGTTTCCTCGCCTCCTTCCTGGAAGACATCATTTTCTCTTTACTCTAGAAAGGTGAGAAAGAGGTCTAGATTGTCAAGAACAGAGAGGCAGCCTGACAATGGGGATGCATGGCTGTAATCACATCACTTGGGAGGCAACGGCAGGCAGAGCTCTGTAAGTTTGAGACCAACCTGGTCTACAGATTGAGTTCCAGCACAGACAGAGCTAACAAAAAACAAAACAAAACAAACATAAAGCACAGAAAAAAAAAGCCCCAGAGAAACACTGTCTTGAAATAAGAGAGAGAGAGAGAAAGAGAGAGTGAGAGAGAGAGAGAGAGATTCAGAAGTAAGCATTCTTATTCTTAGCTGTTAGAGGTTTTGTGATTTACTGTAGTGTTTTACAAGGGATGAGTGGATACGGAGTTACGCTGGTAACTCCCTAAGCCTATGTTTTCTAAACTGTATGACAGGGCTTATTATTCATGACTCTGCTTACGGGGCTAGCTAGGAAACAATGGCATATGGCCTTTAATCGCACCTGTGCCTTCTTGCTCATTACTGTGCTGTTTCAGCAATCAGCGGATATACAGCGATAGTCTCGTAGGAGTTGCCACACGGGGGCAGAATAAGAGGGGGTGCAGACGAGAGAGCAGCATGCACACAAGCTGAAACATGAAGGAAAATGCACTAAGGACCAACAGAGTGCACAGAGAAGACAAAGGCAGTTGACCTGAGCTTAATTCTAGGCAATCAGGTCACATGACAGGAAAGGAGGGTAAGTAGCTGGGCCAGGAGGAATGTGAGATTCCCAGAGGGTCAAGGGAAGGGCCACCAGGGAAAAGAAAGTATAGGCAGACAGGTACAAATATAAACCAGGAGCAGAAAATAGCATATTCTCTTGTATCTGGAGCAGGGGTGGGTGAGGGGAAGGAGGAAGGGAGTCCTCTAAGCCAACCTGCAAAGGGGCTTGATTGGCAAGGTTGAAGTATGGGGATCCCGTCCTCAGTGTGAAGGAATCTTCAGGCTTAGGACAGATACAAGAGTCCTGCCAGGATGGGGGTTTCCTGAGAGACCATCACTAGCAGCATAAAGGAACTCAAGTTTTCCAAATGAACCCCAAAGAACTCTTGGAGCAACTCTGGAACCCCAAAGAACTCTGGAGCCAAAAGAAATGGATGGTGGACTCTGCGTGCCAGATACATGACCTTTCATAAATTTTCTTATGAATGAAATTTTAACAAGTGAAAGGGATCTAGGGATCTATTGCTTTCCCTAAAAAGTCTGTTTAACTTAATTCATACAAATAGCATCGTTTCAGCATATAGCTATTTAAAAAGGACTAACAAGAAACTCTGTCTTGTGACAAATCTTCAAAATCTGGAGTGTATTTTGCGCATGGAGCAAATTTCAAGTTTACAATATTGCAAGTGTTCAGCATAGCCATTTGAACACAGCTCACAACTGCTTTACCAGGTCCTCGCGGGTTCTCCACCCTTACAGGATAACCACTCTGAGATTAATTATGGTACTTTTAAAACAATAACATGTTCTTCAAACATTACTTCGTTTAGAAAATACTGCTCTAGCTGGCTCTAGGTAAGTGGCTGAGGTAAGTGTGACCCCCCAGGCTCTCTATACTTTACGGCTACTTTAAAAGGGACTTTGACTCTTCAAACACTGCTAGGTTGAAAATCTCTCAAATTTTGGGAGAGAGGAAACTGCAATCAGAATATATTGTATGGGGAAAAGGGCTATTTTCAATAAAAATTGAAAATATATTATATTTATATATAATATATATTATATTATTATATTTCCATCTGAAGAAGTGGTGGAGACTTAATCACTAGGTAATGCCCCTGAAGCTTCCAAATTGTCTTCACTTTCTCAAATTCTGTCTCTGTCTCTCTGTCTCTGTCTCTGTCGTGTGTGTGTGTGTGTGTGTGTGTGAAGGAAATGGGGTAGAAGACATAGGCAGGTGACAGAAGGAACTGAGTGGGGGAGGGAATCGCACAGGATCACAGAGGGACCTTTTCATACTAATCAGGTGGTCAGCCACGACATCCCAGCAACCTGTTAAATCAGAGAGTTAGGTTGCACAAACCGGCCAGAAGAACTAACAATGTCCCTGGAAATGTAAGGAAACCCAGGAGATTATTTCCAGGAGAATCCTTGGAAGGTGGAAAGATTAGAAGAAATTCTTACACTATGTGGAGTGTTTGGCTTGGGTGGCAGTAAGGTCAAGGGATAAAAGTGAGACTAGAGAATGACACTGAGAGACCTCCTGTAGCATCCCAAATGCCCTGTAATCAGAGCAGAACCCGCCAGACTTAGGGGGTGTCAGCTGATTGGCTACCTAGTGTGTCTGTATGAGGATTTATACAAGTTGGAGAGGGGAACGTGGCTACTATACAAAGAAAGACAAAGTCATTGTTACTATAACAATCTTTTGTTTGTTTGGTTGGTTGGTTTTTCGAGACAGGGTTTCTCTGTGGTTTTGGAGCCTGTCCAGAACTAGCTCTTGTAGACCTGGTTGGCCTCTAACTCACAGATATCTACCTGCCTCTGCTCCTGAGTGCTAGGATTAAAGGCGTGTGGTACCACCACCTGGTTAATCTTCATTTTTTGTTAACCTCCATTGTCAGCAGTCTGTTCTCCACCAGCACGTTCCGTCCCATATGATAAAGAGGGGAATCATATAATAACATTTGCACCCATTTGTTTGCCTTCTTACAGTATCAAACTTTGAGCTGTCCAGAGATGCCCACATGTATTGATTTAGGTGGAGCCAGGCTTGTGCAGGTGGTAGTTGTAAAATCTCCTCCACCAATGGGCGAACCATGCCAGCAAAGCTCCCCATTTGACTGGGTAAACTAGTTGCCTGGGGAATTGTTAAAAGGCACATTCTGATTTATGGGTTTGGTGGGGAGCCGGAGATTCTACAATTCTAACTAGCTTCAGGGTGTCTTTAGAGCTGCTAATCTGTGGACCACATGCCATTTACAAGGCCCGGGAACATCAAGTATTTGAACACTCTAAGATAAACATATTAGATGTTTCCCTGTTTTACACACCATAGTCTCTGCTTTAAAGCCCATGCTTTTTTTCCTCTGAGCACACAGCAACTCGGATTTTTTTTTAATAAATAAGGTATTAAGAGATCATAGCAGACTAAGCTGCAAGATCCTGCCTGGGAGCACGAGTTCTCTTTGAGGCTCATGCTTTTTCATCCTTTTCACCCCTCTGCCTCTAGGTATCAAAGCTTGAAAGAGAGAAGACTCAAGAAGCAAAGCGGATTCGCGAGTTGGAGCAGCGCAAACACACGGTCCTGGTGACAGAGCTCAAAGCCAAGCTCCATGAGGAGAAGATGAAGGAGCTGCAGGCAGTGAGAGAGAACCTCATCAAGCAGCACGAGCAGGAAATGTCAAGGACAGTGAAGGTGCGGGATGGGGAGATCCAGAGACTCAAGTCCGCCCTGTGCGCTCTCCGGGATGGCAGTAGCGACAAAGTAAGGACAGCACTTACCATTGAGGCCCGGGAGGAGGCCCGGAAACAGTTCGATGCAGAGCGCTTGAAGCTCTTGCAGGAAATCACAGACTTGAAAACGGCCAAGAAGCAGGTGGATGAAGCGCTGAGCAATATGATCCAAGCGGATAAAATCAAGGCTGGGGACCTTAGGAGTGAGCATCAGTCCCACCAGGAAGCCATCTCGAAGATCAAGTGGGAGTCGGAACGGGACATTCGGAGGCTGGTCAGTAATAATGAGAGCAGGGCAGAAACCAGTCTCTGCCAGAGCTCAGTGTGATTTGCTTTGCTGGGTGTTCCCTCAAGAGTTACCATAAACAAACACCCTCGCTTCCGTGGGCTGCGCTATCCAAAACTCAAAGTAGATTGATAGGTAGTTCGGTAAAAATTGGAATTGTAAAATGTAAGAGTTTTACAGCCCCCATTTTCATAGTGTCTTCTTCTGGGTGCATAGGTTTCCAGGCAGAGACCTGTGTTCTTGGGTATTCGTGAAAGATTGTAAAGTACAAGCCATTCCAACCTTAGCTTGTTTTGTGCCACAATTTGTCTGAAAATGGCCACTGGCAACATGAAAACATCCTAAACTATTCATCAGCACAAACATGGAGCTATAAAATCCCTGGTAATTTATAAAACGGGTTCCTTTGCCCCCAACAATCAAGGAATATTTGTTACGAGCCATTCTGGTTTTTAGTTGGGTGTCGTTCACACATGACTTACTTGCTGTTACAGTTTTCTTTAGTTCAGTTCACACAGAATTAGTTTTTGTTTGGTTGGTTTCTCTTGGCTTTTGGTTTTTAATTTGCAAGGCCAACAACCATACAGATATCTCCTACTGCTAAAGTGAATAAATTAATGCATGGTCTATGAGGTGTAATACCCTAGGTTCCATGATCTTAGAAGGAAAATTTCTATTCATGTTTGTACAAAAGTTGAGGATTAGCTTAAACCATTTAGGATGTATTTAATACTGTTTCTCTAAGCCAGTGGTTCTCAACCTTCCCAATGCTTTGACCCTTTAATACAGTTCCTCATGTTGTCATGATCTCCAAACAAAAAGTTATTTTGTTGCTACTTCATAACTGTAATTCTGCTACTGTGATGAATCACAATGTAAATATCTGATATGCAGGACATTTGATATGCGACCCCTGGGAAAGGGTTGGTTCACTCCCCCTCCACTGGGTCGGGACCCACAGGTTGAGAAGCATTGCTCTAAGCTGTACAGGAAAAACTATTCTTTCCCGCTGTGTCTGCCAACCTTCAGAAACCATTTCTAGGATTTCCACTTCGTTCTCTGGATGATGTCTCCAGGATTTCCACTTTAAGTGGTTCCCATAGAACATTTTACAGGTTAAGCCTGTGTGATTTTCTTAGTAATGTGGTGTAATGTAAGATGCTGCCTCTGCCATGCTTCCTGGGGGATTTACTGCAGTTCGTTCTGTTTGACAATCGAGACCAAAGGCAGAGCAGAAAGAGTGGTCTCTGTTCTGCTTTTGGTTTCTGAAATGGCCGTGGTTGACGAAGAAGGATTCAAGACGGTGAAGTGTGGAGCAATCAGGTAGGTGAGTTAAAAAGAAAGCCTCGAAGTAAAAACTGTTGCTTGCCTTGCAGTGTAAATCTACCAATTGGTCATGATTTCCCCATTACTTCTTCCCAAGAACACCGCTAAAGTAGACAAAAGATTCTCCCAAACAACCACCTGAAATCTAAGCCATCTAAAGAGTGGCTCAAACATTGGGTGCAGGCAGACTCCGATGGGGCAGTGTTTCTTTAATGCGCATGTCCCAGCCTCCACTTTCTCATTTTCCTTTCCTACCCCTACCCTCACCCTCATATGCACTTTGGGGCCTGTAGGAAAAGAGATGAGATCTGTTCTTTCTAGAAAACATCAAAGAATTCTGCGATATATTCCTTCTCGTCTATGAACTGGAACACCGGTTAATTTTGTAATATTCTGAGCATCAGGTTAGGTGTTCACAACCACAGTATAACAGAGCCCCCTTCATTGCTCGATATTCTACAGGAACCCACTTTGGAAAGTTCTGGGGGCAGCGGGACGCCAATAATTTTGGAGCCAGTGTAACACAGTGCCCGATAAATGGGCTCTAGGCTCAGAAGACAAAGTTAAAGTATCAAGACTTTATCATTCACAAGGCAGGGGACAATGACCAAATACTGAACCTTTCAGGGTTTCCCCTGGTACCTGGTGATCATGGAACCTACTGAGAAGGACATTCTTAGAAAGTGAAATAATTTTCATAACTATAGTGCTTCCAATACTGTAAAGATGAGATGATTTCATTTGTAATACTAGAGATGGTAAGGATAACTCCAAGAGGGTGTTAATCAGCTGATAGCCTAGCATCTGTCACTAACTAGAAGTCATCACCAGCAACCAGGAAGAGGCAGTTTGTGAGCTGTATCAAACTTCAGCAAATACTGTGTATATCAACTCTGAAAAATGAATGAGCACTCAGTTTAACACGCCTCAGCCATCTTCAAGGAGTAGGAAAATGTGACTGATATTCTCTTGCAAATCAACAGGACACTATCACAACCCTCATCAGTTAGCAGGTGATGCAGATATTAGTGCAGTGGTCTCCCAATGTTAACCTAAAATTTAGTCACGTGACCTAGAGACAGTAGCCTGGCATTAGCATGTGTAAAGCAAGGGACTGCACGAGCAGGTGATTCTATGATCTCCTCCTCATCTAAAATGCACAGCAAACAAACATGCTAACTGAGTCATTAAATATGAGAAAGGAGAAAGAAAAATGACATTTGTGTTAAATGTCTTTTCTTATTTCCATTTTAAGTAACCACATAGAATGAGACAAAAGGTTCCACCCTGTGTCATGGTTACAGACATTCATTTCACGTATGGTATATTTCTCATCTAAGGGCAGCAAACTGATTCCAGCCCAGTGGAACTCTAATCCACTGTGCCTTAAGTTGAAAATTAATACATTTGAGGCCACTTCTAAGCTTCACAGAAATGAGTGCTGAAATCAGTAACTATATGCCACAGATTTACAAGGAAACATTTTGACTAAAATTAACAGGCATTTTTAATCCCTATTTGCCGAATTCTCGGTGGAGACCTCCAATTGCCGCGTGCCGTGCCCCGGTGTCTGCGCTCTGTGCGCTGGCACCCAGTTCGCGAGCTTCGGGCAAGGGGGCTGGAGGTTAAAATACACAAACACACACAGACAGAGAGACAGCAACACGGGTCATCCTTCAATTCCCCAAGAATGCCCCCTTTATTGTGTTCGGGGGCAGATTCTATAGAGATAGCCACGCCCCAGCCAAACCCACCAGAAACCACTCTCCTGCCATCAGGAACTCCTGAAGGTCTCCTGCTCAGAGCAGCTATAGGCACTCAGATCAGGGGATTACAAGAAATTCAGAATCTGGGGTCTCACTGCTCCCAACACCTATTCTAGTCCCACTGATGCTTTTCCAACAGTAATGGTAGAATGATTGCTAAGGATAGCTGCCTTGAAGTGTGGGAAGGAAAGAAAAGGCCACACAACAGCAATTTTTGGGAGAACCCCCTCCAGATGCCACCAAAACTGACACTTACTAGAAAATCAGTAGACCAGTACTAGCAAGCCTGCAGTTTCTCCAGTTGCAAATTATTGGCTAATAATATCAATCAGTAATAATTTATTGGTCCCCTAGAAACAGTGGAATATTCTGGATTTATCTTTCTTAAAGCTAGTGATCCATTTTAAATTTTACCTTTCCTAACCCTCCCAGACCATTTCAAGCACTCTAGGGAAGGACAACACCTTCCATCATCACAAGATGAGGAGGACTTCCCCTAGTGAAAATGGGACTTATGTATAGCATAGTGAAATGTCCTGGGTCTCGTTTAATTCAGATGGATGAAATCAAAGCCAAGGACAGGATCATCTTTTCCCTGGAAAAGGAACTGGAGACTCAGACAGGCTATGTACAGAAACTGCAGCTGCAGAAGGAGGCTTTGGATGAGCAGCTCTTCCTGGTCAAGGAGGCCGAGTGTAACCTGAGCAGCCCGAAGAGAGAGATTCCAGGAAGGGCGGGAGATGGCTCCGAACACTGCAGCAGCCCGGTGAGTCCATTCGAGTCGAGGTTCAACAACTCCGGAGTCATCTTTTATTTAGCGCTCAAGTTCTGCTTTCTCACTTAAGCTATTTTCCTATTTATAAGCACAGAGAAATCAATTCTCCCTCCGACTATAAAACCAGTGAATATCCTGGGAGCAGGCTTTTTTAGACTTACAGACAACAAAGTGGGCCATACTTCATTAGCAGATCACATGAGAGCTGCAGGTGTCTTTGAGTCTTGCACAGAATTTTTCTAGCCTAGTGATAGCTATCAAACTTGACTCTATTATAAGATCTGTAAGTTAAATGATAATATTTGCCTGTTGCCAAGTTTGCTAATTTCCCTATCTGTGAACAATTGGATTATAAACTGACCAAAGACTGTTATCATTTATGTACAGTGGTTGGGTGTGTGCCTTTAAGAAAGACGGAATCATCTATAGCCATAGCACAAAAGCCTCCAGTCTGAATGAACTTGCCACTTACTTCACTAGATTATCATCATCTTATATGAGAAATTATTGTCAGAAGTACAATGAGAGACTTAAGTTTGCCTGTGGTGTGCTATCAAATGATTTATTTGCAAAAAGAAAAAGAGATGAAAATATAGTAATTAGGAACAAAAAATGAGTTCCAAAGTATTACTTAGAACAAAATAGTGAATAGCTCATGAATTGATTTCCAGGACACGGACACACCCTAGTAGGTGGTGGGAAATATATACTGATCTAAGATGTAGGACATAAAAATTTTAGTTCTTCTCTTAATACCTATATGCAATATAGCATAATTACCCAAAAAAGCAGACTTTAGAAGTTAGACCCCCTTGGTTCAAATTCGTTAGCTGAATGGCATTATGCAAATGACTTTCCTGTTCAGTATCCTTATCTGTAAGGTGCAGGTCATGGTGGTTTCTGCAAGACTGCTCTCTGAATTAGAGACGCTATATAGAGAAAGTAGAGTACTGTGTTTAGTACATGGCTAGGCTTCATAGATTTGATTGCTGCTATCCACCATAAGACCTGGGTGAACGCAGATCCACCCACAGTTTAGCTTGCCCTGATGTGTCCTACAGGATATGATGACTCCGGGGACTCAGGATGTGTGAAACTGTCCATCAACAGTGAACAACCACTCTCAAAATGAAAAGAGTAACAGGATTGCAGGCATGTAATCGGGGTAGGCCTACAGCACAGGATTAAGCTGTAACCACTGTGTTGAAGGTGGTTCATAACAATTGTTATGTTATGCAAAATATTTTCTTCTAAATTATATTATACACCCCGCCTTTCGCACACGAAGGTAATATATGTTCCTTCACAGTGACCTTTTTTCTTCTAGAGTATAGAAAAATTCAGAAAACCCTGTGTCTACTTCCTAAACTGTCCCGTCCATGACTAAGTATAGTAACAGACAGTTGTCTGTGTCATAGGAGGCAATGGACATTTGTGGCACAAGGATACCCCTGACTTCACATTCACCTTGGTCACGGTGCAAACAGCTCTCCTAAAAACTTTTCCAATTAGGCTGGAGAGATGGCTCAGAGGTTAAGAGCACTAACTGCTCTTCCAGAGGTCCTGAGTTCAACTACATGGTGGCTCACAACCATTTGTAATGAGATCTGGTGCCCTCTTCTGGCCTGCCGCAGACATGCAGACAGAATACTGTATACATACTTAATAAATAAATCTTAAACAAACAAACAAACAAACAAACAAACAACAAAAAAACCTGTTTCAATCAATTGTCACATTTCATGCCACAAGTCTGGGCTCCAGGGTCTGCCTGAAACATGGAATTCATTTGTGACTTTAACCATGCTTAGTATTCAACCCAGCAAAAATGTTAGGAGTTAGAAAGGGTACCTTATTTTTTCTTAGTAAAAGAACATTTATCTGTTACTTCCTGGGCCAAATGGCAAGAAAGGACATTATTGCTTTCATGAATAGTATTCCAGGCTTTGAAAAGTAATATTTAAGAGATGCTCATTTTAATTCTCATGTGTAGGATTTGAGAAGAAATCAAAAGAGAATAGCTGAATTGAATGCCACTATAAGAAAGTTAGAAGATAGGAACACCTTGCTTGGAGATGAACGGAACGAGTTGGTAAGTTGTATGCAAACTGTATTGATTGTGTGTTTTGTTGGATGTTAGGCTATGAAAGCATGCGTTATGTTAGTTTATCATGAGAGAAAAATGAGCAGGTAGTAACAGTACATCAAGATAAATCCTCACAAGGTGACTGCCCCACAGAGCTACCTTCCAAATTACTAAGTGGAAAACGACCAAGACCCCTCTCTCCAATCCAAGACCCAATTAATGATGGCACCACTCTGGTTTCTGTACAGGTATCCACCATAAGTTTAAGAACATAATTGCATATTATTCCTGTGTTCCTGGCTGTTTTTGCTCAGTAGTTTGCCTGTGAGAATCTCCTTTGAGCTGTGTGGAATTGTTCTCTTTCCTTTCTCTGCAGCATCCAGTTAACATTATTGCAATACATGCAACCATTCTTCTGAAATATTTTTGGAGCTTCTAAGCACATTCAAGCTGTTTAGACTGGGACTGCTAGGTATCAGTGATGAATAAAAGTGCCTCTTCCTCCTGGGCATAGGAATTTGGATCCTGCAATGTGGTCAGTTGAAATCTGAGGTTGCTCCAACACTCTAGGTTCTCAGTGCCATTGCATGAGGGCCTCAGAATTTCCATATCTTTGCCAACACGCACAGATAATCATTCCCTTTCACCATTTGGTTATGAGGTGTATTTTTTTTTTTCCGAGACAGGGTTTCTCTGTAGTTTTGGTGCCTATCCCGGAACTAGCTCTTGTAGACCAGGCTGGCCTCGAACTCCCAGAGATCCGCCTGCCTCTGCCTCCCGAGTGCTGGGATTAAAGGCGTGTGCCATCACTGCCTGGCTATGAGGTGTGTTCTTATTCTGACTTTTGTTTTGATTTTTATCTTTTCTAAAGAGTTTGGGGGAGCTGTCAAATATCTGCTGGCCTGCTGGTCTTCCGTTACAATCTGTCCTCAGCATTTTGTTCTTTCTCTATTCTGCTTTATTTTCTTAATAACTTTAGAACATTTTGAAATTAGATATTTAGACATACTGCTCTGTATTTTGATGAAGTTGTTTATGTAAAAGTGATTTTAGCCTTTCCCTGAATTTGGGGCCATTGTTTCTCTCGAAATCTTATTTTTTGGACAACTCTCACAAGTTTGGAGTGTTATCATGTATTGCTGTTTCATAAATATCATGCAACTTGTTCTGAAAAGTGTATTGCACATTTTCTAAACTTCTAGAGGTTTTTCTAATTATCTTCTGTTATTAGTTACTTCGTAACATTTGCCACACTTTGCAACATTTCTTTGCCGTGGGAGTATTACAATTTTCCTTCTGGCCATAGCACAGGGTCAGCATCTTCACTTGGTGTCTATTGCTATGCTAAAACACCATGACCAAAAGCCATTTGAGTAGGAAAGGGCTTATTTGGTTTACATATTCTGTTCAGTCCACTGTGAAAGGAAGTCGGGGTAGGAAATCAAACAGGGAATGGGGAAGAATGATGCTAACCTGCTTGCTGCCTATGCCTTGCTAAGTTTGCTCTTATATTGCCTCCGGACCATTTGCCAGGAGGCAATACTGCTCACAGGGTGCTGGGTCCTTCCACACGAATTATTAATCAAGAAAATGTCTCCCTGGCTTGTCTACAGACCAATATCCGGAGAACATTTTCTCAATTGAGGTTCCCTCTTCTCAGGTGACCCTAGTTTGGGTTGAGCTTGCAAAAACTAACCAGTAAGTCACTTTAGAAATATGCCATATTCCCAGGAGAAGTGCTCTGCATCTTCAGTTAAAGTTTTCCTTCATTTGTTGCCTTGTTTTAAATTTTCTATATAGTTCTAATATTTTTGTCTGCTATTTCTCTCAACAAATATGCCTCTTTTTAGCTTTGTCCATCTTTCCTTATACATATTTGAAGTTATGTTACTTGGTAGGCATAAGTTAATATTTAATAATGGTTTTTAGCATATTGACCCTTTATGATTATAAAATTCTTTCTTTCCTTGACCTCAGGTTTATCTGTTATTAGTTAAACTATAGCAGGGCTTCTTAGAGTCTACACGAGCCTCTGTTTATTCATATATATGCATACGTGTATTCATGATGGACCATACATGTATAATTTCAGTCTCTCTCATCTATGAAGGCAGGTCTTTTTGAGGAAGCACTCTGTTGGGTGCTTTGGAACTGTTGCGATTGGATGCTGTGCTACAATTGGACAGTTCTTTCCCTTCATGCTTATGTGCATTTCCTGTGAATTGTACTCACTGAAGAGACTTACTACTGAAAACACAGGGCATTAGCTTCCAGAAGGGATCAATATCGCAATACTAAGCCCAGTGAATAATTTCTCTTTATACGTACTCAAAATTTAATATTCTTGATTCAGACACCAAAACTGAAAAGATGTTGTGCCAGACTATTTATTAAAAGTAAATCCCATGTTTTTGACATCACCATAAAACTGTAGTTCTCAAACTGAGATTAGGATGGGCCTAGAGAAGTGCTAAGAATTACAGTCTTGTTTCTTGTTTTCAATCATAGGTCATTTTCTCCTTCCTCAGTATCTCCCCAAATCATAGATTTCCATAGAAGGAGTGATGGTCTTTGAAATCTTCTGATAAAAAGAATAAGCTGATCATTACAAATTCAACATAGAAATCGAATCCGTCTATATAGATTGACCTATAATACATCAACTAAGCAGAAGTGTTTTGAAAATGAAAGGAAGGGCTGTTGATGATTACAAGACAACATTCGTACATTTAGCTTCTAAATGAAAGGCAACTTGGTCATCATATGTCATCATCACAGCTGACAGGATGTTACTGTTATCAGCAGGACAAGGGAAGGGATGCTGCTCAGCATCCTGTGAAATATAGAAAAGGTCCTGTGACAACAGCAGAAAAACACATGCCTTAGTGAGGAGATTTCCGTAATACCTTTGAAGGAGGCAGTGCAGTTGCAGAGGATGAGGCTTGGAACCAGGTTCCGATGACCATGAAGTTCAATTGTGCTTCTATCTGTTGCTGAGCCACCGAGAGGTCCTTGCTGGTTTAGGGAGTGGGTTCAGACCTGTGTGGGTGAGTGAGGTGAGGGAAGTGAATGGGAGCAAAGAGAACTTTGAGCTTTTCCTGGCCACTTCCAGAAGCAGCAGCAGCATCTGTGGTGCCTCTGTTAAGGTAGCAGACAGGACTGTGTTAAAGAGGCTCTAGAGCCAGGCATCGTGGCTCATGACCTTTAATCATAGTACTGGGAAGACTGAAGCCGGAGGAGTCATGCCTGTTCCATGCTAGTTAGTTCTACATAGTAAGTTTGGAGTCTACTAGACATACATAACAATTCCTTCTAAAAAGAAGGAAGTGGGGGAGGGAGGAGAAGAGAATAATCATTAAATGAAACAAAAAAGTATTGGTTGGCTAAATGGAGGGCGGGAATGTAGTGGTCAATCCTGGAACAGGTCGGGTAATTGAAGGGGCGCTTTCCCTCTTTAACACTTGGCCCCTCCTGCCCTACTTTCCTCAGGACACCAAAAATCCGTTTTATCTTATTTTTTTCCAGTTAAAACGTGTGCGGGAAACAGAAAAGCAATGCAAACCTCTCCTGGAAAGGAACAAGTGCCTCGCCAAGAGAAACGATGAGCTGATGGTGTCTTTGCAGCGCATGGAGGAGAAACTAAAAGCCGTAACCAAGGAGAACTCAGAAATGGTGTGTATCACAGATGCTGCAGAAGCAGCTGCTTCCTCCTCTGGGGTCCATGACCTATTGGGTTGTGCTGAGGTTGTTTCTCATATGCTACTTAGACTTTCCCTTGAAGAAGCAAGGGAAACAAGAGAAGGGGGATACACTCACTCTTCAAACACTTACATGTGGAGAAGCAAAGCCTCAGTGTGGCTCCTATGCCACAGAAATGTGGAGGGAGTTCATGCCTGCCTTTTAGTTTGCTTGATAGCTGGGAAATCTATATCGTGGCTTGTATTATATATGGATGACTGATATGACCATACATTCCTGAAAAGACTTCCAAGATAAACTGACTATAGAAATGTCCAAAACATTGCCAAGGACTTCAATGTGTTATAGCAGATAAAATGTACTTGAGGGTTTTAGTTGGTATATATAAAATTCTGTCACCAAGAGGGGACAAGATTCAAGTTAGCTGGGACCCAATTTTTACAAATTTAGCAATTACTAAAATTGGGGATCTTTGAGGTTTCCACTTGTAATTTCTTCTTCTCCAATTTAGAGAGAAAAAATAACATCTCACCCACCCCTAAAGAAACTGAAGTCTCTGAATGACCTTGACCAAGCTAATGAAGAACAAGAGACAGAGTTTCTGAAACTGCAGGTCATAGAGCAACAGAACATCATTGACGAGCTCACAAGGGTAGGTGCACCCATCTGCAAACCCCTAGCTATTCTCAATAATGGGGAGCCGACAACCAGCACATCAGGAAGCCCTTCATCATTTTGGATTAACTCCAAATGCCCATATGCAGGTGTGCAGCATGTAATTATGGACAAGAAACTCTAGCCCAAAATGTTTATATTATTAAACTGATTTATACCTTCCAGTTCTAACTATTTGCCAACTAGTCTAGAAGCATGAATATGAGCCCCATTAAGGGACTTTTCAGAGGTGTTGTTAGGTAAGTATACAGGGTAGATCTGGGTATCTTATAGTTGCTTTCCATGGTCAGTCTCCTGAACCTCAGCAATTCAATTTTTTGCCTACAAAAGCAGGACTCCTTTTTTCTAACACCTAATCAGTGCATATCACATAGATACAATCTGTTAAAGGCTTTGCGAATGAAGAACAGTGTCAGTATTCTGTAATAGAGCAGGAATTCCAGTCTACACTTCATGGATAGATACTTCAGTTCCTGTTGACTAGGTCCCGTTTGCATCTGATTCAGGTTACTATTGACAGTATGATAAGATAAGACCTCTTGAAGCCTTCAAGCTTCCTTCTTCACCTCTCTGTTTTTATTCTGAGAATGGTATCTTTATTTCTTTTTATTTCAAGAATAAGCCAAAGCCTGTAGATTTGAACTAATCATAGGGGTGGGAGTGGGGGCTGTTACACAATAATCTCCAGAATAGGTGAACTTTGTTTCACTGCCATTGGGAGCGAAAGAGTCTACTTCTGTTTGCAATTAATTGCTACTCTCCCTTTAAAAATTGTCCCCTGTTGTTGGGTGATAGTGCGCACCTTTAATCCCAGCACTAGGGAGGCAGAGGTAGGCATATCTCTGTGAGTTCAAGGCCACTATGGTCCTCAAAGTGAGTTACAGGACAACCAACAACCAGGACTCTTCCACAGAGAAATCCTGTCTTGAAAAAAACATCATCCATTGTTCATATATAATTTGTACCCCTTAGATTAAGAGAGTATACAATGTGTAATATTTTAAGGTTCATCTGTGGTGAGGATCCACAATCAAAATATTTTATATATAAAGACAAAAAGTCAAGTCTAAATGCCAGTGTTTTAAATTATATTCAAACGTAAGCTGAAGCCTGGGTTTCTTATTTCTACCTTGCTAACTCTTATATCTCATGGAGTCACTGGACTAAGGACATACTGACTTTGAAACCCTCAAATTAAGCTGTAGATTTCCTATTGATCAGGTAGCTCCATCTAGCCCAAATCTGCAGTAAAAATATAGAGTCCTTAATGGTTAAATTCCAAGTTGTCCCAGTAGTTATAACTTCGCTCACACCCTACAGGTCACAAAGTTGCTCACAGTTCGTAGGTATTCACCAAGATTCTCAGAAAACCACAGCCATGTCTCCCCAAATAAGCCAGAAGCAAAACCACGTGACCCCAACAGAGTAGGTGCTCCACTTCCTGCCCCATCCTCACCCAAACTATGCTAAGAGATGACAAGATGTAAAAAATAAATGTATATTCTAACTAGAAACAATATTTTCTCACACAAATGCAACGTAATTGTGGGCATCAGAGAGCACAACAACTACTCATTATGGGACCCTGTTTTCAGGTCTAAAATGAAGGAACCCAGCACACTTCTTGATTATATGGCAGGAAAATTATAATATACATACTCCAAAAAATATCGACAAGTCGTGTCCAAACATTACCAAATTTGAAAATAAAATCATTCTTCAAATAAAAATATATAATCTCTCAGGAGGAACATCCGTCTCTTTGAAAAACCAACAAGGGGCCACAGATAGCTCAGCCACTAAATCCATCCTCAGAGGCTCTCTTGGATCCAACGCCCTCTGTAGGCAGAAGGAAGAGATAACAAAACTCTTGAGAGATGTGCAACAACCTTTGATCTGAAAAGTCCTTCTCTGTTTTCTAGGATCGAGAAAAACTCATCCGTAGGAGAAAGCACAGGAGAAGCTCGAAGCCGATCAAGGTAACGAGGAAACTTTTATCAGGCATTTGCCACCAAGAGCCAGGAAGGGAAGGCGTGCCAAGGAACCTTCCTGCAAAGACGTGATAGATCAGATGGTCTTGAACTGCGGCAAACCACGAGAACTACTTGCTTTTTTTTTTGTTGTTTTTATTTTGTGTTTTTAAAAAATAATCTCTTGACATTTCTTAGTTTGTAAAAATGGCTGTGTTGTGCCCTAACCTGAAAGGCAATGACTTCCTCTAAAAGGAAAACCAATGGATTTAATATTAGAAGGTTTTTCTGACAAGTGCGTGGGTTACATCCTAAGAACATATAAGAGATATACATGATCAATATCTTCCATTGAATCATATTAGTTTATGATATCTGTTCTATAACTGATTGACGTGTTTGCATTATTATCATCTGGGAAGTATTGATAATGACCTTCTCAGTCCACCATTATTTTTTATACCCCTACAATGCATAGCTCGTTGTTTTGATTTCTGTGTTTGTTTTTTACCATGCACGTCACTTGGGTTGGATGTGGGATTGGAAAACTAGAGTTAAGACCCCATGACCTCCTTAACATGGATGCCTCTGTTGTAATATGAGCGGCAGGGCTGCGTCCCCGGCACCCGGCCGCCCACATGGCTAGCTTATGCCCCGAAATAATTACACGGAAACTGTATTCTTTTAATCATTGCCTGGCCCATTAGCTCCAGCCTCTTATTGGCTAGCTCTTACATATTGATCTAACCCATTTCTAATATTATGTGTAGTACCACGAGCTGGTGGCTTACCAGGGAGATCTTAACCTGCGTCTGTGTCTGGTGGGCGAATCATGGCGACTCTCTGACTCGGCTTCTTTCTCCCAGCATTCTGTTCTGTTTACTCCACCCACCTAAAGGCTGGCCTATCAAATGGGCTAAGGCAGTTTTCTTTATTAGTTAACCAATGAAAGCAACAGATAAAATACAAGAACCACCTCCATCATTTCCCCTTTTTCTGTTTAAACAAAAAAGAAAGGCTTTCACTTTAACATAGTAAGATTACATATAGCAAAACAGTTATCAAACAAGAATTACAGTTATAATATTTATATCTATTTTATCATAACTAAGGAAAACTATAACTATCTATCCATTCTTCAACTCCATCAAAGACTCCAGAAGGATATAATATTACCTAAGTAAACAAGAAATAAGAAACTTCAAACTTTAGAAATGACAGAGACATCTAGCTGCCTGGACAGTCACCCAAAGTTCTTTTGTACCGTTGGGGCATCCATCTTCGGCCTTCAGGCCCATAGTGTTCAGCAGACATTTCCATGAAGCAGGAAATTTCAAAGACAGTTCAGTCACTATCTGCTGTGTCCTGCAGAATGTCTCGTAGACTCTTTCATAAATCAGGAATCCCAAAAGACCATCTCACCTTTAGGCAAGTTCAGCAGTCCTCTCTCTGCGGGTTCTTTGTATCCAGTTTATGCATCAGTCCATGCAAGAGCAGTTTCTTGCCCAAATGGCTAACCAACTCCATAAGAAGCCTCTTCGATGCCCATCGTCTTCTGGAAGTAGATTGGTACTGCCAGGAGCAGACGTATCTCACTATAACAGTCCTAAGTTATTAAAACATTTAAATGCCATATTCTGTAGCCTTTGAAAGATATGAAGAATGCCTGTCTAACTGAAATATATCTCTATATATCTAGAAAATCTAACTAACATGACTACAAATTTTTAACATGACTATTATTGATGATTATCCATTAGCAACCTATATTTCCTAATTATACATTACATTTTTAAATGAACTACACAATACCTTAATTAATATCAGAAATACATATACATATAACAAAATTGACCTTAAAATCCACACCAATGCAAATTATTTATATCTATATCATATCCCCCTTTAAATGTAAAAGAACATTTATAAACAATATTTGGGAACATGGGCGCAGTTTTTTTCTCCAAACTGCTTCCTGCTGAATGGGGGCGCTGTATTCAGATCTTTCATGGTGTAACCTGTGTGTCAGGGTCATCTCAGTCGGCAGTTGAATGAAGTAATTTTCTGAAGGTGTTCACAGCAACCTTTCAGGAGGGCGTGGTCTATCATACCACATTGGGATAGCCGCAATCCACAGAGTCTCATCCTCTGTGAAAACAAAAGAAGACCCTCTCCAAAGCATCATATCCTTAGACCCATATTCTGAAATCATAATACCCTTGTATCCATTCTGGTTTAGCTTGGCAGCCCATATAATGAAATGTCTCTCTGTAGTTAGCTCCTTCACAGTCAAAAATTTTAAAGAAAACACAATAATACAAAGAATCCAGACTCTCTGTGAATTTTCCATTTTTACGTGGCTTATTTTTCTTTATTTTTTTTTAATCTATAACCATCTGTACTCTGTCTCTTTAAAGACTTTATCCTTTTTTTAAGACATTAACTTTATTCTTTATATATATATTTTTCTCTCTCTCAAGCCTACGTACATTCATCCAATAGTGTCTGAATCAGTTCTATTGTGAATCTGTAATTTTTTTTACTATCCAGGAGCACTTCTTAAAATGTTAAGCATTTCTTAAAAACTTAAGTTGCACCATGTACAGATAATACGGTACCGCCTGTGTCCTGCTCAGTCCAAACCTTAACTGCCCTGTTATTATAGTAATTATGGTAGTTCCTGCCTGAGACCATCACAGTTCAGCATGGCGGCGCTGAGCCTGCTCCTGCCTCAGAGCCATTTGGTGCCCCTGGCCACACACAGTTTCAGGCACACAGCAGTCCACATTGCCATCAAGCAAGCCGTAGCACTTTACTCCAAATGCTCCATTTAAAAGCTCTGTCTCCCGCAGGAGCCAGACAGAGATCGTGATGGCGGCACAGCCCAGAAAGCCGGCATTTTAAAACAGCCAGTTTTTTCCTGTTGCTGAGTCAGGACAATTTCTTTGCGGCACGTAACCCAGAAACAGCAAAAAGCTTTCTTAAATTCTCTCTCTCTCCTTTTTAAGCCCTCTCAGGTTTTACGTGGAGTTCATTAGCACGTTGGGTGCCACTCTGTTGTAATAAGAGCAGCGGTGCTGCATCCCCGGCACCCGGCCGCCCACATGGCTAGCTTATGCCCCGAAATAATTACACGGAAACTGTATTCTTTTAATCATTGCCTGGCCCATTAGCTCCAGCCTCTTATTGGCTAGCTCTTACATATTGATCTAACCCATTTCTAATATTCTGTGTAGCACAACGAGCTGGCTTACCAGGAAAGATCTTAACCTGCGTCTGTCTGGAGTGGGAGAATCATGGCGACTCCTTGACTCGGCTTCTTTCTCCCAGCATTCTCTTCTGTTTACTCCACCCACCTAAGGTTTGGCCTATCAAATGGGCTAAGGCAGTTTTCTTTATTAGTTAACCAATGAAAGCAACAGATAAAATACAAGAACCACCTCCATCATGCCTCCATTTTCCAAGCCCCTTAGGCCAATTTTAAATACTTAAAAGAGCACAATGCATTGACTTGTCATAACATAGAAGGTAATGTAACCAGATTATGATGGCTTTAGAAGACAGCCAAATAGTCACACACTTCCTTTAAGTGTGTCAGAAGTGAAAAACATGGATTGGCATTGTGTTCCTGCTTAGTGTTTATACTTCACCAAAGAACTGCTCATCTGTATCTGTCATAGTGAATGGAGCTTGGATATGACATTCTTCGCTAATTTTAGTCATGTTAGTAAGTTTATACTTTCTCTCCACTTAGAGGCCTGTTTTAGATCCATTCATTGGCTATGATGAGGACTCCATGGATTCAGAAACATCATCCATGGCCTCTTTTAGAACGGACAGGACACCTGCTACTCCCGATGATGACTTGGATGAAGTAAGCTTTTTCTTTCCTCTGGTCCTGTACAATATTGTCACCAAATCTTTCCTCTAAGGGGAAGGAAAAGCACACGCTGATCTTGTGACCGTGACCAGTCTTTAGATCACGCTCCACTTTGATATCTCTTGAAAGTAAGCGTCATCTATGTCATGGAATCTCTCTAGAGACGTCTCAGACATTCTGTGTGGCTCTGTAATTTGCTTACTCACCTCACAGTAAAAGTGACTTCCCAGAGATCTTCATCTGTGGAAAGCTAGAAAGGGAGAGCAAGTCTAAGAGGCTTCTAGATTCAGTGTAAAGCAGTGTCTAAGTAAACTCCATGTTCTGTGATCCACCATCTTCAGAACTATCCAGGGGCTTCAGCTACACTGAACAAAACTACCAAGTCAGGATCAGGGGAATGAAACCACTCGGTCCACACTATTTTTTTTATAGAGTTACATGTAATGCTAGCTGTCCCCAGTCCCCTTAGCCAGCTAAAGAGGAACATAAACTTCTGATCCTCTTGCCTCTGCCTTCCAAGTTCTGAGATTTTAGGTAACATCACAACTCCTCCGTGTGTGTGTGTGTGTGTGTGTGTGTGTGTGTACATGTATATATATATGTATATGTATATATAATTCTGGGAAGTGAAGCAGGCCTTTGTGTATGCCAGGCAAGCACTTTCCCAACTAAACTTCATTCGCACCTCCTCATTCCACATTTTTGACCAAATTCTCTGGCGATAATTGAATTATGCCCCAAACCTAAGTTCTGGGGCTGAGAGGAAGTGTCATGATTTAGTAGGGATGAATTTTAACCACAAAATAATGATCTATTTATGTCTCTGAATGCATGGAAAGAAATGAGAGTAAGCTTTAAGAATCCTTGCCTGAAATTTAGATCCAAACTTTGGGTATTACTTCTTAGTTTGGATCTAAAATTGGGTATTATTCAAGACCAAATGGGAAGAGATTATTATTGTAAAAATTAATAACCATTTCTTTCATTAAAATAATGTCTTACATATTTTCCACCATCTATCTTCAACATAGTCTGTATTCACATTTTCACTGATAATTCAGAATTAAAAATAAAATCAAATAAATCTTTTCTTTATGAAAGTAGGCAAATGTCACTGTTGACACAGAACATAAGACACAAGCATAACATAATTACTTTTGGACTTTTTGCATTTCAACCCTCCAGAGTCTAGCTGCTGAAGAATCTGAGTTACGATTTCGACAATTAACAAAAGAATACCAAGCCCTCCAAAGAGCATATGCCCTCTTGCAGGAACAGACTGGAGGCATCATAGATGCTGAAAGAGAAGCCAAGGTGAGTGTGGACCTGCAAAAGGCCTGGAATCCACTTGTAAAGGTTGTGTCACTAAAGCACCAAGGACATTAAAATGTCAGCAACACAGCCTTCTCTGTGCCCTTTTGTCCTCCGAGGCTTTTGTTTTTTATTAAATTCTAACAAACTTCACATCCAAACACAGATCAATGCTTTTGTTCCTTTAAAGACAGCTGAGTGTGTGTTTCTTATTTTCACTTCTTGAGAACTTAAATTGTCCAACCCACGTTGAATTTTAATGATTCGTTTTATTAAGTTCTTTGTTTAAAAATAATAGTTATTTTGTTTTTTCAAAAGTGCTGATTAAGCCACTTTCTTAATTAAAAAGTGTAAAACATTGCATCTACATCTCCCTAAGAATTTCACAGACGATGTTCGAATGAGCTCTTGTGTCAGCTTCTAAGTCATATGGTTATGCAAGAGAATGTAAGACCAAAAATATTAATGGACCTGCCCGTTACAGGTCACACAGCTAGGTGTGGTAAAACTTGAATTACTGTTCCGATATTACTGGATCTACTTTCTAGAATGTCATGATTGTCATTTATAAGAATTTCTTCAAAAGAAGGAAAGACAAGGGAATGAAGGGAGGAAGAAAGGAAGAAAGAAAGAAAGAAAGTTATTTATTCATTCATTCAGCCAAAGTGAAATTAGTTACCTGGGATCCTGATGCTAGGACTTGAGTCCAGCCTTTAAGCTGCAGAGTTGGGGCCACCTAAGGAACCTGCCGTATGGACTTTGGCAAGAGCCAAGAAGGAGCACATCTCTGCAGTGGTGTTGCCCCACTTTTCTTTCTGAAGGAATCACAAGATGCTGGGAGATGCCACAGCAACCACTCTTAGTCATTTACAAGATAGATTGGTACTCTTCTTTTCTACAAGTACCTATTTTTAAGTGGTAATGTGCACACACACACACCCAGACACACACACACGGTGATAAATACCAAAGACTAAACTTTGATTTGAAGCAGACAGGCCAGCTATTATCAGAAAGAGATGTTCATGTATTTTCTTCAATACTACCATATTTGAGGTTTTCACTGTCAGTATCTGTTAACTCTTCATACAGCAGAGGGTATATAGATAGATGACAGATAGATAGATAGATAGATAGATAGATAGATAGATAGATAGATAGATAGATAGATAGATATGTACATGTACTATTATGAAAAGTAAAATAAAAAGTTTTCAACTTAGATTTTTGTACCAGAGCAGAAAGTTGGCTCTGAAAGAAACAGTCAAACTCAGAGAGGAAAGTAAGACTTATTTCTCCTCAGAAAAGAAGTTCATTTAAATAGATCAGCAGTGAGTTACCGTAAAGGATTTAAAGAGCAGGGATGTCACCAGGCCAGAGGTGAAGTCAAGGTGGAGTCTGGAGTGTGATGGGTCTCCACTATCCTTTAGTGGCTAGCTAGAGAGTGTGAATGTTCATGGGATGACAAATGGGACATAAGGACGTTTGTCAAGACTCTAGATCTTCTTTGATTGTGAAGGCAACTTAGAATAATCCCCCGCCCCTACACAAAAGAATCTGCTGAGCACTAGTGAAGGACATGGCCATGTCACTCGGTGAACTCTGGACTTTTGATCTCCCCAGGCACAAGAGCAGCTCCAGGCAGAGGTGCAAAGATACAAGGCCAAAATCGAAGATCTGGAGGCAACGCTAGCTCAGAAGGGGCAGGTAGGTGCTCGGTTGCTAGAGTTTCTGCAGACGCAGCTGGTTCAGGCTGCCTCTCCTCTGGCTCACCTTATGCATGGGCCACACCCAGGACATGGCTTGGCTCACCACAGTGACCTTTCTCAAACTGTGTCAGAATGTAAACCATTCCTGTCCCCGTTGCTATTCTCCCAGAGTGCAAACCCAGCCGCAGCGGTGAGTGAAGTTGGGTAAGAGAGAGGCCAGAGGAAGGGGCGCCCAGATGGACAGGCCTAGAGCGGTCACAAACTGCTAAGGCCGAGCTTCCCTCCCCGAGCTGTGTTCTTTGCCTCCGTGCTCCATATATGGTTCTGCATTTTAATGTTTTCCATTCATATGTATCGAGCCCGTGTGCATTCTGACCTGTTTCACTTTTTTTTGCCTGTGTGGTCACTTCTGAGTCCCCAGAAGGCTGGTCCTGGATTATTCAGACTGGAAAAGGTAGCGATAGTAAGTGACGATGGAACCAGGGCTAAATTGTCCCGGCAATTCTGGCCCCAGAATTCTTGAAACCGTAGCCGGCAAGGGTGGGCATCATTTGCCAGAACCAGTTACTCTGTGCAGGCAAACTGGGTGGGAAGAACACGGCTCTGGCCGGCTGGTTTGAGCACACAGACTCCTTCGTGGCACTCTGAAATGCTGACTGCGCGATATTCTTTGTCAAACAGGACTCACACTGGGTAGAAGATAAACAACTTTTCATTAAGAGAAACCAGGAGCTTTTAGAAAAGGTATGTTGGGCGCACCACCCTAGTGGGGCAGAGGAGAGAATGATGATCCAGGAGCAGCAGGGGGTGCTCTCAGGAGTGGCACAGGGGCCAGGGAAGGGGAGGCTTTCCCACCGCTGCTCTGTCCTCTGCTGCGTGCTCCACCACATCCCATCCCTCCCTGCCATCACCATCAGTGAAGTGGCACTCGTGCATGGCTGCAGACTTGTGAGGGCTTGATGTGTTGACCATATATATGTAGTGTATATATGCTGTGTGCTGTGTGTGTGTAGATGATGTGTGTGTGCACACACGTGCCCATGAGCATCTCCTGTGTGGTTATTCACCCACCTCCCCCCTAAAAAAAGAAATCTCACTGCACATGTTGTTTCGTGTAAGAAAGTGACTGAATATGTCTGTGCTCTGACTCTCACAGACTATATTCTCACTTTTAGACATATTTGCTGAGCTTGGCTTTTTCTTTTCTTTTCTTTTACTTTTTTGGGTTTTTTATTGTTGTTGTTGCTGCTGCTTTTTGTTTGTTTGTTTTTCAAGACAGGGTTTCTCTGTAGCTTTGGAGCCTACAGAGCTAGTCCTGGAACTAGCTCTTGTAGAGCAGGCTGACGTAGAACTCACAGAGATCTGCCTGCCTCTGCTTCCCAAGTGCTGGGATTAAAGGCGTGCGCCACCACTGCCCAGCTTCTTTTCTTTAACTTATTAAAGGAAGGGGTTGTTTTAGAGGCATCCAAAACAAAAAATACCAAGTCTAGGAAACTGGTCAACAAACTAAGATATGTTTCTAACCGATAGAGATAATTAACCCCAGGCTTTTGATCTGAGGCAATTTAACATCGTATAACATTTCAAGGTTAAAGGTTCCTTCGGTGCATTCTTTCTGCAGTCTAATGGGAGATTTCAAACAGAATCTTACCCTTGACAGAAACTGACTTTAAAGCTTTTGAACACAGAAAAAATTTTCTGCCGGTCAATTCAAAATTATTTCAGCATTATTCTCCCCAATCTTTTCTCTCACTGATAGCTAGTAAAAATCTACCACTATGTCCTCGTCAGAGTGGGACGGAAAAGCTGTCTGCTTTCCTCTAGTTTGACAGGGCTAGTACATTCTGTCTTTCTGAAGATGTAGCAGGACTGAGGTAGGGAGGTGGCCAGTACCCAAAATTCAGACCTCAAGGTTTCTATAAAGAAATGTGGCTAGGGGGTCCTTGTAAGCACAAGTGGCTTGCTACTCAAGTGGCTGACACAGTAAGGTGTCCCGAGGCTACACAGGGAGTTCAAGGCTAGTCTGGGCAACTTAGTGAGATTGTTTTGGAAGAGGAAAAAAAAAAAAAAGAGTATTCAGTGGTAGTGATAACACACCTAAAGCTCTGTGTTCAACCCCTGATACAAAACAAGTAAAAAGTGAAATAGAGACACAAGGTGAGACAGGAAAAGTCACTGGTAGCAATAACTTGAAATTGGTAAACAACTATTCTGATTGTATCAGTAGCCACCAGATCCGGTGATCTCCTCCAATACTGGATCGCAAATCCATTAATAAGATTCTAAGAAGGATAACCCCCTTTATGATCTGAGTGAATTTAAAAAAAAAAAAAAAACCTGAAATTTCATTAGACTACAGATGTCCAAGATAAGGTCCTGGAGAGCTGACTCAGCAGTTAGGAACACTTGCTGTTCTTCTAGAGGACCAGAGTTCAATTCTAGCACCTACAGCGCTTGTAACTCCAACTCCAAGGGATACAATAGCCTCTTCTGGCCTCTTGTGCTACTCACACCCATATTTGTGTGGTGTCGCAAATGAATGCAGACAGATTATATAGATATATACAGCTTTAATAAGGAAATAGACTTACAGGCCCACAGGTTCCCGCGGAGCACTGGAAAAGCGGAGCAAAAGAAAAGGGCTGCTGGGCTCTCGCCCGGCAGATTTATCCATAAACATTAGCCCGAGGCGAACACGCCCCCAATGGGTGGGGCTATGTCCCTACATATTTGTGTGCACATTTTGTGTGTGTGTGTGTGTGCGCGCGTGAGGCGGGGAGAGTACAGGAACACAGAGAGAGACAGACAGAAAGACAGAGAGGTTGATAGGGTGCATGGTGAAACAAAACCCTTGTTGATCCCGCCAGAAAATGTCATATGTCACATAGCTCCTCCCCATTGCTCTGCTGCTGTTGTCCTCTAGTCCCAGAGATGTCCCAGGATGTGTTGTTATGGTCCTCTATCATGCAATTGAATCCAGTGTGCTTTCTGGTTTCCTTTCATCTCTTGATATATATATATGCAAAAAGAAATTTTTGAGTTATGTCTTCTATATCAAAATCGGAAACACACACACACAGCAAAAAAATCCCACACACTAAATATTTTATTTTCAATTATATGTTTTGGAAAATAAGATCTACTCTAAAATGAAAGCTCCTATGTTTGTATTGCTACATTTAAGCTGTTAAACTGCCACTGCGTGGAATGATTCCTTCATAGTTAGAGACAGAGAAGCCAGTGCATAAAGACCATCGGGTTCCCTCAAATGCACAGGGGTCTCAGCCGTGATCCCTGCCTGAAGGGAAGCACATTGGTGCACATCTCACTTCAGCCCATGTCTCATGCTTCATCAGATTGTACACGGTGCCCTTGAGAAGGTCATAAAGGACAATAGTGTGGCTCTGTGTATCTATAGTCCCTATAGAAACACAAAAGCCAGAGGATCACTGGGGACCGAGAGTTTGAAGCCAGTCTGATCCACGTAGAGAGACCCTGTCTTACAAAACCAACAATTGGTAGCAACTAAGAAAGAACAGCAAACAGCGCGACAGGACAACAGGGAAAGAGATGCCATTTCCGAGTGTTTAGACTAGCATGGAATTTAGAGCTTGACGTTCGTGAAAGTGAATGATCTTTGTAGCAAAGAAGATAGAGGAGTGTTTTCCAGGAGGGTGAGGATCAAAGCTCCTGGATTCATAGGGTAGATCAGGACTGCCAGATTGTGTGTGTGTCTGCATGTTCACATATGCCTGTGTAGAGATGACACTGATACCATTTAAAGCCGATTGATCAAGTCTTGGGCAGTTTTCTAAGGTTGGAATTCCACATTGTGGAGTCTCGCATCACTCTGTTCAGCAATTCTAATTCTTAGTTTTATGTGTATGAGCTGTTTAAAGCAATTAGTTTGTATTTCAGAATTCCTACAAAAGTATATATCAAATCTTGTCACCATACAAAAGATTGTTAGAGGTGATAGGCATAATTTAGTTAGATTGTGGCCATAAACATCTATAATTATAAGCTGTAAATTGGTAGTCAAATTATCCCTGGGACAACTGGTATCTTCAGAGATAAGCATGTCAGCTGCCCCCATAAACATCCTTATATCTGTTCCCAGCACACTGTGTCTGACCCGGAGGGGACATGTGAGTGTTTCAAATGCACTGACTACAGAAGCCCTAGCCTTCATACTCAGACTTCTTGACATTTGTCTTTGTGCCCCCCCCCCCCAAATTACCTGAAAGATGGTTACAAGAAAAGCCAACCCTACCGTAACCGCATCTCCTTAGGGATGGCTGTCACGGTCCAGAGCAAATCCCACTCACTGAGCACATGAAGGTCATTCATGCTTGCTTTACCAAGGTGCTTCTTGCTATACTCGCCTAACTCCAGGGTTTGCTTTATCAGATAGAGAAACAGGAAGCAGAGAACCACCGGCTACAGCAGGAACTACAGGACGCCAGAGACCAGAATGAGCTGCTGGAGTTTCGCAACCTAGAGCTAGAAGTAAGGAAACGCTGCCGCTAACGGTGCCACAATCATGACATGCACAGAGCACATCGGGGCCTGGGCCTGAATTAGGCATTTGAGAGTCATGCTCTCATTCAGACCACAGAATTAGCTCAGGATTTTGTAGTTGTGACAATTGAGGCTAAATACCTTAGAACTGTCGCCCACGCCATGTGACTGCAATGATAAATCTTGAGGAAGCTTAGAACTGTTCTGATGGTGACTGTGCTCTTCCAACAGCTGGGGGGCTGACTTAGGAAGTACCTAGTTTCATGGGGACAAATTAAGGTGGTGGCTTCAGAGGATTTGTTTCTTAATTAAAACACATCATGGGGCTGGAGAGATGGCTCAGTGGTTAAGAGCTTTGCCTGCTCTTCCAAAGGTCCTGAGTTCAATTCCCAGCAACCACATGTGCTCACAACCATCTGTAATGAGATTTGGTGCCCTCTTCTGGCCTGAAGGGATACATGCAGAATACTGAATACATAATAAATAAATCTTTTTTTTTTTGGTTTTTGGAGGCAGGGTTTCTCTGTGATTTTGGAGCCTGTCCTGGAACTAGCTCTTGTAGACCAGGCTGGTCTCGAACTCACAGAGATCCACCTGCCTCTGCCTCCCAAGTGCTGGGATTAAAGGCGTGCGCCACCACCGCCCGGCTAAATAAATCTTAAATAAATAAATAAAACACATCATGACACACTTTCATTGTATTCTACAAAACCTGACAGAGGTTCTGGGTGCTGGCAGATTCCTCTGACTTTTCTGTTGCTTTGCTAGTGATCTTTGTCTCGAGGTTGTTTCAGATTGGGTCTGGCGGTAAAGTCGGTAATCAGTATGCCCCAGTGAAGACGAGGGAGTCATGCCCACAGCCTATATATCTCGCCCATAAAGGATGGGAGGATCAGATGTGCAGAGGCCGTTTGCCAGCACAAACCTTCGGAGCCGGCCCACCCTAGGATATCTGGGGGGAATACATATTCATAGTGTTGAAATTGCATCTCCGCTTTCCACATCTCCCTGAACAAGAATCTTCGAGGATGGATGGCACCATCTATAAATTTTCTCCCGTGTTTGTAGTTGACTGACTGCTTAATTCTCTTCCATCCATTAGGCATGTACATCTTGAGCTTAATTTTTTTTCTCTCTTTTGGCTAAATGACACATTGATAAACCGCTGAGACAGTATAAAGAGACGACTGGCTTAGTGTTTAATCCGTTACCGCTTCTCTTTTCTTTGTTTTTCTTTTCTTATATTTTTCAAGGAGAGAGAAAGGAGATCCCCTCCATTTAATCTACAAATTCACCCCTTCTCAGACGGCGTGAGTGCCCTGCAGATCTACTGCATGAAAGAAGGTGTGAAGGTAGGCAGACAGATGCTGGGTCTTCTGTGTGTACAGATGTTAGGAAAAGGAACGGCTGCTTGCCGTCACTCTGTATGTCAGTTCCTAGGTATAGGTCAAAAATAGTCACCCATCTCTTAGAAGTCAATAGGACATGAAATAAGTGTTTGACAGAGGTATAAAGGGTAATGGCAAGAACAAAGGTGGGGCATTTAGATCAGAGTAACATAATGGATGGTGTAGGATCAGAACATGTAGTGAAATAAATGGTATTAGTTACCTCGGCAAAATATAAATAAACCATGTGCTTCAAGAAACAATTCAAGTCAACCAGATAGAACAGGTCACCTGAGTCTCTTCCTTCTTTCCAGATGCTACGGAATTCGATGTCGTGAAATTTTTAAGTGAGAGGAGACTTCTGATGTCCCGTTCTTGCTGCTTTTGATAGATTCAATTATAGGAGGATCTTAGCTCTTATAACGTGCCGCCTACAAGATCAAATGTGGTTCTTTCTTTAGCACTTAGCGGAACACATTTTACATGCTAAGGTTGAGATAGCGTGGCCCTGTTCCCCACAAAATAGATTGCCTGGAGGGCCTCATAAAAGACACGAGGACTTCCTCCTGAGGAACACCGGGTGCCTCCTGCTGTGTCTGGTTGCCCCTTTTACCTTCTGCATGGCTCTTACTGCTTCCACTCTGAGATGCCTAGTGTACCTGCGACTGTGCCCTTGTCTCTGCCGCATCTGTGTCTGACCTGAAGTCTCCTTGATTTTGCAGGATGTCAACATCCCTGATCTCATAAAGCAGCTTGACATTCTGGGCGATAATGGGGTAAGTAACACACCAATTGCATGTGACAAAGGTGTGGACTGGCCTGCCTGCACAATGTCAAGAAATACTTGGCTCTGTGCCAAGTGTAAGCCACTAGCCAGTCAGACAGCATGTCTGCCTAAGCATGTACCTCCTCACAGAGAATCCCACATGCCACAACAGCCATGGGTATGGCCGGAAGGTCACTGTAGAAAGGAGATGTGGCCGAGGGTTCAGGTTGGCATGCAGACCTCATCTGCAGTGGTTACAGCTAATAACCGTCTGACTGCCGCTCACAGGCAGCCCGTGTAAAATTAATCAGCCAGGCGGTCGGAAAGACGGCTAAACACTGGGGTTGTTGGCAGCCCTATAAAACGAAGCAGGAGGCTATAATTTTTTTCTTCTTCTTCTTAACAGCTCCCTCTGAGCAGGGCCAAGGGCTGTTAATTCAGGGGCAGCACCACTCGTGGCAGCATAAGGTGAAGGGCACACGTAGTACGTCGAGGAACATACAAGGAAAAATGGCGCGCCATTTTGCCTTTGAAAATGAGAATCAGTGAAATCTTGTCAGAACTGCTGTGAGGAGATAGCTCCTCCTTAATGCTGGCTTCCTTAGCGTGACTGTAATGAGGTGTGCGTAGAGTCACACAAAGCACGAGACTTTGCACCGGACTCTTCATGAGGAATTGTTAGCAGCCAGAGTACGCAGAGGCTATTTGCACACACACCGTGTTCATGGCACACACGTTTTCTATGGTGCACATGTCACAAGCATTTTCACCTTATTGTTCTTCTTTTGTCTTTTACAGAACTTGAGGAACGAGGAACAGGTGGCCATAATTCAGGCCAGCACTGTGCTGTCACTGGCCGAGAAGGTAATGAACAAAGCTGGCATTTCTAGTCACCCAGGGTTAGGCTTGGTGTCTGAGAGCATGAGAGTGAACCACCTGCTCTGAGCACCCGATTCGGCATTACTGAATATGTGATTGAGGAGATTTGACCCAGGAGAGTGAGAACAGGCAGAAGTGTATAGACCACTGTGGGATGGGGGGATTTTTTTTTTTTTTTATATTAAAGTCACTTGCAAAATACACCATTCATCAAAATGGAGACCCTTCTCAGTTACATCATTCAAGCAATCCCAGCGAAGTGGGAAGCTAGTAAGAAGGGTTTTGTTGAGAGCTGATGAAACTGGAGTTGTTCTAGTTACAGGCTGTCCCTTTAGTGTGTGTGTGTGTGTGTGTGTGTGTGCACCTATTGTTCCCCTAGATTCTGTGGCTTGACTGAAGCCCCAGCCTGAAAGCACAGTACTGGTTTACTGCTGACCTCTTGTGTCTAAACCCGGTAAATGACATGGCAGGCAGAGGAGAACCAAAGCCGGGAAGCCAGATTCCTGGTTGTGTCCAAGTCTGTGAACCCATAACCAGGTGTGGTAGTACAGGCTTTTAACCACAGCACTTGGAAAACAGAGAGGCAAGTTCAAGGCCAGCCTGGCTTATATAGCAAGAATCTTTCTCAAAAGATTTTAATTGAAGAGATTGTGCACATAGCAGGGAGTTGTGTGTACATGCTTGAATAGCATGGAAGTTTTATTGTATATATCCATTAAGATTCTGTCTTATTTCTCACAGGCGTAGACATAATGTTAAAAGTTGTATTAAACCCTGAGCAGCAGTCAGCTCTTTTGAATTTGAAATGATCAAATTCTACAGTTCTAATAGCAATGTTCTAATTCTCAAAATAATAACATAAAGGGAGAGAAAGAAGGAAGAGTTGTTATAGAATTAAAACTACAAAATATTGGCATGCTCCATTTACTGATAGTAGTAACAAACCATTTTTATGTGTTCTTACTGAAAGCATTTTGCTGATCACTTGGAAAAATTTAATTTAATAGGTCAAGTATCAAACAGTAACAGAAATGACTGTCAGTTCCACAAAACATGAAATAAATGGATGTTTTGTTTATTTTGAGATTTAGGAAGGTCTTACTTCTCTGTCTGAAATACATACTGAAGTGCTTGCATTTGGAAGTTGCTCTTTTATGATCTGTTTCCCTCAGCATTACTTTCAAGGCTGATCACTTGTTCTTTCCCCTCCCCAGCACAGGAATAACATCATAGCTTCCCTACAGAAGGGACAGAATCCAGAATTTACCAAAAGTGTCCTTGAGGCCTGTGTAATTATTTCTCCGTCATCATCTTCTCCTCTTTCTTTATTGTCTTCCCTCCTCCTTTCCCTCCTGTCTCTCTTCCTTCCCTTTCTCTCACCCCCTCTCTTCCTTCCCTCCATCTTTCCATGTCTTCTTCCTTCTGTCTCTCCCTCTCTGTCTCTCTTCTCTTTCCCTCCTTCACTATCTCTTTCTCTCTCTGCATTTCTATTCTTCCTCCTCTCATCATGTAATCCTTCACCCTGAAGTCTTTACCGAGATGCTCATGTCTTCCCTTTCCACTTTTGCCTGGCTATTATAGCCACTCAGCTTCGTTGTATGCAGGCAAGTCTTCCTAGTCCATCAGGCCCAGTTAAGCTTTTGATGTTTTTACAGTGACTGTGTTTTGCTCCCTGGGTTTTGACAATTGCGTTTAAATTGTCAAACTTCTGTTTTTCACCCTGCCCACCTATCCTAACTACTTACCATTCTGTCACTGTGAAGAAACACTGTGATCAAGGCAACATACAAAAGAAAGCATTCAGTTGGGAACTTGACTACAATTTGAGAGGGTCAGTTCATGACCATCATGGTAAGGAGTATAACGGCAGGCAGTCAGGCATGGCACCAGGACAGTAGCTAAGAGCTTACCTCCTGATTTTCAGATGTCAAGCAGAGGGCAAGACTAGACCTGGCTTGGGCTTTTAAAACTTCCAAGGCCACCCAGAGTGATACACCTCCTTCAACAAGGCCACACCCTCTAATCCTTCCCATATAGTTCCACTAACTAGGGATCAAGCATTCAAACATAGGAGGCTGGGGCAGGGGAGGGTCATTGTCATTCAAACCAGCACACTTCCTGTAGACTCCAAACCCCAAAGAAGTGGATATGGTCTTTGTTCCTCCTCTCTTTCTTTCCCCTATTTCCATCCCAGCATCTAGGGAAGAAATGATCAGTAAATGCTTTCTGAAGAAGTAAATGAATGAATCCATTGATACCCCCAGGAAATAGAAAACTTCATATCAGCCATTCTAGGTATTTGTTTTGTTCGGTGGCAATGATCAGAGAATCTTAAGCAGTTGAAGACATGAGGGGTGGCAGTCCTTTAATGCAGTGTGAAATTGCCTTGATTTGGGACTGCCAAGAAAATGTAGGCTAACCTGTGCAGAGCAGCCAGGAGCTGGGCTATCAGGTCTGTGGTGCTCTAGTACGTGCCTTCCTTCATGTCTTTCTTGCATGACAGAGTCCGGCTGAGCAAGCACTGGGTAATAGCTGTTAACACCATGGTAGAAAGTCAGTGGCTGGATGAATAAGACACAGACTTGCTCTAGAAGCTTAAGAAATATATAACTATTTTTTTTTTTAACGGTGAGACCTCTGCAGATCAGTTTAGAGCCATCTCCTCCATTAAGGACTTTGCTTTGGTTCTATCCCCAGGTTATTCTAATTGTCCCTCTTTGATCTTAAGACTATGAATCTAGACAACAGTTGCTAATTGGGAGTATGATCTTCAGCCCAAGTGTATACCTAGACAAAATTCCAACAGAGAAGTCCTGTATGTCTTTATATAAAAGGGTTACTACAATGGCTTTAAGTGAGGAAGCATGGGGGCTCAGCACTTCATCACACACTGTAGATATCATGATTGTTTCTCCCACTTAGTTTACAGCTGCCCCACTTTCCTTCTGCAAATGGCAACTGGCCTTAGCCACACAGATAGGAACAGGAGCCTGTATACAAGGGCTGAAGCTCACAGTGGAATAGCTGAGGTTTGCAGTACCTGAAAATGCACAATTGGAAACAGAATCTGTTTCTCAATGAAAAGGAGGCAAAAAGAAGAAACAATAACGTGTACGAAGCCATAGCTGTTGAGTTGACTGAAATGGCCTTGAAGGAGTTGCCGTACATACGGGCTAGACATGAGAAATTCACAGCTCTACCACCATAGTGTGGTCTCGGGAGCTGAAGTGGAGGAGGAACGCTGGTCATGCTGTCTCTCCAAAGGCTCTAGAATGTAGAACTGTTAGATGTGCCATGCCGAATGTCCACACTGAAGAGAAACAAAACCTCACAGTGGGACACTTTAGCGACTGTCACCTCACACGATTTTTTTTTTTTTTTTTTTTTTGGTTTTTCGAGACAGGGTTTCTCTGTAGCTTTGGTGCCTGTTCTGGAACTAGCTCTTGTAGACCAGGCTGGTCTCGAACTCACAGAGATCCGCCTGCCTCTGCCTCCCGAGTGCTGGGATTAAAGGTGTGCGCCACCACCGCCCGGCCCTCACACAAATTTTTGAAAATTTTTTTCATTGTTATTTATACCACTTGACATATACATATTTGTAATTCAAGGGACATCAGGCTACCTTTCAAAGCCACATAACAAAGAAAAGCTAAAGCTGAACAGGAGGTAAGGGGGCTCCCCCAGCACTCTCACAGCTCTGCCCAGTTACCTCCAGATGGTCTAAGCCGGCATCCACTCTGATGGACACCCATTCGGATAACTGGTTCCATTAATCCATGTATGCACTATACTCATATAATAGGACCCAAAGACAGTAGGGGTTATTAATACCCACATCAAAATGGTGCATTCTGAGTATCAAGAAATAAGTTCTCTTTGTGTGCTTTTAAAAAGTTAAATGTCATTTTTTACCACATTATAGGAATAATTTTCATATATTCAGATTTTACCTTTACTCAAACCTTGAGCTATGGGGCATGGTGTTCCTCGAAATTCAATTCCCTCTCTTCCTTTAGACTTCAGTTTCCAAGAAATCCTCCCATGGGTGTAAAACCTTTGCTACTCTTAGTCACCACCCAAGCCTTCCTTAGTAGTTGATGTGTAGTAGACATCAGAGGATATTTGTTGAATGAATGATGTGTGGGAGATGGTAGCATTAAGTCTTTACATGAGGTTTCAACCACCATCAGAGACATCAGGGGGAGACCCAGGCAATCCAGGGAATGACCCACAGAATTCATGCCATGTGCAACATTCACGCCCAATGTTTCTGTCTTCTTAACCCTTTAGTGGATACAACAGATTGAAGGAGCAGAAGCTGCCCTGCACCAGAAGATGATGGAATTGGAAAGTGACATGGTAAGCGTAAAGAGGAAAGCTTTATACCATAACAGAAAAGGAACATCACCACTGCCATTTTTATCTGGCACCAGTGGAAGTTTGTAACTGCCCTACTGATCTGTGTCCAGACTTGAAGCATATTTCTCAGAAATAACTGATAACTTCAAGCTCTCTCCCCCAAAGCATGTCGTACATTGGCAACATTTATAAAACTAATGTTGAAAGACATTAAATTAGGTATATTCTCTCAGGCTGAATAATTTTTTTTCTGCTTTGAGTAATTAACAAAAAAAAAATTACAGGCTTGATGGGTATGTCTGGTTTTAAGAATCCATAAGCTATTTCACACCCCTCAGAACAGCTGCTGTCAGGAAAACATAGAAAGTGACAGTTGTCGGCAAAGAAGCAGAGAAGTTAGAACCCGGGGTACTGCCAAGGTATAAAATAATACAAATATAGAAAACAGATTGGGGATTGCTTTAAAAGTCCAACAGAATTATCACATCATCCAACAATACCAAAAAGAATGGAAACTGGGATGTGGCAGGTCAGTGTACACCTGCTCTCATAGTGATGTTATTCAGTCGCTAAGAGGTGAATGTAGCCAAAATACCTATTGATGATTAGATGGTTGAACACAGTATGGCATGCATTTGTGTGAGTTTAGTCTAAGCAAACAAACATCCGTAGTGTCTAGTGAAAGGTACAACGTGGATCAACAGGCATGAAACGAACTATCACAAAACGACAAACACTATCATTCCATGTGTATGAGCAACTAACGTCATAAAATTCATACAAAAGGAAGGCACAGTATGGTTGTCAGGGGTTGAGAGAAACAAAAAACAGGATTGTTAAAGGGGCATAGTTTCTCTTTTGCAAAATTAAAAAGTTATGGACATTGATTTCATAACAGCATGGGTGTATTTCACATACACCCATATACATAAAGTACACAAATATGCTCTTTAGTGATTAAAGTGTTAATTTTATTTCATGTGCATTTTAACACAATTTAAAGTGGCATAGCTCCAAACATAGGAATTAATAGGCTGTTAACTTGCAGCATTATCTTTAATCTTATAACAAGATGTCATTTAAAAGATTGTTGTTAAAACAAGGGTAGTTGGTACCTATCAAGTCATGAAATTCTATGATAACAATAATTTCTATTTTAGAGAACGTAACAGTTTTGGAGATCACAATGTCTGGTTCATAGTTCGTATTTTTACCAAGAAATTAAGATCTAGAGTGGAAGCACGTAAGAACTGCTTGTGATCAAAGTGACCATCGGAAGCCCCTTCAGTACTCAACTACTAATGTGGCAATAAGCCTTTACAGGGTGCTTTGGGCACCAGGACCCAGCCATGGTCAGGGAACCCCATGCAGCATTGCTGTAAGCGCTCAGAACTGAGCACAGCTGGGTTTTCAACCTCCAATTGCTAATTGGAGATTAAGAGTTCTTTTCTCTTCACTTAAGCACCCACAGAAGTTATTAACTTGCATATGGGAATATCTTGTATCTCAAAACAAAGCTTTAACTAATAATGGCACGATGGTCACACAGTGAGAGATGGACACCATCTGAGGATGCGTGAAGAAACTTCAGGTTTATGTCTTTCAGCTCACATGGGCTTTGCAACAGGGGCTAATAAATACTCATCAAAGGGCAGTGTTGTGGAATCACCCTAGCTCTTTAAAATGTCCTTCATCTTTTTGTTTATTGATTTGAAGAAGTTAAGTTTCTTTATTCTATACCATCCCCTTATTAAATTTTATGACATTCTTAGAAAAACATACTGTAACAATACACAACTCTCCTCTGTGTCCTCAGGGAACTGGTGCTAGAACCCCCTGGACAGACCAAAGTCCAAGTTCTTTATAAAATGCCACAGCTTTGCATATAACCTATACACAACTCTTATGAACCTTAAATCATTCCTACATTGTGATTATGGATCATTCCCATTTATAATGTAACTGCTTTATAAATACTTGTTATACTCCATGTTTCTAAGGGATGATCAAATCAAATGCCACTGTCAACAGATATTTCTTTCAAATACTTTCATCCCCAAAATACCAATCTCTCTGGGTATAAAACTGGAAGAAACAGAAAGCCAAGTGTACTACACAGATAGACTTATTACTTAACAACCATGCCAACAACTGTCCTTAATCACCCACTCTTAGTCTTTAGGAGCTCCTCACGTGGTTCCTTATTATGTCCTTTCTGCTTCTTGCTATTGATTTTCACATTCTCTGTATGAGGCTGTGAAAGCAAAACTAATTTCTTAGACGAGAACTACAGTTCTCTGAACACTAGTGATTTGTCTTGTGTGCTAGAGAAAACATTCATCTGTGCTGCTTTCATGTATCACTTCCTAATTAGCCGAGCATGCTCTCCTGATCTGTCAATGTGACCCTTCTTTATAGGAACAATTCTGCAAAATAAAAGGCTACCTGGAGGAAGAACTAGACTACAGAAAACAAGCTCTTGACCAGGCATATATGGTAGGTACCGTAAGTGGCCACACACTGCATGCTCATCACTCTATACAACAAACCTAAGATGTGCTATCTCATCCATTATTTCATGTAGTTGGGTACAAGCAGCATACATGCAGTTATTAATGGCTGCTTCAATTTTTGAACAGAAACCCTAAGATTGCAGCAGCTATACTATTCTTATATTTTACACATAATTTTAATTCATTCTTACAACAAATGTATACTGTTAAGTAATATTTAGATGAAAGACATACCGAATGCTAGTGTAGATCCAAGGGGATTTTACTGAATCAAGTATCATCATTTGATATTTGAATGTACAGAATAATAATGGATTTCATGTATGTTATGCATATTTTAATTGATTTATTTTTTAAAATAAGCATACAAATCACAGATAATCCTGTTAGTCCTAACTTACATATGAGGAAAAACAAGGTTTATAGACTAAAACCTTTGCTCAAGTTTGTAGACGGGTAAGCTGTAACATAGCCCTTCCTCCAGAAACCGTGGACTAATTTAGGCCCATAAAGCAGCCACAGTAAACAAGGCCATGGTGGTGAGCGGACTGTGCCTTTTTCTCCCCAGAGATGGTTGTACTTATAGAGGCTCACGACAGATTCCTTCCCTTCTACAAAATGCATACTGCACCAGCTCTTTTTCTCTCCTTATGCCCTACCCTCATTGGTTCTTAGTAATGAATCAGAAGACAAACCAGTAGAACATTTCAAAAACTTACTAATAGAGGTTTTTATAATGTTCTTATCACTCTGGGGGAAAAACTGTAACTCTGAATCCCTGTTTGTATCGAAGACGGCTTAGTCTGCCCTCTCCCAAATGAGTAAGAGACCCTGGTATCGTTGAATGGGAAAGCAAAAGAATGAGAATGGGCACTAATTAGAAAATAAAACAGCAATTTCTTTCCCCCCTACTCCTTATTGTTTTCCCCTTGTCTCTCCTGCCTTGAGAAAACAAATCAAGCTAGGCTTCTAAGGTAAACTGTTGAGACTTCATTCAGAATGCCATATTTAAATTTCAAAAGCAGTAGTAGAGAATCATCCCCTGTCGGGACTTGGAAACTCACTTCTGTCAGAATTATGGGTAAATAAGACTTAGGCAACTGTATTTGACATAGGTAGCACATACAGACACAAAGATTATATATATACATATACATATATACACATATATGTCAAAAGGCGAACTGAGAAAGACATTTGAGCAGCTATAAACCTCATTCTAGCGAAAAGAAGGGGACCATGAGCTGGGAAAATGGATCAGTGGTCAAATGCTTGTCACCCAAGCATGAAGATCTGATCCCAGCTCTGTTGTAAAAACCAGGCACAGTTATGGGTGCTACAGTTTCACTGCTAGGGAAGCCAACGCAATATTAATTAGTGAGCCGCAGGGTCTCTGAGATCCCCATGTCAATAGGTACTAATGCCAACCTCTGACCTACACACACACACACACACACACACACACACACGTGTGCATCCATGTGTATGTGTACTTACACACACATTTGCACATACACACCAGGAAAACCCCAAGATTCTAGGCCATTTTTGAATCATATTTCCTACTTTTTCAAGGAAAAAGCATAGAAACCATAAGACATCTTCAAGTACAGAGAACTAACATGTGACTAAGAGATGATGCTTTGTGTTTGAAACATCTCTTCAATTTCAAGTACTTGTTTTCTCCTTATACTTATTCCTGAGACCACAGCCACTGTGGCATAAGATTTCAACAAGCTTCAGGGTTTGTCAAGCAGGAAGGGGACAGAGCCCATTCCGGGCTACACTGGCAAAGGGAAGAAGATGTGGAGGTACAATCATTTTTACAGAGGGACTCCTAAAAACAAGGATCTAAACAAACAGGATCCCAAGAAAGAAAACGAACTTAGTTACAGAGCAGCCTGTGCATTGTGTGGGTGACGTTTGTGGTGTCTCATAAAGGGAATGGCCAGAAGGAAGCCAGGCAGGAGACACTCAGAAGCTTTAAAATCCTCTGAGTCTGAGGTACCATGTTCCTGACTCACCCATCCACACACACTCTCCCTGCATCACACCCAAATGCTCAGTCCCAAAGTCAGACTTCTCTGATTCTATTTGCCAGAGAATCCAGGAGCTAGAGGCTACGTTGTACAATGCTCTGCAGCAAGAGACTGTGATCAAGTTCGGTGAACTGTTAAGTGACAAGCAGCAGGAGGAGCTGCGGACGGCTGTTGAAAAGTTACGGCGACAGATGCTGAGGAAGAGCAGGGAGTACGACTGTCAGATCCTCCAGGAGAGGATGGAGCTCTTACAGCAAGCACACCAGGTGAGGATCAAGCCCTGCATCTCTGTAGGTCAATCCTGAGCACGTGGGACTTAGGAACAAGCACTCGATGTCAGAACAGGATAGCTCCAGTGACTGTCAGCAAATGAGATGAGTGACTCATCCCCACTATCACTCAATACACGGGGACAGGTTGCTAATAAAACTTGGTCTTGAGGAAAATGACATTTCAGAGGGGCTGCGTGTGGCTATCAGTTTTTAGAATGACTTTGTCACGGCTCTTCTAATCTGTCGGTGCCTGATTGCTCACCTGTGTGAGGAAACAGGGTAGTGGCTCTTCTGTACTTGTTCCTGTCAGTCACTGAGCCTGAGGCAAACATCTGGAAAGAGTGAAAAGCAGAGCCTGCCTCTTCATTCTCAGAACAAGCAGCAAGAGTAATAAAGCCTGGAGGCTGCTCTGTGAGGCCTGGCATTTGTTCAGTCGGGATCTGAAGGTTGTTGTTACCAGAGAGAGGCTCAGTGGTTAAAAGCACTGACTGCTTTTCCAAAGGACAAAGGTTCAATTTCTAGCACTCACATGATGGCTCATACCTGTCTGTAACTCCAGCTCTAAGGGCTCTGATGCCCCCTCTGACATCCTCAGACATCAGGTATGCAAGTGCTGAATAGACATACATGCAGGCAAATCACCCTATACATCAAAATACATTGTGAATAAAGTGCAGGCTGTACCTGAGTCATTTCTGCTCATCTTCATGAAAGCTCTAAGAGGTAAGTGTTCACATTATCTCAGTTTGAGAACAAAAGTATTCAAATGATTTATTCAAGACACTAAGAGGCAGAGCAAAATCACAGACCAGGTAAGCCAGCCCCTGCGACCTAGATGCTAACCATTGCACACTTCTGCCATGTGCTGCTTATAGCATTTATGACTTACATGCTCCATCCAGACCAGCAATCCAAGAATTAGGCACCCTTTACCAACTTTCAGCCAAAAATCTTTGGAATTCTTCATTTGTGTTGTGACTTGACCAATAAGCACCAACAGAGTCCTGTTCAGAGAGCAAACTCACGAGATTTTCAGAATTCATTGTGCCAGGTTGTAGTATTTTGGTCCTCAGCTGTGGCAATCTGGTGGAAGACATAGGAGGTACAGAACATGTGTTGAGGCTAAGGAGTCGAAATGGAATTGTAGTTATTTTATGATCCCACTAAGAGCAAAGCACGAAAGCCTGACAGCACAGATAGAAGCAGGGGCTGTGTGTTCCCCACACAGCAGAGCTCTCAAGTCATTTGTCCCAAAGATGACAAGCACATGTATATTTTTTATAGAAAGCCTTCAGGGTTAAAAGATTTGCCCAGTGGAAAGTTTCCGAAGCTTTTGGCAGTAGGTTATTTCGTGGGAATTTTTTGTTTGTCTCTTTGTTTCTCGCTTCTACTGGGGGATAAAGGGATCTTCTTCTCATATTCCTTACGTTGCAAAAGTGTCTAAGCAGGTTTAGCATATTGAGAGCTGTGTCTTGTAAGTACACATGTGTTTGTTTTAGCATGGACTTAGAGTTGTCTAAATTCGCGTATGATAAAATCCTGGTGTACCAGTTTGAATCGCTCTTTAATCTGTTAGCTAAGGTTCCTCTCTTGAAAGAATTCCATTCTCTATGGGAATTAGACTGAGTTGAGAGGATTCCCTGACATTTCCCCCTCTCTAACAAATGTTCACATTAAATGTACCGTTTCTAATTACTTCTTACTCTCCTCTCCCCTTTTAATCAGTAGCTTAATAGCAGAGTTATTCCAGAAGGCACTGGCCAGGATGTATCAAAGACACTACGATATAATTATGATGTGTAAATTCTAGAGGCAATTGATGGCCATTTATTAGGCATTTATGCTTAGATGTCTCCAAGATGAAAACAATACACATTCTTGTCCTTATCTCATCTCTCCTCTCCATCTGCTGGGTCAGTAGAATGGCTTTATTCAAAGTCACTCAGGGTGCAACACCTATGTCTTCTCTGTCCTCTCCCTCAGGGAATTTAGGTAGCACCACATCCAACAGACATGGACATGAGTATCCTTAGTCTATTTTGCTCACACTGTTACAGGCATTGACAGGATCTTTCATGATTAGAGTGGCATCCAGGTGCCCTGGTACTAACCTGACTCTGTCATCTATGCATGTTTTCAGACATTTCAGTGTATCTCCTAATGGTAGATTCAATGTGCTGGATATCTAGAGCACTCACCATGGACACTGCCCTCCTGAGCATTTGAAGACAGAGGTGATTAGCATAAGGAAAATAATTCTGGTGTATTTTGATAAATGGCATTAACAAAGGTCCAGGGGCCATGGAAATCACACTGTAGGAACTTCCTACTTTTCTCCCTTCCATTTTGTAAGTAAGCTCTGTTTTTTTTCCACCTTTCCTTATGGTAATTTCTTTCCCAAGGGCATCTGTGATTTCCCCTTTTGAAGTGGCTTAAGTCCTGTGTAGGTCTCCTGAGGCCCTTCATTAGCTGGTCATCCCTCCCTTAAGATGTGACTTGAGACACAGGAGTTCTTTCCAGTGCAAAGCCTAGTGTCACTTGTTCATGGTTTCCTATTCCTGAGCCTTTATTTGCCCATTTTTCCACCAAAAATGGCATTCAAATATTCTCATTTTTTCCTGTCCCTGCTAAATATCTACCACTTCCAGAATCCTCTTCTGGATGAACAAAGTGAACAAAACGTTCTTAAACCAATGCATTTTAAACCTTGCTTTGCAATCAGTAAGAGTCATGTACTAAGGGCCAGATGTGCACCAGATGCTGTGAATATGGCAGTTACTGAAGACATCAGATCTGCCATACAGATGGGAAAGGACAAAGCCACAGCACAAATGAACCATGCATGAACTATCTCTAAGGGAACCACTAAGTGCAGGGAATAAGCTTCGGCAGTGTCGATGGGTGCGTATGTAAGTCAGAAAGGATTAAACATGTTAGGCCAGGTAGACAGAGGGCACCTCTGAAGATTTATGAAAACCAGGGAACCTGCCACTCAAAGGTCCCAGCGTAGATGGAGACTGCACTTTAGTTCCCGGCTGCCCAGACCCAAATAATCACACAAAAACTATATTAAATACAACACTGCTTGGCCTATTAGCTCAGGCTTTTTATTAAGTAACTCTTACATCTTAAATTAACCAATTTCTATTCATCTATGTCTTACCATGAGGCTGTGGCCTACCGGTACTGTTCCAGCATCTATCTCCTTCAACAGCTACATGGTATCTCTTCAACTCCGCCTAATCTTTCTCTATATCTCTGTTCAGATTTCCCACCTTGTTTTGTTCTGCCCTGCCATTGGCTGAAGCAGCTTCTTTATTATTCTGCCCTGCCATAGACTGAAGCAGCTACTTTATTAACCAGTAGTAGTAAAACATATTCACAGCATACAGAGAGGAATCCCACATCATCTCAGTAAAGGAGCAAGTACTAAGCCCCGGTGTATACTCAAGAGCTACAGAAGAAATTGGTATGCCTGATGTGCAGAGTTGAGCTAAGAGGTAAAGCTGGAGACCATGAAGAATAAAGATCAGTATGACCTTGCAAGAATCCAGGTCTTAGTTTTATACTCAGCTAATGTTTCCTTTCTCCACCTCTAAGACACAGGATTGCTGTCATCTCTCTAACCTTATGAAGCTAAGAATAGTACTGGGGGTCTTATGCATGCTAGGCAGGTGCTATGCCACACCCAACCTGAGTAGTTCACATTTCAAGTTCATATTAGCTATATTTTGTTGATGTGGGAAAGACAGATTTTGACAGGATGTAGCATGAACCAAATGAGAGACAGGAAGAGCTAGTAATAAGTTGTCTCACCAGCCCCAATAAGGGACGAATGTGAGTTCATGTACTTGATAGTGAGAGATAGAAGGCAGTAAAGAGGGAAAAAGGAGTAGGGAGAGAGAGAGAGTAGGGAGAGAGAGAGAGAGAGAGAGAGAGAGAGAGAGAGAGAGAGAGAGACAGAGACAGAGAGAGAGAGAGACAGAGAGACAGAGAGACAGAGAGACAGAGAGAGAGAAGATATGAGAATATGTCTCACAATGTTTCCTCTTGATTGGATGACAAATAGCTGGGGAAAAAAAGAAACAAGCTTACAACATGTAATGAAGAATAGTGGATTCATCTACAGGGTGGAATGGTCTGTCTACAGACTAACACAGGAGATTGGTGACAGTGTTTTACATCTTTGCCACTTTTCACCTTTGTTTCTTAATTCTGTTACTCTCAGTTTTACAGCCCATCTTGTCAAAGAACATCCTAGCTCTTTGGAACCAGGACTTAGTTGATGCCTTAGCTGTATTCCTCAGTACACGTGGTACAGTCATAGACAGAAAGCAGTCGGTAAACACGGAGCTAAAGACTGAATAAGCGCTTCAGCACTTATGGATGTATGGTTTCCTGAATCAATATTTATATCTGTATACAGACACAGGCCAAGGAATTGTGTTCATAAAGAAGAGAGAAATGTCTGGCACATTTATTGTTCGGTTGTGTAGCCTTAGAGTATATGTTGTACCACTGGAGTGCATGCCAGCACATATCACACATATGCATATATTGGTGCTACCAGGCTCACCTGCATCTCCATCATTCATCAACATGCCGAGATAAGATAAAAACTAGAGCACAAGCCTCACCTCCTTTCTTTAACAGCAGGATTTCTCCCTCTTGGCAGTACTAAGACAGATCATCTACATCAAGCTGAATTCCTTGGGGTGGGATGATGTCTCTTGCATTGTGGGATATGTCTTAATGGCTTCTACTGCAACTAAGTTAAAAGAGCTGTTAAATATCTTATACACAGTTGTGACAATAAGAAATATTTACACAGTTACGCACTGGTGATAGTTACACACATTTGCTACTATACTAAAACATGAAATAATTATGCATTATAAAATAAGCATATCAAAAAGAATAAGCATACCAATGAACTTGAAAAATTATCAGACATTGCCAATTGCCATCCTCCAGGAGAGGGTGAAAATTTCCGCTAGTTGGCCCTTCTTAGAGAGGAGACTTGATTTCCATGTTAAAATATGTTTTCTTCTAGCTTCCATTTATTTCTCCTCATGCTGCATTATATATATATATATATATATATATATATATATATATATATATATATATATATTCAACCTAGTAGGCTTCCAGTTGAAGGGCCAGTTCACTGTATTAGCTCCTACAAACAGTGACCATTATATAGCAAGCTTGCTACACATCATAATGCACATGGGTACCAGAAGCCTTTAGATTGTCAAGAGAAACTGTGAAGACTCCTTTTGCTCCCAAACAGTTATCTATGTAATGCCATCATCCAATCTGGGTGGTCTCCCTGTGTGGATTGTGGTTACATAGGCTTTTCTGCATTTCTGACTGCTATGCTGTTTTGTTACAATTGCTTCATCCCCGGCTTATCAGCTTACTTCTGAGAAGTTGTATTAAAGCGTACTCTCACTGACATTTGAGAATTTGTCAATCATGTTTTGTGAGGAAATTCCGTCCCCAAACAGGGCTGAAGCAGGGAGACAAGGAAGACCAACAGCTTTCTGCTATTGCACAGTCGGTACCAGCCACTTCTACTGTACAGATAAGCAACCAGAATATCAATCCAAAGGGTTGACTAAAGCATCCCCTTCATGCTCATTAGTTCTGGGATGTACTGCTCTCTGACAAGGATGTTACATTCCCACACTTCCTATAAGCTCACATTCCCCAGGGCAAAAGTAATCTGGCCAAGTCCAGAGGCAGTGTGGTGGAAGGCACCCCACCCCTGCTAGGCCTCTGCAGGGGGAAAGAATGGGGTGGGTTGTTAGTACACTGTTATGGTCACAAAATTCTCAAAAGCCAATTAAAGCAAAAGTAAGGTTCACCTGTGCTCATGCACTCAGAAGTTCCTGTCCATGATCACATATGGCTCCTTACCTCGGGGCAGTTCATCATGGAAGAAGCAGGGGTGAAGAAAGTTGCTCATCTTGAGGCATTTGTAAAGCAAAGAGGGGATTGGGATCAAGTCCTCAATATCCTCATCACAAGAATGGCCGATGACCTAATGTCCTCCGAAAAGCCCTACCTCCTGTCAGCCATATGGGCTAATGACCATGCCTGTAACATGCATATTTTTTTGTGGGGGGAGGTGTTTAAGATCCAAACTAAAGCAGATAGAAAATACTCAGCTTAAAAATGTTAACAGTGACAATATTTTCCCAATACAAGTCTGGAGAAGCGTTGGGACGTGCATTTCCCAGTGGGTAGGGAAAAGTGCATTTGTGTTATTTCCATCGGCTGGCACTAATATCAGTGTTTTCACAGCAAACATTATGTTTTGTTTGGTGAACAATTTCCTCAACAGCCTAGCACCTAATAGTGTTTTCCCTAATTTATTCAGAGAATCCGTGACCTAGAGGATAAGACGGACATTCAGAAACGGCAGATAAAGGACTTGGAGGAAAAAGTACGTATTAAACTCCTTTGTTAATCTTAAAGTGCTGATTGTTTGACTTCTCTGCTATCTCTTTCTTCTCGGTTATTGGGTCTGGCACAGGCAGACATAGGTACGGGGAACGTGCTGCCCACCTTCAGTAGGATGCCAGGATTTGTGTTGGGGGAGGGGGTGCTGTCCCATCAGCAGTCTTAATATTTCCACCATGTGTAGTTTTGATTCCCTTCAGTCTGCCTTTCTCATCTTAATTTCAAATACTTTTTTTCCGTTACTCTGATTTGCTTTTTCTTTCAAACATATTTTAATACATTAAAAAAAATCAAACATACAAACATTTCCCATTATTTATAAAAATTCCCTTTCATCCCTGGGCTTCAGTTTCACTTTAACACTTAGTTCAGAAACTGTCTATAGAGTGAGTTCCAGGATGGCCAGGAATACATAGAGAAACCCTTGTCTTGAACCCACTTCCCCACAATATATATATATATATATATATATATATATATATATATATATATATATTTAAATTTTAAAAAAAAGAGAGAGAAATTTCTTTCAAGAGGTCCCGTGTTTGGTGAAACTAAAGAATAGTGTTGTAAAGAGGGCACGTGAAAACCATTGAGTTGTTGACAGAAGAAAAATGGCTCCATCTGGTGCAAAGGCCTGTCCTACCTGACAGGCCAGGGGCATTTTGCTGGGGAATTCAGAAAGAGAGCAGAGTTCTCTCCCTTGTACCTACCTCCCTGACTGGAAGTAGCTCCCCAAACCCCGGGGTTGAAATAGGCTGTTTGGCTGTAACTTCCATGGGATTCAAGAAGACTACAGTAAAACATCTGTCATTCCTGAGACTATGGCTAGAACTGAGCTCCTCCAAAAATGCATGTATCCTGGTCCATATATGTGAGGTCAGAAGTTAGTCCAGTCTGGAAGCCATATCCCTGGGCACTCACATTCATAGATGGTGAGCTTCCGCTTCTGATGTCACCTTGGGTAAGTGACTACAAACACGCCTTTTGTATCCATAAAATGGCAGTGACAAAACCCAAACTGACTTCCTCTGATGGGTTCCGTAAGGATGAAGTCACATATGAAACTTCTTCTTCTGATTTTTTCTGAATTTTTCCCATCCTTGAAGTACACATCCTCCTTAGAATTTTATATCAGAACGTCCCTCATTTCAAACCATTCAGTTCTTCAGGACTGAGTGAGGCCACAGTGAGTTACAGTGATCCAAGCGCTGCATGCAGTTTCCTTGCAGTTGGTGGAAAGCTCCACGGAAGACAAGGGCTGCTCCCTGCATTCCTGCGTGTTGGAGAGCACACCTTGTGTCGTCTGTTTCTGACATTTTGGAGTGGCCCAGGCTGGTCTGCCTTGGTATTAATCCCCTTGTTCTGACTCAAACAGGAAGATACAGTTGAGGAAATTCTGTGAAGAAATTTTGGGGTGCTATTCATCCCCTTCAAGGGAGGCTTCCAAAAGTGGAGAGATTGGGTTGCCACTCCAGCACCTACCTAAATAAATCCTGTGGAAATTTGGGGAGAAAAGGAACTAAGACTGTATCAGCTGTCAGAATTTAATGAGGATGTTTCTCTACCATTTTGTCCCATAATATTTATAGACCTGAACTTCCTAGTCATCTTTGATAATGAAGTAATGCAGCAATTAGTGTTGAATATTGTCTTAAGGTAGAGAACTGAGCTACTTAAATAACAAGCTGGTTGACTCTTAGGAGATGAGGTTCACACTGGGTATCCTGCTCACGTGACCTCACTCCCTCCTGCCTTCCAGCCTACTGAAACAGCTAACAGTAGTGCACTCTTCGGTTTCCCCTTGCAATCCTTGAAAGCCTACTCAGAGTGCACACCGTGTGGGGCTGGTCTAGGGCGGGTTATTTCCATGCATGCAGTTGGTGTAAATCAGGAGATATCAACGAACCAAGCAAAACAGCCTCCCCTGCACACAGCGCTCACATGACCAAAGTGCTTCCAATGTTGTGGTTTCCTGTGCTTTTTGTAAGTATCCATGGGGGAGACACAGCAGATGCTATGGTCCTCTTAATAAGCACGAATCTCTGATTACAGTTCTGAAACACCCTCGCATCCCTGAAAGAGAGAGACTATGCATACAGGAAAGTACAAAGCTCTCATTGGGCTCCAAGACGGTATGGGGTTAGACTGATCCTTTACTAACCCTACACTTAGTTTTTCTCCTGTGTGAAATTTAGAGTCTAAAGCCTAGAACAATTGTAGGTGAGAATCCCCTGACACTAAAATGGATGGCAATAGGTGAATACAGGGTGGTTTGGGTTTGTTTTTAGGAGGAAATATGGAAAGCTGAGGTTTTGTGCTACCTGAATGCTGATGGCAGCTCAGATTTACATAATCTCCTTCTTTTTCTTCTGCAGTTTCTGTTTCTATTCTTGTTCTTCTCTCTTGCCTTCATTCTATGGCCTTGATGTCAAGGTGCCTCTTAAAGGTAAGACTCCTTTTAACTCAGCACCGTGGCTCTAAGAGGTGGCAGATAAGAAGGAGGTTACGGGTTGTTATCGGACCACATGTCCTTTCTAAACCAAACAGTTTATTAGTTAGCCACAAAATGGGAAATGGGTCCAATGCAGGTTGACTGTTTTTAAAACTTAAAGTTGTATGGTGTAAAACTGATGTTTTCAGTTTAGTTGCAGTACCTTAAGAAGTCACAAAGTCTGCGAATCTTAGTGTTCTCATTGTGACTGTATATAACCCAGGAGTTGTGTGCCTGTATCTACCACATGAGGAAACATCACTGGGCCTTTAGTATTCCTCCAATGCCGATTTCAAGACTCAGAGAAACCGATTATGAACACAATTGCAACTCTGTCCCGATCTTTCCACATCAGAAGTCAGGAAAGCATGATATTAAGTGAACCTGGATCTTGTTTTAAAACAAGATTTTTCAGCATTAATTCAAGAAAAAAATGCAGTCATGTTATGGTTATTACCAAACTGGCATCTGATGAGAATGCACCTCGGTCATTCTAGCTTGTGGTTCTTGGTACTGAAAATAACAGGCACAGAAGCCTTATTGTGCACTTCATGAGCCAGGCCACTTGAGCTGATAGAGTTGACGGGAGGTGGAAATGATAGAGAGCAGGGACTGGTCTGCATCTCACCGGATAGCAGGTGGTTCTGATGTCCAATCAGCAATGGAAACCACAAATCTCAATACTACTGTTTACAAAGGACCATTCTAAATATACTTCCATGGACCACTTCGACTTTTATTATTCTGTGAAATTACATTATACAGAGTTCCCCTCTAGGCTTCATATTAGTTATTATTCTTCTAGCATGTAGAAAGATAGAAGAGAGATCTTTCCCTCTCCATGAATGTCAACCTCAGTGCCTCCCTGTGAAACAAGCAAGTAACGCTTTAGCATGACCTGAAGTGGAGAGAGTGAAACAAAGGGGCCTAGAAAGATGGTGTCCTTTGGTTGTCCATCCTCCGGCTGTATTTCTTCTTCCAAAAGGTTTTCTTTATAGTCTGAAAACTATTTTTTCTCTGTGGTTTCTGCTAAGAGTTTGGGTATGGGGGACACTCAAGATTGGCTATGTGCTTCAAAGTAGCACATAACTGACACTTAGTCAGTCTCTCTAGACTGAAGGTCTAGTGTGGAAATACAATAGCAAATGAGTGTGATAACAACTCTAGTCAGTATAAAATGTATGCAGGCAAAATGACAGTGGTTGAGACTTACCGACGTCAATTATAGTGTGAATTCTGCCTGTGATAAGTGTGACAGTAGGCAACTTATTTAACCTATGTGACTCTTTAAATATTTACCCATAGCATGGTGATGTGTTGAGAGAATTGAATGTTGCTGCACATGAAAAATACTTACCAAATTGCCTGCAAAATAATTAAATAATTGCAATTCTTAGCTAGCTACTATTACTTTTCAAGTTAGTTATCACATTCATTAATTTTTGTATTATGAATATGGAAGTGTAACTTTCAGTTATTTCTAACCAAACATAACATAAATCCAAACAAAAAGTTTCTTCTTCAAAAAGTAATCTTATCTTGATTAACTTTTGGAAAGCCAACACTACTGAAAACTGAATGATGTCATTTGTGTCTACAAGGCAATTTAGATAAGGACAGAGAGAAGACAAGTGATCATATTGTTCACAGATAGTAAAAGCATACTGCAGATAATTTTTATATACTAAATCAATAATTCTGGTCATAAGCCTAAAACTAACTTACATATAAAGACTTACATTGTTTAGAGAAAGTGATTTATGGTCATACATATTTTCTTTGAGCGATACTGTAAGTGATCTTGGGTAAATTCTAAAAATACATTATCCTAGCATTTACTTCACCCCGATTTCAATCTTTAGTCTCAGCTGAAATGGGGTACTGGGAGTCATAACCATATTTTTCTCTAGCACTAATAAAAGTCCTGTAAAATGAAGGCTGTTCTCTTATTATACCTTATTACTTTGTAGATCTTCACTTCCATAGAAAACTACCCAGACCGGGTGATTTACAAATATTAGAGTTATTTTTCACAGTTTGGAGATTAAGGAGTCTACACCCAGTCATTGTCAGGGTCTACATCTGATGAAGACTCAGCTTCTGCTTCCCAGATGACACATTGCTATGTGTTCTGGAAGAGACACTATGTCCTCATAGAAGAGAAGAAACAAAATGACATAAAGAACTTGCTCAGTTCCCTCAGGCCTTTTCTGGGATAAAAATCCAGTTCATGATGGGGTCACCTCCCATGTCAGTAGAGAAAGCCTCTACCCTCTGGCTTCAATTAGGACTCGTTCAATATTGTATGTTCTCACATTTATACTCCCATGAATCAGTTGCTTAACAATTCCCAATGCCGTTTTCTTTATTAGTAAAACAGAGATAGCAGTGGATATCTTTCATTGAATTCCACATGAATTTACTGAATGATAAATTGCATTGGCGTTCTGAAGGAGTGGAAAGTGCAGGAGCTGTCCCTGGGTTTCCCAATGGGGTGGCTGGTCGAATGGACGTGTCTTTAAGATATTAATTACAGTCTTTGACAAATGAGAGCTGCTGAAAGAGAGGCAGTTTTCTTTGAGGGTATGATCCAGGGTAGGTCAATGACATTCCCATGGAAAGTCACCATCCAAGAGCAGGACAAATTGGACTCTGTGGGTTTAAAAAAGTACTTGAAAACAAAAGTCAGGTAGGCAACAGAGTTGGCATGGAAGGATGGAGTTGGCATGGAGCTGGAAGATTAAGATTTTCATACAATATATTTTGATAATATTCACTTTAAATAATCAATAAAATATTATTTGAAGATATTAAAGTCACAAATCAGAGGTGACATGCTCTTGGTTCAGAGCCTGGTGGCATGGCGGGTTTCAGAATGATAGTGGCAAGCAGTGTGCCTCAGAGAAGGAAGGTAAAAGTCAGCCTCTGTAAGGACTCGCTTAAAAGAATCTCTGATCCACAGTGTGATTCTGGATAATTGAGGTTGAATGCCACTCACTGGCATCACAATAGCAATAATAATTTCTTTTAAAGATACTCCTTAATTTATAAAAATGTAAAATCCTAAGAAATGATTATAAACTAATTGGTTTTAAAAACTAACACATTCTAACTACAAGCATTATCTAGCTAACTCTAATAGGCAGAAACAATAGCCTATTGTGGCAGATAGCTACAGACCCAACACTGGGACCGTGAGGACAGAAAGATTATGAGTACAAGGCCAGCCATGGCCAAAATTAAACAGAAAAGAAATGAAAATGATATATGGCTATGATCCAGAATATATGATGGAATTTCTCATAGAATATAAACTGAAAGCTTACAAGTAAATGCCTTTGAAAGGGAATATACTTATTTTATGTGTAAAGATACATAAACATCTCTCTAAAACATTGTTGTTTAGGTTTGGATGAGATTTTTTTCCCCAGGAAGTAAAGAATGTTATTCTTTTTTTAAAAACAATATTATTGTATCTATCTTATATGCATGAGTATTTTGCCTGCATGTGCATCTGTGCACCATATGTGTGCAGTGTTCACAGAAGCCAGAAGAGGGCATTGGGTCTCCTGAAACTGTTACAGGTGGTTGTGAGCCACCACCACATGAGTGCTGGGAATGAAATCAGAGTCTTCTGCAAAAACAACCAGTGAGTCATCTCTCTGGCCCCGAGGATGCAGCTAAGCTCTTGTGGTGGTGGCAGTGTGTAAATGTGAACTGAGTCTCATCTTTTCAGTTCAGTCTCATTTCCTTTCCTCATCCTTCAAATAATTCTTCAATATAGTCCCCCACTTCCCGTTCACTTCTAGTACCTGAAATTCTCGCCAAGTTTAGAACTTCCATCTCATATTTGATTTAATCTCATGTCTTTTCTTATCCTATCTTAGCAAGGTAAGATACCCCAAAGAGGAACTGGTTCATGATTTGGCTGTAGCTCTCATGCCTTCCTTCCATCCATGGGGCTCAGACTGCTTCTGAGTGATTGTCACAATTTCCCTGACTGTGATTGACTAGGTCTTTGAAGTTTTTTCTTGGCAAACTGACCAAAGACTGGCCATCCTGAGAGTGTGCAGCAAACATGCATGAGCTCTTCAGAGGGTCACTCCGAGAATGTCCAGTGTCCTAGTCTCAGCCTATCTGAGGCCCAACCTTCTCCAGTGTTGTTCTAGCTCCCATCAGTGGCTCTAGCCCACAGCTTCTTGCTGGGGAGGTCATGAAGCATAAGCAGAGATAATAACACTTCTGCCCCCCGTCTCTACTCTGTCATCCCACTCCAATTCTCTCCTCTGAGAAACAAAAGAAGAGAAAGAAGTATGTGTACAGAAGACAGGTCTCTGCCTGTGCACACATCACCAAACTTTCAATGCCTCTTGGCAATGCCCCATCCCCCCAGTGTATTCTCCTTCATTATTTGTCAATTTAGTCATTCGTTTGTTTATTTCATATGTATGTAGAGGTCACATTGATGAGGCAAAGTCTCTCTTCTGCCACTGTACTATGTACTCCAGCCTAGGAGATCTATAGGATTCCAGATAATTCTCCTGTCTCCACCTCCCATATCATTATAGAAGTGCTGGATTTACATTTATATATACAATAACATCTAGCTTTTTGTGGGTTCTGGGGATCCAAACTTGGGTCATCAGGCTTATGCAGCAAGTACTTTTACCTGCCTGCCCATCTTCTGTGTCCTCTCTCATCATAACCTCATCCCCTCATTCATTGAATGCCTTTGCCATAGCCTACTCGGTGACTACACTAACCATCCTAATCTAAACCTTTAGAGTGAAATATTTACAGATACATCTATATCTAACTTATACCTGCAGCAAGAGTTTGTCTGTTTAATGTGCCTCCACGTGGTGATTTGAAAGCGTGATTGAGAAACAAACACCTCCTGATCTGTCAGTTTGGACCTTGCTCAACATTTCTGGGGCAGTAGCATAATCTTTCTACAGAGTCAATATTTTCATTATTTATTTAGATTAAAAGTGCCGCTTAAGCAAGCTGATTAGCTTGTTGCAATAACAAAGAATTTTTTTTCTCTATCCATGTCATTCAGAGTGAAGGCCTGTCCTTAAGCAAGGCACGGTAGCATGTCCTCTTCTGCCATCTCTGGATGTCATTGGAAGAGAGGACATTATAAAGGAGAGTTCTATTTAAGTGAAAATCCAGACAGTAATACGAAGCTCAGGGAGAGAGCCCTGTGGCCACAGTTCGCTTTCAGGGACAATTCAGAGTCTGTACTGCAGAGTCCTCAGCAAGTTCTTCCACAACCTCTGGGGTGAGAAACCTTGCCAGCGGTTGTAGTTGTACAACAGCAAGCGTGACATAAAAATAAATCACAGAAAGTTGTAGAGAGCATAACAGTATCTGGCAGTAATAAGAGCTAACATATCCAGGAGGCACTAACTATAAAAACTGTTATTACTTTGTATGTAACTTATCTCAATAAATCATGGAATAAATCATTCTTTTTTTCTCTCTTAAAGCAACTAAGCCTAGAGATATTATATGATTTCCCAAAAGGCATCCAGCTCAAAACATAGACAAGAATAATAATATTTTTATCTTTATTTTTAAAAGTATGCTTTGGTTCTGGTGCCAGAAATTGACCAAAAGTTGTCTTGCCTAAGAGTTTGCTTTTTTTCTTACTTAGCTGTTAACATAAATGATGGTTGGTAAATTATTTCCCTCTGTCTTACAGAAAATTCAAGAACACAGATCATACTCCCAGAAGGCATATGCTTTTAAATCTTCAAAGATGGCAAAATTGTTTACACCGATGTAAGGGAAATCAAAAGCTAAGAACTACCCTGTAGCCAAGACTGTGTGCTTTAAAGCCATTATTCAAGGTTTCTTACTTGACAGTTTATAATGACCCTGTTGAAAAATCTACATTATATGCTGCATTTAATGAAACGTGTGTATGTTGAACCAGAAGAAGAGAACTATAAACATATATTATGTGAAGGAAAAATTCAGCAGTGGAACCAGTTTCAGCAGATCAAGAGAAGACGTGTCTTGGGCATGGAACCAAAGTTACAATGAAACATTCAACTCCTGCTGTGCAGGGGGGGTCATTTTAATGTAACACCACACCCCATGGAAACACTATTCCTGAAAATAAACATCATTTTAAAAAAACAAAACAAACATAAGAAAAAAATCGAGGGTGGGTGGGGAATGAAGCACGAGGAATACCTATGAGGAGCTATTTACAATAAAAGGTTTCATTTGAAAAGTCTGGTTTGTTACTCCAAGGATTTGCTTTTCTGTCCTTATGATTGTTCTAAACTCAGGAACAGAGACATCTGTGATACAGATGGAAGAAAAACACTCTCCATTTTGTTTCTCCTAAAGGTGGAATTGGGGATCAGAAGCGGATCCCAGTTACGCTACAAGCGACCAAGTCAAGTGACTCTGGGGTGTGTAACATGGGATGCGAACGGAAATCTGATGCTGTCTGGCATCACACACCTGTGTTTCTCCACTGTGGATGGACTGGTCTCATCCATATTGAAAATGATGAAGATTATACCCACGAGTCACAAACTCCCCGACTTAGCTCTGTTTAGAGCATCAAGAGCTATAGGGAACTAGGGCCAGAGAGCTCCTCTGCATCCTCCAGTTTCAAGTTCAAATTGCCTGCAGATGAATACGCTCTCCGACTGGGGTGACATCGTAGAGGTGATAAGTCAAATACCAACAGTCGCATTTGCCAGAGAGCTGTGGATATTGAGTATCCTGCTATACCCAGAACAATCTGAACTCTTGTCATTTAGAACAATAACATTATTTTCTGAGCTAGCTAACAGCGACACCCTGGGTCTACTTTTCTCGAGAGAGGGCACGCGTTACTGACACTGCGGTTCTCTACCACAGGCAGATAGAAGACTCGTACTTCTCCTAAGTTATGTATTACCGAGTCTTGGATTCAGCACTGACAGTAAATATATGTTCCTGAAAGGCTAATTTTACACCTCATTTACTATAGAAAACAAGACAACCTCAAGTTTTCAAATAATCAAAATTTTCTTTCTGGGGCTAGGATTTTCACACATAGAGAATGTGTGTAGGGAGCCAGAAACTCTTTCTATGAAATGCTACACAAATACTTCCATATGGGAATTGAGCATATTCTCCCTCAGTTGTAGCGCTGGCATTTTCAAAGCCAGAACAACTGACAACTCTACAAGCCAAACAGAATGCCGGGGTCCCACATTTCTGTCCTTGTTTTGAATGCTTACCCAAGAATTTGGCCCAGTCACTGAACCTCTTTGTGCCTCACTTTCCTCGTTTGTAGAATGAGGGTTAAATGCTCTTTTTCATAAGGTTTCATTTGCCATTCTGGAACAAGAGGTGCTTAAAGTAGCACAACGTGCTTTGTAACTGTTATAAATGCTATAGTGTTTGATTTCCCTGTATAATGAAATAGTTATTGAATTTGGTTCAAACAGCATAGCATTACTGAAGCTTTCCCATCAAGCTACCTAAGACACTACTAGCAATAAATTGTGAGATTCAAAACCATGGTGAATCATCTATAGCAAATAGATTGACTCGTACGATGTCATTTCAGTGCTAAGCAACTCCTATGCTCTCCTGGTTACATAAACACGAATCAAACAAGACCCGTCATCATCACAGGAGAGCCAACCACGCAATCAAGGGTTGGCAAGAACAACTGAGAAATCTGAATATTTCTTTCAAGGAATGCCAGACGATGTGTCTTGGGGCAAACACAAAAATCAGAACTATCCCGTGAACTCTTTGTGCCGCTAAGGTAAGTTCCAGGTCAAATGCAATTAGCAGGTTCATTGTGCAGTTGACGTGAAACAGGGTACTTCTACTGTGCCTGCTACCCAGATAACTTTCGGTCATGTATACAAATATACAAATGACTTTTATTTTTTACCTCTTTAATGATATTTCATCTACCATTATGGGGCCCACTTGAAAAAAATCCCTACTTAATCTGCTCCAAGCACATCCTCCTTCTCTCCTATTGGCTTTCCCTAGCAAGAGCCCGATGGTAAATTTTAATACCAGAGAACTACATCTAAATTACTATGAATGTTAATAAGAGTCCATACCTGCTTCCCCACTGTTATTTGAATTGTGTCAATCCCATACTGAACTGTCTGAGAGCAGCAGCTGATTGTCTCTAAAACTTGTGTGTGTGTGTGTGTGTGTGTGTGTATGTGTTGGGTGAGATTTTTTTCTGTTTAATATCCAGAATACTAAGGAAATTTCTCTAGGCTGTAAGCTAAATGGTGATATCGTTATCAGGTTTGGGTTATGTCTTCAAAATGAATGTTCTACTGTTTAGACTAGGGAAGTTTAAATATTTTGACAGATCCCATCCGCATCTACAATTACAGTGGTGTTGAGAAAACTGTGGATGTGTGTTCTGCTCATTCGCAGGTTAATGAAAATGGAATGCTTCCTTGCATAAGAATAGACAAAAATGTAACTTGAGTAATAGGGAGCTCTGCTATGAATTTCTTATTTTCTTCCAAATATATAATTCCCACTCAATTCTTTTAATTTCTGTATCTGTTCCATCCAGATACACTTGCCCAGAGATTTGGGGAAAATTAGCACAGTGAGAGTTCACTTACCTATGTTCTCTTAGCCGAGTATGCATCTCTTGAAACCGACTGAGTAGTTCAAGAGAAGCAAAAGCTCCCATATAGCACCATCAGGATAGTGAAACGTCCTTGAGTGAGAAGAAATGCACAGACTCATTCTGAGAAGCGTTCTACAAAACCCTGTCATCAACTTCACCTTCTCCTTTTCAATGCCATCTAACTTCTATTCCAGGTGAAGAATTAAACTAGTAATAATCCTGTTTGACTTAGGTCATCTCACTTAAACTGCGGCTAAAAGGAAGGTTTTAAGAATGAAAGAATACACTTCACTTTGGTTTTTTTTTTCTTCAATCTAGAAGTAACTTCTTATGGATGGATATGGTTCCTCCCAATATGGGAGGTATTGTCATCACTGGGGTCAGGAAGGGTCTCCACTTGCCATAGAAGAAATAAAATTTGCCAAATCATTTGTGCTGCAGTATTTTATTTCAACCTGTTTATTTTTTATTATTTACTTTAAACAAACCTTGCCCAATTTTTATTCTGCCTATGTATTGTTAACTTTTTCTATAAACACACTGTAAAATGTGTATGCTCCAATCTTCAATGGAATTGATAAGCACCTTATTTTAAAATGCTTACTGTTTTAACTTGCCTGGATTTTCATAGAAACTGTAAAAAGAATATCTGTTGGTTATGTGTTGATATTTAAATAACCAGACCATCTCTGCAATGTTACATCAAAGTAGATGATCAATGTACTCTATATTAAACATATTGTTGTGTTCTTTTTATCTATCAAAGAGTGGAGTTGAACACACACACACGTGTGTGTGTGTGTGTGTGTGTGTGTACTGGAATAAGGATTGTAGGAATCAATGATGTCATTTAGGAATTACGTTGCTTTTGTGATAATTTAACTGCCCTTTCCCCCCCCCCTTTCCTCACCTCCCTCCTTTTATTTTATTTTTCACGGTGGTGCTAGAAGTTGAGCCCAGGTGCCTGAGTGTTCTAGACAGCACAGAGCCATATCTCACCAGATCCTTGCCCTGGTAACATAACAGCCTTTAGGGATTCAGTTTGATCTACCATGTGGAAAAAATAACTTTTGAATTACTTCAGTAATGTAAGTAGATCTTTTTGTTTGTTTGTTTGTTTTTTTGTTTTGTTTTGCTTTTTTTTCTGAGACAGGGTTTTTCTGTGTAGCCTTGGTAGTCTTGGAACTTGATTTGTAGACCAGGATGACCTCGAACTCACAGAGATCCACCTGCCTATGCTTCCCGAGTGCTGGGATTAAAGGCGTGCTCCATCATCCAGCGTGGAAGTAGATCTTAGATGACTGTTTATGCCATGAGCTACTGCTTCCAGGATGGAGTCACACCAGTCTTCCCATGGACTTCTGGTCTAGATGGGAAAAGGGGCATAGGAGAAAGATCTCCTTTTTCCTGACTACTTTATAATTCCCACATAGAAAACTGCCTAGAGGGTGGATTCCAGACATATCTACAAAAAGACTCCGCATGATGGGAGAATGGGGTTGGTCCTCAGGATGCCTCTTCAAGGACCGAATTCGATTATACCATTTCAGAGCTGAGCAGGGCAGGTTCCAGTCCATCCCTGACTTTAGTAGTTGAGTTCTTCCTACATAAAATCTTCTATTGCTTGGAGAGCCTGAGTCCAATTCTTCACTAGAATTTTAAAAGATATATGTAAAGGGGCAGTACAGGAAAACGGATTATAATTTACTACATTCAATCTAATGTGTCAAACCCAGAGGTACAAATGACTGACTTAATGAGGGGTTCTGGTTCTATTTTGCTTTTTTTGGACCAAAATCTTTACACTCATCGTATTTCCATTTTTGCTATATACAGTTCTACAGGGTGGCTGTGGAACAGGCAAACAATGTAAAGTCCTCTTTGCCCACAATGAAGACTCTGATTACTTACTAAAGAATGAATGATCTAATTTTCTAATCAGAAGCAAATCCAGAACCTGTTAGAAACTGCAGCCACTTAAGTTTGACAGACACCTTACAAAATGTGCCTATTTACCCTAATAACTGTACCATCTCCCCACAGTAAGGCAGATCAACATCCAAACACTTATAAATATGAAATGTACATATTCACACATTTGTATTCAGTACCCAGTATGATGGTGTGGGCATTAACAGATATGTACTTCAGATCTGAACAGAGGCTCTAAAGAAGATGCTTTTCTGATGTTGCTAGGCAACTTGGTTTTGTTTGGCGTATGGTGTCTATACTCACCCTTCTTTGGTTGCTTCTCTTGGCTCTGCTGATCCACCTTCCACCCATTACCACTATTTCCTGTTGCCTGTGACTTTTCAATGACCCGCCCCCCCCCCGCCAAGCCAGACATTTTTGTTCCTGGAATCTCAAGAAAAACAACCCCAGTGCAGTTTACAGTATTAATATCAAAGGTCCTATGGCTTTATCAACTGAACTTACATCTCAAGAAGCTTTTGTGCATGATCTAACCTGCGGTGTCTAAATCTGTGGGGACTTGAGTCTAGAGCAAATAGGTTTGACTCCACAGTTCCTCCCTCATGTGTCTACTGAGTTAGTGTAGCCAGAGGGCCTGTTTCCAAAGCATTCCCACGGTCACCTTCATTAATTCATTAGTCAGGGTGTTTCTTGTCTCATCGCATGACTCTGTGGGCTGCTTCACTGCTGACTGATGAGAGACAGAACTTGACTGGTTGCAGTAGAGTGATTATCTGAAGTTCACGGGACATGTCCATGTACTGTATGTATCACCACAGAGGCAGGAATCCATTTATTGTATGTAAAGTTTTATGAATAGTTATTTTAAAATTTATGTATTTAATATAGCAATCAATGAACTTTGGTGTTTTAGTTTCTATGAAAAATAAAACAAACTGCATTTTTAAGAAAAACATTTAGTTTGTATTCTGCCTGATTCTTTTCTAAAAATTATAACTCAGCTCTTAACCTTTTTATAAAAGCAGGGTGAGATAAATTAAGATGAACAGCATATGTTTGTGAAATAAGTTCAACATCAAGAATAAGAAGCATGTATCTTCACTTGTCGCTCTTTTGAAACCTCCGATTTATGTTGTCTTTGCCACAGGCACACTTAAGAGGAGACCAAGGAAGGATTTACAGACGTCTGAAAAGAGCTAAGGTTCTTAGCATCCCCTTTCAGATGACTGTACCAGGCGCTTGCTACCCTCATCCTAATCTTGCTTCCTTATTCCTAGCCCTATATCCCCACCCTCTGCTTTGGAGAGATACCAGACGACACAGTACCTAGAGCAGGTATGTTCTATACGAGCTTCTACATGGGTCAAAGTCTATGTTCTAGAAGCTGTGGGTGAAATGTCATGGAATTTGCAAGCTGATGCGGTGAAAAGCCATGGCAGGTTTGAGGGTCTGGTTAGTGCACAGGCTTTGAGTCAAATTCCTGCTCTAGACTTTACTTATGCTCGTCCTGGCCAGGAATTCTCTCCCATTTCCCCCTTACCTACATAAGTCTTACAATTCAAGATATACCTTAGCCATCACCTTCTTTAAGAACTGAATGAATATGTTTTTTAACATTTGTTGAGGCCAGAATCCTTATAGATACATGAGAACAGTGTACAGAAGACAGAGAAGGAAGGGGTGGTAGTAAGAGAAGGAATGAGGGGAGAGAAAGGACAGAAAAAGACATGAATCTGGTCAAAATTGTCTTTATGAAACTCAGCAATGTGTTCAATGAATATGAATCAGTAAGGAAGTTTGAAAACACAAATTTGGATAGAATAACCTTTATGTTTCCCCAGTGCTGTCCATTGCAGTTTCCCACAGAAAGTTACTGGGCTTGTGCTTTCTTACTCAATTCCCTAATTAAGCCTAGGGGCTGTTTTAAGCTACCACACCTTTGCAACTAGGATAGGCCCTTGTCCTGAACAGGATCTCACTAAATCACTCCCGTTCTGTTGCTTTCTGTATTGAACTGTCTAGGGAGAGTTAACATACCATTTGGGTAATTGGAGAAAGGCTTCCTGAAAGAGGAGAGAGCTAAACCAGGATGTTTTATGGAAATAAACGGGCTTTGGTTTGTTTTGTTAGGCTCTTCTTTCCTTCTTTTCTATCCTTCCTCTTCTCCTTTTCTTGCTTTGCCATCTTGTGCCTCTGAAAAGTTTTGTTTTGTTTTTTCATGAACCAGAAGATATTCCCAAAACACGTGCAGATAAACTACCATTCTGTATCGTGAGTCTGTTCCTTCTGGGTTCTATAGTGTGCCCTATGCCTTCTCCTTCTGGGTTCTATACTGTGCTGTATGCCTGTTCCTTCTGGGTACTATACTGTGCCCTATGCCTGCTCCTTCCGAATGGCTGTCCTCCCGGTTTCTATTCTTTTGTATTCTACTCTCTGGACACCAGAGGGAGCATTTGTCCAGGAAAAACATGCACCCAAAGAACTAAAGTTGACCTTTTGTGGTATTTTGTGGGGTTTGTTTTGTATTTTTTTCTTTCCCACATACATCTGAAGTGACAGCCTAATATCAAGTGTTGAGTGCCCACTCTTCTACAATGGTTTCACCATCCCAATTTGCAGCCGTGAAGGAGGAGTTCAGTTGCTGTCTTCACTCCGGCAACACAAAGACCCAAGGAACCTGGTGACCAATTGCACACCTTCCAAATACCCCAGACTTGCTCCAAACACAGACAAAGGGGGTCAAGGCAGTTCACCAGAGTCACTCCCCAAGTTTCTGGCTCTGAAATAAACTCCCCCAGGAAACAGACAGGAACAGCATGTTATTGTGTCTAGGATTCTCATACTATGGGAGAAACTTGATTGTTTCTCTTTCTCTGAAAATTACAGTATTATGTTTTAAATGTCATTGCCAAAACATACTGTTTCTCTAAAGGAATTTTCAAAGAAAAGAATTAGGGATTGGTCCTTAAGGCATTCGTTACCTCCCAAGCACGGGAATGAAAAACAGCAATAATTTACTTGTACAAATGTTGACATTATACACTTTAATTCTGCAAGTCCACTCTTCCTAACTCTCCACAGTACTGTAGCAGACACAGCACCCCGGCTGCTGCAATTCCCATTGCCCCAGTTACACAAGTGCTGCTTCGAGAAAGCACTACGTCAAGTACACCAGGAGGTCCAGCTTCTTTTTCATTTCAAATGGAAGACAAATCGTGACCTACTCATGTCAACCACTTCTGGCTATGCCATCAGCCACGAGTAACTTAGCCATCCTACACCTTCGTTTCCTTACAAGTAAAACAAAGGGATAATGCCACTTGCTTCATTGGGCTGCGGTGAGAATTAGTAAGCAACAGCAGAGTCAGAACAAAAGAATAATGTGTGGCTCCAGTGGGCTAAGGCATGCCTGTGCATAAGCGGATGGTTTATGCAAGTAACCGGCCTGCTGGGAGGGCGCTAGGAAGCAACAGAGCCAAACCTGCTCAGACCCTCTGACTCTAAAGTTAGAGAACTTTTCACTGAAAACAATAATGAAATCAACTCATCTGTATCATTTTATAATAAACTGTAGAATCATAGATGGTGTGATATGTAAATGTACTAATGTACTTACAAATACAATTAACATGTACGGTCATCTATCACTCGTTACATACACAGCAGTGCTAGAATGGCAGGGTCCCTGATGGGCCCAGGAAGTAAGCTTCCATGCATTTCTTTTTGACATCCCTATGCAGCCACTGTCAGGATCTCAGATCACAGGCTCCCCCTTGAAACCCAGTGTCATTCCCCCATATACCTCCAAAACCTTGACCTATGTCTTGAATATCTCCGAGGCTCAAATTCCTTACAATTTGAGCAATTATCCTCGTTGGAGATATGCTGAAGATGCAATATTAACTGACCGCACTGAAGCTCTACAGAAAATGCTTCATACCAACTCCACCATGGGTCATCCAGGTCTTAACTCTCGCACTTACATTTTACATTGTGAAGGATTCGTTCAAACCTTCTTAGTTAGTATGTGGCCAAGTCAGAATCTGAACTCTGACCTAACCCCCAAGCTTACGTTCTTCACACGATTGCATGGCAGGTGTCACTGGGCCTCCGGTTAATTAGGTCTTTAAGGCGGGAGGACATGCAAACCAGCAAAACACTAGGAAAAGACCATACAGATACCTTTGATTATTCATTGAATGATCACTGAATTTTATTTGTTTTACTTACATTTGTATTCTGCTATGTTCAGTATGGTAGTGGAAGCACTATAAATATTCCACACATATATAATCAATGAGCATGAATAGTGGGATTGTACAAGTAGAAAGGCATTGTTTTGCTTTATTCTTCTGTCTATAACTACTATGCTCAAGGTTAAGAGGAAATAGCTGTTTCCTATATCTAAAGGATAATGGGATATAATGCTACACTAAGTAGAAGCTTGGAGACCCACTCTGCTTTTTTTAAAAGCTCGTGTGGTTTTTGCCTCTGTGTTGGCTGGTTTTATGTCAACTTTTGACACAATCTAGGGTCATCAGACAGGATGGGACCTCAATTGAGAAAAATTATTCTATAAGGCAAGTCTGTAGGGCATTTTCTTAAATAGCGTTTGATGTGTAAGGGGGCAATTGTAGGTGGTGCCATCCCTGGGCTGGTGGTCCTGGGTTCTATAAGAAAGCAAGCTGATCAACTCATGATGAGTAAGACAGACAACAGCAGTTTTCGATGGTCTCTGCGTCAGCTCCTGAATCCAGGTTGCTAGCCTGTTTGAGTTGCTGTCCTGACTTCCCTGAATGATGGAAGTGGTGTGGAAGTGTAAGTCAAAAAAACCCTTTCATCTACAGTTTGCTTTTTGACATGGTAATTCATCACAGGAATAGTAATTCTAACGAAGACAAAAATTGGTACCGGGAGTGAGATATTACTGTGACAGACCCGACCATGTTATTTGTGTGAGGATTGCGAAAGTACTTTGAAACTTCAAGCTCGAAAAATCATTGAATGTTGAGAGCTCAGTGGGCTGTTCTGTAGGAGCTTGGAAGATAAGAGCATTGAGAGCAGTGTGGAGAGGGGAGGCCTGGCTTGGAAAGTTTCAGAAGGAAGAAATAAAAACTCTACCTGCCTATTTATGTGAGAATCTGTGGCATCTGGTCAGCTGAAGTTGAAGAATAGTCTTTGTTAGGAATATTTCTTTAACACAAACTCCCCGCCGATGCAAAATTCCCAATCAAGCCAAATCAAAACAAGCCAAATTAAGAAATATCCTGGTTTAATGGGAGATCTGCGCTCTCGGGTGGCACCAAGGGGAAACCGGGAAGCCTCGGGAATGCGACCCCTGGGAGGAAGAAAGGGAGACCCCAGGGAGGGGTCAGGACCTGGCCTGCTGGGATTTGAAGTCCAGGCCAGGCCTGGGGGCTGGGATAGATGGGAGGGGCTGGGGCCTATGCTCCCAACTTGACAGTCTGTAATTAAGAAGAGACCTGCATCATTGAGGTGAAATCTTCTGGGAAATGTTTCCTCAGAATCAGCACACAGCCGTGTTCCCGAGTAGCCAAGGCTGTACTCTTCATCCAAGCTTTGAACGCACAAAGGGATCATGCAGAGCAGCTGAGGCTTGGTACTATGAGAGACCAGGAGAGGCCACTGGTGAAGGTGCAGCCTCAGTGGCAGTTGAAGACCCAGAACTGAAGGGGTCATGCAGAGAAGTTGAGGCTTGGCACCATGAAAAGAGCCAAAGAGAGGCTATTGGTGAAAGTGCAGCCCAGTTACAGCAAATAACCCCAGAATTTTGGAGATGCAAGTACTATGGGATGGCCACTAAGAAAAATAGCAGCAGTGGTGTGAAGTCGTCTGGAGCCTAGAGCTGCAGAGAGGAGAGCCTGAATCTTGGCCCAAGTCCTTTGGAGGAGCCCAGAAGACTGGTACGGGAGGTCCTTCTGTCTATGTGTTGCTTTTATTGGTTAATGAATAAAGAAACTGACTTGGTTTGATAGGGAAGAGTAGAGCTAAGTGGGAAAAACTAACCTGAATGCTGGGAGAAAGAAGGTAGAGTCTGGAGAAGCCATGTAGCCCCACCAGAGACAGACACTGGAACTTTACCTGGTAAGCCACAGCCTTGTGGTGACACACAGATTAATGGAGATGGGTTAATTTAAGGTTTGAGTTAGCCAGAAATACACTTAAGCTATTGGCCAAACAGTATTGCAAATAATATGGTTTCTGTGTGACTATTTCAGGGCTGAGCATCTGGGAACAAACAAGCGGCCTCCTACAACAGAAGACCCTGATTGGTTCCCAGATATTGAATATTGATTTATTTCCACAATTGGAGTTTGATTTTTATTTGATTTGGTTATAACTGTGCTCTAGCTATTCCCTTTTGAACTAAGAAAGTATTGAACACATTTTTTATTTTAGAGAAATCCACAATGGAGAAACTGAACTTTTAAAGAGATTTTGAAATTTTACAAAGACTGAATTTCAAGGAGACTGAATATTTTAAAGAGACTAAATTTTTAAGTGTTTGGATTTGTAAAGACTGTGGAATCCTTAAAATTTGGAATATTTATATTGTAATATTGGTATTCATGTTTGATATTGGGAATGAAAAAGAAAGGAAAGGTTGTGGCTTAATGGTGATGTGTTTGTGTGTGAAGCTGACAAGGGGTCAGTTGTGCTGGATGTCAACTTAACACAAGCTAGAGTCATCAGAGAGGAGAGAACCTCTGATGTGGGAGTGTCATATCAATCTGTTGATTTCATTGGTTAAGTAATAAAGAAACTGCTTGGCCCTCATAGGTTAAAACATAGGTGGGTGGAGTAAACAGAATAGAATGCTGGGAGGAAGAGGAAGTGAGCTCAGATGCAGGGCAGCTCCTCTGAGAGACAGACTCCATGCTCTCCTCTCCAGAGCAGATGCGATGAAACTCTGACCCAGGATGGACGTAGGCTAGAATCTTCCCGGTAAGCGCACCTTGGGGTACTATATACATGAATAGAAATGGGCCAAGCAGTGTTTAAAAGAATACAATTTGTGTGTTTTTATTTCGGGGCATAAGCTAGCTAGGCGACCATGAGCTGGGGCGGCAGGAACACAGCCCACAGCTCCTACTACAAACCTCAGCAGAGAAAATGTCCCCATAAGATCCACCTGAAAGACATTTTCTTAATTAGTAATTGATTGGGAGGTAGCCCGTTGTGTGTGGTGCCACTCCTGGGCTGGTGGTCCTGGTTTTATTTTTTAAGAAAGCAGGCTGAGCAAATCAGAGGGAAGAAGCCAATAAGCAGAACACCTCCATGGCCTCTGCCTCAGCTCCTGCCTCCAAGTTCCTGTCCTGACTCCTTCTTAGGTTCAAACCAAGGTTCTCTTTTCATATCCCACCATGTGCCTCATAGAAAGGGTGAGGAGTGCTAGAAGTTTCAAAAGAAAGGGATGGATCTGGGAGGGCGAGACCTTATATGGGCAAGAGATCAACATCTGCCCACTTGGTGAAAACTATGGGTTAAAATATGTCCATCCAACCCCATGCATGTGTGTACATGTGCACGCATGCACACACAGAGAGACACATGGAAATATGCAGATAGACAGACAGACAGACAGACAGACACACAGACACACACACACACATGTTCTCTCAGAATCCAATATATATCCATATTCCAGAAAGTCCCCGGGGTAAATAGAAATGAATTACTTCTAGGAAGGTCATTTAAGAAGATATTAACATCCATTAAAAGAGAGCCTTGCTTTTTCAAAATTAGGTTATTTAGCTGCCCTGTTTCATAAGCATACAGGAAATGAAGTATGATGACTGATAAGAGCATGCATGTTCCAGTAGATAATGAGGATTTACTGACAGACTCGGAGGAAAAGCAGTATAGGGAGTCAGGATTAATCAAGACAAACGGCAAATGTTCTGCCATCTGCAGCAAGCCGCCGAGCAGGCTCTGGGATGGAAGGCGAACTTGGATTTATGTTTTGCAGATTGTTCCACCCTGGCTGATTCAAACGACCAATAATGGGATTCCCAAATACCTCCCAGCTGGTTACTGTTATGCCCAAATCCGTGGGTCCCCACAAAAGCCAACAAAGGAGACCAAGTCCCATATGTAAAAGTAAAGAGCCTTTATTTTAATCAAGTTTGCAAACTCGGCCTCTCTGCATGTCCTGCGTATTGGAATATCTGGAGAGCCCTGAGCTCAATTAGAATTGGGTTTTTATAGTAGTAAAGGTGGGGGTGAGAGGTTTCTGAGGTTCAGGACCTCTGATTGGCTGACATTTGTCTAGGGGTGTCCTGTTGAGGAGCGCTGGCAGGTGCCAGGCATTTCTTTTGAATCGTCTGCTCTTGGGTGGGAGTCAGGTACTCTCAGCCTACAGTTCCTCTTGCAGTCAGGCATTGTCTCAGGGTAAACTATTGAGACTCCAGACTCCATTTAAACTCATGGATGGCCAGAGTCCCAGGTGATAATGGTTGGAAGTAAAGAGCTTCCTTGGGTGACCTGCCCAGACTTAGACTATCGTGGTTAATTATCGTGGTTAAATCCCTGTTACCAGAGCCAGGACAAACCAGCTCCAGCACATCTCAAGGTGATGGTTTGGGGAGAAAGTTGGAGAAGGGTGTGGTTACTGCCTGTTCGGTACCAGATGAGAAATCCATGGTAGGCATTTATGCCCGGAAAGCTAGTTCAGTATGCTTCCACCATTCCTCCCGACAGCGCTGATGGAGGAGTTAGGGAGAATGGGAGCCTGCCAGAGGTGAGTGAGTGTGAAGGCTGGCGAAACATGAAGGAAGTGACGCCTGCATCTGCTTCCTGGTTCTCCCACTGTACTACAGTCTTTAGCTATAGGAGGATGGAGGTGCAAGGTGCATAAGACGTTGTCCACTACTCCCCCTCGCTATGGGGCTTAGAAAATTCTTAAAATAAATAGTTCAGATCGAATAATAGTTCATTTAAAAATAAAGTGGGTCTGGTGAGACGGCTTAGTTAACAGCACTGGCTGCTCTTCCAGATGACCCTGAATCAATTCTCAGCACCCACAGAGCAACTCACCACCATCTATAACTTTAGTTCCAGAGGATCTGATGGCCTCTTCTGGAACCTCCACAAACACTAGGCACACCTGTGGCGCGCAAACATACATTCAGGAAAACCACTCGGACACACATAACTAAAATATAAATACACATATTTTTTAAAAAATAAAATATTGTGAACAGTGAAGAGGAAGGTGAAGGGGGAATATTGAAGAAGGCAGGCAACAAATTCCAGAACAGCAGTGAAATATAAAAATAAATGAAAATTTCCCTCAAAACCACACAATCTTGATTACATCATTGTGGGTATCTCTTCTGGTAAGTACACAGATGAGGGGGAAATCAGGGTTACTTTTAGAGAAATAGTCCTATAATAGATTATAATTCAAAATATCTACAAGTAAAATTATACATAAATAATTTAAATGTACTTTAATTTAACATAACTTTAAAAATAAGTAAATTTCAGTGAAGTTTGTTGGCATACACAGACGCAGCACACACAGCATGAAGTGGAGTAAACACTTTCGGGCGTACCCAAACCCAGTCTGTGGGACCACTTCTCTGCTCTTAAAATTAAAGCTTTTCAAATTATAAGTTAGGTTCAGGTGTTTTTGCTCTCAAAGAATCAGGCCATGGAAGTTTCAGGAAAGGATGCCAAACACACTGAACACTGACTCTTCAACCTGCCTTACAACCCTCATCGAAAACTAAGATTTTTATGTGTAACCTCCTGCTCAATTTCATGGTGGAGTTTTAAAACACTTTCTACTGTTTTCAGTTTTATTTTGAGGCCATCAATACAGTGTTAATGAACTCTAAGACCAAAATTAACACTGACATTTTAATCACTACTTATACTTGTAATTATTTCAAAGAAATAATGAAAACTGTCTTCAGATATAGCAAATTTAAAGGTTTTAAAAGCTCAACAGTTGCTGTTGTTTATTTTTTCTTGTTTTTTACTTGATTTTAAAAATATTTTAAATTAAAGATATAATTTTACCAATCTCTTTCCTTCTTCTTCCTCCATGTCTGTCCCCTCTCAAAAAAAGTATGTTAACATACTTGAGGAACTATATCTTTAAAGATTTACTTTGATTGTTTTTAATTCCATGTGTATATTGTGTGTGTCAGGTATGCGCATGTGAGTGAAGGTGCCCACAGAGGTCAGATCTCTTTGTAGAAGGATTTATAGGCAATGGTGACTCAACATGAGTTCGGTGATTCAAACTCAGGATGCTGCAACAGCAATACATATGCCACTCATCACTGAAACATCTCTCCAGAGTCAACACTTAACACAAAAATAAAAGTGAACAATCCAATTGAAAAAATGACAAGTGATCTCAATAGTCTGTTAAAAGAAAATATACAAATGACCTATATAATATGCAAATAGCCTATAAAGAGTACACATGACCAAAATGACATGAAAAGGTGATCGTATTATTAGACAGGATTAAGCCAGAATAGGAATCACAATGACACCAACTCACACTCTTCAGGAGGTCACTAATCTGGAAGAAAGCAGCTGTTAACAAGACACGCAGAACTGGCACAAAAACACTTGGTTGGTGAGAATGTAAAAGGTGCAGTCATTTCAGAAACTAACCTAGCAGTGCATCAAATAAAGTTATCCTAAGGCCTAGCAATATCATCTGAAGGTCTAGATCCAGAGGGACTGAAAACCACATTGACACAAAAATGCATATTCACTTCTTCAAAGATGGTAGAAACACCATCAATCATCAGAACCTAAAAATGGAAACCCTTCACTATTGGTCAACTGACTGATGGATAAACTGGATGTTTTATGTCCATGACTTAGAATACTATCTGATAATAAGAAGAGATTCAGTATTTATAGTTGCTGTGACAGAGATGAGCCTTGAGAATGCTATGCTAAGTGTCAGAAGCTAGTCACAAAGAACCACAGTTTGAGTGATGCAATTTATATTTAAAGTCCATAATAGATGCATATTTAGAATGGTGAATGATCTCACTAGGGCTGGGGTAGGACAGTTTTCTTTGGGGTCTTTTTGAGGCAATGAAAATATTCTGATGTGTTACTAATTTGACTACACTATATAGCCAGCCAATTAATCCTGTTTTAAAGGTGGGTTTGTATTGGGTTTTATCTCAATAAGGCTGTTTACATGTGGCAATCCAGCTGGCGGAAACATACGCTAAGACTGTCACTGAGGGCCAGCTTAAAGGCTTAGCAAGTAAAGTCTCTGAAAACCTAACAGTCTGAGTTTGATCTCTGAATCTCAGGGTGCAAGGAAAGAACTGCTTCCCAAAAGTTATTCTCTGAGCATGCATACACATATGCACATACTTATACATGTTACATACACACATATATATAAACCACATACACATTTTTAAGGAGTATAATTGTGTTATCCCTGCATACATATTAGAACTGGGAGAACAAAATATTGTTAAGTATGTGGACAATTAGAATCTATAACAGATCCTGACTGGAATTCTCAATCACACTTTGGTACTTACATGTGTGTGTGTGTATGTGTGTGTTTATAAATTGAATTACATTACTAATGGTTTTTTTTTTGTTGTTTTTGTTTTTGTTTTTGTTTTTCGAAACAGGGTTTCTCTGTATCTCTGTAGCTTTGGAGCCTGTCCTGGAACTCCCTTTGTAGACCAGGCTGGCCTTGAACTCACTGGTCATGTTTTCTTAAGTGAAAGTACATGTACCCAACAGTCAAGCAACTACAATCTTGGACATTTATCCCAGATAACTGACATACACATGCATTTTGTACATGAATTCTCCAAGAAGGGTTATTTGTGATTTCCATAATTAAAACAACCAAAATTCAAGAGACAAATGCTTAAACCAATCACAGTATAACAATACTATCAAATATTTCTCAGCAACAGAAAGGTACTGTGCTACCAATTCAAGCAATTTAGTTAGACTGTTATGTAGTTGTGTGGAGTGAATAGAACCTCTCTAAAGATTCTCTATGATTCTATAGGTAATGGAAAATGGCAAGATCAAAGCCAGTTAGTTGTTGTGAAGGGTCAAATAGAGTGGAGGAGAGAGATGGGTGACAAGAAGAGGACAGCAGTAAATTCTCTGGGGTAATAGAACATTCTGGATCTTGTTTGAATTGACAGTAAACTACTATATGGATTCAGTGTCATCTTTAGTTCTGTAGTTCTGATCATGTAAGAAACCTGCTGAAGGAGCAATTGTTTTTTCAAACTGATGAGGTATGCAATGGAATCTTTGTATTCATAAAGAAAGATCAGTGCAGCTGGTTACGTACTCAATAACTGTTACCTAGGCTACGAACACAGGAAACATGTATAAATGTAAAAACACACACGCTCGCATATAGAAAACTTAGGGCAATTAACCTCAGTGTGTTCCTCACATCTCCTAGACAACACATGCAAGGTAAAGCCCAAGAGAGATGAATCATCTTCTGGAAAATTTACAGCTCCCCCACGCCTTGTCTATACTGAAAATGGATGCACACAAATATTAAGTAAGCACAAGACACCCTTAAATGTTGCCAGCTTCTAAATATTCATTGAATTAGGAAATGTCTAATCTCTGAGATTCCCCAATCAGAAGGAAATGTGACACTGCAGAGCTATGACTTCATTTCCTTACACAGCTATTTCCCCTTTGGGTCTGTACTCTCCACAGGGCAGCTGCTTCCCACCTTGGAGTCAGTTCAAACCTTGTGGCCCAGAACATGCCAACAGCTGCAGAAGCATCCTAACCTTTCAGTTCCTGGACTCATGTGAAGAAGGGATTTTGGCCAAGGTAATCAAAACTGATTCCACCTCTCAACTTGAGCCAGAAAGCGGGGTGGAGGGGTTCCCTTCCGAGTCAAACTCAGTTTCTCATCCCAGAGCACTCCTCTCATGGGGTCTCAGTTGCATGGGCCTTGTTTTTCTCCTGCCCATGTACTGCCAAGCAAGACTGGGAAAGTTTAGCTTACTTTGTAGCCAACAGACTAGAACCCTATATCTTCAAGTCTGTGTGTGTGTCCCCCAAGTAATACAGACTGAGCAAGGAGGTCCTTACCACCTTGGAAGCTAGACACTTTCACAGCTCTCATTGCACCCCATCAAGCCTCTGGATGCTACGCTCACATCCCTTACTTCACTAGCATCCTGTGTTAACTCCTCATTTCTTACAAAGTACCAGGGAGCTGGAACACAATCCAATTACTACTTTCTGTGTTATTACCAACAGTCACCATTTCACAAAAATGTATTATGTTCTGATGCTCTGTGTACATAATTTAAGCATGAAAATGACCATGAAGGTTATGCAGTTTTGCAGTTTTTATCTTGATTTAAAAGAAAACAAAACATAAACATTGTTGACAACAGCTAGGATATATGTGGTATATGTGTCTATATGTAAATATCTACGTGTGTGTGATATTCAAATGCATGAGTCTATGAAAGAATTCTTATTCAAACCTGTAGGGATACTACATTTGTATTTTAATAAATAAAACTTGCCTCAAGATCAGAGAGTAAAACATCCCCACTGGTCAGCCTTACAGACCAGGTAGTGGTGGCATACAGCTTTAATCCCAGTAGCCACACTAGTTGGCCGTAGAAACCAGGCTGTAGTGGTGCAAGCCTTGTAACAACCCAATTCACCCTACTCCGCCAGCACCAATGGTATCTTTAAGACGGCCACTCAGAAACACCTGGAGAGGAATTAGCCACCAATTAGCCAGGTCTGAAGATGGATTACCTCTTCTACTTTTCTTCTGTCTGGGCAAACAATTGAAAACTAGCAGGCAGCTTGCATTAAGGGAGGAAATTCTCCATCCACAAAACCAAATTCCCAGAAACATTTACTCATAGCTCTGCTGGTTAGAGTTTCTACATCATCACCTTATCTAGAATGCAGAGATTTCTCTTACTTGTAAAATACTAGGTGGGGAAATGAAGTAAAATCTGGCAAAACTTTTTAATCTAAAAATGATTTTTTTCAAAGTTTAGAGTCACAGATTAAATATCTTCATCTTTATCATGTAAAGTCCATTAATCCTCCTCACACTGATCTTAGTTTTCTTAATTTCCCATAGATCCATTAAGAGTTTGTTATGGATCTAGTTCATATATGGAGAAGTATTTGAGAATAGTAGTAGTATTTGTTCCACAAAGTATTGTGGGAATTTGATCCCATAGTCAATTGTATTGGGGTGACGTGGCCCAAAGGGCATGGTCTTCTCTGGGGATATGTGAACCAATAAGAACGGGGGCAACCGGTTGTGCTCTCTTGGACTGTGTAGGAACTGGCAGAACCACTGCTTGGAGCTTCCCCATCATGATTTGGGAACCAAGCTAGGACCACAGCAGCAGAGAGTTGGTCCCCTGGGAGGAACATAGGAGAAGCTGGTGACACAATCCAAATTCCTCATTCTATCTTATAATCATTGTGTACAAATTTGATATTCATAAAAGGTAACACAACCCTCAGATTTCCCTCTTTTACAAAGAGCAGAAATATAGAATGTTTTGAGTTTCCAAAGGAAGAAACTAAGAAATACTATAAAAAAAAATAACAGTATAGACCTGGCATTTTATCACCATGATAGAACATTTATGTAGCATGTAGCATGAGACGAGATGAGACTCTGGAGAGACACACACACAGAGAGAGAGAGAGAGAGAGAGAGAGAGAGAGAGAGAGAGAGAGAGAGAGAGAGAGAGAGAGAGAGAGAGAGAAGAAAGTCTAAGGATACACTATCGTGAATGAAGTAGATGACCTCAAATAAAGTTGAGCACTATAAGTCTCACGAGGCAGTAACAGTGATGAATGCCATGCTGAGCAGTTTGTAAAAACCTAGAAAGAAGCATATTTTAGGCTAGTGTTATTTTGGTCAGAATTACGTAAAAGAAAATTGAAAATATTATCAATTTTAAGGAATTTCTAACTCCAAAAAGACCAGGATATGTAGGTAGGTGGGTAGATAGATAGGTGATAGATGGATGAATGAATAGATAGATGATAGATGACAGATAGATAGATAGATAGATAGATAGATAGATAGATAATTATACAGATGATGTTTATAGAATAGAAATTTTATGTATATAAAACATGGCAATGGTTTATTGTGAGGACAATGGTTTATTGTGAGGATCATGTTTTAATCTATCCAATGCATACTAACCAAGACCACAGTACCACCATTCCCTTCTCTTTCTTCCTCTCTCCTCCACTACACTGTTCCTTTTCATAAGCTTGGTGGAATTTGAAAGGAAAGAGAGTTCTCAGGAAGAAATCAGTAATGAAAATGAAAATTCAACTAAAAAAAAAAAAACATTAAAAATCTACTTCAAGGTCCAGATACCATGACAACGTATTTTCTACTGCTGTGTTAGCCTAGTTGTATCAGTAAGATTTCTCATCTCCAAGTCTGGGATTAATGGTTTTTAGAGCTGGCTACCACTTTAATTGTAAAAACTATTCCTTGATGAACTAGACACCCTGCATGCAAATGTAGCTCTGACCACAATGTGAATCTGGTACACACCAGTCTGTTCTTGAGGGCCATCAGAGTATCGCATACAGCTAGCTCTATCTTTCAGGCTGTCATTCTGTGCCCTTTTCTAGAAACAGTAGCAAAGTAACAGTCAAAAGAACCTGGAATAGCATCCATATTCAAATGCATTTGACTGACACTTGCTCACCTTGTCTTTGTATAAGCCTGCTGAGAATCTTTTTCCTAATGGCCATTATGAATTTTCAAATATTCTAAGTTTTTACAATATATTTGGCAAAATTACAGAGTTGGAAGAGGCAACTTCAAAATGAAATTCCTAGACCATTAGTCTGTGGACTGTGGTTTGAGAAATCACCCAGTAAAATTTACTCAAGACTTTCAGATTCTTAAGGCTTTTTCACTAATCTTGTACCCTCCAGAGAAAAGATAAATGGCTGATTTGTTATTTGTTCCTCCAAAATGAGGACTCTATGGGCCTAAAAAGAAACTTTCTTGCATTTTTCTCCTTCAGCACTTAAGGCCACTTCCCTTCAAAACTCCCTCCTCCACTACAAAAATATAAAACAAAAAGCTCATAACTGGCCAATAAGCACAAAAACTATCATCTTTCATGTAATTGTCTAGACAGTGCTGACACAGCTGTAATTATTCTCATTTGTAGATAAAGGTTCTAATTCTTGCTGCGTTAAGGCTTATGTTCAAGACTGAGTGGACAGCTATTGGAACCCAAGTCCGTAGTGTGAAAGCTAGCATCTCTCAATTGTTAATGCTTCCCAGGAGCCAGTATCAAGCCCCTCTATTGCCAGTGACCTTGAAAATGGCCTACACAGGACCTTTCCATTTCTCCCACTTCCGTGTCTCTGGACCTTACAATTTTTCCCACCTCTGTGTCATAGGCGCATGTTAAATATTTCATCAGTATTTTTTGATTTGAGACAGTATATATACTTAGAAAGATCAAGATGTCCACAGAGGGACAGAGCGGGCAGATGGGATGCTCCTTCCCAAACAAAGGCTGTGTGCATCTTGTGCCTGTATGAGCTGCTCCATATTGAGAGATGCTAGAGGAACAAAAAAGACTTATGAAAGGGGAAGAGCAACCCAGCCAAAGGATAAAAGCCTTCTTGTGTCCTCTCCGTCCAACTTGGACCCCATTGAATGCCATTTGTTTAAATAATGATCAGAACATAATAGATACGATGAGGTTGCCAAGTGCCCAGTCACTCAGTTCTGCTCAGCTAAGGAGGGAGAAGAGAAAGACAGAGAAAGAAAGAAAAATCTGCCTCTATGTGGCTGTTGACATGGCTCACTGAGCTCAGATTTCTATACACTGATGTTTGCAGTGGAATCCCCAGATCTCTCAGTTATAGGAAATAAAGGAGTTGGCAAATAGACAAGACCTCCCTGCTTCTCAGATAAAGAAGGAAATAAAGAAAGCTGAACAGAGGGGACTTCTAACTACTCAGCAATCATCAAAACTGTGCCCATATGACCCTCCTTTTCTGCTACTCACAGGGTAGGAAGTGGGGAGGGTATTTGAAATGGCAGAGCTAGATAAGGGCTGGAAATGGGATCTTCAGCACTAGCTGATGCTCAGAGGTTGTAGATCTAACTCTTCCTTGCTCAGAGGGTGTAGGTCTAACTCTTCCTTGCTCAGATTGTCTGACTGTGTTAAAGTTGGTATTACTTCTCTGAGCATTAGTATTCTTAGTTGTCTCAATGGAGAGAACAGCTGCAGGCATTATAAAGATTATTTACTTCCCAAGCTGAGAAGTCTTTTCCTTTCTGCTTTAGCCATATCTCCCACTAAAAACAAATATCAAGGATAAGGGATACAGCTGAGTGGCACAGTACTATCATGGCATGTACAAGACCCAAGTTTTATCCCCGATCCCACAAGAAAGCAAACAAGCCAAACCAAAAACATACCACAGTCAAATCAAATATAGTCCTTGCTGTTGACCATGTATTAAATCCACTGCTGTCCATGGAGCACCTTGAAGCCTGGCATGCTAACCTATACAGGTGGAAAGACACGGTCTTAACCTCTAGCAGAGAAAATTAAATTGGAAGAATTCAGAAGAGCCCATTAAGGAACAATCCCATATCAACCCTTTCCATAGAATTATCAAATAAAACCAGAAACTAGAGAAAAAATGTGATTCTTGGATAGTAAGTAAACCACCCTCTTTCCCACCCCTCTCTGGTGGAAGAAACTAGAGAAAAAATGTGATTCTTGGATAGTAAGTAAACCACCCTCTTGCTAGGGAACGGAAGACTGCCAGGGTCTATGGGAATAAATGGGGATTGCATTATTCCTACCTCCTAAAAATTTCAAAGAAAAGACAATATTTATTCACTAAATATCAGTATGTACTAGCCTCAGAAATTTGATTTTGGTCTGATTTGACTACTTAATTAAACTATTTTATTTCCTCTTTTTTTTCTTGTCTAGCTAAAACCATTCCCAGGCAGAGTCCAGAGTCCATGGGTGCTGATGTTCAAAAGCATGTAACTGAGGAATTTTGCTCTCAATGAGAGGCCTTCAAAACTTAATCACAGGAGTACAGACTCAAGAGGTCCATAAAGTCAGTTCTTTCATTTTTTATACAAAGAACTTCCTGAGACACAGGAAGGCATCAATCAGACTCAATGTTGAATATCTCCAGTGCAGAACTAGACAAACTTTCTTTGTCCTAAAAAAACTCGTCATGCAGAGAGGCAAGGCTCTTCCCACAAACTGGCATGGCTCCTCTTGCTCCTTCTTCTGTAAAGAGGCAAACTGAGTGGTCAATGCTCTATTCTTCCTGTATTTAAAACAAGAGTGTTATCAGCATGAAAAGTGAAACAGCTAGAAAGTTCTTAGTTGAGAAGAGAAAATCATGAGGCTTATTTTAAATTGGCCTGCTTTTGGGGAAAGAGAGAAAGAATAAGAGGAAGGGAGGGAGGGAGGGAGGGAGGGAGGGAGGGAGGGAGGGAGGGAGGAAGAGAGGGAAGGAGGGAGGGAAAGGAGTAAAGGAGGAAGGAAGAAAGAAGGAAGAAGGAGGGAAGGAAGGAAAGAAAGAAGGTATGAAGAAAGTGGAAGGAAGAAAAGAGAAGGAGGGAAGGAGGGAAGGAAGGAAGGAAAGGAAGGAAGGAAGGAAGAGAGAGAGAGAGAGAGAGAGAGAGAGAGAGAGAGAGAAAATAATGATCGTTGTTATTCCTGTTATTCCCTTCTGATTCCTGGAAAAGATGGAAAAGAGCCTCTGTATTGCGGGGAGACACACATGAACACACAAAACCTGGATAGGCCAAGAACATTGTTGGACAGGAGCTATAGAGATATTCAGTGGGGAATATCTGGAAGGAAAACTGAGCTGCAGGAGAAAGATGGGGAGGCCATGCATCAGACAGTTGTCGCAGGCGACATTTCTGGCATGTAAACAGAAAAGAAGAAACAGAACAGAACTAAGAAAAGTGACTCTCCTATCACAGAATTGCCAAGGAACAAATAACCCTTCAAGCCATCCTACCATACACAAGGGATCCTGTCACTTTGGGCTATAGTTCCTTTTTTATTATAGGGCAAAAATGGATCCATTTACCATTCCAAATTCCGTGCCTGTGGGCTTCTGCAGCACAAGAGGCCGCTTCATAGACACTCCTGCCTTGATGGTAGGCTTCATTCTTTTTTTTTTTTTTTTTTTTTTTTTTTAAATTTTTTTTTCTTTTATTTATTTTTTTATTCTTTTTTAATTAAAATTTCCACCTGCTCCCCGTTTCCCATTTCCCTCCCCTCCTCCCAAATATTGCCCCCTCCCCCCACTCCCCTCCCCCTATCCCCACTCCTCTTCTCCTCCCCCCACACCATTCCCCCTCCCTCTCGATACTGAAGAGCAGTCCAAATTCTCTGCCCTGCGGGAAGACGAAGGTCTTCTATCTACGTCCAGGCAGGTGAGCTTCTAAACAGGCTAAGCTCCCACAAAGCCAGTTCATGTATTAGGATTGAAACCTAGTGCCATTGTCCTTGGCTTCTCATCAGTCTTCATTGACCGCCATGCTCAGAGAGTCCGGAATCAACCCATGCTTATTCAGTCCCAGACCAGCTGGCCTTGGTGGGCTCCTAATAAATCAGTTCCACTGTCACAGTGGGTGGGTGCATCCCTCGTGGTCCTGATTTTTTGCTCTTGTTCTCCCTCCTTCTCCTCATTTGGACCTTAAGAGCTCAGACCGTTGCTCCAAATTGAGAATCTGTCTCTACCTCGATCCATCGCCAGATGAAGGTTCTAAGGTGATATGCAAGATATTCATCAGTATAGGATAGGGTCATTTCAGGTTCCCTCTCCTTAGTTGCCCAAGGTACCAGCTGGGGACATATTCCTGGACACCTGCGAACCCCTCTAGAGTCAAGTCTCTTGCCAACCCTAAGATGGCTCCCTTAGATAGGATATATACTTCGCTGCTCCCGTATCCATCCTTCCTATATCCCAACCATCCCAATCCCCCGAGCTCCTCCCATCCTCCCCTTCTCATATTTCTCATCCCATTTCCCCTTTGCCCCATGCCACCTCACCCGCAAGTTCCCAGTTTTTGCCCTGCAATCTTGTCTACTTCCCCCTCTCCATGCGGATGACTATATGATTTTCTTTGGGTTCACTTTCTTATTTAACTTCTCTAGGATCACACATTATATGCTTAATGTCTTTTATTTATGGCTAGAAACCGATTATGAGTGAGTACATCCCATGTTCCTCTTTTTGGGTCTGGGATACCTCACTCAGGATAGTGTTTTCTATTTCCATCCATTTGCACGCAAAATTCGAGAAGTCATTGTTTTTTACTGCTGAGTAGTACTCTAATATGTATATATTCCACACTTTCTTCATCCATTCCTCCATTGAAGGGCATCTAGGTTGTTTCCAGGTTTTGGCTATTACAAACAATGCTGCTATGAACATAGTTGAACAGATACTTTTGTCATTTGATGTGGCATCTCTTGGGTATATTCCCAATAGTGGTATTACTGGATCTTGGGGTAGGTTGATCCCAAATTTCCTGAGAAATCGCCACACTGATTTCCAAAGTGGTTGCACAAGTTTGCATTCCCACCAGCAATGAATGAGTGTGCCTCTTTCTCCACAACCTCTCCAGCAAAGGCTATCATTGGTGTTTTTGATTTTAGCCATTCTGACAGGTGTAAGATGGTATCTCAAAGTTGTTTTAATTTGCATTTCCCTTATCGCTAAGGAGGTTGAGCATGACCTTAGGTGTCTTTTGGCCATTTGAATTTCTTCTGTTGAGAATTCTCTGTTCAGATCAGTGCCCCATTTTTTTATTGGGTTCATTAGCATTTTAAAGTTTAGTTTCTTGAGTTCTTTATATATTTTGGTGATCAGACCTTTGTCTGTTGCAGGGTTGGTGAAGATCTTCTCCCAGTCAGTGGGTTGCCTTTTTGTCTTAGTGACAGTGTCCTTTGCTTTACAGAAGCTACTCAGTTTCAGGAGGTCCCATTTATTCAATGTTGCCCTTAATGTCTGTGCTGCTGGGGATAAACGTAGGAAGTGATCTCCTGTACCCATATGTTGTAGAGTACTTCCAACTTTTTCTTCTATCAGGTTCAGTGTGTTCAGACTAATATTGAGGTCTTTAATCCATTTGGACTTGAGTTTTGTGCATGGTGATAGATATGGATCTATTTTCATTCTTCTACACGTTGACAACCAGTTCTGCCAGCACCATTTGTTGAAGATGCTCTCTTTTTTCCATTGAATACTTTTAGCTCCTTTATCAAAAATTAGGTGTTCATAAGTTTGTGGGTTGAAATCAGGGTCTTCTACTCGGTTCCATTGATCAACTTCTCTGTTTTTATGCCAATACCAAGCTGTTTTCAATACTGAGGCTCTGTAATAGAGTTTGAGGTCAGGGATGGTAATGCCTCCAGACGATCCTTTATTATATAAGATTGTTTTGGCTATCCTGGGTTTTTTGTTTCTCCATATAAAGTTGATTATTGTCCTCTCAAGATCTGTGAAGAATTTTGATGGGATTTTAATGGGGATTGCATTGAATCTATAAATTGCCCTTGGTAGAATTGCCATTTTTACTATGTTGATCCTCCCTATCCAAGAGCAAGGGAGATCCTTCCATTTTCTGGTATCCTCCTCAATTTCTTTCTTCATTGACTTAAAGTTCTTGTCAAATAGATCCTTTACTTCCTTGGTTAGGGTTACCCCAAGATATTTTATGTTATTTGTGGCTATCGTGAAGGGTGATGCTTCTCTGATTTCCATCTCTGCTTCCTTATCCTTTGTGTATAGGAGGGCAACTGATTTTTTGGAATTGATCTTGTATCCTGCAACGCTACTAAAGGTGTTTATCAGCTGAAGGAGTTCTTTGCTGGAGTTTTTGGGGTCGCTTATGTACACTATCATATCGTCTGCAAATAATGAAAGTTTAACTTCTTCCTTTCCGATTTGAATCCCTTTGATCCCCTTATGTTGTCTTATTGCTATTGCTAGAATTTCAAGCACTATATTAAAGAGGTATGGAGAGAGTGGACAACCTTGTCGTGTTCCTGATTTTAGTGGAATAGCTTTGAGTTTCTCTCCATTTAATTTGATGTTAGCTGACGGCTTGCTATAAATAGCTTTTATTATATTTAGGAATGACCCTTGTATTCCTAATCTCTCTAAGACCTTTATCATAAAGGGATGTTGAATTTTGTCAAATGCTTTTTCCGCATCTAATGAAATGATCATATGGTTTTTTTCTTTCAGATTATTTATATGATGGATTACATTGATAGATTTTCGTATGTTGAACCAGCCCTGCATCTCTGGGATGAAGCCTACTTGATCATAATGGATAATTTTTCTAATGTGTTCTTGGATTCGGTTTGCCAGTATTTTATTGAGTATTTTTGCGTCGATGTTCATGAGTGAGATTGGCCTGTAGTTCTCTTTCTTGGTTGTGTCTTTGTGTGGTTTTGGTATCAGAGTAACTTCAGCTTCATAAAAGGAATTTGGCAATGACTTCTCTGTTTCAATATTGTGAAATACATTAAGGAGTATAGGTATTAGGTCTTCTTGGAAGTTCTGGTAGAATTCTGCATTAAAGCCGTCTGGACCTGGGCTTTTTTTGGTGGGAAGGTTTTTTATAACAACTTCTAATTCTTCGCGACTAACAGGTCTATTTAGATTGTTCACCTGGTCCTGGTTTAACTTTGGTATATGGTACTTATCTAAAAAAGTGTCCATTTCTTTTACATTTTCCAATTTTGTGGCATACAGGTTTTTGTAGTAAGATCTAATGATTCTCTGAATTTCGTCTGTGTCTGTGGTTATGTCTCCCTTTTCGTTTCTGATTTTGTTAATTTGCGTATTCTCTCTCCGCCGTTTGATTAGTTTGGATAGGGGTTTATCAATCTTATTGATTTTCTCCAAGAACCAGCTTTTTGTTTCATTGATTCTTTGGATTGTTTTCTGTGTTTCTATTTTGTTGATTTCAGCCCTCAATTTGATTATTTCCAGTCTTCTACTTCTCCTAGGTGAGTCTGCTTCTTTTCTTTCTAAAGCTTTAAGGTGGGCTATTAGGTCTCCAATGTGTGCTTTCTCCGTTTTCTTTATGTGGGCACTTAATGCTATGAACTTTCCTCTTAGCACTGCTTTCATAGTGTCCCATAGGTTTGAGTATGTTGAGTCTTCGTTTTCATTGAATTCAAGAAAGACTTTAATTTCTTTCCTTATTTCTTCCTTGATCCAGGTGTGGTTCAGTAGTTGACTGTCCAATTTCCATGAGTTCATAGGCTTTCTGGGGATAGCATTGTTGTTGAATTCTAACTTTAATCCATGGTGATCTGATAAGACACAGGTGGTTACCGATATTTTTTTGTAACTGTGTAAGTTTGCTTTGTTACCGAGTATGTGGTCTATTTTCGAGAAGGTTCCATGAGCTGCAGAGAAGAAGGTATATTCTTTCTTATTTGAGTGGAATGTTCTATAGATGTCTGTTAAGTCCATTTGATTCATTACCTCCCTTAATCCTCTTATTTCTCTGTTAGGTTTCTGTCTGATTGACCTGTCCATTGGTGAGAGAGGAGTGTTGAAATCTCCTACTATTAGTGTGTGTGGTTTGATGACTGCCTTGAGTTTTAGTAACGTTTCTTTTACATAAGTGGGTGCTTTTATATTAGGGGCATAGATATTCAGGATTGAGACTTCATCCTGGTGAATTGTTCCTGTTATGAGTAAAAAATGTCCATCTCCATCTCTTTTGATTGATTTTAGTTTGAAGTCAACTTTCTTAGAAATTAGTATGGCCACACCTGCTTGTTTCTTAGGTCCATTTGCTTGATAAACCTTTTCCCAGCCCTTTACTTTGAGTAGATGTCTGTCTTTGTGGTTGAGGTGTGTTTCTTGTAAGCAACAGAATGTTGGATCCTGTTTTCGTATCCAATCTCTTAGCCTGTGCCTCTTTATAGGTGAGTTGAGTCCATTGATATTAAGTGATATTAATGACCAGTGGTTGTTAACTCCGGTCATTTTTCCTTTCTTTCTTTCTTTCCTTCTTTTGGTAGTAGAGTTTGTGTGTTTCCCTTCTTCAAGTTGTGCTGGTGAAGGGTCATTAGATGTCTGAGTTATTGTGGGCATTGTTGGACTCCTTGGTTTGTGATTTTCCTTCAATTACTTTCTGAAGGGCTGGATTTGTGGCTACGTATTGTTTAAATTTGTTTTTATCCTGGAAAATTTTGTTTTCTCCATTTATAGTGAATGAAAGCTTGGCTGGGTATAGTAGTCTGGGCTTGCATCCATGGTCTCGTAGTTTCTGCAGTATATCTATCCAGGACCTTCTGGCTTTCATGGTTTCCATAGAGAAATCAGGTGTAAGTCTGATAGGTTTACCTTTATAGGTAACTTGACCTTTTTCCTTTGCAGCTCTTAATATTCTTTCTTTATTCTGTATGTTTTGTGTTTTGATTATTATATGACGAGGAGATGTTTTTTTTTGATCCAGTCGATTTGGTGTTCTGTATGCTTCTTGGACCTTCAAAGGAATATCTTTCTTAAGGTTGGGAAAGTTTTCTTCTATAATTTTATTAAATATATTTTCTGGACCATTGAGCTGTAGATCTTCTCCTTCTTCTATCCCTATTATTCTTAGGTTTGGTCTTTTTATTGTGTCCCAGATTTCCTGAATGTTTTGTGATGAGAATTTGTTGGTTATGCTGTTTTCTTTGATGAGAGTGTTTATTTTCTCTATGGTATCTTCAGTGTCTGAGATTCTTTCTTCTATCTCTTGTAATCTGTTGGTGGTACTTGTCTCTGTAGTTCCTGTTCGTTTATTCAAATTTTCCATCTCCATCCTTCCCTCGGTTTGTGTTTTCTTTATTACTTCCACTTCATTCTTCAAGTCTTGAACCGTTTCCCTTACCTGTTTGATTACTTTTTCTTGTTTCTCTTGGTTTTCTTGGGTATCTTTGAGAGATTTATTCATTTCCTCTACCTTTTTGTTTGTAATCTCTAATTGGTTGTGGCAGTTTTTCACCTCCTGTTTAAGGTCCTCTATTATTTTCATAAAATTCACTTTTGAGTCGAATTCTTCTAATTCTTCTGGATTAGGGTGTACACTTCTCATTTCGGGATTCCTGGATCCTGGTGATGTCACGTTGCCTTTCAAGTTGTTGGGGGAATTCTTGCATTGGCGCCTGCCCATCTTTTCCTTCAAATGGAGCCAGGAGAGGCCTGATGTCTTGGACCAGTCTTTGCTGTGACTAACTCTCTAGGTGTATCTCCTCAGTGTAGGGGCAGGAACCGTTCCCTTCCAGATGAACTCCTCAACACCAAAACATGGATGCGTGGTATTCCAATGACCCGCGTAAAGAAGGCCGAATGCAAGGGGTCGGGCGGGGTCGAGTAGAACACAGGCGACACTGCAGTACAAGCTGGAGGTGCCTGCACTCCCTTTCGGGGGTTGTTGAGGCCTGCCCGCTAGGCAGGCACTCACTGCTCTGGTTGGGTAGCCTTAGTGTAGGGGCGTTTGTGCTCTCTACCGGGACCGTCCGCCCCAGGATAGTACACACTCACCCGTCCCGATGAAACTTCTCGGCACCTACACAGGAACTCCTGGATGCCCCAATGAGCCAGGGACAAAGGGAAGTAGGGCGCAGGCAGAGCAGGTCCAGGAGATCACAGCAGAGACTGCAGCCCCAGCAGCAGGGGCCCGCTTTCCCTGGCGGGGACCTTGGGGCCTGCCCTCTAGTCAGGCACTCACTGCTCTGGGCTGGTAGCCTTAGTGAAAGGGCAGGAAACTGTTCCACAGCTAAGGACCTTGCAGACAAGGCAGGCTTGGGGGTGGGGGTGGGGGGCGGGTGTGTAGGAAAGAAAGCCTTGCAGCAGGAGCTGGGGGGGGGGCGTTTGTGCTCTCTACCGGGACAGTGCGCCCCAGGATAGCACACACTCACCCATCCAGATGGGACTTCTCAGCACCTATGCAGGGATTCCTGGTGGCCCCAATGAGCCCGGGACCAAGGGAAATAGGGGGCAGGGAGAGCAGGTCCAGGAGATCACAAGCAGAGACTGCAACCCCAGCAGCAGGGGCCTGCTTCCCCTGGTGGGGACCTTGAGGCCTGCCCTCTAGTCAGGCACTCACTGGTCTGGGCTGGTAGCCTTAGTGAAAGGGCAGGAAACTGTTCCACAGCTAAGGACCTTGCAGACAAGGCAGGCTTGGGGGTGGGGGTGGGGGCGGGTGTGTAGGAGAGAAAGCCCTGCAGCAGGAGCTGGGGGAGGGGCGTTTGTGCTCTCTACCGGGACCGTCCGCCCCAGGATAGCACACACTCACCCTTCCCGATGAAACTTCTCGGCACCTACACAGGAACTCCTGGATGCCCCAATGAGCCAGGGACAAAGGGAAGTAGGGCGCAGGCAGAGCAGGTCCAGGAGATCACAGCAGAGACTGCAGCCCCAGCAGCGGGGGCCCGCTTTCCCTGGCGGGGACCTTGAGGCCTGGGTAGGCTTCATTCTTCTGGTGGAGTAAAAGGAGGTGACAGAGGATATGATGTCTGAAGATTCTTCTATTGTGACTCGATTTCACTCCAGCCATACTTCTTTAATAGATGTGTATTTTGTGCTAAAAGTTTGCAGATTGTTTTTATAACCCTTGCCCGCTATATGAGAGAACTGATCTCCAGAAATTCACCCTAAACCCACATGGCCAAGATTTCAGCTCTGTTGGAGTTTTCATGCACCTGTCACCTGGGGACTCCACAAAGTCTGGGCCATGGGCCAGCAACATCTGAAGCCCTTGGTGAGCAAGGAGGACCAAAGCTCTCGGGTCCTGCATCAGACCTCCTGCAGTGCAGCATAAATATTAACAGGACACCCCCTCCCCTCGCAGACGTATTCTAGCTTTCTAAGTTGGCGTTTCCCACCACCGCTTCTGCCATCTGGACAGTTCTCCTCTCCTGCTATCACCTTTCTTTGCCTAAAGAAACAGCTGAGAAGAGTTTTGTAGGAAATCTGAGAAGTCTATGCTTTTAGACACACTAGAGATTAAAGACAAGCCACAGCACAGGGTCTGCAGACACTTCGAAGAGATTTTATATGGACTAGTCCTAAGTATTCAAGCACAAAACAAAGCCTAGGTGGACTTAAATGGAAGTGGCCTCTTTGGTGACAGAATTTCCTCAAGAAATAACTTATTTTTAAGTTATTTTTAAGAAACAGTCTTGCCTGTGAGAAGCGAGGAAAGCGATGTGCATGGAAGTGGCAGGTTGGTGTAAGGAGCCCGAAAGAATATCTCCACTGAGACTTTCTTCAGTGCCAATGGGAAGCGCAAGGCTCATGGATATTTCAATGCTATCAGCATCCTGCAAGCCCTCCTTTCATTGCCAGGAAGGGCTCCAAAGCAGGTCTCTGCAAGCTTCTAAGAGGCTGTTTCTCTCTTCCACAGGGTGAATAGTATTGGCCATACCCTTTCCATGCTGAAGGTCTGAGAGATTTGGGACACTTTAACACACACACACACACACACACACACACACACAAAAAAAAAAAAACACCATGGACAAGGACATATGTTTTATAGTCTGTGTCAAAATCTCCAGATAAACACAGACAAAACTAAACAAAACACCTATAAATTTGAATCATAACAGCAAAGACTATCTAGAAGCAATTATTTTCTGTTTGGGAACAGAGTGAAGAATGACAATTGTAGTCACAAGATGAACAAGGCTTAGACTGCTCTCACAGTGTACTGGGTGTGTGACCTCGGGAAATTTGTGTGGCAGCTTTTCTTCCATAGTTTACAGTGTTGGTTCATCTCAATCCTCATTTTTAAAGGTGAAAAGTCAAGCTCACAAATGTTAAGAGTTGCTTGTTTGTGTTGGTCGCTCTGCATAAACAGTTTGAGATATTGTCTGTCCTTCTCTGATCTAGTCTATCCCTCAGACTTTGATGTATTGGGGTCATCTAGGCTCCCTTGGTTGTCTGTAGGATGTCACTGGTGTCTGTAGGGTTTGGCTAATGGCATATTAGATCCTAGAAGGAAACTCAGGCAAAGATTGTACAAAGTGAAGGACATGGCTGTCCCATGGTGTCATATTCAAAAGAAACTTGGGACAAATGGCTAACTGTGATTCCTATTAGCATACCAAAGTACATGTGACCTCAAGAATCTCTCAGTATCAAGTAGGTACCCACTACAGAGTCCTTGTTGGCATGGAACTCTGGCTCTTCTGGGCTCTTCATACCCTGTCCTCTACCTTAAACTTCCCAGTTCATGGCTTTACTTCCCTCACCTTCTCATTCCTGTATAGCCTGGCAGTTTGGACCTGGCTCTCTCTCTTTGCTCTCTTAGCTCCTGGTTCTCTTGGCTCTTGGTTCTCTATGTATGTATGTATGTATGTATGTATGTATGTATCTATCTATCTATCTATCTATCTATTTATCTACCTACCTATCTATCATCTATCTATCTATCTATCTATCTATCTATCTATCTATCATCTATCTCTATCACTTTTCTCTTATCTCTTCCTCTTGTGCTCTCCCTCTCTCTCCTCCAAAGCAAGGAGAGAAGGTAGTAGACTAAACATGACCAGAAGACTGAACCAGGCCATGAGAGGGGAGACATAGGGTGTGTGTGATGCAAGAGAGATGGGGGATGTGAGAGAGAAAGAGAAAGAAACACAAAAGAGATAAGGAACCAAGAGAGAGGATGAAGAGGGAGCCCAAAGATAGGGGACCAAAGAAGGTAAATGGGCAAAATGGCAGGGTTATATATAAATGAGAAGCTGGGGGAAGGGAAACTCACGAACTGGAGAAATTTAGTGGTGGTGGTGTTGGCTGAGAAGAGCTAAGAGGACCCAGAACTGTTGAGTGAGCCTTGGGGCCGACTTGTGCTTTGGTATGCTAATAGTCAGCACAGTTTCTCATTTGCCCTGAGTTTCTTTTGGCCCTGACAAAGGTGATGGGGTTTCTTTTGGCACTTCTGCTTCTTCCCAGACAGGGAGCATAGGACTACCACTGTACCAGATAACGATGGTTGTGGCCCCTTTGGAACTGAAAGACAGGGGTCACATATCAGATATTTTGCGTATCAGGTATTTACATTACAATTTTTAACAGTAGCAAAATTGCAGTTATGAAGTAGTAACAAAAATATTTTTATGGTTGGTGGTCACCACAACATGAGGCACTGTATTACAGGGTCACAGCATTAGGGAGGTTGAGAGCCACGAAGAAAGAATAAACTTTAGAGCTAAGGAATGGGAATGATTTGGGGTGTCTAACTTGATAGTCCCCAGACTGATGGTGACAATCCCCTGGCAACCAGGAACCATCAAATGTATGTATTTGCATGGGGCACATGTGAAATGCACCCTGGGTCAACACACAAGAACCACTTGGAATCACTAAGAGATACATAACCTTGTAGAAGCATAAGTGAATTCACAGGCCTTTGTAAATTTGGCCACATCTTCCTCCTGAGACTGATCATCAAGGTCTGATTCTCAAAGTCTGAAGTCCAGTAATCAAAAACCCACTATTGGATGTCCTAATTAATATACTCAATCAAAACAATCCAGTTCATCCTAACAAGAGGTTTCCCTCTGTCCTTTATAAATGGCTATTTGGCTGTGGGCAATCTCTGTCTGCTCTCTATCTAGAGGCAGACCTTTGTTCCTCTGGGGCAAATATCCCTTCTCCATCTCCTTTGTCCCTTTTCTCCCCTCTCTCTTGTCTCCTGTTTCTTGCCCTTTGTCTCTTCGGGGCAAATAAATCTCCTCTGTGCTGAGAAGTTGGTCTTGGTGTGCTCTGTGCTGACTCCAGACATTTCACAGAATCCATCAAAAGATGGAAAAGAGACACCTTTGTTGATGTTGGAAACATAAATCTTCCCCAGAGGTTCATGTTTTGAACGTCTGGCTTCAAGTTTTGGCACTATGTTGAAGGCTCTGGACCCATTAAGAAACAAAGCCTGGCTGCTTTAACAATTGCATCCTTCTCTGGCTTGGGACTAGTAGTCGGCTTCTTGCCTGCTGCCATGTGAATAGTGTAACCGCCCAATGCCATGGCTGCTCTCACCACGCTGCCTTTCTGACCGGGATGGGCTGAAATCCCTTTGAAACAAGGAGCCAAAAATAACTGGTGCCCTATTAAGCTTTTTTTTTTGACAGATATTTTGATCATAAAATTAAAAATAACTAAGACACTGTCTTACGGCTCTCATGTGCTTGGGATAAAGGCATTTGTTAGGTAAGTTATTACAGGAACGTTTGTTTACATCCATAGCAAACTCGAGGGATGAGAGTTATAGAGTGATATAGGACACATCTGGAAAATCTTCCCTAAGAAAGAGAAGGCTAATACTAGAGAGATGGCCTAATAGCAAAGAATGGTACACTGCTTCTGCAAGGGCCCAGTTCAATCCCAGCACTCACATGGTGGCTCACAATGTATCTGTAACTTCAGTTTCTCCTTCTTCGGACTTCCATAGGCACCAGGTACCTAGGTGGTAGTACACATAAATACATGTAGGCCAAACACTCATACACATAAAATGAGAATTAATAAATATTTTAAGAGCCTATAGAAAGGAGGCTTAAATGTTAATATTGCTTTTTCAAGTTTACAATTATTCTATGTGTGTGTAACGTATGTGTCAGAGGGTGAGGTTCATATGCCACAACTTGTGTGTGTGAAGTTGTGTGTGTGTGTAAGTCAGAAAATAACATTAAGGAGTGAGTTTTTTCCTTACAACTTTGTGTGTGTGTGTGTGTGTGTGTGTGTGTGTGTAAGTCAGAGGACAACATTAAGGAGTGAGTTTTCTCCTTACACCTTTCTGGGGGTTCTAGAGATTGAACTCAAGTTACAGTAGCAAATACTTTACCACCTGACACATCTCTCTAACCCTGAAATGTTAATGTTTCTCATGGTATCTACTCTGGCCTAATTTGTCCATCATGAAACCACCTGTATTAATTATGTTTCTATTTCTTTGATAAACACGGTGACAACAAGCCCCTCATGGAGGAAAAGCTTCATTTTGCTTCTTCACGCTGTTTATATGGTCCAACAACGAGAGACAGAAGCCAGGGAAAGAGCCCGGAGGCAGGGACTGAAGCAGAGGCCATGGAGGATCATGGCTCACTGGTTTTTTTCCGGTGACCTGTTCAGTTTTCTTTCTTATACATCCAAAGACCGTCTGACTGGGATGGCACTGCCCAGGATGGGTTGGGCCCTCCCACACCAGTCATTAAGCAAGAAAATGCACCACAGGGTTGCCCACAGGCCAATCTGATGAAGCATTTACTCAATTAAGATTCCCTCTCCCCAGCTGAGTCCAGGCCATCTCAAGTTGACAAACCGACCAGCTCACCAGCAGACACTACCCAGGATTTCCCCCAGCAGTGTATCTTGAACTTATTATAATGGAAAAGATTCAACAAGTCCTCCAGGCTTTTCTCTAGGACTTGGGCAAGAAAGAACTTTAAAATCATCTGCACATTCATTTTCACTCTGTGAATAACATAATCTTGTGAGGTCATGGTCCGCTGGGACTGTTGTGAGCTCTTACTTGGCTAAGCAGAGTTACCAAAGCTATGAAGTTGAATTTAACTCACTTTGCAAGATCCTTGGAATCCTCTAATGTTTAGGGGAAAGAAAATATGTGCATATTGAATAAATAAAATCAACATTGGCTAAAAACATCATTGTAACAACACCTTAATGAACCGTAGGTGAATACAATGATCCAAGCAGTGAGGAACTGATGGATGAATCTCTATTAGTGGAGAATCCTCTGTTTGTGGAGAATGCTGTAGCAACAGAAGTGTATATAGAGAGTCATAATAGGACATGGATGGGCCTGTTTGATTTTCACAACAAATGGTTCTTAGTTATTTGCTTATGGATGGTGATTTCTTTTCCATAACACTGGACAGTGAACGGGGGCCTTCCACATAACCAGCAAACCTTCTACCACTGAAGGTGATTTTATTTGTTTGGGGGCACTGAAGGTCAAACTCAGGGACTTTTACATGCTAGGGACATTCTCAATCACTGAGCCTCAACCCCAGATCTTTTCAGTCTCATGTAGATCAGGCTATCCTGAAATCGATAATCCCCCTGCCTCTCCCTCTCAATTACTGGGGCTATACGTATGTGCCACCACACTTGAAGTCCCAAAAAATTATTTGAAAGAGATATCTTCTTGGTGGCTTTAAGGCATAGCAGTAGCTTCATTCCAAACACTGTTAAGTCTAAGACACAAACTCTTATTTCAGAATGCCAGTGCTGTTCCTTATTAGTGTTCAACCTACACTGCACAGTACTGGATGCTGATGCCTCAATTCCTCATCCTTAAAGTATGGGTCCCTAGCAGTTGCTCTGATTTCTGGAGATCAAAGTGGGGCAGGCATGTAACAGTTCCCTAGAGGGGCTTTCCCCCGGCAGAGTCTGGCCATTACTGGTCATCATTTTCAGTACCATCGTTATCATTATCAATATCACTGTGCAGTGCTATTTTGTTTGTGATCTAACAAATAAAGCTTGCCTGATGATCAGAGCGCAAAGTGAACCACTAGTTAGCCATAGAGGCCCAGCAGGGGTGGCACACACTTTTAATCTCATCACTCGGGAAACAGAGGCAGATGGAGTTCTGTGAGTTCAAGGCCACCCTGGCCTACACAAGATTGAATCAGTCTAAAAGAGAAACAGAGTGAGGCCATGGTGGCTCACACTTTTAATCCCAGTACTTGGGAGTCACACGCCTTTAATTCCAGTGCTAGAGAAGTGGGGACAGGAAGGGATATGGCTGGGTGAAGAGAGAACCATAAGGCGGGAGGAGACAGGAGCCTATTCAGTCTGAAGATTCAAAGGGATAGGATATCCCTTTGGGCTAAGGATTTCATAGAGGTAAGAACTAGTGGCTGACTGCTCTGCTTCTCTGGTTTTTCAGCTTTCATCCCCTAATATCTGATTCTGGGTTTTTATTAGATTTATGCTACAGTACTGTATTGTGGCAGTTAAGGAAGAGGTTACAAGCACTTATTATAGTGTCTACCACATAGACGACACGTAAGATTTATAGGAGTGAGCAAAGATGTTGGGAAAAACTAAGGGTGTCCACAGTTTGAAAGGTTTAGAATTCAGACTGACCACACCTGACCTGGACTTAGGAGGTGATGACCACTCTCCTTCCTGTCTGCCACTTTGATCTCTCCCGTCTTCACTCCAGCCCTCTAGTAGCTGGCTCGCAGAGGCCTCTCTTCCATCCCTAACTTCCATTCCCTGGGGACACTGCCAAACCTTTCACTGGAGCCAGCATTCCTCCCTCCCCTTGCCTCTGACACCTGTACCTAGAAACTCTCTCTCTCTCTCTCTCTCTCTCTCTGGGATTCCCCAGTGGCCACACCTGACAGGGACTCTGGTGAATCATACTGTCCTTCTATCTCCTTTTATGATCTCTCCATTCTCACCTTCAGCCTGAAAGCAACCTTCTTACCGGTACCCCCTCCCCAAACCTCATCTCCATTCACTGGAGACTCCAGTTCTTGGTTCCAGCCCAGGGTCCCCCTAGCCTTTACACCCCTGTCTCCTCAGACAAGGCAGGGCCTTACAATGACCCTCTTTAAGACCCCCTTCCCACTACACCCCCAATTCCTTGGGGACACTACCACTAGATGTGAATAGGACACCCTTAGCTCTGTCCTGAAGTCCCTCACAGCCTTTCCCCCGATGTAATATAGGACAAGTTGCATGAGAGAGGAAGATGCCATGAAGCAGAGCTCAGACAGAGGGGTTTCTATTATGGAAAGGGGAACCCAAAAGGAAAGAAGGGAAGGGGGAAGCCAGCCTCTGGAACAGAAGAAGAGAAGAGAAGGGGAGGAGAGGAGAAAGGAGGAGGAGGAGGAGGAGGAGGAGGAGGAGGAGGAGAGAAAGAGAGATTGAGAAAGTCTGAGACAAAGAAAGAGAGAGAGAGAGAGAGAGAGAGAGAGAGAGAGGAGGTGGGCATGGCCCTTTTAAAAAGGAATATAGTGGATAGGTGGTACTCTTAGTGGCTAACCAAGGTCAGGCCAGTAAAGATGCCTGAATACTAACACCCGTAGACCACCTTTATTCCTCGTCTATTCTGCCCACCAACCACTGACCTCCAGAAGCACACCCTACCAGGCAACTTTCAGCCTGAGATCCAGAGAGGGCAACAGAAACAGATGAGCAGAACACCCACCCAACAAAAGCAAGGCCAGGTATCATCATTCCAAATCACCTCAACGATCCCAACTCCAAATACCTAGATGTCATAATTAAGAATAGCTAGAACATGTTGTATGTTTCCACCAGAACCCAGTAATCCTAATATGGTAGGACCGGAGAAATGTAATATAAGAGAAGTAGAAGACAAGGACTTCAAAATAGCAATTACATCTATGTTCAAATTTCTTAAAAGGTTTATGAATAAATCCTTTATTGAACTCTATAAAAACACAAAAGGTAGAATAAAATAATGAAAACATGTCAAGACATGAAAGTAGAAATACAATCATTGGAGAAAACCCAAACTGGGATAAAAATGTAAATGCAATTTTTAGGAAGTCAAACAAAGCCTGAGATAAGTCTCACCAAAGAGTTTAAGACATGGAAGAGAGAAACTCAGGTACTGAAGGTAAAGAAATGGATACCTCATCCAAAGGAAATGTTAAATATATAAACACCCAGAAAATCTTAGACACCATTAATAAAACCAAGCTTATGAATAACAGGAATAGAGGGAGGAGGAGAAACCCAGGTCAGAGGCATAAGAAATATTTTTTAAAAATCATGTAACAAAATTACCCTAACCAAAAAATGAAGGCATCTATCAAAAGATGTATACATAAGAAGTATACAGAACAGCAAATAGACTGAACCTGAAAAGAAAAATTCCCATAGCACATAATAATCCAAACAATAAATGTAAAGTAAAAAAAAAAAGAATATAAAAAAGACCAAGTAAAGGCAGACCTATTAGAATTATACCAGATTTCTCAATGGAGTCTCTAAAAGCCAGAAGGACCTGGATTGATGTTCTACAAATGCTAAAAACCACAAATGGTGGGAATGCAAGCTGGTACAATCCCTTTGGATATCAGTGTGGTGATTTCTCAGAAAATTAGAAAATGACCTTCCTCAAGACCCAGCAATACCACTTTTGGGTATATATCCAAAGGATGCTCAATCGTGCCACAAGGACATGTGCCCAGCTATGTTCATAGAAGCATTGTTTGTCATAATCAGAACCTGGAAACAACCTTAATGACCCTTGACCGAAGAATGGATAAGGAAAATGTGGTACATTTACACAATGGAGTACTACACAGCAGAAAAAAATAACACCTTGAAATTTGCAGGGCAATGGATGGAGCTAGAAAACATTATTTTAAGTGAGGTAACCCAGACACAGAAAGGCAAGTATCATATGTACTCACTCATAAGTCGTTTTTAAACATAAAGCAAAGAAAACCAGCCTACAAATCACAGTCCCAGAGAACCTAGACAACAATAAGGATCCTAAGAGAGACATACATGGATTTAATCTCCATGGGAAATAGAAAAAGTCAAGATCTCCTGAGTAAATTGGGAACATGGGGACCATGGGAAAGGGTTGAGGGGGAGAGGAGAGGCAGGGAAGGGAGCATAGAAAAATGTAGAGCTCAATAAAAATCAATTTAAAAAGATCACAAATGCCAGGGCAGACTGCTATGCCCAGCAAAACTATCAATCACAAAACACTGTAAACGAAAAGTATTCTATGATTTAAAAAAAAAAAAAACAACTAAATTTACTCAGTATCTATATACCAATCCATCTCTATTAGAAAGAAAATTTCAATCTGAAGAGATTGACCACAACCAAGAAAAGAATAAATAATCCAGGACCAGTAAATCAATAGGGGAAAATTCACACCATAACACCAAAATAACAGGAATCAATAAACAATGTTCATTGATAAATCACAATATCAATGGTTTTAATCCTGTAATAAAAAAATACAAACTAACAGATTGAATTAGAAAACAGGATCCTCTTTCTGCTCCATCCAAGAAACACACTTTACCAACAAGGATTGACCTCGCCTCAAAATAAAAGGATGGAAGAAGATATTGCAGGGAAAATGGACTAATGAAGCAAACAAATATTGCCAGTTTTAAAACCTGACAACATAGACTTTAAACCCAAACTCCTCAAAGAGATAAGAAACTCCATGCTCATAAAGGAAGAATCCAAGATTATATCACAATTCTAAATATTCATGCACCAAACAACCCAAGGGAACCCAAGCTCATAAAAAAAACTAGTACAAGAAATCACATATTGACCCTCACACAATGACAGTGGGTGATGCCAATATCTCACTCTGGCCAATAAATGGATTATCCAGAAAAAAACTATATGGAGAAATGCTGGCATTAAAGGATTCATAAATCAAATGTGCCAAAAAGATATTTACAGACTATTTCACCCAAACACAAAAGAATTTATCATCTTTTCAGCACCTCATGAAATTCTCTTAAAAATTGACCACATACTTGGACACAAAGCAAGTCTCAGCAAATACAAGAAAATTGAAATAGCACCATGCGTTCTATCTGTATATCATGGATTTAAGCTGGATACTAAAGAGAACAGAAAGTACACAAACGCATGGGAAATGAACAACTCACCACTGAATGAAAAACAGATAAAGACAGAAAATAAGAGGAAAACTGAACCTTTTCAGAATCAGGTGAAAATGTAAACTCCCACAGTAAAGGCAGTTCTAAGAGGCGATAAGTGCAGACACTAAGATCACCAATAAATAGGATCTCATGAACCTCAAAAGCTTCTACATGGCAAAGACACCAGACCATCATATGGACAAATATAATTAGCAGGCTACAGAACGGAGAGGGATCTTTACCAATTACACATCTGATAGAGGGCTAATATCTTACCCATATAAATAACCAAAAATGGACATCCAAAAAAGCAAACTAATTTAAAATGTGGTCCAAAATAAACATAGAGTTCTCAAAACATGAAACACAGATGACCGAGAAACACTTAAAAAAAAGTCCAACATCTCTAGTGATCAGGCAAATGGATATCAAAACTACTTTGAGATTTCATCTTACACTAGAAAGAATGGTCAAGATCAATAAAACAGGGTGTTGGGCAAGGGGAACACTCGTCCATTGCTAGTGGGAGAGCAGATTTGTACAGCCACTGCGGAAATCATTGTGGGGCTTCCTCAAGAAGCTGGGAGCAAATGTACTACATGACCCAGCTGTATCACTCTTGGACATATACCAAAAAGAATTTACACAGAGTGAACACAAAAGTATCTTGGGAGTTTTTGTTTGTTTGTTTGTTTGTTTGTTTGTTTGTTTAACCTTACTGGTCTTTTGCTTGTTTAGTATGGTTTCTGATTCTCTCTCTCTCTCTCTCTCTCTCTCTCTCTCTCTCTCTCTCTCTCTCTGTGGTTTAATGGTGTGTATGTGTTTCTTGTGCTCTTTCTTACTTTCTTTGTTCATTTTCTTTTATCCTTGTTAGCTTCTTTTTGATTTGCTTGTTTTCTTAAGAGAGAGAGAGAGAAAGGAGGCACAGAGTTAGAAGGATGGGAATGTGGAGAGAATCTTGGGGGAAATGAAGGAGGGGAAACTGTGATCAGAATGCATTACATGAAAATAATTATATTTTCAAGAAAATGGACTGATCATTAAAAAGAAGGGGGATTTAGAATTCAGAGAGATGAAAGGTTTCTTTTTGTTTACTACTAATCCATTATGTCAAAAATCCAGTTAGAAGCCAAAAAGAAAAGAGAAGAAAAAAATCGTAACGTTGAAAAAAACGAGGAATTCATTGGCATTACTCTAAACAATAGCAGAAGGAATGTGTTTGTAATTAGAGAAAATACCTTGACCCCACCCCCACTCCTCAGCCCTGGAACATGAGCTCACTGAGAGAGAGTGGAAAGTCCCAGCCTAAATAAAAACCCACATCTTCTCCAGGATGGATGCTCCAGGCCATGTCCAATGGAGTCCAGGAGCAAATATTTTCCATCAGGCAAAGAATAAAAGCCCTTTTCAACCCCGTTTTTATAGACAAAATCCCCTGTTCTGTTTCCCTTGTGTTTTGCTATACTTTATGGGCTGTTTGTGATGTTCTGGTTTGAAGGAGCAAAGGGGAGAGGGAGAGAAAGAGTGCAGAATGAGTTCCTCCAAGTGCCAAGCTGGGGAGTGCCAGGACAGCTGGGCCTGAAAGCTTGTGCCCTAGGAGGGGACTGGTATGGCTGGCAGCCTGGGAGCTCTGCCTCATCTGTCTGGTTTCTTTTAAAGATCCCAGCCTTGGTCTGAGTTTTGGCATTCCTTACAGATGTATTACATAAAATCAGATTATTAAGTGCAGAGACAGTCAACTGTTCTCTGTCCTCCTAGATGGTTTTTAGCATCACCATAGCAACACCAATAAACAGAAAAGTAAATTAGCCTCTGAGGAACAAGCATGCTGGCTTTACTGTCCAAATTCTTCTTCCTTTCCCTGCTTAAACTCACATGTGCATGGACACACACACACAGCTGTAGTTGTGGTTGTTGGATTTTTCATGCTGTTCATCTTTGAGTCATTTGACTTTGTGGTGGTAATCAGACCTTGAAGTGCAGCTTGATCCTTGTCACCTTTTGTTTTAAAAGTATCTTTAATTTTTCATTGTCACCAACAGAAAATTAGCCCAATTACTTGGCATGGCTTCAAAACTCTCCCACAACCTTTTCAGAGTCTTTATAAGCAGATTTATAAGTATAAACCTACCGTTAAGCTTGTTGAAGAAAAAGTTAAATTTCCTTTGAAGACTCATTCCTTTTTGACCCTGGCCCAGCCATATAACCAAAGCAAACTCTCAACTGCCTCCAGTATGGAATGCCAACCTTCTCTCAATCTCTGCTGGATCCACACCATCTCCAAGTAAGCCTGGAGGACATCTTCACAAGCCTTCGGTCTGTGCACACATTTTCACACCTGTGCACACATTTTCACACCTGTGTTCAGATCCTTACACACTTAAGACTCATTAAGTCACTATTCTGCATAAAATCCCTCAGTGCAATTTCCTGGCATGAAGGATTAATTACAAAGATATTACATACAATGCCTGCTGAGTCTTGAATGACCTGGCCTACATCTACTTTATCTGACTATTTCCTTTTCCTTTTCTTAGCTTTGGCTCTTCCTCTCCAGAATCCTAACCCTTTCCAATCTCTGAAATAAGAACAGACATCCCTTGCTTCTGATCTTTGGATTCTCAAGTTTTCCATGACGTTATGGGATTGGCCCTTGGTCCTTGTCATTCAGGTTTCAGCATAAATATTTTCTCCTTAGAGAATTTCTTGTTTGCTCTGTTAACCATGTCCCACCTCAGATGCTACCAAATTCTCTCACATTCTTCTTTAATAAAACATTTATCAACATTTAACATTATCTTCTTCATTCTTTTGATGATCCATTGCGAGATTCTTTCCACAAAAGGCTAGCAACTATTTCTGATTTGCTCAATACAGAACCCTTAGTACCAGAACTAGCATACAAAAAGGCAATCGGTGAAAAGTATTTTACATGAATAAATACATGCACTCTCTGATGTTTTCATAATCCTGTCTTAGTCACTGTTCTAGTGCTATGAAGCAACACCATGACCAAGGCAATACTTTTAAAATAAATCATTTAATTGGGGTTTGCTTACAGTTTCAGAAGTTATTTTGTTATCATCATTGCAGAAGCATGGCAGCAGGCAAGTGTGGTGCTTGAGAAATAGCTGAGAGCTCCACCCAGATCCATAGATGAGAGAGAGAGAGAGAGAGAGAGAGAGAGAGAGAAAGAGAGAGAGAGAGAGAGAGAGAGAGAGAGAGAGAGAGAGAGAGAGAGCGCCTGGCATGAGATTTTGAAACCACCCCCAGTAACACACTTCCTCCAAAAAGGGTATGCCTCCTAATCCTTCTAATCCTATCAGAGATCTACCACCTGATGATTAAGCATTCAACTATATTAGCCTATGGGGGGGAAGGTCATTCTTCTTCAAAAGACCACACACTTATTACTATGAAATGCCTCTCCTTTTGTCTTTTCCTGTATGGTCCCAATCTCTCTCTTACCTCCCAGGAGCCCTTCCCAAATAACATGTACATAAGTTCTTGCCACAGACTCTGATTCATGCATGGTGGCCAAATCACCTATCATTGAACTACAACCCTGTAGGAGGAGGGCTGCTTGTTGGTTCCCAGCTGTTTTTCCCTGAAATAATCACACAGAAACTGTATTAATTAAATCACTGCTTGGCCCATTAGCTCTAGCTTCTTATTGGCTAATTCTTCCATATTAACTTAACCCATTTCTATTAACCTGTGTATAGCCACGTGGCTGTGGCTTACCAGCTAAAGTTCCGGCATCTGTCTCCAGCATTACTACATGTCGACTCTGACTCTGCCCTTCTTTCTCCCAGCATTCAGTTTAGGTTCCCCACCTACCTCTATTCTACCCTATCAGGCCAACCAACTAGTTTTCTTTATTCATTAATGGTAATCACAGCATATAGAGGGGAATCCCACATCATATCACTCTCCTACTTCTCTTTTTTAATGGACGATTTTTATTATTTTTTTGTTGCTTTTATTGAGCTACACATTTTTCTCTGCTCTCCTCCCTTCCTCTCCCCTCCCCTTCAACCCTCTCCTATGGTCCCCATGCTCCCAATTTACTCAGCAGATCTCATCTTTTTCAACATTCCATGAAGATTACATTCATGCATGTCCCTCTTAGGGTCTTCAATGTTGTCTAGGTTCTCTAGGATTGTGAATTATAGGCTACGTTTTCTTTGCTTTATGACTAAAAGTCACTTATGAGTGAGTACATATGATACTTGTCTTTCTGGGTCTGGGTTACCTCACTCAATATGATATTTTTTAGCTCCATCCATTTGCCTTCAAATTTCAAGATGTTGTTACTCTTTTCTGCTGTGTAATACTCCTCTGTATAAATATGCCACATTTTCCTCATCTATTTGTTGGTCGAGGGACATTTAGGTTGTTTCCAGGTTCTGGCAATGACAAACAATGCTGCTGTGAACATATTTGAACACATGACCTTATAGTATGACTGAGCTTACTTTGGGTATATACCCAAAATTGGTGTTGCTGGGTGTTGAGGATGGTTGTTTCCGAATTTTCTGAGAAATCACTGTACTCATATTCAAAGCAGCTGTACCAATTTGCACTCCCACCAGCAATGCAGGAGTGTTTCCTTTATCTCATATCCTTTCCAGTGTAAGTTGTCATCAATATTTTTGTTCTTGGCCATTCTTACAGGTGTAAGATGGAATCTCATAGTTGTTTTAATTTGCATTTCTCTGATGGCTAAGTAAGTTGAGCATTTCATTGTCTTTCAGCCATTTTAGATTCCTCTGTTGAGAGTTCTCTGTTTAGGCCTGTACTCCATTTTTTTATTGGATTATTTGTTCTTTTGATGGCCATTTTCTTGAGTTATTTGTGTATTTTGGAGATCAGTTCTCTGTTTGATGTGGATTGGTGAAGATCTTTTCCCATTCTGGAGGCTGCTATTTTGTCTTGTTGACCATGTCCTTTGCTTTGTAGAAGCTTCTCAGTTTCAGGAGGTCCCATTTATTAATTGTTTCTCTCAATGTCTATACTATTTGGGTTATATTTAAAAAGTGGTCTCCTGTGCCAGTGCATTCAAGCATATTTCCCACTTTCTCTTCTATGAGGTTCAGTGTGGTTGGCTTTGTGTTGAGGTCTTTGAATCATTTGGAAAACTTAAAGGAAATAGAAAACTTTCTGGATAAACATCACTTACCAAATTTACATCATGACCAGGTAAACAAGTTAAATAGACCTAAAACTGCTAAAGAAATAGAAACAGTCATCAAAACTCTCTCAAACAAACAAACAAAAAAAATGCCTAGGACCATGTGGTTTCAGCTCAGAATTCTACACGATTTTCAATGAAGAACTAATACCAATGCTCCTTAAATTGTTCTACACAATAGAAACACAAGGAACATTGCCAATTTTTTAATGAGGCTACAATTACCCTGATACCACATAAAGACATTACTAAAAAAATAATTACACACCAATCTCACTCATGAATATTGATGCAAAAACACTCAATAAAATACTGGCAAATTGAATCCAAGAACACATCATTCAATATGATCAAGTCGGCTTCATCCCAGAGTTGCAGGGATGGTTCATCATATGAAAATAGGTCAATATAATTCACCATATAAAAAAATTGAAAAATAAAACCACATGATAATCTCATTAGATGTTGAAAAAGCCTTTGATAAAATACAACATCTCTTTATTGGTGTGGGACAATGGTCTGTATTCTGTCCTAAAGACCCAGTAATACCATTTTTGGGTATATATCCAAAGGATGCTCAATTGTGCCACAAGGACATGTGCTCAACTATGTTCATAGCAGCTTTGTTTATCATAACCAGAACCTGGAAACAACATAAATGCCCTTGACCGAAGAATGGATAAGGAAAATGTGGTACATTTACACAATGGAGTACTACACAGCAGAAAAAAATAACGACATCTTGAATTTTGCAGGAAAATGGATGAAGCTGTGAAAACATTATTTTGAGTGAGGTAACCCAGACACAGAAAGACAATTATCACATGTATTCACTCATAGGTGGTTTTTAAACATAAAACAAAGAAAACCAGCCTACAAACCACAATCTCAGAGAACTTAGACAACAATGAGGACCTTAAGAGAGACTTACATAGATCTAATCTACGTGGGAAGTAGAAAAAGTCAAGATCTCCTGAGTAAATTGAGAGCATGGGGACCTTGGGGGAGGGGTGAAACGGGGAAGGGAGAGGCAGGGAAGGGAGCAGAAAAAAATGTAGAGCTCAATAAAAATGAATAAAAAAGTGTTCATGTTTCCTATACATTACCAATAAAATGTCACTGACTCTTCAGACCCAGCTCCCCAGAACACCCCTCTTGTCTGATTCCAGTTTTGAATTTAGCTGTTTCTATTCAATAAAAGGTGTTGACATTTGCTCCATGCTATGCTCTGGGTTAAGCACCTGGACTAAGGCAATGTAGCTCACAATTTAGGGCCAGATTCCCCAGCGTGTGGTCACCTGCCCTCTCTATCAGGGTCATTTGGGCGTCTTTAGTCCAGGTGCAGATTGTCAGTCCTATTCTGACCTAAGGAGAAGCTACACTATCAAATTCTGACACCTCACATTTTAATAACTGCCTCTGGGTTTGTTATTTTAAATCCATGAACCCATGTATGGATGTATGGCTATATGGATACAGATGTATGGATACAGAACTCAACCAGAGGGAATCATGACCCTTGACCTTCCTACCTGAGTTACTGTTTAGTAAAATTTTATGTACATTGTAGCAGGACAGAAAGGCCATGTTTCTTTGGTGGACTCTTAATTATGCTTACACACCTAGGAACTTTTACAGAGAAGCAAGCAGCTAGTGAACACAATTAGGGGTAACTGACCACTAGGCTGCCATTATGTGCAGTTGCACCCTGAAAGTATGGCTAGTTTCTTAGAACCTCTGCTCCAGTGATCCCAGCCTAATGGCCTGGAGAACGCTGTAATTCAGGAGAGATGTCAACTGGGACAAGCCTGTTTCACCTGCTACCTGTGAGGCAGAGTTAGCACAAAAGGATTCGTAGGACTTGGAAAGAAGCTCTGTTTTATTGCTAGTAATGCAGATTTAAGAGGAGAGATAAGGAAATGCTTGCACATGTTGGTTAAGCCTCTTGGTTTGCCTTCCCAGGTCAACTTGATTGGATCTACAATCACCTGGGAAACCAGATTAGTAAGGCATACCTCTGGGTGTGTCTCAGGATTAATTGAGGGTGGGTTTGGATCCCAGACAAACTAAAAAGGGAACAGGAAACGGGCTTTATGGCACATGCCTTTAATCCAAGTGCTTGGGAGACAGAGGTGGGGGAATCTCTGAGTTTGAAGTCAGCCAGGTCTACAAAATGAGTTCCCAGACAATCAAGTGTACACAAAGAAACCCTGTCTCAAAAAAATAAAGGGGGGGAAGGGCAGGAAAAAGTCAGCACTATATCAGACACATAGTAAATTCTCTAAAACCCTCATAGGTGGGCCTATTTTTCTATCGAACCACAGCCATTTTGTCTTCTGGCCTTTCTCATTGATTGAATTCTAGACATATTTTCTTCCAAACTCCAGTAAGAGTCCTCCCTGATGAGGCACATAAAGACTAAGGTTTAGAACTAAGTATCTTCTACCTTAGATGAGCTCTATCCTGGTTACCTTTGTTACCATAGGATGCAGTCACATTATCAAGGTCACACTCTGGAAATACACTGTTTCAAAGTGTACATCACAGCCATGACTTCACTATTCTGGTCACAGCACAGCTGTGCCTTGCTCCATGGAGGAAACAGGCCTTGTTTTGAATTTGACAGACTCAAGGTTCTTTTTAAAAGATTTTTATTTGCTTATTTTAATTAAAATATGAATACATTATTTCTTCCCTTTACTTTCTTCCTTCCAACCCCCTGCATAGTCCCACCCCTCAGTCCCTTCCAAATCCATGGCCCCTTGGCCTCTTTTTCTTTAACTACATATATTACATATACATAAGTACAAAAATCTTGTATGAACATAATTTTAAGGCTGACTATTTGGCATTGGACAACCAGTTAGGGACTCATCCTGGGAGAGACAAATTCTCCTTTTCTCCGCAGTCACTGGTTGCCTGTAGTCTTTGCTTAGGGTTGAGAACCCATGCAAACTTGCCCTTCTGAGTTACCAAATCTATCAGGGTTCATGTTCAGGTCCTCTTTTGGCCGTCACAATGTGTGACATCATGAGAGAACTTTCCTGTCATTCTGGGAGACACAGTCTCATATCAGACTTCCTATTCCACTGGTTCTGACAAGCTTTCTGATTCCTCGTGTTCCCAGAGTCTTGAGTTCAGGAGTTGTATCAGAACTCTGTATTTGACCAATGTATAATTTTCTGTGACTGTCTCTGTCTAAGGCAAGGGCAGAGCCTTCAGTGAGGAGAAGGAGCTACATGTTCCTGTCCACACAGGGACATTTCTCAACAGCAAATTTAAGAAAACTCAGTCTAGCTTGGAATTAAAAAGGCCTGAAAATTGTCCTTGTTTGTACGTGAAGGACATTTGACTTGGCTCTTGCTTTTGCAGTATAGCATGAAACTCTGAGGATAGCAGCTGTCTTCATTTAGATGGTGCGATACAATCTTCAGCTAAAGCTGAATCTAATACACACCAGAAACTTGTCCAAATGGAAAAAATGGACCAATTCTTTCTCCTGATGGAGAACAGATCTTCCCAAGGTCAGGAAAGGGTAGGATGAAGAGGACCCAGGGAGCATCTGTGCTGAGGAGCCACAAGGGGAAAGGAGCCAAACAGTGGTGCTTTTTGACTTTGAGCCTTATAGCCACGGTCCTGAAATAGAAGCAGGAGTTTGAATTTCCTCGCATCAGAAGAGCGGATACCTCTGGCTGCTGAGAAGAACACATGGAGAAAAGGGAGGACAGACAGTTCTAACATCCGTGGGGCCATCCCCTGAGATCAAGACAACTGTGCCCTCTGTGAAAAGCAAAATATTTCCTGAAGTCTGGATATGGGGGTGACCTGGGAAGAAAGAACATTCTGGTCATGAGTCAGAGGAAATTGCACACTTAGCTCACCTCCTCCACTCTTAAGATGTTGTTGAGTCTCTGAAATCCCAACAGCTGCCCTGTGGACACGAAGAGCAAGGGTCCCCCAGACACACAACCTCTGAGCTCAGATGTGTGTGATCTGCAGTCTTGGATCAGATTTCCTGCTTCAGAAAAATGCCACCTTATGATATCGAATGCCGGGGAGCTTTGGCTTGTTTCCAGCTAAGAACCTGCCCTGCTCAAGGAAGGGCTCAGTCTGAAACAATACTTTCTAATATAGCTTGATTGCCAGGAATCTTCTAGTTTCTCCTTGTTTTCAACCCTTGCGCTCTCTCTACTATTATTTTCTTCGGTCTTCTAATAGTCTACAGACTATTAGACTCTTGTGTTTATTTCAGTGTTTTGTTTCGTTTGCTTTAGTTTTTTGGTACATTCTAAATCAGGGTCTATCAGCTATTGCTGACCTTGAACTAATTATCTGTCTTTACTGTTGAAGGGAAAAGGTCAGCAGTAATAACACCTGGAGTTGGATGGCAGTCCAGGTCTCCTCTAAATGCTTTAGTGAGAGATCTCAAAGGTACCATCATGGGCACCCTTGACCATTTGTAATCTTTGATTTTTCCTATACTTAGCTCTTTGCTTCTTAAACCAGCAGTGCACTTCAGATGGTTTCATATACAGGCGCCTTGCAAGGTCCTTCTTTGTGATCTCATCAGGGTACGGATGGTCTTCAAAAACTCCCTCCAGCTCGCTCAGCTGCCAGGGTGTGACACCCCTGCGTATCCGTGGTCGAGTGTTCCTCCGGGGATGTGGGACTCCGGCAGACAGTGAGACTTCAGAGCACTCTTGAACTTGAGCGCAATCTTGGAGTTGAGCCCCCTCTGGGACTTCTGCCCACTCTGGGACTTCAGCGCAATCTTGGACTTGAGCGCATTCTTGGTCTCGAGCCCACTCTGGGACTTCACCCCTCTCTATGACTTCAGCGCAATCTTGGATTTGAGCACACTCTTGGTCCTGCGCCCACTCTGGGACTTGAGCGCAATCTTGGACTTGAGCCCACTGTGAGACTTGAGCCCACTCTATGACTTCAGCGCAATCTTGGACTTGAGCACACTCTTGGTCTTGAGCCCACTCTGGGACTTCAGTGCAATCTTGGATTTGAGCGCAGTCTTGGACTTGAGCCCACTCTATGACTTGAGCGCAATCTTGGACTTGAGCCCACTCTGGGACTTCAGCGCAGTCTTGGACTTGAGTGCACTCTGGGACTTCAGCACAATCTTGTACTTGAGCCCATTCTATGACTTCAGTGCAATCTTGGACTTGAGCCCACTCTGGGACTTCAGTCCACTCTATGACTTCTGCGCAATCTTGGACTTGAGCCCACTCTGGGACTTCAGCGCATACTTGGATTTGAGGGCACTCTTGGACTTCAGCCCTGTCTGGTTCTTGAACACACTGTGGGACTTCAGCGGGTTGTGGGACTCCAGCAACTGAGGTCTCCATCCCCTCCAACTGTAGCTGTCCTGGACTTTGGTAGGTCCCTTGGCTCGCGTTCGTGATGTAAAAACTAATGCAGATCACAAGGTTCATATCACCCTGCTGGTTGGGGATACCTTGGTACCTGAGTTCCTCTATGAAGGAGCCTAGTGCACTTTCACCGAAACTGCGTCTTTCTTCTGCGGGCACAGTCTCTTGCTCATCCTTGATTTCCACTTCTATTTCTGCTTGTACGGTGTTGTAAAAATTGGGGTCTTGGTGCTGGTACATTGGTGCCATGGCCTAAACCCTGTAGAAGCAGTCTTGACTTCAGAAATCAGGATATATCAGGGAAGTCAAAGCGTCAATGTCTCTCTTATTCTGGAGAGGCCAACAATCCCGGAGTTGTTAAGTGCAGGAAGCTCGACTTCCCAGCAGATTTCCAATGTGGGGTCGAAGGCTGGAAGTTATCCTGGTGTGCTATGGTCTTTCAGTCTTCAGTTTTTGTTGAAATCCCCCCAAAAAACTTGGTCCAAATATCGGTTAAAGAATGCCGAGTAGCGGCTGGATAGGGCAACTTTCCAGCCAGAGTAAGGGTAAGCGGCCTCAAAGGAAGGTTTCCTTCCAGAGCGCGTCCTTTTATCTGTACTGCCACCGGAAGATCCCGCCCACATTTAGGTGGGGTCTGTCTCCCTCCTCCAATGAAAATGCTTGGTGGCTGGGTGTGGTAGCACGCACCTTTAATCCCATTAGAGCCAATGGTATCTCTGAGCTCACAGCTGTAAGGGTGGGGTGGGGGTGGGTACGTGGAAAGATCAGGGGTCAATCTTGTCTCAGAACAAGTTTGGAGGTCCAAGAGTCGGGGGAAGTGGGCAAGGTAAGGGGTGGAGGGAGAGAGAGAACCCTACATTAAGGTGCTCAGGAATTTATTTGAGTTGCTTCTAGATGCAGTTAGGTGGACAACCAAGATCACACCCACTATCTTCTTTCTACTCCATTTAGAAGTTTCTAGGTGTAAACTCTGTTAGGGAGAGAAAACTTAGTAGGCCACTTTTAGACATACCTGTCTTCATAATTAAATAAATATCTGAGCTGGAGGTACTGTCTCAAAATTAGCAACAAACGGAGAGGAGGACATCAGGCAAACTATTTAAAAAAAAAAAGTCCTGTAAGATTAGTAACTCTGTGAAGATTAATTCTTTTTTGTTTAGGTTTTGGTTTTCTGCAGCTTTAATTGGCCTGGAATTCACAGGAATTCACTTGCCTCTTCACCTCTGCCTCTGGAGTTACTGGACTAAAGAAGTGGATCACTACTTGACCTTGAAGATTCATCCTTTTGCCCCCCCCCACACCCCCACCCCCAGAACTGGTTTCTTTGTGTAGCCCTGGCCTGGAACTCGGAAAACTCAGCCACTGTCTCTGTGTACCAAGTGCCGGGAATAAAGTCATGGGCCACCACTGTGCAGCTGAAGACTAACTCTTTAAGATACACTGTTTAAGCCAGAAATAAAAAGCTCACTATCACAGCTAAGGACTGTGAACATTTGATGATCTTTCTTCCTCTGTAGGCCCAGTGTTGGGATTACAAGTGTGAGCCCAGAGCTGTGAGGTTTTTTAGCATGGATTTTGGCTTTAGCGGTGGGTTTATGGTAGTCTTGAGCACTTGGGGCGTTCAAGTCATGTTGAAGAGAGGAAGTGGATGGGATGCAGACCGAAGCTCGCACACACACAAGGCTTCTTCCATGATGTTACCTGGGCAATGATGTCTCCATTTTCGGCATGAACTTGAGCAATGGCCCCCAGCTCTCCCAGGCAGGTGAAGATCTCATAGAGCTGAAACAGAAAGCAAAAACCTCACATAAAGGACAATTACTAAAACCAGAGTAGAAACAATGTTGTAAACCAGAGAGGAATGTAGTCAAAAGACATTTTAGCAAGGCAGTGCCAGTGCTTGGGAAGCAGAGGCAGGCTGATCTCTGAGTTTGAGGTCAGTCTGGCCTGCTGAGCGAGTTCCAGGGCTTGAACAGAGAAATCCTATCTCAAAATCAATATAAAACAAAACAAAACAATAAAGACGTTTTAGGAGGCTCTGTTTCTGTGAAAGACTTGTCTAGACTTAAACAGACAGGACCAATATCTCAAAAGTCTCTCTGATTCAACTCTCATGGAGTAATTTCCCTCGGAACCGAGGCAGAGTTTCAGAATTCTTTATTACTGCTCCCTCCACAAGCCCCCTACACCCTGGACAAAGCTAATAAAATACTCAGTCTCTTAATCTGAACCTCTTAAGACAAATATACCTTTACTCTCCACCTAGAAGGTAAGAGTACTAATTTCTTAAAATTCCTCTGATTGTTTCCGATCTATCAAAGTGTACCCATGACTTTCTAGGGGCAGGCCAATGGTTACAATGATGACAGTCAAGCTGGTACCAATAGCAGGAAGCCCGCCTGACCTTATGAAGCAGAGAACTACACATTTTCACCAGGTTTGTGAGCCGTTTGGAGACAAGAAATTTCCCCTTATATTTCAAGACAACTGTTGCCAGTAGAAATTCAAGCTCCTCTCTGCTTTGTCCACTAACTTCTTTAAAATGAAGTGCAGGCTATAAGTCAGTACATATATCAGTAGACAGCCTGATATCATGGCCCTCCAGAGTAACCACAGTGACCCATTTTTCTAGGGCAAAGGTCATCAGCAACAGTAGGAAACCCATGCATGCAGGCAATCCAAACAACACAGCCAAATGGGTTGCTACCTCTGTGTTTGACACTTGATATAGATCCTTGTAGGCCATGTAAACCATGAAGGAGTTAACACCTGCAAGGCAAGGGAAGAAAGGAAATCAGGAAAAAGAAGACATTAAGTATCACTGCTACCTCTCATGGCTTTCATCCATGGGCCCTGAGCACACAGATCAGGTGCCTGCCCAACAGAAGGGAGACATTCTGAATGCCCCATCTTATCATGCCCTCTTTTGCCTTATAAAATCAATAGTTCGTAAAGTGTTTCCTTGAAGAATCCTGTTGCTTTCTGTATCCTTTGCTAATCCCAGTTCCCAGCACTCCAATTCAGAAGATCAATAACTTTCAATTTGTTCGGGGAAGCAGACACCAGGGAAATCACAACAGCACACCAGCTGTGCTGAGACACCAGGGGTCGCAACACTTGGATGCACCGTGTACTACAATGAGGTGGGAATGCTTAACTTCTGGGCTTCCCTTTCCTCCCTGTACACTGGAAACACAGCTCCCTCCTCATCAGGTAGAGGATCACCACCAAAGGAGGCAACACTTTTTAAAGGCTTTTAGTCCCTGGGAGGCAAGCATTTGGTCTTCATGGGAATGGGTTAATTTCACTATTTGGTGGACTGGTTATATACTAGGTTGGAGGGTGAGGTGCCTAAGAGAAAGATGGCATTAAAACTAACATTAAAAACTTCTTCTGAGTGATGTCTGGGTGACGGGACAAGCATTTAATCCTATCACTGGGGAAGCAGAGACAGAAAGAGTCCCATGAATTTTTCTTTCTATTCCTTGCTATACCTAATACGTTTGATGTGGACTGGACTACATAAAAAGTATCAGGCCAGTCAGTAAGGCCCTATATCAAAATAAAATAAAACCTGAATCCTATATTTCTCACCCTCTAACAATTTGTTTCTAAGATAGAGCAGACATATACTTACATTATGTATTTTCTGTTACTGAAACTGTACATTTGAATACAGACACGCACAGCACATGTACAAAGGCATGCACACATACACAGAGTGTATGCATGCTTTGTGAGTATATTATTTACCCTCCATTCTCTATAATTTACTTAAAGAATAAACCAGGTGGTTGTGGAACACACCTTTAATCTCAGCACTGGATAGTCAAGGGCAGGTGGATCTCTGTGAGTTCAAGGCTAGCCTGCTCTATCGAGTGAGTTCCAGGACAGCCAAAGCTACACAGAGGAACTGTGTCCCCCTTTCTAGGGGGAACAGGGAATAAAAGAATAAATCTAGTTTTTTAACCTAGAAATACTCTGGATTTTTATAATAAAATGGTGCTGACTATATACTCATTGTGGTGCTTTGAACAGGAATGCTCCCCCAGGTTCAATACTTGATTGCTTGGTCATTAAGGAGAGGGGATTAGTGACAGGGATTAAGGTGTGGTCTTGTTGGAGTAGGTGTGGCCTTGGAGGAAATGTGTTAGTCTGGGCAGGCTTTGGGGTTTCAAATGCTCAAGCAGGCCCAGTATCTTTCTCCTCGTGTTGCTTGCTGATCTGGATGTAGAACTCTCAGCTCCTTCTCCAGCACCAGATCTGCCTGTGTGCTCCCATGCCTTTCACCACAACGAAGATGCTTTAAAACTCAGAAACTGTGAGCCAGCCTCAGCTAAATGTTTTCTGGAATTTGCCTTGATCATGATGTCGTCACAGCAACACAACATCGACTAAAGACATCCAGTTTAAAGACTGACTCTTCCGCACAACACTACCTAAATTTCAAATGTAGAAACAAAAATGAACAGAAAACCTGGCCTCAGTGAACTATCAAAGCAAATGGGGACAGATAGCAATTACTGCCTTGTTCTTAAATACTTAAACCATCAGCATTATAGGAAAAGATCTATTGATTTTCTCTCAAAATAAATAGGTAGGTGGAATGGTAGAACAGAAAATCATTTTGAGGAAAGGAAAATAATTTTGGTTGAACCATTAGGGTCAACTTAGCTCACAGTCGCCCTAGCCAAAAGTGGTTTATAGTTCAAGAATGTCCCTACTCAGCATTGGTCAGCTCAGGGAAGATTTCCACAACATTCCCCTTTCTAAAAGCCTCTAAGTCATCCTTGGAATGACCCAGACCCTGTGTGCTGGTTAAAGCACTGAATTATCTATTAACAGACAAAACAAGAAAAGGGAGGGGCTAAGGTTTTGTGTTACCAAGGGTTGGGCAGGATTTATGGGGTGCAGCAAGGGATAGAAAGAAAAAACATATCTCTAAGGGAGCATCCTCTCCTCTCCATATAGATCACTGTGTTCTCCTGAAGTCCTTGCACAGTGACCAGACAGGTCATGTGCTTTCAGCGTCCATGCTGCTGCCTTTCCTTGGGCTGCTTCCTTTTGCACTGGACCTTCAGCAGAGGCTTACCCATCTCTCCGTTCCTAGATCCCCTTACAAAGCTGAGCCCATGGTACATATTTTCATAAATATATATGATCCTGTGGGTGCTGAATGTCTGATGATCAGAACATAGGGAGAAACAGAAGACACATGAATCTAAGAAGATGGTGAAACTAAAATCATCTCTTCAGTGAGAGGACCCCCTCCAACAATACACACACACACACACACACACACACACACACACACACACACAGAGGCGGGAGACATACTGCAGGACTGCAGGAACATATTTTCATTCCTAACGAGAAGATCAATCTTTCCCTTGCTCCTGACATATATTTGCCTTTCCTGAGAATGTCGTTATTATATAATATTAATAGTTTGGTCTTGAATAAAACTGACTTGGGTTAGAAATTCTTGCTCTCACTTTTCTTAGTGATGTGACTTCAGGTAGGAGCAGTAACCTTGCCTCAGTTTTTCCCTCTGTAAAACTGGCAATCTTGTACTGTGCTGGTTAAAGTCAACTTGATTCAAGTTACAGTCACTTTCGAGCAGGGAACCTAGACGGAGAAAATACCTTTACCTGTGGGCAAGCCTGCGCTGCATTTTCTTGATTTGTTATGGTTGATGTGGGAAGCACCAGCTAAGTGTGGACAGTGCCATCCCTGGGCTGGCAGTCCGATGTGCTGTAAGAAGGCAGGCTGAGCAAGTCATGAGAAGCAAGCCAGTAAGTGGTGCTTCTTCAAGCCTTGTACTTCAGTTCCTGTCTCTAGGTTTCTGCCTTGCTTGAGTTCATGTTCTGACTTTCTGCAATGATGAACGAATCCTTTCCTCCTCTAGTTGCTTTTGGTCATGATGCTCAATCACAGCAACAGAAACCTAAGTAAGACATTCCTGGAGGTGATCATCATCTTTGGATTGCTCTATTGTTCACCAAATGTGATCCTGGGCGTTACTCTGACCCTCTGGTTTTCCATCTGCAAAGTGACTAACACTACTTATCCCACGAGGATCCTGTTAAATGTAAGCAAAGCTACATAAAAGTATAGAGTGCCCACACTCTAGAAAGCCCCACACTCAGTTCTCCCTCATGCTTAAGGGACCAGTCTCTAAACTAGGGGAGTGATGCATGTGATCAGGACACTGTGGGAAGGATGGACATGGCAGCCTAGAGACAGGAGGAAGCTGGAGAGCACACTGGGCTCACCTTTGTCTCTGCTGAGGTTCTGCACTTCCTGCTTCACGCTGTCATTCCAGTGGGTGATGTCCACGTGCAAAGCGTAGTCACAGCAGCTCTTCCCATCAGCCCACTCACGCCACTTCTCGTAGGCCTCGGTCAGGCTAGACTCAGGTTCGGGTACCACATGGTCAACTGAAAGATGAGGGCCACATGTTCAAATTCAGAACAGTTTGGTTCTTCCCCAAACCCTGCAAGTTTGTTCCCTCTTGCAGCCTCTGCATCTTGGTGCCTTCGAAGATACAAGTGATTTCGATATCTAACATTAGGACTTGGGACAAATTATTATCTTTCTGAAACCTCAGTTTTCTTTTCTCCAAATGGGCTTTTAGTAGATATAGGTTATGAGAGCAGTTTGCCTCTGAGTTTGCTGTGTGATTAAGTGATAAGATGTATATAAAGTGCTGCTGATACCTGGCACATACTAAGCGTTAATATGTGTTAGATGAGTACGTGCCATGAGACTGAGTCTCCATTAGTGACAAAAGTTGTGTTCCCTTCCCTGGATAGAAGGAGTTCTAGATGCATTGCTGTGGGAAAATTCTCAGTCTGCAGTCACCACTAGACACAGAGGAAGCAAGATGAGAGTGGCTCACTGATAAAAGATACCAAGTCAAGTGATTAAACATAAACAAGAATTATGGGTTAATTTCAGCTGTAAGAGTTAGTTAATAATAAGCCTAAGTTAAAAGGCCCTCCAGTTTATAATTAAGATAGCACCAAGGTGGGGCAACTACATCCCCAAAAAACCTAAAAGAGCTTGGGAAGGAATTCTACACACACACACACACACACACACACACACACACACACACACACAAATAGAGTTAAGCACAGCTTCTTGGTAGCAATATTTTCTCAGGTGGGCTTTGTTTTCTGGCGATAAGAGTGTCTCCTTTAAGAGACGCTTCCTGACTCAGTGTTAGCAGCAAAAACTTTGCAGCTCTTTTAAGAGGCCCCGCAAGCAAACACTTAAATGTTGTTTATGAGCAGACACCAACATGCTTCTTGGTGGTGACACAGACCTAGAAACTCCACAAAGTTGTGGTAAAAACACATGGCTCCTACCAGTACCTCCTCCATGAAGCTAGACTCTCAGGAAACCAAGGAAGGGGTGGATCCAGACACCAAAGCCGTGACTTTTACTGTAATCCTATCACTTAGAATACTAAAGACTCATGTGGCGAGAAAAAGATAGAGACAAACAGAAAAGACACATTCAGAGAAAAATAAAAACAAAAAACAGTTTACAAATATACGTAGGATTGGAAGAGAAAAAAAAAGGATAGAGAAAGTCCTTTAAAAAAGAAAAATATCGCTAGTTCCAGGACAGGAACCAAAAAGCTACGGAGAAACCCTGTCTCAAAAAAAAAAAAAAAAAATCTGGGTGTGTGGCACACACCTTTAATCCCAGGACTTGGGAGGCAGAGGCAGGTATATCTCTGTGAGTTAGGTCAACCTGGTCTCCAGAGTGAGATTCAGGACAGTCAAAGAAAACAGAGAAACCCTGTCTCAAAAACCCAAAAACTAAAACTAAAAATAAAACAAGTTTAGTTTAAAAAAACAAAAACATGTAAAAATGGATAATCCTTTATGCTGTTGTGTTGTCTTTTAATTCCTTGACAGCTGATCAAGGTGCAGCAGCTGCTAAAAGACATTCAGTTATAAATACTGTTGGATTAATCCCACCTATATATTTTGAAAATGCCTTGACTACAAAATTTATTTCAAAATATGTTACTAATAAGAAGAGGTTTTGCTTTTGTTTCCACAGAAAGTGAGAGGCTGTAAATTAATTCTGGGTCAAGAAAAATCAGGTTTGATTGAGGAAGACCCCATAAAGAATCTCCAATCAGAGCAGATAGCTCAGATGATCTAACATCCCAGAGGACATCTCTTGCAGTTTCCTCTGAGTTCTGCATCCAGAACAGGATACTGCCGTCATGACTTGACTATAATCCTAAATTTTCTTTGTATGCCCATAAGATTACCAGAACCCCCAATCATCAGGAAGTAGCCCAGAAAACCACACCCTCTTTCCCAAAAAAATGGGTTATGGATGTTTGTCTGTGTTTAGAGTGTTGGTTACATGTTGTTACGGATAACAAACAAAGGAGATTAGATTCAGAGTTCTTGTTCTGAAAATTAAAAAAAGAGGCAGTGCTGTGGGATAATACTTTTGTATTCTGTAAAGACTTGTTATTCATATTGGTTTAATAAAATGCTGATTGGTCAATAGTCAGGCAGGAAATATAGGCAAGACGACAGACTAGGAAAATTCTAGAAAAAGAAAAGGCTCGGTCTGCAGTCACCAGCCAGACACAGAGGAAGCAAGATGAGAATGCCTCACTGATAAAAGACACCAAGTCATGTGGCTAAACATAAACAAGAATTATGGGTTAATTTAAGCTGTAAGAGTTAGTTAACAATTGCATCAGCTAAAAGGCCCAACAGTTTATAATTAATATAATCCTCTGTGTGTTTCTTTGGGACTGAATGAGTATGGAACCGGGTGGGACAGAAACTTTGTCTACAGCCGGGCGGTGGTTGCACAGGCCTTTCATCCCAGCACTCGGGAGGAAGAGGCAGGCTTTGTGTTATGGTTTTGTATCAAAATCTATAGGTTGCCAAAATCTAGATTATAACATGTGACTAATATTTTTATATAACCATTTTCATTATTTCTTTCGCTTTGCTCGTTTCTTGGTGTGAGATGACCCTGACGGAAGCTGTGAAGACTGTGAAGAACATAGGGCTGTTAGGAGCAACAGAAGAAGATAAAGATGCAGTACAACAACAGGGTGGGGGCTTAGTCATCTTCTAAGATGATTTTCTGGTGCCCTAGTGAAAACCTGGGCTTGAGTCATCCTCCACCTCCAGCTTCTTTTCCTTATCCCAAACTTCCCCAGTCAGCCAATGGTGTCTCACTGCAGATTCACAAGGAAAGAGTCACACATTCATATCTCACCTATACTGACTGCTTTTTGCACTGTCAGTATCTTAATAGAGGCATCAGACTAAGGAAGATGATTATGACAGTCTGCCTAAGATACAGTGTGACCCAGGAAACTTTAGTGCATTCCATCAAGGAATAGGGGTGGAGATGAGATAACTCAGGGAGTGTTTCAAAGATACACCTCACAAGGAATGTGATACCTATCCCTCACAATGCTGCTTGCAGGTCACTACTTGCAACATTGCTTGATTTTATAGTTTTGGTCAAGGCATCTGGTCAAGTCTGTCCGGACGGTAGACCTAGGAGTCACAGTTTATATTAACATGAAATGTCTCCTAGTTTGGGCACATGGGTAACCCACTATTTGTGGTATGAGTTCTTTTTCTTCTGTGCATAGCTAAAAGGATTCTCTTGGGGTAGTAGAAAAAAAAATCCATCACTGACCAGCAAACTCTAGGTTCACAGCTAATGTATTCCTGATGTGTCTAAGAGTTCAATTTGACCACATCAGCATGGGGCCATTCCAGGGCCACCACAACTCAAAACATACGTTGGGAAAAATGAAGCCTCAGATTGAAATTCTACTCTGGTCCAGATATTGGCCAGTTCTGTTATGTTTTTTCTTAGTTTTTCTTCCAGGAGAAACTAAGAACTAAGAGGATGAAGAATTGATGGGCTTGTGTGATGTGTTTACACATACTTATATATAATGTTTCACTCATTTTTGCAACTAAAGTTAATACCCTATCCGGAACAGAAATACCTCATCCACTTTTCTGCAGCATACTTATTAAGATCACAGTGATCTCTGAAATCTCAGCTTCCATCTCCTCATTTAACCATTCTTCTGCCAGTAGCCACGCTTCTGATGTGCTTCAGATGGAGAACACCTGGATTCACGGCCTTGCTCTTCCAGTTACTAGCCATAGCCAAGTTATTTAATCTCACCATGGCCCAATTTTTTTCTGTTGTAAAACGCAATAGCTCCTCATTGGAGTTGTATAGATTAAAAGTTAATCTCTACTGAGCCCACAAAATACAATTAAGCACATTAGGGATCAATAAACATGCTGTTATAATTAACAATCGCTCATGCTGAATTCTATGCCCCTAGTATTCCATTTAATACAATTTGCTCAAAGGGATCCTCAGAATGATTCTTTTGACGAAATTCAGTGTTTTCAGCTTATTTATGAAATTGAAGCTCCTTCTTAGGCAGAGAGGAAGTAGAACAGGAGAAGTTTTCATGTACATACTTTATCAAGCCATCCTCCATGTAAATATCAGCATAAAAGGACTGGTCATCGTTGACGATTCTTCCTCCCTTGATTAGAAGACGGTCACTCTGGAAAAGAAAGACAACAGGAGTCACTGTCATAGTACCTAGGGGAAGGATGTGTCCAAGGTGCTCCCAACTCATTCTTTTAGACATCTCGCGAGAACACAATTGGTAAATGACCTCTGAATGCTTTGTACATTACACATTTGAATGTGATACATTTGTTGGAATCCAGTTCTAATTCAAATTATTCCAGTGTTTCACCCCCTGCATCTAAAAGGTGTCATATAATTATACACATGTATATCATGTGTATTACCTATATTGTCATAATGAAGCACTCAGTTCATGTTATATAATAATTCTGTTAGATTACAAAGTTGTAAAGTGTAAGAAAACCACTGTTGGGAAAAAGACAAAAATTTTATTGTGCTTATTTAACTTGGAAAGAGGATAAATTAGGTATTTATTTAGATTTGCTTCATTTCATTCAGTATTTCTCTCAGTCTCTTAATCTATTTTACTTTTTCTGTTTTAATATACATGATACATAGTACTGAGTTTCATAAGGACATTATTCATACAACTATATGACATACTTTGACTACGAATGCACTCTGTTTTTGCTTTAATCATTAGAATAATAAACTGTTTAAAACAATTACATCTTAAATGAAATTTAAGAGTGATCCAATGTTGAACAATGAAAATAAGCTCTATGGGTGGACACAAAATACACATATATGTTTTGTACACCAGATGAACACTAAACCAGTCAGTACTGCAGATTATAGACTGAATGAATGCATATGAAGTGCGAGCTTATGAATGAAGATGGATTACAAGACTGTGAACTGTGCCTTTGTTGAGCTATGGACAAGGAAAGTGTTTCCAAAAGACTGGTTGAGTAGATCTGCAGCATGGATGGAAGCTACCTTGGTTGGAGATGGTGAAGAGTTCAGTTTATAGACTTCAACTTTATCCATCCACCCATCCATCCTCCCATCCATCCACCCATCCATCCATCTGTCCATCTAGCCCCACTCGTTCAACAAATAATTACTTACTATTATATATGTGAGGAAAGTGAAGCTGTATAACAGACTCAGGATGTTCCTGCCTCCGTGGACAGAAGTAGGGAGTTTAGTAATAAAGAACTGATCAATTACAATGTAGAACTGGATTCAGTTGTCATAAGACCCAGGGAAGTGTGGCTAGTTTAGGCAGAGACTTTAAAAGGTCTAGTAAGGAGAAAGGAATCTACATGGGGTGGCAATGTAGAGATGACTCTGATAAAAGGGTTCTTCTACCCCTAAAGGGGTCACAACTCACAGGTTGAGAACTATTGGCTTAGGATATAGATCAGGGTCAAGGTCAGAAAGGTTTCCCAGTCAGAACCATTTAACTCCTGCTTTGAAGTCCCCTGTTGTAGAATACAGCTTTCAAAGAGAAGGAAGGTTCAGGGAAGGAAGTCACGTTGACAGTTGACTTCCAGACTCAGTCATGAAAGTTGTGATCAAGGCTATAAAATGACAGATGGTACTTGGGCCCCAAGTGGGATAAAGAAAATTACCTCTTAACTTCTGCTGCCAATTATTGCATGAGAATAAGAAGTTTCATCATATCTTATCACCAGGGGAGCAGATATTTTTTAAGATACCAATTACTGAAATACTTAGAAGAACTCTCCATATGAAACAAAGCAGCAGCATGGCAGTCAAATACGAAGCCCCACTATGCAAGGTCTATAAGCGCCTCCTGTTCTGAGTTCTGCCAACATGTCTACCCACTTCTGATCCTGCATTGTCTTGTATTTAGATTACCGCTAAAACTATAAACAAGGAATTTTTGTTATACATCAGGCTTGAATGCCCTTGAAAAAGGGTCCCGCTGCCTTCTTGTGAATTTACCTGACATCTAAAAATCACCTTCTTTGCCAAGTCTCTTGTCGGGAGGGTTCTCCCTGCTCATGCCCTTGTCTAACTCTCCTGCAGATTTTACCTACTTTAATCAGTTGGGCATTATTCTAATGCTCTACAAAGGCAGATGTATTCTCTCCTGACTAGACTGTTAACGGTTCATCTTGGGAACATGTACCTTTTGATCTTTTAACCTTCAAGAAAAGACTGTTATATCTTGATCAAAAAAATTTAAAAACAAAAAAGAAGGAAAAAAAGAGAGAGAGTCATGGGCGAAGGGTTGTATTTTGTCAATGTAGCAGAAAAGCATATGACTCAGAAATTGTATGACTTGACTGTAGCATTTAACTTCAAAGAGAGAAAAACTGGACCAGGTGTGGTGCTTCAACCCTAGCACTTGGGAGGAAGGGCAGGTAGATCTCTGTGAGTTCAAGGCCAGCCCGGTCTACATAACAGCTTCCAGGACAGCCAGAACTACATAGTGAAACTGTCTCAAAATAAATAAAATCAATTTAAAAAGAAAAACAAAACAAACAAACAAAAGCCAAAAAGGCTCTTGTTTACTACTTTAACAATACTGCAAGATTATGAGTTTGCTCTAGATTTGTGCTTCCAAACTAGAGTATGCATGAGAAAGTATCCATTTCTAGTCACTGACCTGTCTACAAAATCTAGATTTTTCGATTTCCACACAGGGCTTTAACACAGCCACTAGCCAGCCTACAGCAAAGGCACAGAGCAATTCCAGGAATAAATGCCCAGTTCTGTGTGTCTGTGAGGGCAACATTTCCCAGAGGAACTTCCTGAAGAAGAAATCATGGTAACTGTACAAGTTCATTACCGTTGCTCAGTGCTCTTCTTATCATTTCAGCAAAGCGCTGTGCTGAACTGGTGTTTGAAAAGGGGCCATGTTCTACCTGAACTAAATTGGAAATGGAAACCACCTGAAAATCCTAAGCCCTGAACTCCTGGTGTGGTAAATAACCACTATCCTTGGCGAGCACCAAACATCAGCAAAGGGGCAACTGCTCTCTGGATGGCCTTCCTTGATGTTATTTGTTTAATTTTTTTTGAGACAGGGTCTCTCTACATAACCCTAACTGTCCTAGAACTCACTACATAGACCAAGCTGGTCTCAAACCCACAGAGATCTGCCTGTTTCTCAATCCTAAATTTTGAGATGAAAGACATGCACTGCCCAGCAATAAATGTGTGTGTTTGTGTGTGTGTATGTGTGTGTGTGTGTGCATTGAGACACAGACCAGTCTAGCATGAACCAAATGTACCGAAAAGAATATGTGTTAACATGGATCAGCAAGAGAAGGTCCAAAGATAGAATGGCAGGAACTTCTCAGATGTTAGTCAGTTCCTTAGAGACAGAAGATTACTGGGAGTAACCTTAGAGTCAGAAAGTTGAGGGGACGGGGTAGGGACCAGAATAGAGAATAAGTATAGTTTATCAGTAAATAAGATATTGCAAGTCAGAGAAAAAGATGAAACATGCATAGCCTTTGTGAAGTATTTAATTGGGGGAAATTGGAAAAGTTGCTCTCATGACAGACAGAAGCACTAAGTGTCCTTTACAGACCTGCACAGAAGTCAGGGAGCTGAAAAGCAAGGACTGCCTTCGCGTCCTGCCCACTAGGTCTAGGTGTGGTTTCAGCCAAGGGACTTAGTCTGTCCCTGAGTTCAGACTGTTGGCTTTCAAAGCACAGTCTTACCTAGAGAGCACAGATACGATGCTTACCTCATGGGCAACCATGAGGACTAATGGCATCAGGGAGAGTTGGGCACAGACCGTCTGTAAGCGGAAGTTTGACAGGGACAAGTAGGACAGCAGTGACTGTGCTGTGACTTCTACTGTCTCACTTTTAATATGTAGATGCCAGTCTAAGCTGTGCTGGCCACGTTACTGTCCACTGGAACCAAGCTGGGGCCTTAATTAGACTGGCCTGCGGGACTTTTTTCTTTCTTTCTTTCTTTCTTTCTTTCTTTTTTTCTTTCTTTCTTTCTTTTTTTTCTTTGATTGGTGATTGGTGAAGAAGGGTTCAGCTCACAGTTGGTGGTGACTGGCGATCCTGGAGGTATAAGAAAGACTGATAAACTTGAGTCTCTAGGAAGAGCAAGTTGTTAGCATCCGGGCACACCTTAACCCTGCCTCTTGGGAGCCTGGCAGTACCCTGACTATACCCAGGTGCAAAGGTGCCTTTAAGAGATAAGCCCCGCCTACTTGCAATCTCTTCTCACTGCTCTTATGAAGAGGCAAGAAGGTTTCTGCCTCTCTCTCTCCCTCCCTCCCTCCCTCCCTCCCTCCCTCCCTCCCTCCCTTCCTTCCTTCCTTCCTTCCTTCCTTCCTTCCTTCCTTCCTTCCTTCCTCTCTTTGCCCCCTTCCCTTTACAATAAACTCCTCACTCAAGCTCTCTCTGCATGGTGTATTTGTCTCCTGCCCACCTGAGGCCTCTAGCTTTCACCCACCAAGGTCTCTCTCCTGCCCTTTTACAACGTCTGTGACATACATACTTCAGAATGGATGTAGAAGTCAGAGAAGAACGTTTGGGAGTTGGTCCTCTCCTTCCATCATGAGTTCTGGAAATCAAATTCAAATCATCTACATGTCAGCAAGCACCTTTATCCCTTGAGCCATTCTCTGGTCCAAAATTATGTTTCATTTTGGTGCCAAAGCTATGTTAAAAAGCAGGTTAAATGTGCATTTTGAGCTAAAGAAATATCTGAAACAACTCCACTATAAATAGATGGACAAAATAGAATATAATTCTTGTCAACAATGCATAAAATGTTAAATGCAAATGTGTATATTAGTCTAGATTTAGGGTGTATCTTCAGACCTCAGATGATCCAGATTTGTGGGGATTTTCCTACCTCAGATAATCTACCCGGATTTAAGAGTAAGTCTTTCTACCTCAGATAATCCAATCAAGAAAACTCCTTACAGGTGTGCCTAGCTGCTGGGGTTTGAGTTAGTCCCAGATGTAATCAAATAACAAGCCTTAGCCAACATAATATGTTTATGGTGTTTTTGTGTGGACAGGAGAAAGATCTGGAAGTGTAAACATCAGATTGCACACATGGTAATGGCAGTATAATGGGTTGCAGAAGGCAATATGGGAAATTCTAAAAACTCTCTACTCATAACTACTTACATCATTTAGCTGCAGAATGTACAAGGCATTGTATAACTTATTGAATAAACTTCATAGGGAAAATTACAAAATGGATACAGATCGAAGCGATTGTTATGGTCTGATGTAACACCAAGAACATGAATTTAAAAATGCATAGCATATTGTTGAGGAAAGTCTGACCCCTAAAGCGCTGAAGCAAAAGGGGAATGATGTACAAAAGTTCACCACGGTTCAGAACAGGATTCCCAGGGAAGACTCATTAATAAAAACATAAGGGAGAAAAAGTAACAAAATGATAAGATGCAAAAACTAAATAACAATTTTGAGTCAACTGGTCAACCAAATAGGCACATAGCAGAAATGGGGTCCTTGGATTTAGGAAAATGATATTAACGGATGGACTTGAGTTAACAGCACACTAGAAATCCCTAAGTCCATAGAAAGATGATTAAAGGCTATCAAACAAGGAATCATCAGGAATCAAGAATCATAGATTTGTGGCTTGAGCAAGTGAGGTCTTTTCTCTGCTGCTGTGGGGATGAATGGTCGCCACCCATCTTTTATGAGGCAGTTCTCCTATTTAATCATTTATGACTGACAGCCTGCTTTAATTGGATCTTTACGGTGACATCTTCCACAGTGCTACAAAGGGAACCTATCTAAATCTCTGTTCAAAGGTTGAGGTGGAATCCTGCTCCTCAGAGAGGCCGAATAGCAAGTAGCTCACCTCTTTTCTTTCTTGCATGTTTCGAGAAGCCCTTGTGCATCTCCTAGTCCTTCTTTAAAACCCTTGCCACTTGACTTCTCCCTAGTTGCTGACTCAAACTCCTGAACGCAGGTAAATTTTATTTGATCAAACACATCTTTGCAACATTAAACAAAAGTTCCAGAGCATAAACAAAAGTAACACACCTTACAATAATATTCTACAACAAATGCCCTAATCCTAAATGTCCAGACACCACTAAAAACCACAAAGAATAGATAAGAATAACCAAAACAATATGTCTTCTTCGAAAGTCAATGTTCCCATAGAAATGCTCACCCAAAAAACTCAACTTAGATGACATATAAAACAATGATTTCAAAATAACAATAATAAATACGTTCAAGGAAAAGAAGACATGATTGAACTTCAGATAGAAAACCAGAAAAACATAAACAGTTGAATGGAATAATAAAAGCATTTCAAGATGTGAAAGTAGAATTTAATAAAAAAGAGTATCTCTAAGGAAAAGTCAAACCGAAATAAAACTCAAAATAAAAAATTCAGAAAGTCAAATAAAAACCTCTGGGTAAATCTTCATCAACAGACTGGATCAAGTAGAGGAGAGAATGTCAGGTATTGAAGACAAGGTAAAGGAACTTGATCAGTCAGTAAGAGCAAATATTAAATAAATCTTAAAAACACATGGCTAGAACATCTAAGAACTTTGGGATAGAATAAAGGAACAACTTTATAAATTACAGTTATAGAAAAAGGAGAAGAGTTTGGGGTCAAAGACACAGAAAGTATTTTCAATAAAACTATAGAAGAAAATTGTAAAATACTTTTTTATTGAAAAATTATTTTCAATAAAATCCATAATCTAAATTAAGATATTCCTATCAAGATACAAGAGGCATAAAGAGCACTAAATGAACAAGAATAGAGAATAAACTCCCCAAAGCATATACTAGTAAAATACTTAATGGCAAAAATCAATAAAACAACCAATAACAAACTTGAGCAAGGATGTGGTGATAGGGGAACTCTCATTTGTTGGTGGAACTGCAAACTGGTCCAGCTACTCTGGAAATTAGTATGTTGAATCTTCAAAAAGCTAAAAAATGAGTCTACCATATGATCCAGCTATACCACTCTTCAAAATACGCCCAAAGGACCTGACAGATACCTGGTCAGTCATTGTCATGACTACTCTATTCACTATAGAAAATAGAAACAATCTAAATGCTCTTCAATCAAAAAATGGATATGAAAATATGGTAATATCCCTTGTGGAATATAGCTACAAAGACAAATGAAGTGATACAATTTGCAGGTAAATGGGTGGAACTAGAGGATTATGTCGAGTGAGGTAACTAAGACTAGAGAGACAACCATCACATGTCCCCTCTCATCTGCAATTTCTAGTTCCAAGTCTTCAGACATAATTGGGAGTAACAGAGATATAGGAAGCATAACACAATTAAGATGATATATAGCTACCTTACAGCCAACACCATGCTAAATGGAGAAAATCTCAAAGCTTTTCCACTAAAATTGGAAAAAAGACAAGAATGTCCATTATTGTCCACCACACTCAATATAGTGTTGGAAATCACAGCCAGAGCAAAAGAGCAAATGAAGGCGCTGAAAGGAATACAAACAGGAAAGGAAGAAATCAAGTGTCTCTACTTTCAGATGGCAAAATGCTATATAGAGCAGATCCTAAAGACTTTGGAAGGAAACTTCTAGGGTTAATGAATAAATTCAACAAAGTAGAAAGATAAAAAATTAACACACCTAAGACTTTAAGCAATAGAGGAGAGGGTATCTGAACTGGCCTTACTCCTGTAGTCAGACTGATGCTTATCTTAAATATCACCATAGAACCTTCATCCAAGAGCATATGGGAATGGAGGCAATGACCCACATCAGAATACTGGACTGAGCTCCCAAAATCCAGTTGAAGAGTGGAAGGAGTGAGAGTATGAGCAAGGAATTCAAAACCATAAGGGGTTCATCCACTGAGACAGTTTGCTTGAGCTAATGGTAGCTCACCAACTCCAACTGGACTGGGAGTCAACTCTGAAGGGGGTTGACAGTTGGGGCAGACTGAGGGACCACTGATAAAGATACTATGTCTCTATGACATGTACTGGCTTCTTGGGATCCTATTCTCTTTGGATATAAACCTTGCTCAACCTAGATGTAGTAGAGAGGGCCTTGGACTTTCCACAGGGTGACGTGCATGGCCCTCTCTTAGGACTGGAGGGGGTGTGGTGGGAGGGTCTGTGGAGGGAGTAGAAGGAGAGTAGGAGGGGAGTAGGAAGAGGGGAAGGAGTGGGAATTTGGATTGGTATTTTTTAAATAATAGAACAATAAAACAAAAACATTAAAAATATTAACACACAAAAATCAGAGGCCTACCTACATACAAATGGTAAACACACTAAGAAAGAAATAAAGGAAATAACGCCATTACAAGTAGCCTTTTAAAAATATCTTGGATTAAATCTAACAAAAAGACTTATGGAATGAAAAGTTTCAGATACTAGAGAAAAAGTTGAAGAAACTATTATAAGATCAAAAGTCCTCCCATGCTGATGGATTGGAAGGATTAATATTATGAAAATGAGCATCCTGTTGTAATGGTTTGCATGAGAGGGCCCTGACACATCTCGCATTTGAGTACTTGGTCCTATTTTGGTGGCTGTTTGGAGAAGGATTAGAACGTGTGATTTTCCTGGAGGAAGGATGTTGCTGAGGGCATGCTTTGAGATTTCAAAAGGCTGTTGCTATTTCAAGTCAGTCTTCTCTGCTTTCTGTCTGAGAATCAAGATGTGAGCTCTCTGTCGCTGTTCCAACACCATGCCTATCTGCCTTCTGCCATGCTTCCTCCCATGATGGTTATGGATTCTTGTCCCTCTAGAACCAAATGCCCCAAATGAATCTTTCTTGTATAAATTTTCTTTGCCATGGTGCTTTATCACAGTTACAGAAAAGTAACTAAGACATTTACCAAAAGCAATCTACAGATTCAACATAAACCCCATCAAAATTCAAATGCAATTCTTCCCAGAAACCAAAAAAAAAAAAAAAAAAAAAAAAGCCTCAAATTTCACATAAAAGCAAAAAGGACACAATAGTCAAAACAACCCTGAACACCAACAAAAACTGTTGGAGGAATTACTGTGCACAGGTGTTATGTTCTGAATATTAGGTGCTGGCTGCCAACTGGGTTAATGTATTTGAACATTCAGTGCCCAGTTGGTGGTACTCTTTTCAGAGGTGGTGGAACTTTCAGGAGGTTGACCCTAATTAGGGAAAGTAGGTCATGGAGGATGGGCTTATTCAGCCCTGTTTACTATGCAGCCAAGATATAAGGTAGGGTCCTAGTTGCAGGATTTCACCACTCACCATGGAGCCTGTCCTTCTGTGATGTACTGTATCCCTTCAAACTGTGAGCCAAAACAAATCCTTCCTTAGTCCAAGTTTGTCTGGTATTCTTTCACAGTGACGAAGAGAGTAGTTGATGCCATTGCCTCCTCTTTTTCTTGAGGTGTTTATTTATGGATCCCCATACTATGTCCATGTAAACTCATTCAGACTAAATCTCTGCTTTTCTGTTGTTAATCTGCTTTTTATCATAGGTGTCTGAGCCACAGATCTAGTAATGGGTGAGAAAGTAAATGTGTTCCCCACCTCCTTACAGTGGTGATGGTTACAAACTTTATCAATATATTAGAAACATTTAATTTGTGTATTTTAAATGGGTGAATTTTATAGCAGTTAATTATACCTCAATAAAGCCATTAAAGAACACAGAAGAACCTCTTTCTTTGCTCTTTTATATGAAACCACCTAATAAGGCAAGCTGTCTATTTTCTTTGTTAACCATGTATACACTATGATCCCAAATTCAACTTTCTTTCTTCCTATCAAAACCAATCATTCTCTGTCCCATTTGGTTTTCATCCACTATTAAAATTGAGTATGCCATGCACCTATCATCACTAAATGCCTAACAAGTAGCCTGTGGACATACTAAACACATGTGCCTGTGACGTGTCACATGAAAAGCTCAGGAAACTGGGAAGACCAGCATGAAGGCTATATTTTAGTAAATGTCAGTAGACAGGCTAAACCTTTTTATAAATGCTTTTCTTTTTGTTGTCAAAATGGACAGATTTGGAGCTAAATTTTAGTTTCCAGAAGGAAAATGAGGACAGAAAAAAGACAGTTGCCCAGCAAGCTGAGTCACAGGAGTCAGTTAGCATTACGGTAGTATCTGGATTGGCTTTGGTTTCCCGGAAATAAAGCCCTTGATTTTATGGAGGAGCTCAGAGTTTGAAAGAACAGCAGAACAGTCCAGCAATAGTCCTGGGACAGTTGCCCTAAGACGGATGTTTCTCTGTGTCTAAGATCAGATAGTATTCGTCCAATCCCAATGCCTTCTCCAGCACTCAGCTCCTACCATGGGTTCTTCCCCTAAGGAGGAGCATTTGGTTTGAATCTTATTTCAGGACTGAGGAACTTGGACAAGTCAGGTAGTGTCTAAGTCTTTGGTTCCACATCCCTAAAAGGACAGAATATGACCTTTGTAAAAAGATTCTATCCATGGCCTTTGCCTCACTACACTTTCTGGAATACTCCAATGGTCTATAAAGTCTTAATAGGGACATTTGACATTTTGTGTGACAGGGAGAAAGGTTTCAGAGAACTCACATATCCTTGAGTAAAGCATTGGTTAAGTTAATGACAGGCAGATACTGATGCAAAATAAAAGATTAAAATAGATCTTTGTAACAAACTTACAATAAATGCCAAGAAACCAAAAATAGGAAAGATCAAGTTGAAGGACAGATTCATTAGTTAAAAGTCATTTGAATTCTTACTGGATAAAAGCATTTATATAGCAAAAAATTTGAATATGCACATATACTTTTTATGTATCCAAAAATAAAGGCTTCAATGTGTCTGGATTTTGAGATACTATATGAGTCTTAAATAGGTATACGTGGGTGCTGGGTATTAGTAGACGAGTTATGTTTAAGATTACTATCAGATAGGCTGTCACTTTCCCCTTCAGACCAAGAAATTTGTATCAAAGTACTTTCCTAAGGTTTCTGTAGTCAGCAACTCGTTTAATAAAGCAAGGATTCTGGGATAGTTGTTACTGTCATTATCACTCTTTCTTTCCAGATGAAAACAAAGAGAGGCAGTTTTAATTGAGAAAGTGATTACATCAGATTGGCCCATAGACAACTTTATAGGGTATTTTCTTGATTAATGACTGATATGAAAGGACCAGGTCACTGGAGGTTGTGTCATCCTTGGGCAGGTGGCCCTGGACAGTATATAAAAGCAGACTGAAGAAGCTGCAGAGAACAAACCAGCAAGTAGCATTTCTCCATGTCTTCTGCTTCAATGTTGTTGGCAGGAATTCACTAGAGGACAGCACTTATACGTGAGTTCAGACCAACAGTATCCATTGGTGCACTTGTTCAAGTCAACAGAAAGTCTTTAGTAGCTGGCCAGAGACTATATTGTGTGTTTAGGACCCAAGTACAGTCCTGAGTCTTTCTCAGGGTGAGCTTTTAAGCACAAAAACCATGTACTGTGTCAACAGTTAGCAAGAACTTAGTCAGACATGGAAATACAAAAGCCAAAAAGCAAGGTTAGTTCATTAGGGACTTTCTCAGAACTACGGACTTTGTTTTAGGTCGTTGTTTTCATTTTGGCCAGTTTTTATTCATCCATGCTGGGTTTCAAGGCTTGAATGGTACTTCCATTATGGTGTCAGTTGTGCTAAAGACTAGGGGCATATTAAGGACTGGAGACCTGTTCAGTGCTTTTGTCTAAGCATCTATCCTGATTTCTTACCCTGACTTTTTCCAATGATAAGAGTGTGACCTGAAAGTGTAAGATGAGATAGACATTTCCTCTTCAAGATGCTTTTGGGAATGTTTTTTTTTTCCACAGCAAGAAAAGTCCTGGAAGAGAAGACTACTCCAAGACTTCCTCTGTCTCAGTCAATGAGAAACCTTTTCCAGATAGGAGTAACTAATGAGTGGAAGGAACACTGGTCTATATCATATTAATATCCATTGGCACACTTGCTCTTACCAACATGTTGCTCAAATTCCTCAAATTACCAGTGTTAGATACTTTTTATCATTGGGATAAGACACATGAATGGGATAACTTAAGGGATCAGAGGTTTATTTCGGCCCATTGATAAGAGGCTTCAGTCCCTGGTCTGCTGATCTGAGGAGAGACATAGTATTATATCAGTGGGGAATGTGGCAGGAAAGCTTCTGTCTGCACAGTTCCGGAAGGAAATGCAGAGGGAAAAAGAACCCTAAGAGTAGCTATGCACTCCAAAATGGTGACCCTAGTGACTTACCTCCTCCAACGAGGCCTCACTAATGGTTCATTCCGCTATGTATTCATCTCGAGATTAATCCACTAATGAATTAGCACTTTAATGACACAATTACTTTTCAATACTGGCATCACCTGAACATTAAACCTTTATATCTCATTTCCTTGCTTTTATAAACAGTCAATCCCATTACCTCAAAGTTGAAAACAATGCAATCTGTACTTGTTTATACTTTATGGCTTCACCTCTAGTAATCTAAGTAGGAATAATTGTAAATAAATCACAGCATATCCACATTACAGAATACCTGGGAGTTTTCATTAGCCACTGCCTTACAACTAACATGGGCATGGGAATAACTGTTTAAAAATTTAAGTGAAAAACAATTTGCTGCTTAGCAAAGATGTCCCAATGGAAATAGAAATAGTACTTGATGGGAAAATGTCAGTTCTGTCTCATAATCTTCTTGGTTAATTCAGTCAGCTTTCTCAGCAAAGAGACTAAAATTGGGCTGAACAACAACCAGTAAAGAGGGAAAGGGGATATCAGACTTAGCATCTCACCCAAATCACACAGAGAGACAGACAGACAGGCAGACAGACATGCACACACACACACACAGATGCACACAGAGACAGACACATACACACAGAAACACACACACACATATATATAGACAGACACGAGAGACAGACGCACACACACACATACACATACAGAGAGGCATGATGATCACTATAGTGACTACAGAAAATGAATGAGGTTCAGGTTCCTTTTCGGAAACCCTTCACACTGTATCTCTTTGAAATCTCATTTCCCCCATTTGTGAAATCACATCCTTCCAATCTTATTTCTCACAGGAAGGAGCTGCAAACAATCAGTTTTTTATTGAGTACTGTGATCAAGAAGGAATTATAAACAGGAACATTAATTCAAACTACTGAAAACAAGTTCCCTGGCACTAATGATTCAAGTAGACTGCTTTCCTTCCCCCTTTTTTTCTTTTTGATCAATATGAATCTCAGTCTCCTGCACTTTCCCCTCTCCTGATCCCATTGCAACTCAAGCTGTGTGTTATCTATTCAAATGGGCATTCTCTACTCTGTGAATAAGCCCAAATGTTCATTAAATATGAAAATGAAGGGACTTGCTTCTGTTTCAGTTATTGTAAGAGGCCTAGTTCATGGAAGAATGGAGCTGTGTGATGCCCAGGGACTGCCAGCCACCCTAGACTTATTTCCTCTCCTTTCAGGGTCCATAACCAAAAGACATTTCCCATCCTGCATCTTGCTCAGAGGGTTCATCAAAACCTCACAGTTGCCAACCTCCAAGGTTTCTCTCCTTTCCTCAACTTGATATAAAAAGCACAGGAAATGTAGAAGCTGCATAGGAAGCTGGTAGAGCTCAGGAATGAAAGGAGACTCCTGTCCACATCAGCCAGTAAGGGAACGGCCACCAGTGACACCAATCAGGAATTCCTATGGAGTCTGGATGTGAGCACCAAATACGATCTTTTGGATTTGAACAACTACGTAGTTTGTGGTTTCTATTTTTGTTTGATTTATATGTGTTTTCTTCTACCTGGAAAGTCACTAGTTAGCAAGAGACAAAACTCTTGGTCAGGTCAGCTAAATACCATGATGATCTTCTGTTTCTGTTGAGAAAACAGAAACTCCACAAGATGAAATCAAAGGCCAAGAATTAGAACAATAATAACAAAACACTAAATTGTTTTGTATATTACAATTCAAAGACATGAGTCATCTAAGGTATTGAAGAGGCTTTTAAATGTACAAACTCTGAGATTATATGTGTTACATATATTGTACATATAAAACTACTATGTATAACTATTTTTGTATAAATATTTTATACTCATTTGTTATATATTATTTGTAATAAATATTTATACACATATAGTGCTGGATAGTAGTTTTATATTAACTTGGAACAAACTAAAGCTGTCTAAAAGGAAGGAATCCTGATTAAGAAAATGCCTTTATAAGATCAGGCTATATGCAAGTCTATAGTGCATTTTCTTAATTAAAGACTGAAGGGGAAGAACCTAGCCCATTATGGGTGGTGTCATCCCTGGACTGGTGATCCTAGGTTCTATAAGAAAGCAGGCTAAGCAAGCCATGAGGAACAAGTCAGTAAGCAGTCCTTTTCCATGGCCTCTGCCTCAACTCTTGCCTCCAGGATCCCGTGCTGTTTGAGTTCCTATCCTAACTTCTTTCAGTGATGAAATATAATATAGGAGTGTAAACTAAATAAACCCTTTCCTCATCAACTTTATTTTGGTCATGGAATTTTTTTAATATTTATTTATTTATTATGTATATAATATTTTGTGTGTATGCCTGAAGGCCAGAAGACGGCACCAGACCTCATCACAGATGGTTGTGAGCCACCATGTGGTTGCTGGGAATTGAACTCAGGACCTTTGGAAGAGCAGGCAATGCTCTTAGCCGCTGAGCCATCTCTCCAGCCCCCAAAATATTTATTTATTTATTTATTTATTTATTTATTTATTTATTATGTATGCAATATTCTGTCTGTGTGTATGCCTGTAGGCCAGAAGAGGGCACCAGACCTCTTTACAGATGGTTGTGAGCCACCATGTGGTTGCTGGGAATTGAACTCAGGACCTTTGGAAGAGCCAGTAATGCTCTTAACCACTGAGCCATTCCTCCAGCCCAAGTGTCCAGCTTTTAAACGCTTTGGTCATGGAATTTAATTATAGAAATACTATCCCTAATTAGGGGACACACACCCAAATTTGTATGTATATATGTATGTATTCATTATTAGAGTTATTAAATGAAGATTTAGAAGAGAAGATAAAATGGGAAAGTCAGCATGAAGGAACCTACAGAGAAACCAGCAGTGGCAATGACCCAATGGCTGGCTGACAATAGGCTTTTAGGAATGTGAATGTCTCATATTTATTTCTATGCCACTCATTTCATTAAAATGAGAAATGCTTCTGTAAGCCTTTATGAATCACTGACAATGACAACAGGATGGTAAACTACACATTACATGTTGATGTGCAGCAATGTAGCATTCTTCAGCACTGACTCTGATGTAAGACTGTCTACCATTTAAACCGTATTAACCAGTTCATGAGTGACTTTGGACAGTTTATTTCTCTAGCCACTTCTATAAAAAAAGAAATGTCCTTCATAGTTTTTGTCAAGTTGACAATGGCTGGCTCATGATGGAAAAGCCAAAATTCCAGTAGCTTTTCAATCCATGAGGCTGAATGTCTCTCAGTCCCAGTCTGGTGTCAGAGTCCAGGGGCATTCCTGAATAGCTGCTGATTTCAGTCCATGGAAATCCTAAAGAAGTTGGATTTAACACCAGCTTCAGCAACAGATTTGATGAACTTGCCAGCAAGAGTGAAAACAAACAGGTGAAAAGCAAAAGTTCTTTCCTCCACACCCTCTTCTGTGAGTTGCCATCACTGGTTTGGGCTCAGATTTAGGATGGGTGTTCCTTCTTCAAGCAATCTGTGAAATATGCAGGCAAATGGATGGAACTGGAAAATAAAAAAATAAAAAAATAAAGCATCCTGAGAGACATAACCCAGACTCAAAAAGACAAATGTAGTATTCACTCACTCATAAGTGGATATTAGATATAAAGCAAAGGATAACCAGAATATAATCCACAGCTCCAGAGAGGTTAGGTAATATGGAGGGCCCTACAAGGGTCACATGAATTGCCCTGGGAAAAACCTTCATCCAATAACTGATGGAACCAGGTGCAGAGATCCACAACTAAGCACCAGGTTGAGCTCTGGGAATCCAGTCAAAGAGAGGGAGGAGGAAATATATAACCAAGGAAGTCAAGATCATGATGGAGAAATCTACAGGGTAGCTGAACCAAGCTCGTGGAAACTCATGAACTCTAGACCAACAGCTGTGGAGCCTCCATGGAACCAAACTAGGCCCTCCATATGTATGAGACAGTGGTGAAGTTTGGAGTATCTGAGGGGCCCCTGGCAATAGGACCAGGATCTATATTTGATGCATAAGCTAGCTTTTTGGAGCACATTTTTTTAATGATGGGATGCCATGCTCAGCCTTAATGCAGGGAAGAGGGTCTTGGTCCTGCCCCAACTTAATGTGCCAGACTTTGTAGATTCCCCATTAGAGACCTTATCCTTTGGGAGGAGTGGATAGGTGGACTCAGGAAGAGCCTAGGAGGAGGTGGAAGGAGGGGTGGGAGGGGAAACTGTGGTTAGAATGTAAAGTGAAATTTAAAAATATATATATTAATTTACAAGAAGGGAAAATTCCTCACACTCTGGGTATGGTAGCACATGCCTTCAATCCTAGCCATTGAGAGGCAGAGGCAGCAGCTGGATGTCTGTGAGTTCTAGAGAAGCCAGGTGTACCTCTGTGAGTTCTAGAGGAGGCAGCTGGATCTCTGTGAATTCAAGGCCTACTTGGTAGGGTAACTACTATTCCCAGTGGCTTAGGTTTAGGTTAATGTTAATGGTTAGGATTAGTCATCACAGCAAACACTTCAAAAAAATCTTAGTTTTGCCTGGACCTGCAATATTTTTCTAGACATATACCTATATATGGAATCGGGATATATGCATTTGGCTCCTAAAAAATCCTTGGAAGTAATCTTATCTGAGCATTGATTTTTTAATACCCTCAATATGAAAACAACTAGAAATCATAAGTAAATAATTGTTAAAGAGTAGACAAATTAACAAATTCTATCATATCATTAAATCTATATAAAATACCATGCAGTAATAATAATGAATAATCCACTTTTTCTATGTACAAAATGAATAAATCACTACAATAACATTGGGAGGAAGGAACCATGTATGAAATACAGACACTGTAGGCTTCATTTGTGTCCAGTGCACATATTCTAAAAATTGAAGTGGACGTGTTTGTTCACTTCAAGATTATGTAACGACCCTGTAAAGGCAGGGATAATAATTGAGAGGAAACATAATCAAGATGTTTAGTAACACCCCCCTGGGCAGTGTATGGACCTATATACTTTTAATTTATGTCTTTTAATGCTTTAATATAAAGTCATTTTAATAAAGAAAACTCTTGATAAGTCTAGATGCAGTTGTTAGCCTTTTCTAGACTCAATATAGTATTTGCTCTGTGCTCTCAATTACAGATGTTTGCCTTCAACATTATTCAGATACGAATATTTAGAAAAACTCTGGTACTACCTCAAAAGGACCTAAAACAGTGACTCTTTTAAAGCAGTCACAGATGAAACCACACACTACTGCTGCTTTCTCACAATACCATAATTCCATCCAGCTGTGCTCCCAGGTTTAAAATAAAATGGATGCCTATTTCCACAGCTCTTGCCATTTACATGTTCATTAGTTTGAAAAGCAGGAATTTTCCATTCTCTGAAAAGTAGAAATTTAACTCCATTTCCTTTTTAAATGAGTTGTGTTTATTAGTTGTTTAAATACGTTTTTAGTTAACTTTTTCATCACTGTGACCGAATAACTAACAGAAACAACTAATTAGAGACCAGATTGATTTGAGATCCAAGTTTTTGGGACCTCTAGCCCATCACAGTGGGGAAGGCTATCTCTCCTCTGTTCACAGTGGCAGGAACTTACACCTACAACTTCCTCACAGAGCAGTAGAAGGAAAGAAGTTTGCTAGCTCAAAACCAAGGCAGGCATATGCCTCAAAGGCCAGCCCATAATACCGTAAACCTTCCAGCTAGGTTTCATGTCCCAAAGGCTCTTTTACCTCCCAAAACAGTGATACCAGCTCGTGAGCAAATGTGTAAACATATTAATCTATGATGGTCAATCAATCTATAATGCATGGCGATAACTAGATGCTTGCACACATGATAAAATTTAGGAGTAATGCAGGAAGGATTTAAGCCAATCATCTAGTCATCTCTAGGCTTACTGATGCCATTTTCCCTGCAAAAATATTTGACTATCAACTTAACAACTGGAACATTCATCACCAAGGCCTCATATCTATTGCTGTTTATAAGTCAGGCTCCTTGGTTTTGCAAGTATTTCCTTTTTCAACATCTACCTACTCAACAGGTGATACTTCATTAATCCCAGGATTAAGTATTTACTGTGTGACTTGTTACACAGAATCTATAAAATATATGAGCAAATAGATGTTTTCTTTCTTTATTTTTTTAAAAAAATTATTTAAATAACTTTTTTTCATTTATTTTATATGCCAACCAGATTCCCCTCTATCCTCACCTCCTGTTCCCTCTCCTTTCCCATCTCTATCCTCCTCCCCATCTGTTCCTCCTCCATCTCCTTTCAGAAAGTGGCAGGCCATTTTTATATCTGAGTAGTACTCCATTGTATAAATGCACCACATTTTTCTTATTCTTCTTCACTTGAGGGTTATCTAGATTGATTCCTTGTCCTGGCTATTATGAATAATACTGCTATGAACACAGTTGAGCAAGTGTCATTGTGGTATGATTGAGCATCCTTTGGAGATATACCCAAAACTGTTATAGCTAAGTCTTGAGGTAGATTTATTCCCAATTACCTAAAAAAACACCATACCAATTTCCAAAGTGGCTACAAAAGTTTGAAATCCAAGCCGGGCGGTGGTGGCGCACGCCTTTAATCCCAGCACTCGGGAGGCAGAGGCAGGAGGATCTCTGTGAGTTCGAGGCCAGCCTGGTCTACAAGAGCTAGTTCCAGGACAGGCACCAAAAGCTACGGAGAAACCCTGTCTCGAAAATTTAAAAAAAAAAAAAGAAAAGTTTGAAATCCAACTAACTAATCCACATCCTCAAAACATAGACTGTCATCAGTGTTTTTTGATCTTAGCCATTCCGACAGGTATAAAATAGTGTCTCAAAGTCATTTTAATTTGCATTTCCCTGATGACTAAGGATGTTGAGCAATTCTTTAAGTGTCTTTCAGCCATTTGTGATTCTTCCATTGCAAATTCTCTGTACACATCTGTACACCATTTTTAATTGGATTGTTTGATATTTTGATGTTTAGCTTCTTGAGTATTTATATATTTTGGAGATCAGCTCTCTGTCAGATGTGAGGTTGGTGAGAATCTTTTCCTACTTTATAGGCTGCTATTTTGTCTTGCTGACTGTGCCCTTTGCTCTACAGAAGCTTCTCAGTTTCAGGAGGTCCCATTTATTAATTGTCGATCTCAGTGTCTGTGCTACTGATGTAATCTCCTGTGCTTATGCATTCAAGATTATGTCCCACTTTCTCTTCTATCAGGTTCAGTGTAATTAGATTTATATTGAGGTCTTTGATACACTTGGACTTGAGTATTATGCACTTGAGTGATAGATATGGGTCTATTTGCATTCTTCTACATATCAACATCCAGCTATACCAGTATCATTTGTTGAAGATGCTTTCTTTTTCCCATTGTATAACTTTGGCTTCTTTTTCAAAAATCAGATATTCAGCCGGGCGGTGGTGGCGCACGCCTTTAATCCCAGCACTTGGGAGGCAGAGGCAGGCGGATCTCTGTGAGTTCGAGACCAGCCTGGTCTACAAGAGCTACTTCCAGGACAGGCTCCAAAACCACAGAGAAACCCTGTCTCGAAAAACCAAAAAAAAAAAAAAAAAAAAAAAAAAAATCAAGTATTCATAGGTGCATGGATTTAAGTCAGAGTCTTTGATTAGATTCCATTGATCCATGTGTCTGTTTTTATGCCAGTACCAAGTTGTTTTTATTACTAAAGCACTATAGTAGAGCTTGAAGTCAGGGATGGTGATGCCCCTGGAAGTTTCTTTATTGTACAGGATTGTTTTAGATATCCTGGGATTTTTGTTTTTCCATATGTACTTGAGTATTTTCTTTAAAGTTCTGTGAAGAATTGTGATGGAGTTTTGATAGGGATTATATTGAATCTGTAGATTGCTTTTGGTAAGATCACCATTTTTTTTTACTATATTGATCCTATTTGTTCTAAAGCATGGGAGATCTTTCCATTTTCTGATATCTTCTTCAATGTCTTTCTTTAAAACCTCAAAGTTCTTATCATACAGGTCTTTCACTTGTTTGGTTAGAGTTATCCCAAGATATTTTATGTTATTTGTGTTTACTGTAAAGCATGTTGTTTCTCTGATTTTTTTCTTAGACCATTTATCATCTGTATAAAGGAGGGTTATTGATCTTTTGAATTAATGTTTTATCCTACCATGTTACTGAAGGTGTTTATCAGCTGTAGGAGTACCCTGGTAGAATTTTTGTCATCACTTATGTGTAATATCATATCATCAGCAAATAGTGAAGGTTTGATTTGCTCCTTTCCAATTTGTATCCCCTTGATCTTCTTTTGTTATCTTACTGCTCTAGCTGAAACTTCCAATATTACTGTATTGAAAAGATAGGAGTGAGTAGACAGCATGTTTTGTTTCTGATTTTAGTGGAATCACTTTGAGTTTCTCTCTGCTTAGTTTGATGTTAACTGTCACTTTGCTGTGTATTGTTTTTATTATGTTTAGATATGTTCCTTGTATCCCTGATCTCTCCAAGACATTCATTATCATGAAGGGGTGTTGAATTTTGTCAAAGGCCTTTTCAGCATCTAATGGAGCAGTCATGTGCTTTTTTTTCCCTTTCAGTTTGTTTATATGGTGGATTACATTGACCGATTTGTGTATGTTGAACCAACCCTGCATCTTTTTCTAGGTCAAAGTGGATTTTTTTTAATGTGTTCTTGGATTTGGTTTGCCAGTATTTTTGTCATGATCCAGCCTCAAGAAGCTCATATCTTCCAGACTAGGGGCGTGAAGATTAGAAATGTTAGGAAAAAAAAAAAGAAAAACAGATACAAAAGTAAAGGACAGAGACACAGAATATAGTTGGGAGGGTAACCCAGTGAATACTGAATTAGCCTGCATTTATTTTCCATATGCTTTATATACTCCAGTCCAAAAGGTGGGGACATGACAGAGGGTGGCGGGGAGAAGGCAAAAGACTTCTTTACCATGATACAAAGAACAAAGAGAGCAATTACCTCTTCAACACCTGAAACATGAAGTAACTATATCCTGACTTAAGTATTCTGTTGTTTAAGCAGGTCATGCAGTGACCACCCCTTAGGCAAACATTCTGTTGGCAAACCTACAGGTCTTGATTTAATTTTTGTTATGCGGTACCTATTAAAAATTCTTTATTTTAGATTTTCCACTTTTGCGGAGTATAGGTTTTTGAAGTGTGATCGGATGATTCTCAGGATTTCTTCAGTGTCTGTTATGTGTTCCTTTTCATTTCTGGTTCTGTTAATTTGGATATTTTCTCTCATCCTTTTGGTTAGTTTGATTAAGGACTTGTCAAATCTTCTTGATTTCTCTCAAAGAACCAACTCTTTATTTCATTGATTCTTTACATTGTTTTTTATTCTATTTTATTAATTTCAGCCCTGAGTTTGATATTTCCTACAGTCTACTCCTTCTGAAAGAGGTTGCTTCTTTTTGTTCTAGAACTTTCAGGTATGCTGTTAAGTCACTTGTGTGAGATTTCTCCAAATTCTTCATGTAGGTACAGTGCTATGAACTTTCTTTTTAGCACTACTTTCATGGTGAAACATAAGTTTGGGTTTGTTGTGTGCTCATCATTGGTATCTAGAAACCTTTAATTTCTTTATTTATTTCTTCCTTGCCCCAGCAGTAACTCAGATGAGAATAGTTTAGTTTCCATGAGTTTGTAGATTTTTCTGTAGTTTGTTTTTTTGTTGAATTCTAACTTTAACCCATGATGATCCAATAAGATACAGAGGGTTATTTAAATTGTTTTTTTTTTAATTTGTTGAGATTTGTTTTGAGAATAAGTATATGGTCAGTTTTAGAGAAGTTTCCAAGAGGTGCTGAAAAGAAGGTGTATTTTTTTAATGTTTGAGTGGAATGTTCTATAGATGTTTGTTAAGTCCATTTGAGTCATAACATCTGTTAGTTCTCTTGTTTCTCTATTAAGTTTCTGTCTGGCATACCTGTCAAGTGGTGAGAGTAGGGTACTGAAGTTTCCCACTATTAGTGTGTGAGGTTTGATTTATGCTTTAGGCTTTAGAAGTTCTTCTTTTACAAATGTGGGTGTCCTTGTATTTGGGGTGTAAATGTTCAGAATGGAGACTTTATCATGATCATTTTTCTTGTGGTAAATAAGAAATGTCCCTCTCCATCCCTTTTAATTAATTTAGTTTGAAGTCTATTTTATTAGATATTAAGATAGCTACCCCAAATTATTTCTTAGGTCCATACATTTGATTGGAAAATCTTTTCCCAATCCTTTACTCTAAGGTAATTTCTGTCTTTGAAGTTTCTTGTATGCTGCAGGAGAATGGATCCTGTTTTCGTATCCATTCTGTTAGCCTGTGTCTTTTTATAGACAAATTGAGTCTATTTACAGTAAGAGATGTTATTGACCGGTGGTTGTTAATTCCTGTTATTTTTGGTGGTGGTTGTAGTGTTTGTGTGTTTCCCTTCTTTGAGGTTTGCTGGTGTGAGATTATCTATTGTCTGTGTTTTTGTGGATAAAACTAATTACCTTAGGTTGGAGTTTTCCTTCCAGTGTTTTCTGTATGGCTGAATTTGTGAATAGGAATATTATTTGCAATATTGTTTGGCTAATATCTTATGCATATTTCTAGCTAGCTTTTATATCCTAAACTAACCCACCTCTGTTAATCTGTGCATCACCACAAGGTCGTGGCCTACCGGCAAAGTTTCAGTAGGTTCCAGCAGAGGTGTCTGTCTCCTGCAGCAATTACATGGCTTCTCTCCTTGACTCTACCTATTTTCTCTATATCTATTTTCCAGCCTAATTATATTCTGCTAAGTCATTGGCTGAGAGCAGTTTCTTTATTAACCAATGTCAATAAAACATATACATAGCATACAGAGGGGAATCCCACATTAGAAAGAGTCTTTAAAATGTCAGTCCTATTCTGCTAAAAAGAACCAGAATTGCCATAGCCCTGACCTTGATTCTTGCATGAGGTTGATATAGTGCAGTGCAAGAAATCATGTAGAAGAAATCACTTCTGTTAACTCCACAAGAACTGCAAGATGACTCAAAAAGAAAAGTAAAGATACGTTTTTATTTTAGCTTCATCTGTATTCTTATCAACTTGTAGCTTGGTTATTTGTATCCTGATTTCAGATTATACTTGTATTTCTACCAAAGCATCATTTTTATCTGAAAATCGCCCTTTAGCTCAGAACCAGGTTTTACAGATGGAAAAGACAAGGTGACAGAAAGTGCGTAATCTTTTCCATCTAACTCTGTAGGAATCAATTATCAACTCCTTCTTTAACCCTTGATCTGTTTCCATATTTGACTACATGATAAGTTAATTAGTAAACAGTGATTCTTCTATTTTGTCCTTTGGCTCAGATAACACACATATTTACAAAGTGGCCTCAAACATGAGTTTAAGATATGCATTGTGGGATACTAGCATAGTGGCTTCGTGGTTAAGAGAACTGGTGCTCGTCTACAGGACCTGGGTTCAATTCTTAGCACCCACATGGTGACTCTCAACCATCTGCCATTCTTGTCATAGGGGATCTGACAGTCCCTCGTAGAACTCTATAATGCACAGACATATACTCAGGAAAACACTCATAAAGATAAATAAAATGTCTTTTTAAAAAGATAAAGCTATGATTGTAAAATTGGTCAGCACAAATAATTTTATGATTGTTAAACCATACATAAAAATAAAAATATTGTCTGGGAGATCAGCTTTCCAATAAGTGTAACACTAGTCTTTAGGTGAATAGACGACAGCTGAGAATATGAATAAGAAACACTCATTCTCAATAACTTCTCAAGACATTATATTCACGATCCAAAGGAGGAGCAGAAGGAGAGAGAGCACGAGCAAGGAACTCAGGACTGCGAGGGGTGCACCCACACACTGAGGCAATGGGGATGTTCTATCGGGAACTCACCAAGGCCAGCTGGCCGGGGACTGAAAAAGCATGGGACAAAACCGGTCTCGCTGAACATAACGGACAATGAGGACTACTGAGAACTGAAGAACAATGGCAATGGGTTCTTGATCCTATTGCACGTAATGGCTTTGTGGGAGCCCAGGTAGTTTGGATGCTCACCTTAATAGACCTGGATGGAGGTGGGTGGTCCTTGGACCTCCCACAGGGCAGGGAAACCTGATTGCTCTTTGGGCTGAGGAGGGAGGAAGACTTGATTGGGGGAGGGGGGGAATGGGAGGTGGTGGCGGGGAAGAGGCAGAAATCTTTAATAATTAAATAAATTAATTAATTAATAAAAAAATAAGGCCATCAATGTCTGTATGTAACAGTGTTCTTTCCTAGACTTTGTAAAAGGATGTAATGTATAATATTATGATGCATGTATTTTCTACTTTTTCCTGTATGATACTTTACTTGTAAAATCCTTTTAAATAAAATATTATGAAATATTTATAGACTAATTTTTAGAACTCAAATATGCTATAAAGAGTATTGATGTAAAATGCATATAACTTCATTGTAAAAGAGATTATTTATACTCTATTCTGTAAATTCATCCATTTACTTAATAAATTCACTGTATATTTATTATATCCATTATGAATTTGGTGCTGTTTGTGGCATTAAGGTCATAGATTTTAAAATGCAAAAAATCTCTTACTGCCATAAGAAACAGGCATAAATTAAAACATAAGAGAAGCTGCCAAGTACTATGAAGTGAGATAAAAATATAAGTGAGAAAGGAAATGAATTGGTTATAATTTTAAAGATAGGTCAGAGAAGGCCTCATGAAGATGACACTTTAAATACCTTAAAGAATTTGAGTGAATAAACCATGAACTCAACTAGGAAAAGAGTTCCCAAGGTGAGATTATGCCACTTCCAAAGGATCTGAGGTAAAACGGTGGTTGGAACTTCGGAAATTATAGCAGGAAATCAATGTAACCACAACAGACTGAACACAAAGGAAGTTTGAAGGCTTTCTCACAACCTGCACTGTGAGGTAGAGGAAGCAAAGCAAACATTCAAATAAGCAGAACTTAGAAATGCCCTTATTCGGGGTGGTTTGCAAGGATTAGTTATCAAAGCATAGGAATTGATATTATTTGATTGATTAGAAAATACTAAAATTGGCTCCTCCTACCATCCCAGCACTAGGAAGGCAGATGCACCCTGCCCCACCTCTGGTGGAAATCCACTACCTGGACAGTCCCACCAGTCTACAAAAAGAACTCTAGAATTAGACATTAAAATACCAAATAATCCCATTTAAATAGAGAATTCTCAGCAGAAGAATCTCAAATGAACAAAGGATACTTAATGAATGGTTCAACATCCTTAGGTATCAGGGAAATGCAAATCAAAGTGACTCTGAGATACCATCTTACACCTGTTAGAAAGACTAAAATCAAGAATGTTAATGATAGTCAATGCTGGAGAGGAGGTGGAATAAGGGGGACACTCGTACACTGCTGGTGGGAGTGCAAACTTACACAGCCACTTTGGAAATCAGTGTGACAGTTCCTTGAAAATTGAGAATTGATCTACTTAAAGACTGAACGATAGCACTCTTAGGCATATATCCAAAGGATGCTCAACCATACCACAAGGACATTTGTTCAGCAATGTTCATAGCAGAATTATTTGTAATAGCCAGAACCTGGAGACAGCCTAAATGTCCCTCAACCAAAGAATGCATAAAGAAAATGTGGTAAATTTACACAATGGAGTATTACTCAGTGGGAAAAAAACAGTGACTTTTGCAGGCAAATTAAATGGATTAAGCTAGAAAATAATCATTCTCAGTGAGGTAACCTAGACCCAGAAAGACAAACACAGTATGTACTCACTCATAAGTAGATATTAAATGTAAAGCAAACGATAACCAGGCTACAATCATCAGTCCCCGAGAAGCTAGGTAACAAGAAGGACCCCAAGAGGGACATGTGGAGCTCCCTAAGAAGGGGAAACAGACAAGATATCCTGGGTAAAGTGGGGGAAGGAGAGTAGAGGGGGAGGGGATGGAGGTATGGCAACAGAAAGTGGTCTGAGACAAAGGGTGTGGCTTGAGCATATACAAGACCTCAAAGTCTACCTCTATAGTGACATATTTCCTCCATCAAAGCCACACCAACTCCAGCAGAGCCACACCTCCTAATAGTGTCCCTGCCTTTGGTGGTCATTTACTTATTTTTGTTGTTGTTGTTCGAGACAGGGTTTCTCTGTAGCTTTGGATCCTGTCCTGGTACTAGCTCTTGTAGACCAGGCTGGCCTCGAACTCACAGAAATCCTCCAGCCTCTGCCTCCCAAGTGCTGGGATTAACCGTGTATGTCAACACTGCCTGGCGCCATTTACTTTTGAACCACCACACATGCCCACTGAAGCTGAGGTAAGGCTATTTTCTTAAAGGACTCAAACAGGAAAGACAACATTAATATGAGGAAATAACTACTGTAGTTATTTCATATATATATATATATATATATATATATATATATATATATATATGCTTTTTATTTAACTGGTAAATGGCATGTACCAAGAAAATTATCCATTTGCAATTTGGTGGCTAGCAGGTTTTTTTAAGTATGTCTTCATCAGTCTCTGTATTTCCTTAGTGTCTCTTGTTATGCCCCCCTCTTCATCTCTACTTTGGTTAGTTGGTTCTTTGAGAAAATTAGTAAAATGGACAAATCCTTAACCAAATTATCTAAAATATGGAGAACAATTACACAAAATCTTTGTCTCATTGAGTCTTTTATTTGCCTTGTTTGTTTGTTTGTCTCTTTTTCTTTCTCTATTTCTCTCTCTCTTTCTCTCCCTCTTTCTCTTCTTTCTATCTGTTTTACTGATTTTAGCCCTGAGTTTGGAGGAAAATAATCTGTGTGACCTGCTGGAGAGGGGGCAGAAGGGAGGAAGCTGCAGCAGATGATCTGCTACAGATACGCAGAAGAGACTGGGCGACAGAATTTGGAAAAGAGGGGGATGTGAAGAGTTAGAGTATCTAATGCTGGAGTGGCCTGTGCATTCTCAGGGACTGTCTGCTCCAACTGACGACTGGGGTAAAGCAATGAGTGGGCAGAAGAAAGTTTGGAGGGGAAGATCTGTGTGATCTACTAGAAATGGGGGCAAGAGGGGGAGAGAAAGCTGCCATAAGCAGTCTTCTACAGAGCAAGAAATAAGACTCGGATGATTGGATTTGAAGAAGCAGAGGGAGTCTACCTGATTCCCTAGCAAGATTCTTCCTCTGTTGTTTTAAGAGCATAAGTGTTATGCTCTCTTTATATTGTTGGAGAGTGTTTGCTAACAAAACAGAGCTCTGAGGATTAAGTTAAGCTCAGAACAGTATAATAATGCTATCAAACTCCACAACAAAGAGATGTCTGGGATTCCATCATAAAGGAGGAAAATCCAATAGCTTTGTTTTGCTACTTTTAAACATTAAACAAAAAGCTTGAAGCAATATTATCCTTTTGCTTTGATCATAATAAAAATGTTTCAGATATCTCATGCAGACAAGAAGTCTACACTTCATTATCACATTCCTCCAAACATTTTAAAACACAGAACATTAAAAAAGGGGGGGGGGGTTGTTGTTGTTGTTGATAACCTAAGAAATTTCTAATCAGTTACATAGACATAATAGTCTTCTTCTTCAAATTTGGCATTCCTTCTTCCCCCTAAAGTTCAGTGCTATTTTCTTTCTCAAAGTAATTGATATTTCTCCTCGCCCACTTAAAAATTAAATATGCCTAATACTTTCAACATCCATCATGCCTTGGCTTGGCAAGGCGGGTCTTTAATAGGGCCTGGAGTACCTTATAGTTCGAAGGCAGTAACCATATTGTTCGCCCGATTTGAAACTCAGTGATTTCACTCATGAAATCGGGATTAACAGTGACACTCCACTCCATGGATTGTTGAATGTCTACATGTAACATACCTAGTTACTAAATGCATGCAGTGTACTTAAAAAAAAAAGTGCAAGCTGTAACTACAATCAGTGACCTTCGTGACAACTGAAGGAAATTCTTTAGAGATGACTTTACTCACCCTTCAAGATAATATGGCTGGACTGATAGTTAATCTCTCTAGTTCCTTTCAGGACATCTGGTCCAGTTTTCAATCCAAACAATATCAGTCAGAATGACTGAGCCAGGCCATGACTAAATAAGGCAAACATTCTCTAATTCGACTTTATTGCTGACCAAAATGTTTATTTTTCTCTGCTAGGGCCAGAGACAATGTTAAATCAGGTTGGTTATACATCTTGTTTCACAGACAAGGAGTGTTTAAGCTAAGTACAAGGATTCTAATGATCCAATATCTAGACAAAATATTTTTAAGGAGAAAAAATCATCATCCTCATTCTGTTGGAGTTTATCTAGCAAATCCCAATTATTTTTTTTAATAACTCCCTTCCTACAGGGAGGAAAAATGGAGCCAATGTAACTGATCTCCAAGTGGCTGCCTACACTGCAATTGTGTAGCATTGCTTACTGTCAACTCTTCGGTCCCAACAACTGTTAAGCCCCCAGAAACTGTCCAATGAGTACAGATACTTCTACACCCGAAGAGTTATAGAGACAAAGAGACATCTGGGGTTGTATGTAGTTCAACCATGATATCTGAGTGAGAAGATAATTTAAACACAGAGCTGAAAGCTGACTTACTGAAAGTCACGTGACATGTTTAGGAAAAAACCTAGATCAGGACTGTCTCACCTATCTCCCGAGGCAATGTGTTCCACGTGATCCCAGCATTCCTAAACTCCCTGCAATCACGGAGAAAGTCTTGGCACAGTGAGTACAGAACTATATGGGACTGAATTTTTTTTCTATTGTCTGTTTGCAAAGTGAAAATTAAAAGCAAAGTTCTTCCCTACCACCACCATCTGGATGCCATATGTAGCAATTTTTGACCCAGTGAACTAAGTTGTGGGTGTGGATACACACCATCCTAGGTGAACAGCAAGTCATTGCATTTGGGGTGATTTCTAACTATTACTGAAGAGTTAGAATAGTGATGTCAAGGGCTGAGCGCTCTATAGAAGTAATTGCATTTATTGCTAGAAAGGACTCATGCATTAATTAATATTATTTCCACTCTAGAATAGGGAAGAAAACAGAACTAGAGAATTCAAGTGTCTTGCTTTCAATCCCACAGTTGTGGGGAATCAGGGCTCCTTGACTACCCGTGGTAGTTTTACCCCAAGCCTCTGTGTAGGTTTGTTTTCTGGCTTGAGATGGTTGCTATACTTGGGGATCTGTCTGTTCATCACCTTCTTGTTTTAAAGTTCACATGAATGTACTAGGCTTGTTGTCTGTACAATATGTCTCCCATTATTCTATCTTATTTATTTCTAAAATACACAACAGTTAGATGTCTGACATTGTTCTAGTGATACATGCCTATTACATATGTATTTCCTTGGTCTCCACTACAATCTAGTGAGTTGGGTAACTTGTAAACTTTATAGATCAGGAAACTCAGACGCTTACCCTGTATCATCTTTAATAAATTGCATGTTGTTCTAATTTGCTTTCTGTTGCTGTGAGAGACAACATAACCAAAAAGAACTTGAAGAGGAACATATATTTCATCTTATGACTTGTAGTTCATTAGAAGAAAGTCAGAGAAGACACTCAAGAGTTGGCAGAGACTGTTTATTCATTTCCAGATGCCCAAACCAGAAATAACCACTTGAGTGTCTGCCCTGACTTCTTTGTCAGAGGATTCACATAGCAGATACCCTGAATATCAGTGTTTATATTATGATTCATAAAAGTAACAAAATTATAGTTATGAAGAAGCATGTCCTTGCTGAATAGGCTGCAGGGAGGCTCTAGCCACCACTGATCTGCCTTGCCCTACCACTGCCCACTGGGCTGGTGCCAGTGCATAGCTTGCAGGTCTAGCCTGGAATATGGAGCTGCTGCTGCTGCTGCTGCTGCTGCTGCTGCTGCTGCCGCCATCTTCTTGGGTTGGAGAGTGCAGGGCTCAGACTGCAATGGTCCTGACAGGGAAGCCGGCAGTGTGGCTGGCCTGGAGCTCATATGAGTCCTATCCCTGGACATGCTGTCCAGTCACATGGTCACTCAAACTCTGGGCAACAATAAGATATCCAAGATGAGTCTCAGCAATATTTCAGTGTTTATGGTGCTCCAGAAACTTTGAACTAAGTTGTTTGGGCACAATAATAAACTATGTGACGTACAGTAGACTGCAATGCCATTTTGATGGATGGGTGGATGCACAATAGAGAGATGGTAGAGTCGAGAGACATGTGTAGTGGAGAGAAGGTGGGACTGAGAAAACAGAGACAAGGAGCTTGTCATTGCCAGTGGGATCAATCAGTTTGTGGTAGGGCCCAGGGAACGGTGGAACTGCTGGTGTTCCCACTGGGCCTGCTCACTCTGCTAGGGTAAGGAGAGCACTCGTCCTGGGCAGCAAACACAATGGTTGTACACTGGGTACCAGTAGGGTGGCTGGTGCAGAGGACAGGGTGGTGTACAGAAGCCTGGAGTTGATGCAGGTTGAGGAATATTTGTTTATACTATAAAGATGTGTCCCTGCCTAGGACGCCTTCTGAATGGTTTAATAAAGAGCTAAATGGTCAATAACTAGGCAAGAGAATTAGATGGGACTTCTTGGCAGAGAGAGGAAACTAGATGAATCTAGGCACCCAAGAGATGTTGTACACACAGAATGGAATAAAGGTAAAAGTTATGTGGCAGAATGTAGATTAATAAAAATGTGGGTTAATTTAAGATAGCTCGTTAAAAACAAGTCTAAGCTAAATGCCAAGCTTTCATAATTAATAATAAGCCTTCCTGTCATTATTCGTGGACTGGCAGACCTGATGAGAAAGTATTGTTACAGCAGGTCCTGCTCCCGGATATGCTACTTAGACACAATATCACCCTCACTTTGAGCCAAAAGATACCTGAGATGAAGATTGGTTCATTTTCTGGATTGGGTCTCCTGGAGGGACACCTGTGGTCCAAGCTGCTGCTGGAAGCCATGCTGATGTCTACCATTTTTGCTGTCTATAGAGTCTATCTTGATATCCATGGTCCATTTTACTGCCAGTGACCATATTAATGTCGGTGATCTGTGCTGCTGCTGGAGACTAGATTGATATCTGTGGTACATGCTGTCAATGGAGACTGACACCATGTGGAGTTTCATGCTGCCTCTGGCTGCTATGGATAATCATATTGATGACTACAGACTCATAACTGTGAATGAGAGACATTGAAGGCTTCTGTGATCTTCCCCGAAATAAACAGTTTAGATAGGAAGTTATTGAAAAGAGTCCTTAAAAACTGTGATAAAGATGCTGAAGTGTAGCTCTTCACATTTATTGGCTTCTGGTGGAGGCAGGTGGGGAAAGACTCAGTTTTCTTTAAGGGTCTGGCCACTGGGAGCTTGGCCATGCTCCAGTGAGTATATGGGCAACACAAACTGGACTTAGTGTTTTTGCTTGTTTGTTTGTTTGTTTGGGTGAGAGGGTGGACTTGGGAAAAATGGGGGCTATGATAGAGGTGTATTGCATAAAATTCCCAGTAATTGATAAAAATATTATGCTGGGAGAAAAAATAAAAAATAGATAGATAGATAGATAGATAGATAGATAGATAGATAGATAGATAGATAAAATTTTATCCAAGGTTAGTCTATCACCAAAATTAGGAGTAGCTACAATTAAATAGTTCTTAAAGATATTAAAAAGAAAATATTCTTTCTTTAACCCAAGGAAAGACAACTTGTATATGAATACTCAGTACAGTAATCCTTTGAATTGTATTTGGGAATGTATATCTTTTAATAAACAAGTAGCGCCTGTAAGGTTACTAAGGGCATTGTTTTGATAGTTAATCAAGAACTTGATTGAGTGAGTTAATCTTATACTCTAAATATTATCTATCTACTAAAAGAATTACCTATGCCTTGTCATGACATAGGAACATGCTAATTTTACACTGGTTTATTTAGTAGAGAAACAAAACATGCTGTTGTATTATAGCTGTGAGCATGCAGTATGATCAAGGTTACAGTCACATTTTAAGATGTATAGGGATAGGAAAGAAGTCAATCAGAATATAGAGAAGAGAGAAAGAATGTTGACTGGGAAAAAGTAGTCATTAGTATAATCTTTTAATTATTTTTAAGTGTTTTGTGATAAATATCAATTATTTTGTAATAGCAAACCATGAACCAGATGTTTCAGAAAAATAAAGAATTTACAGTTAAAAAGCAAGCAGAATTATTGTCATTACTGAGACTCCAGGGTAGAGGGGCTGTTTCAATCTGTTTTCCAGCTCTTTCTCAGACATGTGGAAAGATCATCCAGTCTTGATGTGGCTTCTCAACAGCACATAGCTGATATTTTAGATCACACCGTGCGTAAAAATGGATGTGTTCACAGTGAAATTTCAAGGTGATAGCAGGCTGTCTCCTCAGAGTCTCATTTGATATGCTTTTAAATACAGTTCAACTCAGAGATTTTATTATAATTCTTTTTTTAAAAAACTGTTATATCTGTTGTATTCACTATTTGTAACATACCAACAACAACAAATCTGTTTAGGGACAGGGTCTATTGTCTGATAGTCTGTCTGGATTGCTTTCCACAAAATTTGGGAACTATGAAGAGAGCATCTGCCCCCACACTTGCTCCTAGGACACCAAGTAGTCAAAGGTCTGAGATTGGCTCTGACTTGTTCTAAGAAATATCAGTAATGGGATAGAAAACACCATCCAAGTGTGAACAGTCATTCTCATTTTCCAGAGTTTATCCTGATTGTGTCGCCTAAAGTTCCATATTCCATAATATTCCTCAGTGCTAGGCAATTAGCACACTTAGTCATTCTAGGTCATGTGCTTTGGATCCTTAAATGGAACAGAAGTTTTACTCTTAGTAATAGAACAAACAGAGAAATCACCCTGGGAGGAGCAATATGTCATACCCTTGAATGGTGGAAGTCATCTTTAGGGAGCATAGAAACCATCATAACAGACACACTAGAAAGAGAAAAGCACTGAGGTTATCTAATTTCAGGAGCTTCATTTTATTCAAGAGAATATAATAGGGCAGCCTAGCTGTTATGACTCCACTCAAAAAGAGATTAGAAAAAGCTGGAAATAAAAACAGCTTCATCTGAAATGTAGGTCTCATATTTAGCCACTATGGGAACTATTGTCTTTGTTTTTCTTTCCTTTCAAATTTCTACTGGGGAGACAGGAACCCAAATATTGACAAGTAAGGTATTTGTTCAGAATCAAAGTGCCTGGGTCAGTTGTCCCACCTGTTGAAAGTGGAATGTGTAATAAGTCTTTCTCTGTCCTGCCAACTCACAAATAATGAATGATACAAAGACTTCTTATTCATTATGAAAGCTTGACCTTAGCTTGGGTTTGTTTCTAACAAGTTCTAACTAGCTCTTAGAACTTAAACTATTAATTTATGTGTAGTCACATGGCTTGTGGCTTTTACCTCTCTTCCTGCATGTCCTGTTTCCTCTGCAACCAGCTGGCAACTCCCCCTTTCTTCTTCCTAGAGCTCACTCACTTTCTCTCTCCCTCTCTCTTTCTGGAAGTCCCACATTTTGCCTAGCTATTTACTGTTTAGTTTTTTACTAAACCAATCACAGTGACACATCTTTACACAGTGTAATCAAATATCTCACAACATTTCCCCCTTTTTGTCTAAATAAAAAGGAAAGAGCTTTTATTCTAACATAGTAAAATTCTATACAATAAGAACAATTATCAGGTAAGAGTTGCATTTGCAGTATCTAGTCCATTTGTTTTTGACACATTTGGAGAAATTACTCTATCATCTACTTTACCTTGATGAGTTCAAAGTTTTATTCCTAAACCATTTTTGTTATACCTTGTCTTATCAACCCAAAACTATTGTTTTAGACCTTCAAATATTTTCTTAGATAAACAATTTAAGCTTTTATGTCTTTCTACCTTAAATACTTTATACCTCATTTATGAGTTTCTTTTATAAGTTTGGTAACAAGGAAAACTGTAATTATAACTATTTTGTCTAAACTCCATTAGAGATTCAAGAATGATATAATATTACCTGAGTAAAAAGTGAGCACAAACAAATTCTAAAACTTTAGAAATGACAGAAACATTTGGTTGCCTGGACAGGCACACAAGTTTCCTCTGGAACATCTTTGGCCTAAAGGCCTTGAAAATCTGATAGACTTTTCTGCAAAGCAGGGATTTTGAAGGACAGTCCTACCTTGTTTTGACAAAGTTTGCCAGCCTCTATCTTTTGTGTCCTGCTTGTCCAGTTTGGACAGAATCCTGTCAGCAGTTGAGACAAGGGCAACCTCTTTGTCCAATGGCTAACTTTGCAACAATAAAAACAAACTTCATATGGTGATTCTTCTATGTGTATCATCCTTTTCTGAAGTAAATTGGTGCTGCCAGGAACAGATGTACCTCACTGCCATGAAAATCCTTATGTTATTAAAACCTTTTAAATGCTATATTCTGTAAGTCTTTGAAGTGTTTGAATATCACCTATCAATCTAATATGTATCTCTGTATGATCTTGAAAACATACCTAACATGACTACAAGTTTGATTGTTATAGATGACTAACCTGTATTTCTTTATTATCCTAAATAGATTTCAAGGACTAGAACTTTACATTATATTGTTAAATGAAGTGCAAAGGTAAAATACCTTAAATAGGAGTAAAAACATATATACAGTATAGCAAAAATAACCTTAAATTTTTATCAATATGAGCTAAGTGGTGGTAGCACACATCTTTAATCCCAGCACTTGGGAGGCAGAAACAGGCAGATCTCTGTGAGTTCAAGGCCAGCCTGATCTACAGAACAAGTTCAGGACAGACTCCAAAGCTACATAGAGAAGTCCTGACTATATATATATATATAGCAATTTAAAATATTCAAGACTAGTGGTTACTCAAAGTAGACTCAACAATCCACCATTTTATCCCATCATTTCTATACTAGGTCTCTGAATCAAATCTCCTTTGATGAGCTCTTTTTCTGACCATAACCTGTAACCAACCCTGCTAAATGATGGTAAACATCCATAACCCACCAAATGACCAAAAAACATCTACCCCACCTCTTGGGAATGTGGGTGTTGTGTTCTCTAGACTTCTTCTTCTTGTCTGGGGCTGACAGAACCTTTAGGGGACCCTGAAAAATTGAGATAATGGTCAAGTCCTGGGAGAGCTAGATGTATCATTTGTTGTTCAGTCTCTGTGTAATAGGAAAATGCAGGGCTTAGCTGAAATCCTCATGGGTGTAGTATATAAGGTTGGACCATCTCAGCTAGCAGTTTTGAAGATGTTCTAGAGGTAGAATTTTGAGTAATTTGCAACAGAGACATTCTGAGAGGTTGAATCACTTGGGCTACTTGTCTTTATTGGTACCTGGCTTCTTGACATATACACCCCTCAGTCCAGAGTTCTGATGAATGCTGGCTTATGAAATCTTAATAACTTGGTCTATTCTACCCAGTGTTGTGTCCCCTTTATTTAACATCTGCTTCACAAAAGGTGAATGCATGCCAAATGAGATTATTTCTTTCCTGAATCACCTTAAATCTAGCATTTCCAAAGAAGTCTAGTGAACACTTAAACAGTCTCGGGTATATCTGCCATTTAGCAATTCTTGTATTGACTGGATAAATTAAGGTTGGTTGTTTGAAAACCTTAGGCTGTTCCTCTCTAACCTTAAAATGTAATGCTAAAATTGTTTCTCCTTTAAATTTCTCTGCCTGGATCAGAATATATCCATGATCTGTTTTAATAAGTTTTTCTAAGGCCTGTATCTTAGCACTCATATCAAACAACATTTTTTTAGAGATAAACCAAGCATTATCAAACTGACAATAGGGATGATGAAAATGATAATTAACATTATGTCATTCCCAGTTAAGTTGATTATCCCTTCATTTAATTGTTCCATTTTAAAATCATGCATTGCATAATCATACAGAGACCTAACTCTCCATCATAATAGTTTTTACCAATTTTTAATATGGGGAAAAAAACCCTCTCTTTTAACTATTTCCTCCCTTTAGGAGTTCCCAATTGTCCCACCAAATCTGTTGCTGCTGCTGCTGCTGCTGCTGCTGCTGCTGCTGCTGCTGCTGCTGCTGCTGCTGCTGCTGAAGATATGACACTGACTGCTAATGCATAGAACAGTAGAAGCCAGAGTGAATGTTAAGTCAGTTGCCTAGTTTAGCAGCAGCCTGAGAAGGGGTTTCAGGGAAAGCTCAAAACCCACTTGAAGAAAAGAAAGGAAAACCTAGTCAATGAATGGGGCGGTGATTCTGGCTGTGAGGAGCTCTTACCTATGCCAGTGGGTGCAAAGTTACAGGAAAGTGATTTTTTTTTTTTTTTGTGAATTTGTGCCCTAAAGTTGGATGCCAGATATATTGGGAATTCTAATTGGTCTTAATAATAAAAGCCTAGAGTCAGATATTAGGGGAAGAAAACTGAAGGATGAGAGAAGCCGAGCAGCCAGCCACTAGTCTTACCTCTACGAAATCCTCAGACCTAAGGGAGCAGGTTCCTGTCTCTATGAATCCTCTGGAGAAATGGAATGGGCTCCTGTCTCCTCCTGCCTTATATTCCTCTGTCTGCCCAGCCAGATCCCATCCTATCTCCACCTTCCTAGTGCTGGGATTAAAGGCATGTGACTCCCAAGTACTGAGATTAAAGGTGTGAGCCAACATTGGCTGGCCCTGTTTCTCTTTCATATTGTACCCCAGAGTGACCTTGAATTTAGAGATCTGTCTGCCTCCCAAGTGCTGGGATTAAAGGTGTGTTCCACGACTGCCTGGCCTCTATGACTAACTAGTGGCTTAGCTCCATACTCTGATTTTCAGGCAAGCTTTATCTGTTAGATCACAAACAAAATAGCACCACATTTAACAATAGGCTTCCTGGCTGGGCTGAGAGCAGCCTGTTGCGACACTCTAGTCGTTCCAGCCACACAGAAGAAAATCAAGAGATGGCGATACTTTAGAGAAGCTGAGATGACGTGTGTGTGGTCAGCTGACAGAATTGCCAGTGACTTACACATTGGCCTTCAGGGAAAACTGATCAGATTCTACTCCAGCCTTGTTTTGCCCCATACTTGCCCTGTAACCACAGATATTTTAACTTGAAGCCTTTGTCTGTGTGTGTAATGAGAGGTAATGACCGTGATTCCCTGGAGCCTTTTTGTGGGGTTTAAATAGGCAGAGACCGCCGATCACGTGTCGAGTGAGGAATGAATGTGTTCAGCTGGCACTGTGTACTAATGATTCTCTTTGCTTCCTTATCCAGTGTTCTAGCTTCAGCAGCCTGATTCCTTCCCAGAAGAAGCCACTGCAGGGCATCAGTCAGCCTTAAGCAATCACCGGATTGATGGCAATCTTAAGTCTTGGCAGATGCCTCTTTACTTGCAAGAAGCGCTGCACCAACTATGCTAAGCCTTCCTAAACCTCACCAAATCCACCCTGCTTCCAGTCTCTGCTCATGGCAGAGGTCTCCCAGAGGAACTTAAACTTCAGACTGGTCACAGGGTCACTCCGATCTTTTCTTATAATCTAAATGTAGGACTTTACAAACACTCGTCATTATAAAAATCAGTATTATTGAAAATAAAATAAGTTTGGGAGGGGTACAACTTTGCAAAATGGTATCTATTTGCAGCCAGTGTGTCCAGCTGCTTCTTATTACAGCCAGTCAGGCCTCAGCAGGGTGTACCATGCAGCATTTGCCAAGGTTTAGTAGCTGTATTAACTTTGTGGGTTTTACCACACTGACCCAGTAGTCACTCTGATATCGACCTATAATTTGTCTAGTGAAGCTTCGTTATTTTTTCTTGCTTAAATAATTTGGAAAAAGTATTAACTCATAAATACTAGTGAGGAATCAGTCCTTGGAAACTACTGATTTAATTCAGACCCTCTGCTTTTGTAGGCCAGGAAAATGTGGACTAGAAAAAGAAGGAACGTGTGGTCCCTACGCATCTGTTACGGATGGACCTGAGACTGTAGGTCAGATCTTCTTCGTAGCAGTTCGGTTCAGCCATGTACATTATCTCTGGGAGTTCCGAACTAGACATGGCCTTTTCTATTGGACTGATACATTTAGCAGGATCTGATGGAATTATTTGGGCTTAATTTTGAGGTCTCATAAAGCCAGCAAAGGAATTGAATTGGTGGTAGCTACAGCTAATACACAGCTAAAGTTCTCATACATGTAGTAACTTCAATCTCAACTAACCTTGTCTACCTCTGTACTGATTTATCAAAAAACTACAAAACACTAAAGTCCATCAGAACTGAATTTGTTCATTTTAACAATGGAATTATAATAGTAAAGCCACCCTTAAAAATAGTATTATAGAGAATAAATCATATGTCCTATAATTAAATCATTTAACTTACATGTTTTAATATCTATACAAGGCTGTTCTTTATTAGCCTGATTTCCATTAGTATAGTAAAATATACAAAATGACTAATGATAAATGGAAAAAAGGTTATTTTGGGTCAAAATTCTGGAGGTTCTAGTTGCATAACATTGGGCTGATGGGAGGGCAGCACATCAGAGCAGGAACAAGTCTACTTCTTGCATGAGCCAGGAAGCAGTGTAAGGCAGGAAGGGTCTAGGGCCACATGAAGGAAGGGGATGTCAGGGCAGAGGTCCAGGCCAAGAACCTGGAAGCAGGAACTGAAGTAGAGACCATGGAAAAATGCTGACTACTGTTTTTCTCCCTTGGCTTACTCAGTTCCCTTTCTTCTCTAATCCAGATGCACCTTGAGGGAATGGCACCACTACAGTGGGCAGCGCCCCCCACATTGATCAGTAATCAAAAAAAGTGTCCCACAGACATGCCTACATCCCAATCTGAGAGACATAATTACTCAAGTGAGATCCCTTCTTCCTAGGTAGATACAGGTTTGTGTCAAACTGACGAAAACTAACAGTGACAACTTCTAAAATGTTTCCACCACCTCCCATTCGTTAGCTCCACAATGAGAACCAAATCTTTAATGGCGAGACCTTTGGGGGACTGTGACAGACTGCAACACTTAGGAAATCATCAGCCTAATATAATTTTAAAACATGTTTCTTTCCCTATAAAGAAATTTCCTTCCTATTCCCTTCACTCCCAGCTCTTCAGAGCCCAGCAATCACTAATCTGTGTTTTTGTCTCTACATTTGCCTCTTCTCAACATTTCATATACATAAAACCTTACCCCATGAGATCCTTCACACCTAGGTTCTTTTGTATAATGTTTCCATAGTTCATCACGACATCATTGCTAATTCTTCATTCCTTGCTATGACTCAATAGTATTCCATCATATGATTATACTACAGTTGCTTACCTCCTTGTGTGTTGATGAGTATTTTGATGGTGTCCACTCTATGGTCATTATGTATGATGTGCTGCTCAGAACATTTGGGCACACATTTTCTTCGGAAATGTTTTCATTTCTTTTGGCTATATGTACTGAGGAGGAAAATCATCACTGACCCAGGTGGTAATTTGATTATGAAAGATCTGTTTTGCCTGTCACCAATAAATCAGTTTTCTCTACTCCCCCTCCATTTTGCCAACAAATTTCTCCTCACTGGCAAATCTTGGTAGAAGTGTTAGTGAGTTAATGGGGATCTACCCTAGCTAGGCTGAGGTGAATAGTAACAGAAATGTGCCAGCCAGATGCATTCTCCTGGGAAATTGACTCCATAGTCCAGGGTTTACTCATCTCTGCCCACACATCTTCAGGCATCTATAACCTACAGGAGCACATAAACAAGTTTTTTTTTTCCCCACAAGGATTAAATTGCACTACATCTTTTCAGTAAGTTCTGATTTTCCCCCTTAGACATTGAAAGGCAGCAATGCAATCACCTTTGGTTGCAAACATTTTCTTTGGATAAATAAGCATATGCTTACTTATTTCTCCAAAATGAGCCTTCTGTTAGTCCTGTGAGTTAATATATTTAAATCTTCCTTCCCCAGTCCATCATCTAGAAATGAAAAGGAAAACACTCTCTGTTATATTCCTTGATGCTTCCAAAAAAGAACTTAAAGTTGTTTAAAACAGCTTCCCCAAACTGGATGTGTATCCCCAAAATGCTTCCATGGTATACTTCTTTGTTGGTCAAATTTCATATTGATCAGTGATCCATGCACATTCACAGTTAAAACAAACTAATGTTTTATCTTTATTCTGTACTAACCTAACCCATATAAACATCTTCATACAAAGATTGAGACATAAATTTTTTCTCTGCAATTGTAAAAGACAACACAGTGTGATGATTAAAAAGATAAACTGTTTTTATTAGATTATAACAAAATAAAATATGTATTAATAAAAGATATCTCAAAGGAAAAGAAGAGGCTGTGGCTTTATGGAAGAAGTGGATCATAGAATAATGGGGTAGAGTGGAGACAGACCCTACAAAGAGACTGTATGGGAAGGGTGGGGATTAGTGGTAAGCTCTTCCCTAAAACCGTGAAGGTTAACCCATTTCTTTTTAGGAATCAATTAGATAGTTACATTTGGTTTGTCTCTCCTTGTGCTACTACTTTCTTGTTTCTGTCCCTTGTTCATCCAGCATCTCTTTATAGATAAGGACCAGGGTTCTAGCTTTAAGAACAAGGGACCTGCTGTCAAGGTCCCTACCAAATGAAACATCTTGGCAAGTACCTGAATGGAGCACTGCACCTAGAAGCAGACTTCTCTGTTCCTGCTGCCTCAAGGTACAGTGTTCTTTGGTGTGGATTAACATTCTTTTCAGCTAGGATAGCACTTCTCCACGTTCCTATGATTCACAGGTCAACTTAAATATCTTATTAGACAATGAACACCTCTAGATTACAAATGCAGCAATACTAATTCTGTCCCTACCATGGCAATCTGTAATAGAAGTAATCTACATTCTGTCTGTTTTATGGAAAAAGGAAAGCAACTTCAGATTAGTCATCTAGTTCTCTGTTCTAACTACATTGCTTGTCTTGATTGCCTCTTATATAGCAAGTCTAACAGAGTCCCAGAATACAGAAGTAGTATGTCCCTAACAGGCGACATATTAAAATTATACATCTGTTCTGATAGCTTGTAAGATTTTTTCATATTTCTGTCACTCAAATTCCTATTATTTATATAAAAATATATCCCAACTTTGAGGAATTAGAAAAATTATACTTTCTTTTTTATGGAAAAATTTGTACATGAGTGGAAAAACCATGTCTTTCCCATAGTGTATTTGTTCAAGGCTATTTTAATGTGATTTATGAAAACTAAAGTTTTGCAATCTGTAGATAAGAGACAGAAATGTCAGAAAGTTTTATTTACAGTAGATCAAATTCTCTTCAGAATTGCTCAGAATACCCCTGTCTTCTCCTTTGTGGAACAAAGAGTCTAATTTTTCCTCTATTTGCATATTCATTTCCTTGTCATTGGCCTATAAGTATGTTGTAGTTTCCTGACCTATATATTTCTATTTTCTTCATTAACTTGCTGAATAATATGCTTACTTTATATATAAATATTTTATCTTTAATCAGCTTTGTATTTGTGTTAGTCAGCTTCATGTGAATACCTGACAACTAACTTATAGAACAAAGCTTTGCTTGGCTCACAGTTTAGAGAGTTTCAGTCTGTGACTGGTTTGCCCTACTGCTTTGGCTCTGCAATCAGATGACTCATTATGGTGGAGTACCCACTTACTTCATCATGGACGAGGGAGAGCAGTAGGTTCAGAATGCCTCCTTCTTCTGGTGGGGAGTACTTCAGTGATCTATAGTCCTCCCACTAGGATACATCTCTAAAAGCTTTCACAGCCTCTCAATAGTAGAATGCTTTGGAGTATGGAGCCAGACATTTCTAGCATGGACCATTTAGGAATATTTATGGACCAAATTCCAGCAGTATCTCTAGGAGAACCATGGTTTTACCTAGTTTTGAAATAATATCTCAACAAAATATCCCCCTATTATTTCATGGGAAGGCAAACTGTACGAAAATTCCATAGGTATGAGTTCAGGGGAATTATTTTAGTTAAAGTTGCTGGAGCTGAGTTCTGACTTTGTAGAAAAGAAATCTTGCACTTTTTCTGCTATAGAGAAGGTAAAAGTGGTTATTTTCAAACAATTGTTGAAAGAATTACAGAAAATGACCTATCAAAAGAACTCAAAAATTATGATCTACTGCAGGAAATTCTTCAGCTAGTACCCTTTATGTTACCTGCCCCACATGGGTGTGGCCTTTTATACTAAAAATGCCAACGTAAAGAATGTGCTTCCTCTCTCTTCCAGCTGCTGGATTTCCCATTTGAGCAGAAGACTGTGATCTGTGAGTTTACCTCTAAATAAATAATCCTTTATTACATTCAACTCTGAGCTAGTGTGGAAATTTTTTTTTGAGTCCCTCTTCATCTGGCACCTCACATCCACACCTACCAGGTGGACTGATTCAAAAGGCACAAATGGTCCACGGCCAAAAAGGCCTTTCATCTCTGCCCCTATCTGGCTTTCACCTACTCCCCTGCCACAGTGGAAGCAATCTGCAAGCTATCCAAATAATGTCCAAGGATGGAAAGACTTTATACCTTTCAATCACATGTGCAGAATGAGGACCAGAGGCTAGGTGCCTCAATTAAATCACTAGAAATATATACAGGCCAGAAGATTAAGGCTTTACAAAAGACAAAAGTAAAAAGATTTGAAACAACTGAGGAAATTATTTGAGCTGATGAGGAGGGAAAGAAGGTACAAGGATAGGCTTTCACTAGATAGTCATAGTTACATTCCTCTCATGACTTGGCCAGGTTATTTATAATACAAGACTTATACTCCTTAGGATAATTATTGAAACATTTATCATATGTTTCTTGCTTGATATGGCTTACGCTGATTGTAATTCTAATTTTTATACTTGATATTTGTTATTATTGTATATAATTTTGTATTAGGCTTAGAACTCTTTTATTTAAACAAAAGGGGGAGGTGCTGTAGGAAATCCTTCAGCCAGTAGCCTTTAAGTTACCCGTTCATTTGTGCATGGCCTTTTATACTATAAATGCCCATGTAGAGCGTGTGCTTCCTCTTTCTTCCAGTTGCTGGATTCTCCATTCAAGCAGAGGACTGTGATCTGTGAGTCTACATTTAAATAAATAACCCTTTATTATATTCAATTCTGAACTACTGTAGGATTTTATTTTAGCATCCCTCTTCAGTTGTCCATTATATTATTGCTCAATAATGAGATATACTAGAACCAGTGAAATCTTAGCCAGCTAAAGATAATCACAAGTTTCAATTATTAGTGACAGCTTTATTGACAGGAGGAAAAGTTGAAGTGACTTCTAGAAATAGGGATCAGGCTCATTAGAGACATCAGTCTGCAGTTTTATTCTGCTTTACAAAAAAAAAAAGTACCCTCTGCTTGTGTGTGACAGTTGTATAGCTTTGTCTGTTTGTGGGGCTCCTAGCAGTGGGATCAGGACCTTTTCCTGGCACTTGAGGTAGCCTTTGGGAACCTATTCCCTATGCTGGGTTGCCTTGCCTAGCCTTGATGCAGGGGAAGGAGCTCGTTCCTGCCTCAACTTGATGTACCTTGCTTCGTTGATACCCATGGGAGACCTGTTTCTTTCTGAGCAGAGAGGGAGGAGGAATGGATGGGGAAGTATAAGGAAGGTGAGGGATTGGATAAAGGAGAAAAAGGAAGAGGGGAAACTCTGATCAGGATGTAAAATAAATGAAAAAAAATTTAATTAATAAAAAATAAATAAAAAGTAGATAAAACAGTAAACTGTCAGTTATGTGACCTGGATCAACAGCTTGTTTTTGTTTCCTTTTTTGTTCGTTGGTTGGTTGATTTTATGTGCATTGTTGTTTTTGCTTGCATACATGCTTGTGTGAGGATGTCAGGTCCCTGGAACTGAAGCTACAGACAGTTGTAAGCTGCCATGTGGGTGCTGGGAATTGAACCAGGGCCCTCTAGAAGCGTGGTCAGTGCTCTTAACTGCTGAGCCATTTCTCCAGCCCCTAGCAGGTCATTCTCTATTGATATGGTCCTGAGAAATAGGACCAGGAGATCAGAAGACAATGAAAATAGAGGATAAGAAAGTTTGGAATCAGGAGGTCTTACACAAGCTATATCTTATGTCAAGTGTGTTTATGATTTTGAAAAGGAGCTATGTTCCTTCTGCATTCACTCGGGACTCAGGGAAAAAGCCTTGCTTGGTCATTCCAACTCTCAACAGTGCAGAAGTTTCCAAAACAAGGCCTTTCATAGGACATTTGGGTCACCTGAGTTTCTTTGGGTTCCTCTCTTGCTTTGCTCTCCACTTCTTTCACATAGGCTTCTTCCCTTCTCCCTTCTGTGACTTGTACTAATGGATGATTGTGAATTATCCATTCTATGGTATCAGTTCAGAATCCTAGAGAGGGATAAAGTGTTTTCTGAAACATTCTGGGATCTGGCAGGACCTCATATTTTTACCATCTCTGTCTTTGCCTGGATGATAGAGAATCCCCTTCCTAAAATTTCTGGTTATCTCATTTAGAAAAAGATTACAAACCCAGAAAAGGTACAGGCAAGAAACAGAAATGAAAGACTGCTCTGAGGAACTTCCATTGAGAGGAACAGTGTTGCTCACATAAGTTCTTCAGTTCATGACCTGGACTTAGGCAGGTGGAATCTCAGAAAGTAAGACTTTTCCATTTTGGTTCTTTCTTTCCTTTTCTTTTTCTTTCTCTTCTTTTTTTTTTTGTGAGAGACAGCAAGAATATTTTTAGTGTTTTGTATTTTTCTTGTTTTATCTAGTTTAGTCTAACAAAATATTTTAATGTATAATCTCACTTATGAGCTATATTTTTCTCCTATTATGCACCCAGGCCCACAGGCAATGAGTAAAAACTATATTATCTTTTTTACATAGTTTTAAGTTTCTTAATTATAAATTTTGTACCTTTACAGGTCAAAAGAGGCAAAATTTTGAAGTTGACTTAACCACATTTCCTGGGGTCTTTTTCTTTGTCTACATCAAAGGATTTAAGATTTCCTCAAATAAAAACTCACTGTTTTAGAGGACTGACAAAGAGGTCATTTTTTAATCTCTTCCGCTCGGTGGGCATTGGGGTCACTCAAGTTTAAAGAATTGCTTTTGTTCCATAGCAAAACCATAACACTCAAGACTTGCTCGTGTGAGGTTCCTGCAGGGAGGAGCGATGCCAAGGAGCTCAGGACGCCAATGATCGCTGCCATTTCCTGCAACAACAAAGGAATACCACAAAAGTCTATCGAGCAACATGAAATAAGGAGAGATTGTCCCACCCTTTCTTTAGAGAGGTAGCCTTCTAATGTTAACTGGTCAAGTGCTGTGACCAACTTAATTCACATAGTGGATAATGCCCTGATTGTTTAGAACATTCACAGACAGTGGTTTTATGTTTGTGTGTGTGTGTGTGTGTGTGTGTGTGCCAACACAGTGAGCCTATCGGTGACATCACCAAGGTCAGGAGGGAAAGCTCTCTCCCTTCCCCCAGTACCACATCAGTGGTAGAACAGACTCCTGTTTTAAACCTGTTTCTGAAATGTCTTGAACTGAATAAAGAAGATGGGGGTGGATGCTTACTGTCTAGAACAGTTTACTGTTCCAGTTGACATTACAGTAGATGTTACATTCATAATTCAAAACTTACAATCACCTATTTAGTAAATATCTTAAAAGAAAGTTGTTTTGATTTAAAAAAAATCCCATTAAGAGATTGTTAAACTGCAAGAAACTTTTTAAAATATTTGAGGCCAGTGCTTGGGTATCACTAATGTACAAAGCTCAGTGATTCTAATGTAAAAAACATTCAAATCAGAAATACCTTGATTTTTCATTACATCTCATTTTTCTAAGAACAGCCAGGTCCTTTTATAAGCACCAAACTAAAAAGCTATTTTCTTACCCATACAGTAAGAATACACAACAAACATTACACTAGGCTTCTATCAATACGGAAAAGCAAAACAAGGTACATCTGAAAATTAATGTTAATCCTGTTCCATCCCACAATTCCCCAACAAAGAGTCATAAAAGTGACAAATGTCTCATTACCATATTCAAATAGAATGAATATAAAGTCACTTGGCTTTTTAGATGATTAATCCTGACCAAGCATCTTTTGCTCTTTGGCAACTGAATGATATTAATGTACAGTAAGCGGGTGATTCATATTCTCCTCACACTCAGATGATCTAGCTAGAACCACTGCGGAGGGAGGACCGGGCGAGCTGGCCAGCTTCCCCATTCATTCCCAGATTATTCTTTCACCAGCCGGCCCAACACAGCAAGACCTATTCACACCCAGCTGAGACAATTGTCTTCCTGGCTGCGCCTCTTCTGGGAATGTCCCCCATGCCCTCCACATGTCCAATGTCTCCTTTCCTAACAATACAAGCAGCCATTTCTGTGTGCTTTCTCTGTGCCAGATAATGTGTGCTAATTATTTCACATATATTACTGGACTTAGGCCTCATGAAGCTCTGTCAGTGAGATATAACTTTCTCTCTTTTATAGATAAGGAAACATAAATAGTTAGGTTATAAAACTTGACTGTGTGCAAAGAGCTAACATTTAATACCTGAATATAAATCCACGTCTGTCTGACTCTTAATCGTATCAAATTTCTACTTGTTTTACATAAAAACTTAAATCCCATCCAGATTTGACTTTGTTCTAGCTCTTATGAGGGAGAAAATATATTCGGCTACCTTAGAAAACCTCAACATTTTGATCGCTGATAATAACTACTGGGAATGTACCAGGCACTAAATATGTTTTGTTTACAGCATTTTTCTTGAAGCAGCTATTCCAGACTTCTAAGATGTGTATTTATTAATTTGTTTATTATTTGTTTTGCTGGGGAACAAAACAATCAAACTGAGTAGATTCTGAATGCCAGGCAAGTGCTTCAATACTGAGGCACATTTCTGGCCCCATATGTTTAAATTGATGAAATATTTTACAGGTCCAAAGTTATGTATCCATACTTCACTGCGCACATCATATAAACTTGATTCTTTATATTCTTAGCACCTGCACCTCTGCTCAGAGCAAAGCATTTGCTGTTAAGACCCAGCTAAGTGACCCCTTTCCTTCTGGCCTTTTTGCATGTAGTATCTCCTTCGGGAGTGTGATTCTCCACGACACTCTCCTCTCTGCTCGTTTCTGAGAACTCAGTTGCCCTCACCGTCTGAAGATGTGCTCCATGTTTACAGATACTGTCTGTGCTATTTACCAGGACTCATTTCCACCTGAAGTTACTGTCTTCTCCTATGGTGTGAGGAGTTGCTTGCTGCAGTCATAGACGCAGCAGATGACAAAGTGACCATGTAAAATTTTTACTTGTAAAATTAGTTTCAATTTCTATGATCCATACTGAATTGCAGAAGCCGTATCTCACCTGGTTTTCTTGATCCCCCTGGTTGAGAATAAGATGATTACCAAAGCCAAATTTGAAGCAAGCTTTAATATACTAGCGAGGTGGATGGACTCCAGCCAGGTCCATTCCTGGGTTCCCAGGAAATGGCCATGAGTGGTACCTTGTAGAGGCTTAAAAAGACAGCCCCACAAGGTCACCGTGTTTCTAATCAGGTCCAATCAGAGACAGGCATATCTGCTGCCTACATGACTCCCGCCCATTTGTGATCAAGAACATCTGGTGTAAATGGGTCACATAATCATAGGACAAACAAGAACTTATTCTTAGCTGCAAACAGAACTCTCAACCTCACAGTTTCAATTCCCTCTACCTGAGCAGGGAAACCAAAGCCATTTAATACAAAATGGCAGAAACATGAAGAACTCTTTAGTTAACAGCATCTTTCTCCTTCCTTTTGTACGTACTGTCTTCACTGGGGCTGTCCCCAGACGTTGCCTTTTGACATACATAGAACACTAGGCACCAGTTTGTGTCAAATTTAGAAAGAGAAATAAGAACAATTGAATTCATTCATTTGTTGACTTCTGCTTAGATTTTCTGCTGTTTAATATTAGAACATGATTTCAGTCCTCTGGAATTAATGTTAAAATTTCAAGCCAAGGTTGTTTTTTTTTTTTTTTTTTCGTTTCTTTAAAAAACCAATAAAGCTAAGCTGACTCAGAAAATGGCCCAATTGGTATAGTGTCTATTATTGGAGTAGAAATCGCTGGCTCCTTTGAAGACTAAACACTCTAGTTAGACGGGTTCAATCACTTTGGCTAAGAGGCCACCCTAGGAAACTGGCTTCATCTTAGTCATGCTAAAGGGATGGATGGAATAATTAGTCCTTTAATGAGATACTGTAATGTGATGCCTTTGCAGAATCCCTGCCTCAGGGAATAAATTTGCCAGAATTGCAGCTAACAGGGATCCTAAATCTGACCAGTTTTCTGAATAATTCAGAAAAAAACCTGTGTCTTTTAGTTAACTTTCTCTCTTTGCTAAGCATGTTTTCCTTAAAATTTTGTGCTTTCCCCCAGTATTTTGAGCTTCCTTACTCTTTCCCAAGCTTTCCTCCCTGCCATGTGGCTGCACATTGCCCACAGGTCTGACCTCCCTCTATACCATCATTGTTAGGATTTTTCTCCTTCCCTCCTTCATTAGCCTCTTCCATTCAGGCAGCTCTGAGGTTTGAGAGTTTGCCTACCCCAGGAATTTTCTTTTAAGGTCTAATAAGATTGCCCTTGCACTTTGATTTGAGTTTATTCTTGAATTATGTTATTAGTGAGATTAAGAGGCCCACATTTCCCCCAGTACCATCACTACCATGCAAGCATACCAACAGATTCTCCACACTCACGTAGAATCTGGGAACAGTAAGTGTCTGTAGACCCAATGGAGGGGGCACTCAGAGACTGCTGATCCATGGAGTTAATGGGCCAGTGGGTCAAGAAGAATTGATGAGCTTCAAGTTCAATGAAAGACACCGTACCAAATCTTAACCTCTGACCTCCAGGTGCATGTTCATTGACATGTATACACAACTACCTGCGCGCGCATGCACACACACAAATACATGTACACACAGTGCAGACATGTATATAACATAGACCCAAAGGGGGGCAGAAAGGCGAGAAAGAGAGGGAGAGGGAGACAGATGGAGAGACAGAGGGAGGAAGGAAAGAGAGAAAGAGAAAGTAATAAAGCCAAAAGAAAAATCCCTTATCATGAGACCTAGTGTCAGTATCGTTTTCCTGACAGAAAATTTAAGTCTCTGGCTCCCCACAAAAGGAATATAGACATACTCTTCAAATAAAAAATTTAAATGTGTACCATATTTTGCCTGGCTTGACCCTGTGCTCATATTGCATGTGCTGCCACAATCACTATGAGCTGTATATGCATATATGCAACTGCCCTCTTGTATTCAGAAAACACAGGTTTTTTTTTTTGAAGTCTACCACTTCTCACTCTTAAAATCTTTCTACCCCTCTGTCATAGATGATTCCTGAGGTTTGGGGGAAGAAATGTGCGATGGATGCTTTAGGTAGGGCTCAACACTCCAAAGTCTTGTTTCTCTGCACATTTTCTCTCTGTGGGTCTCTGTGTTAACTGCTCGCTACTACAAGGAGAAGCTTCTCTGATGAAGTCTGACAGACACACAAATCTAAATCTGTGGATATAGTGAATTCTACAAGAACTGCCCAAGTTCAAGTCAGCCAAAATCCTGTTAAGGAGAAGGGGTGGTAGCACCAAGTATCAACCCTTGCTGAGAAAGCTGTTGAAAGACAGTCAATTTTCTTTAAGGGTGAGACCCATTGTAAGTCAACCACACACAGGGAAGGCCCACACTCAAGGGTATTTGGGCATCACAAGTTGGACTCATCTCTTTTAAAGAGAGAACGGAAAGTTGGGTGGGAGGGATGTGGGGTAGATCTGGGAAGAGCTGGAAGAAGGAGGGGAGAACGCGATCAAAACACATTGTATGACATTCTCAAAAACCTAATTAAAATATTCTTTAAAATGCTTTACACCAGTGCATTCTTAGGCTTTAGAAAAGCCACAAATGGTTGGTAGGAAGCCACCATTGGACTATTGCTTTGGCATAGAGGATTCTGAGAATAGTGTCTTTTGAAGATGAACTTGTAAATTCTCAGTCTACATCCAGGTGTGTAAACAGCATTAATAGACCCTGAAGGATGTGGTGCTGAAAGAACAGTTCCTCCTGGAGACTACCTAGAGCTGGATAGCCTAGTGATACCTGGGACACACCAGCAGAGGTGATGCTTAAAAGAGCTTATATAGCACAAAAACTCCGGCAAATAATAACACTGCTGGAAGTATCAACATGGAAGACTTAAGTTAATCTACTAACAAGGCAGCCTGGAGGATGGGAAAATAATATTTGCCAGCTATATACCTGAAACAGCATTAATACCAAGAATAAATGAAGAACTCAAAAAGCTAAACACTGAGAAAACAGCCCAGTTTAAAACTGGGTCCTAGAAATGAGCATAGTTCTCAGAGGAATAACAGTGGCTAATCAATATTTTTACTTATATTCTTTTAATATTTCAAATAACATTTTATTAATTTTTGAGAATTTTATTTAATGTATCTTGATCATGTTCATCCCCAAAATTTTCATAGATTCATCCCATCTCCCTACCCACCTAAATTTGAGTTTTTTTAAATTTCAAATCTTCATAGTCTAATTTCTGCTTCTCCAATACTCACAGGTTGGAGGCTTATTCCAGAGTGATCAATATATCAGGAGTCACAATCCTTAAGGAAAATTAACTTTCCCTCTTGCAGCAGCTCTCATCTACCAATCGCTGCTCAGCTAGCATAGGACACAATACCCAGCTATCACCTTCATGCTAGGATTTTGTCTGGCTTGAGCTTGTGCACATCTTACACTAATAAATACTTTTTTTAAAAAAAAAGTGTAAAACATCTTTATCCAAGCAAATTCAGGTTAAAACTACTTTGAAATTTCATCTTGCCCTAGTCAGAATGACTACGATTAAGGAAACAAACTACAGCGCATGTTGGTAAGGATGTAGAGACATGGGAACCCTCAGGTTCTGTTTGTAGGAGTGCAAATTGGTACAGCAACTAGAGAAATCACTATTGAGGTTGGAAAAAATACTAAAAGTACAACATCTGCAAAACTTTCATTACTAGACGCATGCCCAGAGAAGTTCAGTTCCTACCACAGAGACATGTGCCTATCCATGTTTTTAGCTGTTCCAATCATGATAGGACATGGAAACAGCCTAGACATGCACTAACAAAACACGGAAACGACCTAGACATGCACTAACTGAACACAGAAAGAGCCTAGACATGCACTAACCGAACACGGAAACAGCCTAGACATGCACTAACTGATGAATGGAAGATGAAAATGTGGTGCCTACACACATGGAATGTCATTCAGCTATAAAGAAAAGTGAAATCATGAAATTTGTGTAAGTGAATTCAACTGGGACACCTTATCCTGAGTAACCCTGACCCAGAAAATCAAGCTTCACACACTCTTACTGGCATGTGGATCTTAGCATTGCATCTTTGGATCTGTGTCTTTCATTCAGAAGCTACAAAACTAGAAAGGAGCCTTTGGGAGTGATATTAAGGGAAGGGGCATGACACCATTGATATGAAGCATAGGAGGGGAATAATGGGAGGGAAGTTTAGAGAGGGATGGAAGGGTAGAGTGGAGCAAGGTGTAGGGGAGGGGTAACTAGCAAAAAAGGATGCTTGAAAAACTCATGAAGAAACATACTACGCACATTTTTTAATATATAAGAGAGTTTAACTGGAGTTAGCCTACACAGGAGATAATGGTCCTCCTAGCAGCCATAGGTTGTCAAGTGCAAAGCGCAATGTCAGGTGTTCAGTACCTCCCCTACCGTTGTTGGGCAAAGGTGTCCTGGATACTCTCAAAGAAATATGGACTCCTGCCATTGTTCTTGTTGTTCATTAGAACTTGATGTTAAAACCCTACTACTGAAACAACACACTCTTTGGTCATCAGACACGGGGTGATCAAGCTGGTACTGACCAAAAAGATTCCTCTTTACTGGACGCCACCCATAATACTGGAAGATGCCATGAAGTGTGCTGGAGGAAAATCTCATTGTCAGTCTAAGCCATGGTGCTAAAAACCAGCATGGTTCTGGCACACACACACACACACACACACACACACACACACACACACATTGGTCAATAAGATAGAATAAAGGATCCTGATTTAAACACTTACAGCTACCAGGTTTTGGCAAAGATGCTAAAAATGCACATTAGGGAAAATGCTTCATCTTTTAACAAGATATGCCCATGGGTGCAATAGTGGCACGAATATCATGGGGGTAAGTAGCCACTTCCTCATTGGATTTAAGGCCTGCTTAGCAGGATGAGATGCATGCCTGGTACTGTAAATCTGGCCAAGTACCCAATATTGGAGAGTTCACAGGCCCTAAAGTCAAAATTAGTATTATCTGGCTAAATAGATTTAATATCAAACAGTTCTCTAAATTCATATTTTCATACACAGAGAATAATGCAGCTCTCAGACTTCATCAGAGAAGTGTGTGTGTAGTAGTAGTAGCAGCAGCAGCAGCAGCAGCTGGCTGTGGTTAATGCAGAAACTCACAACTGATGAAATAAGCATCAGTGAACTACTCAACCACAAATGAAACACATATGTCACCCCCACCGCCACCACACAGCTAGGGTTCAGGTCCTTTGCAGAGAGGTGGGAGTAAGATTGGAAGACCCAGAAGTCAGAGAAGACCAGAGTGAACCAATGTTTTCTGAACATGACAAGACCGTTGTACTGGTCAGCTCATGTTGTGATTGCCCACACAAGATCATACCAGTCAGCACTGTATCGTGGTGGGGAGAGGGGCTCACAAGCCCTGATCCCCGACTGTGAAGCTGTTAAGTTGATGCCATCTCAGAGGGAATTTTTAAAGAAGTGGATCCCGGTAGGGCAACTATTCTCCAGTGGATGGTCCCACATATATGGGAATGTTGGAAGCTAGCTGGTATTAGGCTAAGGGGTAATTAACAAGCAAACAAACAAAGAACACAAAGTTGAGAGGGAGAAGGTCAATCTGGAAAGAGTCAAGGGGAGGAATGTGGGAAAACCAACAGTCACATATATAATAACAAGAGCATTTTATTAATTCCAACAGTTAGGGTGGCAAAATAGTGACCCTCAAAGAAGATCACAAGCTCCTTTCAAGTGGAGTTAGGAGAAGTCCAAAGAGGATGGGTTAATCTGGGGCTGATTGGTGGAGGAAAGATTAGTCTCAGGACTGCTTGGTGAGAGCTGATTGGTGGGATGCCTAGGGGTTAGGTACTTTCCAGTTGGCAGGGCAGGGAAAACTATCTTTAGCTCATAGAAGGTTGGGGGCACTTGCTGAGCCAGGAGAAGGCTTTAGGGACCTGCTGAGCCAGCAGAAGGGCTTTGGGGGTCTACTGAGCCAGCAGAAGGGCTTTGGGGGTCTACTGAGCCAGCAGAAGGGCTTTGGGGGCCTACTGAGCCAGCAGAAGGGGCTGTGGAGGCACCTACTGAGCTAGCAGAAAATTGTGGAGTGTCTGCTGATTGGTTGACCCTAAGTTGTAGTTTTCCTGGGAACAGATTGCTCAACTCTGTTCCATTCTAGTGAACTGAAACTAAGGCCTGGTCTCTGCTCTGGTCTGCTGCTCACCCTGACACCCTGCTGGCTCTCCCAATGACCTTCTTATAGAGACCCCAAAGAATCCTGTATTCCAGAATGGCTGAAAACAATACACAGCAGTAACAGCAGGAAGGGGATGTATATTTCTACACAGGCAAGGTTATTGACATCTATTGTCAATCTGCTCTCCAGACATGCTGCACCTATAAATACTACCAGAAGTGGTGAATGTCAAAAGTCATTTTACTATACATTAACCTAATTTTGTAAACGAAAGATCAAGGGTTTGTAGATTTATATAAAAGTTCAGGTATTAAATATGTTTAGAAGTAGGCAGTATTTAGTCTTTATTTTGCCATTATCTAGCCCTGTTCTTGCATATAAAAGCAGCCAAGGCGGTATATGATTAAATGAGTGTGACTTTGTAATAAATAGTATTTGTGGATATTCAAGTTTGAGTTCTATAATTTTTCAACCTTGATTTTTTATCAATTTATTTATCAATTGTTAATTGATACAGAAAACATTATTTTTTATAGATTTATTTTTACTGTTAATCATGGACATATATGTGTGTCTGTGTGAGTGTATGTCATGTATGTATAGGTGCCCAGAGAGAACAGAGGCATCAGATCCACTGAAGCTGGATACTAGACAGTAGTGAATTTCCTGATATGGGTTTCAGGAGTAGAATTTTAGGTCTTCTGGAAAAGTAATGTATGCTGCTAATGGCTGAGCTATCTCTCCAGTCCCCTACAAAACAGTCTTATTTTGGTGCCATAGGAGAACAGGCTGCTGCTTTCTTATCTCTACCAATGTTGAGTCATTCATGATAGTAATAGCAAAGATTGCTTTTGAAGTAACAGTTTGCTTCCAAGTGGGTGAATGATACAGCTGAGTCTGCCCATACACGCTTCCATGATTCCCCTTTAAACATCCTGGAAGGAAAGAACCTTCTCTTTCTTCTGACTCCAGTGATGGAGGCATCTTCTAAAGAACAGAAGTAGAGAGGCTGACTATCCAGACACACAGAAATTAGGTTCTCTGAACTCTAGGTACAGGCTTTTTTCAGTCCGTCATATGAATTTCTGGAACCACCTAGAACTGGAAGTGTCAGAAGAGGCCACCATAATGTCAAGGTTGTGCAACTTCAAGAGAATCACCTTATGGTAACAGCTCTCAACCTGTGGATTGTGACCCTTTTTGGGGTCTCATATTAGATATCCTGCATGTTAAATATGTACATTATGATTCATAGTAGTAGTAAAATTACACTTATGAAGCAGCAATGCAATAATTTTATGGTTGGAGGTAACCACAGCGTGAGGAGCTGTATTTAAGAGTCACAACATTATGATGGTTGAGAACCACTGCCTTATTTTTACTAAATGAAGCAAAATTCGCTGGTTGTTTCCTCTCTACCTAGCTGGTAACTAATCGGGATTTGGTGTAAAACATTCTTCCCACATTTCATGTTAAATTTCCAACTATAAACTTGTCAGCACTGGTTACCATTTGCATCTTATAGCAATACTGTGAAATAAGCAAGGGCTAGTCTACCCACTAGGGAGAGTCTACTGTCCCACTAGGGAGAGTCTACTGTCCCACTAGGGAGAGTCTACTGTCCCACTAGGGAGAGTCTACTGTCCCACTAGGGAGAGTCTACTGTCCCACTGTAGACCTAGAGAGGGAAATGACACAGCCTGCCTGAGCGCACTCCTGGTAGCTGATACGGCATGAGCCAATCCTAGGTCAACCAATGTGCTTCTTCTGCTAGTTCAAAAGTCTAAGTACTCTTTAGTTTCACGTCAGCTTGACACAAGCTAGAGTCACTAGAGAAAACGAACCTCAATTGAGAAGCTTCTCCTACCAGATTGGCCTATGGTGCATTTTCTTAATAGATTGCTGATAGAGGAGGGTCCAGTTCACTATGGACGGTTCCTTCCATGGGCTAGTGGTCATGGGTGCTATAGAAAAGCATAATATGCAAACCATGGGGAGCAAGCTCAAAAGCTACACTCCTCCATGCTTTTTGCATCAGCTCCTGTCTTAGGTTCTGTTGGGACTTCTTTTGATGATATGGAAGTATAAGCAAAATAAGCCTTTCCCTCCCCAAGTTACTTTTGGTCATGGTGTTTATTACAGCAACTGAAACCCAACCTAAGACAGTCCCAACCCACCGATTCAACTCAAAGAAAAGATAGGGTATCATATTTGATTAAGTGCATAATCTGTTGCATATTACCATGTGCTGTGCCTGTGCAATGTTTCGTGCATTTGTGATTATGCCCTAATTATACTATGCAGCACACACAGACATACACCCATAATTACATGTTTTATAATGTGTTAATTATTTGCTATTGGACTTATAAGTAAATATGAACTTTCCAGCCCATGTCAAAGATTATAGCCACAAAAGTGAATAACACAGCTAATAATGTTACATCCATACTTTTATTTTACACAAGTACAATTGTCAAGATCTATATATAGTGTCTTAACTACACTTTTCTATGCATTCTGTGCTGTTTATCTATGTCTTACGTCATTCAACATTTTAGTGTGAGATTTTATTTTAAACAAAGCTAAAATTAAATAAAGGGAAATTATTACATTAAAATATAATATTTTACCAGATAAGTAATTCATAATTAAGTTTTCATGGTACTTAAATTTGTATTTTCTATTAAAGGTCCTTCTATATGTATAGAATAAATGCATGGTTTTTAAAATTCTTAACATTTTCAGTCTATTTTGATGTGCCATAATTATTCCTATAACTTACCAAAGAGACTTACAAGAGATAGCTAAAATAAATATTTTTGTAAACTACTTATGTCTTTATACATTTTAATTTTGTACTCTGTTATCTGGGTTCACATTAAATACTGCACGACCCTATCAGTCATTCCAGAATCACATCCCCTACCCACTGGATTGACAGCCACAGCTTCCTTTGATGGGCTCCAGACCATGTAGAAACTGGCCTATCATATTAAGATTTTTCATTAGAAATAGTTTTGCAAGTTGATAATATGTTTTAAATGTGAAAACCACTCTTAGAGACAAGCAAACATTAGGAAATATTAAGTAAATTGTTAGACATTGCATAGCCAAAGCTGAGCACATTTTTATAGAAGCCCATCTGAAAAGTCAATATTTAAAAGCATTTACCTATTTTCTAATATTGACATATTTTTACCTAACAAATCTCACATTTGTATTTGAGTATATCTTTAAACTAAGAAACCTCAAGGCAACACATGTCTAAGAATTCATGGTAGAATAGAAGCTGATATGCTATGGTTTTCCAAACTACATTCTTCACTTTGGTCATGCCTATGACCAATTAGTAACCAGTAGCAAATGAGTTATATTACTCTACCTCTGTAAAGTGAAAATTTATGGCGACATTAACTCAATGTATTTACTCTTAGATCACAGAAATTGGTGGTGGGCCCTAAAGAAAATCAAAGCAATGTTAGCAGAACACAATTATTACTTGGCACAGAATGCCTATTGCTTTTCCTCCCTAACATTGCAACTCTTCATTTCCACGTCATTGATGAAAGACTAGAAACAGGGTTTCTTTAATTCCCCAAATTTGTTCAGCCTCTCACAGTTCCAGAATCATGGTTCAGACTTTCCGACTTCATATCCATGTCTTTCTAACAGTCCTGCTATGCAGCACATAAATAGTCTGTTTCTTAATAAGACATGAAAATTGTGGGTACATTATTTGGTTAATTGCATGCTTGTACTTTTCTTTGTGATTCCAGTATAAATTACTCAGAAAGCTTAGAAATATTTAAAGGATCCCATTTCTACCTGTTTATCTTAATAATTCAGGGAACAAGATATTTCCGGGGTGCAGCCTAGACTAAAAGAAAAATGAAATCAGAAAACCAGCACCTGGGCAAGAAGCCATAGACAATGCACTTATATTTTCTAAATTTTTACTTAGCCATAGAGTTTTCAGTGGATAAATTATTTACCATTTTCCCTGTGGTCTACAAATTTTAGTATCTGTTTCTTATACCTTTGCCCACTTCCCACTTAGGAAGGATCCTGAATATGCACTAGTCTTTGGGTCCAGAAAGCATCTTTTGGGGAGGCACCCTTCTTGTACCTGTCTTACATGTATGCTTTTCCTTGTATATTACTTAGTTTAAGTTCAAGGGAACACTGAATGAGAATTAATCCAGAAAGTGTTACATGGAAGTTTCCTTTCAGTTCTGAAAGTATTCTCAGTAAAAGAAAAATGTTTTTTTCTTGAGGGTTCCTGTGGCACACTGTCAGCTTAATGAGAATCCCAGTGTACTGAAGACACACATCTTTTTTAATTTTAATTTATTTTTTTTGAATTTCATTTTACATTCTGTCCACAGTTCATCCCCCACCCCTCCTTCCATGCCCCCCATGTTTCCTCCAGCCCAAATCCCATCCACTCCTCCCAACAGGTAAGGGCTACCATGGGAAGGAAAACACATCTTAGAATTGTTGTGGAGGACCATTTGCCTGGGTATCTGAATTATGATCTCCTTCACTTTAGGGTGAGGATGTCTGATATTACTGCAACAAGTCCCCGCTTTCCAAGGGTTAAGGACTCTTCATATACTACCCCTGGCCAAAGACTGTGCTTGAAGGCAAATAATAAGCAAAGTCCTTTATTTGGGTGCTGGGAAAATGGGTAAGTGGATAAAGTGCTAGCTGCACACTTATAAGATGCACGTTCACATCCCCAGCACATACATGAAAAGCTGGGTGAAGAAATGAGCCTGTAACTTCAGTACCAGGCAGGCAGAGACAAGCAAATACTAGAGGCTTTCCGGTCAGCTAGTCCAGAGAAGTACAGAGTCTCCAGGTTCAGTGAGAGATCCTGTAGACAGTGAAGACACTGCACATTGACCCCTGACCTCCACACATGTGCACACAGAAAAACATGTACACACAAATGCAACACACACATCAATAAACAAACAATCATTTACTTAACAGGGAAAACAGGCTTCAAAATCCCAATGAAATGGTACTGCCTTAGCAGATGGATGACGTTAGGACAGTATGAGTAGCAGAGAGGGTAAAGGACTCCAGTGCATTTCAACACCATGTTTTATTACTGAAAAACAAATACAAATAGGTCAAAATTTATAAACTCTACCTATTGAGTATGCTTGTTTCCTAAATTACTATCTGTCCTATAGTTCTAAAACTTTAGTTGAAAGGAGGGAAAGAAAGAGATAAATAATGGGTTTATTATTGTTTTATCTTTGAAAAGTAAAATGTAGAAGGATTGTTCTGTCAAACAAATAAAGTAAGGATGTCGTAATAATAATATCAAGTTTATGTGATTAATTTACAAATGAACTGAAACCATGAATAGCTTTTATAATAAATAAGTGGAAAAATAATACAATGAGTTCATTTTTGTAAAAGCTTGGGAACATGGAAAACCGCTCCAACTGGCAGGTTGGATGGTGAGTTTTTGTTTTGTTTTGTTTATTTCGTGCTACATCCTGTAATTCAATTTATTGTCTGGCTCTTGTGTGGAGATCTTTATTTCAGAGTTTAAATTGTACCTGTGAGTCTGCACCATGGAGACAAGAACACAAGAGCTGGAGTAGTGAATATCCATTTTATCATCGTGGTCGGCAGCTGCTTCCCTCCCGCTGAAGGCAAAAGGAGTTTCTGTGCTTGGACTGCTTTGAAAGCATTGGAGGATGATAAAGTCAAGAAGACACGCTCAACACAGAGTACCGGAAGGGAGATTCCAGCTGTGTCCCACCTGGAGGGGATGTGTCGTGCCTTATTACCTACTTGTCTGGTGGAAAGGACTTGCTTCGAGCCCGTTTGTAAGCCTTCATCTCACATCCTCGGCAGAGCAGCCCTTCCCCCACTCAGCTGTCCAGCTGCCGAGGGACCACGAATGAGGTTTGGAGCTAATAAGGAAACCGATTTCATCGTATTCTGACTTCATATTTTCAGTACTATGTCTTCCTTATAGAGTAGGGTATTCTAGTTTAGATCAATAGTTCTCTGTAAGCAATTTCCTTCATGCTCAATACATGTATTTTTAACTAAAACACCACCCCCGATGCACATTTGAGAATAATATTCTTTATGATTACTAAAGTAACTCACACTTGTTATTAAATCTAAAAATATAGAAATGCATAGGGAGAAAAAACTGAAAATCACCTACAATCTTATTGACTTACTCTAAAAAATTAATAGTTTATATGTATTCTCAGTCTTTTGCCTACATGAATATATTTTAAAATAAAGATGCATAAAGAACTTAAAAGCTATCTGTAATACTAATAGAGTAGTATAGTAGTTTCTATGTTTGCTTACTGTCTTCGCCTACATGAATACTGCAAATATTTATAATAGGAAAATTCATAAGGTGAGTAAACGTATATGGAAGAGAGTGATGACTTTATTATCTATCCCAAACATTATTATAGTTTGTATCATTTTATTTCATAAAATTTGGCAAATTTAAAGATATGTAGCATGGTCAGTGTAAACCTTGAGCACAGAATTAACTATGCATCTGACATTGGGAAAAACTAGGAATTGGTCTTTAGTGCTCACTGTACATCAGGAAGAGGCCAAACATTTTGTAAATACTGCCTCATTTACATCTAGTGCTTCCAATTGAATAATGATTTCTTACTTCTTTGTCCATGAAGCACAAAAAAGATGATTTGGTTTCAAATTTTTGTAACAGAAAATGATGGGTTATATTTAGAAATATTTAGATTCTTTGTCAAAATCTTGCAGCTGCTGCTGTCGCCTGGAGCTGCCCACTGCCAGCCACAGTTAACTGGACCATACTCTTCATCCTCATTGTCAGCCATGAGCCCTGAGGCTGCTTCTCTTTTGAGTTGTTTGTACAAACAGTTTAAAACAGTAGGGGACATTTATACTCTGAGCACCGAAGAGGAAGGATTTGGCTCTAAGGTAGGAAGGATTTGGCTCTAAGGTTCCCTGGTTGCTTAGAAGTATTGCAGGATACGAGTACAGGCACTCAGGAGGCTGAGGCAGGAGTGTCACAAGTTCAAGACCAGACTGAGATAAATACCACAATCCCGTGCACGCCCAAAACAAAATAAAAACAAGAAACCTTCAAAAAATATTCCGGGATCTTTCTGAACCAGGAAGGTGACACCGATACTATTACAACACTATCAACAGGTCCTCTCCATCCAGGAGGAGGATGAGGAGCTTGATGAGAGCTTCATCCCATAGTCTACAGGTTCCAGCACCTTGTCCAGAGAAAATGCCAAATGACCACTGGTGATACCGAGATTTTCATCTGTGATGTCAAGACAGAATCGCTGTATGGAAGACACTCGAATTTTTGGGTGCAAAGCAATGAGTATGATAGAAGCCATGGAGCACTTTGGGCTGAGGAATGAACAAGACAGTGAGGAGATCATCCTTGTGACCACAGCCAACTTTTATACATCTTATCTCAGTTGCAAGACCAGCCCTTCCATAGCTCAGCAATATGCTCTTCAATCCCACCTCCTTGCTGTACCCTGTGACTCTTGTGCCTGTGCTTCAAGTGTTCTTCAGTTCCCTTATGTCCTTAAGTTTAGTGTATTAGAGAGTTAAGTGTATGATTATACAATAAACTTAAAAAGTAAACAAGTTGATTATTGACACAATGCAAACTCTATGTCAGTCTGGCTTTTACCCTTGGTTTTTGAACATGCGACTACAACCTTAGTGAGTATCAAATTTTATGCTTGTTGTTTTCTTTTGCTTGTTTCTCTTATGAAAATATGGTACAACTATTTTTAAGTAGAATGTATTCTGTGTTGCCTTATAAAGACTGCATGGTGCATGCCACGGCTGACTGCTGATGCATCCTTGCCTTCTGCTGACCTATGGGTAATAGAAGATGCCTCCGGAAGACATTTCTCTGAAGTTATAATCGGATATGCTATGGACTTTTATCACAAGTCATCCTGATGCCAAGTGGCATGGGATTTACTGTGGCGGCAGGATATGTACGTTTGATCTGGTGTGACAAGTTGAAAGTTCTATTCAGTCCCAATTTAGAGAAGACTTTCGCTATTTGGAGCATTGTTTTGAGTAACTACTGCCCGGGCAGGACAGGTTAAGCGCCTGCAGTCATAATGCTCTTCTTATGTGTGATCGCCATGCTTATCTTCTCACTGAAAAGAGTGGTGCCACAAATGCCATGTGTTCCTGAGGATAGCACATCTAAGTGGGAGGATGAGGATAGCATATCTAAGCGGGAGGATGAGGATAGCACATCTAAGCGGGAGGATGAGGAGAGCACATCTAAGAGGGAGGATATTCCTTTGTACGAGTCCTTGTCTCAAAACTAACTTCCACCCAAGAACAAGGTAGATACTTAGGGTCAGCTTGTCACCTAACACCCGACCACTGTCCTTCCCGACTCTGATTTCTTTGATCCACCATGGAGTGGTGTTTCAGAACAATCAGCCAATAGAATGCTTGAGTCCCAGTTAGAAGTACTAGCTTTGATATTATGAACAAGAAAATAGCAGATCTGAGTCTCACTAGTCCTGCTGCTTATAGAAAGGGAAGTGATAATAACCCCATCGGATTATTATGGCTGAAGTCGATGTATATGAAACTTTGAGCATGACATACTCCTCAAAGGCTGACACCTGCAATTAACCCGTGGGATAAGCGAGCCAGACACATAGGAGAAATAAATATAAAAACCAGTGAAACGTGACACGTGCTTAAGACCACATACTTGCCGAACTGAAGTCAGAGCAGCCATTTTTAGTTCAGTCTTTTCAATAATACGCTGCTTCGCTGGCTTAATTAAGCACACATGTGTGCACACAGAGGTTGACTTTGAAGTGTCGTGTTTGAACAACAAATGTAGTTATTTGGCATGCACATCACATCATACATAGCAGCAAGAAAACAGAGCTGCAAAAAGAGGGCGCACCTACACAGCGACACCGGCTGTCATGCATGCCTCGCAGCGAGCTCTTGCAAGTGTGCCCTGCATTAGAATATGTAGCCTCTCAAAGGAAACTTTATTGTCTTGGTGCATAACTTGCTACAAGTTAGGATTTTGTCAGAATCTGAGCAATTGCTCAGAAACTTTGCTTTCAAAAAATATAAAGATACTTGACCTGCAGTATTTATTAAGATTAGTGAACATGTTGCAAGAAATGTCCTTAGTGCAGAAAATTCTTAATAGATTCCTTTGGCCTCTATGACCATCTTCCCTGTCTCCCTTTGTTTCCCTTCACTAAAACTGTGTTCCACAAAGAGGAACCCCGCATCAGTGCACAAAGCAAGGTTCTACAACTTGAAAGCACTAGGAATAATAAGAAACAAAAGGAAGAAGAAGGAGAAGAAGAGGAAGAAGAAGAAGAAGGAGGAGGAGGAGGAGAACAACAACAACAAGGAAACAAGTGTCTGAACACCAAGGGGAAGGAGCTGTAGCCAGTTTCTCATATGAAACTCTGGGTCCATCAGTAACAAGCAGTTGTTTAACAGGATCCAGTGCTTGGAGGATGTTTAAGAAACAATGCATCTCCCAGCACTCGGGAGGCAGAGGCAGGCAGATCTCTGTGAGTTCAAGGCCAGCCTGGTCTGGACAGGAACCAAAAGCTACAGAGAAACCCAGTCTCGAAAATCAAAAAAAAAAAAAAAAAAAAAAAAAAAAAAAAAAAAAAGAAAAAAAGCAACAATGCATCATTTTCATTTTCATAGTTCAGGGGACACTTAGCAAGTGTCTTCTGTTCTCTGCATCTAGGTATATACCTTATGTTAACATGCTTGCCTTTGCTTTTAATTCAGCCTAATTTTCATCGCCCCAATCCTCTGTGAAAGCCATAGGCCTGCCATTGGTTCTCTCGTGCTACAGTTGCTAGAGTTATGTTCCACTCTGAAGTTGGGACTTAGTGTTTTGGTTCATCAAATCCAGTGCTCATGTCTTTGAAGATCACCTGTGTCCACAAAAGTGGCTGCTACATACTCAAACATACCGAGTCTATATGAAACAGTTACAGAAACTCCATAAATACCCCCTTGATACCATCATTTTAAAGGCGACTCGTGGAGCAACTTTGTGTGTTATACAGAACACAAACAATGGTCAGCTCAACAAAGCAAACATGCCTTGGTGGAGCTTGGGAGGTGGAGGAAATTTAGAGAAAATTTGGGTCTGTAAAGCAAAGCACCAAATGTTGGGCCTAGATGGATGAGTGTCAGGCATGGTGAGGACAGGGCCCATCTGTCTGTATAGCTGTTGTTCGAGGGGTCTGTGAAGAGCAAAAAGGGACTTAATTCATGTCAACTGAGTAAACAATGCACGGATGAGAGGGAACCAATTAAATCGGGGCACTTCCTATTCTAGGTTTAGGATGTGTACAGGTACATTGTGAATTCTATGGTTGGTTGATTCTAGTTCATGTGGTAACGATATAGGCAAAATGGAAGTCAAAGTCTTCACCTGTCCATTTTTGAGGTAAATCTAGGCTTGCGTGTAAGCCTCAATGAGGGATTCTGAGAGGTAATTACTGGCTTCAGTCTCTGTGTGAGATATGAGCCCGGAGTTTGTTTGATGGACAAGGTATTAATTACAAACATTTTTCAAAATAAAATCTGGAAATGTATGCTTGTCTGTGATTCAATGTAATTGTGCCTGAGGCAAATTAAAGTTGGGTAAAAAGCAAAGTCTGGGATGGCATACATGAGTTCAAAGTGGGTTTAGGTGGGTGAGATAATTACAGACGTTTTGTGATTGCTAGTGGAGTTAGAGGATTTTCCTCTCTCGCTGGCACGGGCTTGGATATGTACGCATATTTGTGTATGTGCCTGTGGGAAAGGTTTACCTGTAATCCAGTTCAGGGACTTGTGTGAAGGTGAAGGTTTGTGAGGCAGTTCTGGGACCTGGTATAATTTTGAGATTGGATGAGGCAGTCTGGACTGCGGATAGGACCAGGAAGGAGTCTGTGGTAAGTTTGTGTAATTAGTTTCCAGACATAAACATCTTGGACAATCTTTCTTGTGTCACACAAACGGATCAAAAAGATGTGCGTGAGTGTGTGCGTGCGTGTGTGTGTGTATGTGTGTGTGTGTGTGTGTGTTTAAGACAGGAGTTCAAGTAGGCACAGAGTTTGTGTGTTCATGTAGCCGAGTTTTTCAGCCTGGATTATTTCTAAGACATCTGAATTGTATCTGAGTGTGAATCAAGTCCCAAAAGCCGGCGTGACCAGGGAGCGTGTGTCCGTGTCCGTGCGTGTGCGCGCGACAAGTTTGGATCTGGACCTGGGACTGGAGCTGAGACCACATTAGGGCGGCGGAGTGGGGGATGGGGTGGCCAAGGAGGTGCGACTGGAGCGGGCGGGCGGTCCCGGGGGCTATCGGAGCCGGGGCTTCGGCTAGCTAGCTAGCTTGACTGGTTGGGGACAGGCAGGAACCAGAGCAGCACTGCCGCCTCTGGCGCGAAGGCTCAGGCGCCTCCTCCCGCCCCACCACTGTGGCTCTGTGCACGCTGCCGGCCGCTGCTCTCTACAGCCTCTGAAGAAGAAAGCCCGTGAGCGGCTTTCGCTTGAACCATGGCTTCGGGTCGAAGGGGCTGGGACAGCTCCCACGAAGATGATCTGCCTGTGTACTTGGCTCGGCCGGGCACCACAGATCAGGTCCCACGGCAAAAGTACGGAGGCATGTTCTGCAACGTGGAGGGCGCCTTCGAGAGCAAGACATTGGATTTCGATGCCTTGAGCGTGGGACAGCGCGGCGCCAAGACTCCCCGGAGCAGCCAGGGCAGCGGCCGCGGCGCAGGGAGCCGGCCAGGGGTGGAGGGAGACGCGCGCAGGGGTCAGGGTCGGGAGGAGAGCAGGGAACCCGCGCCGGAGTCGCCCAAGTCCGCTGGGGTGGAGATCCGGAGTGCCACCGGCAAGGAGGTCCTGCAAAACCTCGGTCCCAAGGACAACGTAAGTAATCAAGGCTCTTTCCTCCTCTGGCCTTCGCCCTCTTCCCCAGCCTCGGCCGCCATGGCCCGGGCACAACTTTCTTGCTCTCACTTTACAAGGAGATGGGCGACTAGGCTCAGAAAAAAAGCCATCTGCCGGGGGGCCCACGTTTCTCAAGTGTCTGCAATTGTCTCATCTTCCTGTGTGCACGGTAAGGGTCTCAGGCCTGGGTCATCACCCAGGGATGCACCCCTGACCGGTTAGTTCTAGGTGGGTGTGTCAACCCTGCCAGTCTGGGAGGACTTAGGGATTCCCAGACTCTCCCTCTTCCTCTGATGAACTAACAGCACAATTGTCTTGGTCCCCCCTTCGCTCTAGATTAAAACTCAGCTCAGGTCACCGGGGCAGAGGTCAGATTGATGCTAAGAAAATGGGGTCGTCTCTACAGAGTGTGGATTAAAACAGAGAATGAAGAGTCTTCTCTCTGACTTTTGAAACTTTTGGGTGTGGGGCCACTAAACACCCGAATCTTCGTGCCTCACTTCTGTGGTAGCATGACGTTTCACATCTGTGTTTATGAAGAGTGTATTTGTGTACATAGCTTGGCACACGCCTGGGTCTCATGGGATGCAGCTGTCTCTGTAAAAATATCACATATTTGAAAATAGATGGGAGTTTTAAGAGCGCATAGTAAACCAGCACGAGCTGCCGGCCCCCTGCCGCTCTGACATGTGTCAAAGCTAATTTCTTCTCTGTGTGTTCTAGAGAAAATCTCAGGCCATGGTGAACTGTCTGAGGTTACTGGGACGACTTGTGTGTTTATTTCATAGAAAGTCAGAGGCAGGATTCAGAAAATTCAGGGCCGGTAGAGGTCTGGAGAAATCGAAGTTCAAACCATAGGGTCTGAGTTGGGGAATAGTAGGAATCAGAATTCTGCCCTCAGCACAGTCTAGGTAAAGGCTGCTCAACCCACCCCCTCCCATGTATTATTCCTCACTAATGCCATCATGAATAATATCCTGCAATGGAAATGTCTGCTTCCCAGTGATTATCGTTAAGACTCATCCTGCTCTGAGCTGTTTTTCCATTAAAATGCAATGAGGTGGTGAAAGGCCAGCTTATCTCTCAATGCTTCAATTTTTGGTAGTTTTTTTTTTTTTTTAACAAACTTTTAAGTACTGTTACCATCCAGGGAAAGCAGGACCCGAAGCTAGCATTGGGTGGAGAGGCCCTTTGTAAGGCATCCTTTGGAATTACTCATCTCCTTTATGGTTTTCACATCCTCTTCCAGTGTGAGATTCCTGTAGGCCAGCCCACCAGCCCTTTTAGGGAAGTCGTCTGGTATCTTAGAATGATTTTGGCAGATTTCACAACTGAATAGCCCTTTATAGAAAGGTAATTGCTTCTCTACATGTCTAACTCCATCACTCTTCAAATGGTCCTTTCCTGGTGTGAAGGGGGGCAGGAGGGTATGGAAAAGGTCAGAAGCAATTGCTGTGAGTCAGTATCGTCCCCCTTGCTGGAACAGCCCTGATGTCAGCTGGATAATATGCTTGGTGTGCAAGACTCAAGCAGGGCAGCTAGAGAGAGGGAAAATGTTCTTCCGTGAAACCAACGTTCTTCTGTGAAACCCCGCAATTCTCTTGGGTTTGCTCCCTCTCACGAGCTCTGTACTTTGGGCTCCTAATTGAAAAATAATAATACGACTCAGACAGCAGTAGGGTTTCAGGAACTACATGGGTTTTTGAGTTCAGGTTTGCTGTCTGCTTCATGCAGGCCATGTCATTATCTCTAATTTCCTTTAATCACCCTGTTTAAAAAAAACACACAGAGGTTATCTAGCTCTGTACTTGAGGGTTACTCCCTTGAGGCTAGGGTCTGTGTGTTTGGGTTTATCTCCGAGCCTGGGATGCCTAGCATATTGGAGGTGTTTGAGACATGTTTGATATTAAAACTCCTTATTTAAAACATCTGTTTCGTCAGGCTGATGCAAGATGGCATCTACACTGGCCTAAATACTGCTGTCATCACGGGGGAGCCCACAGTCTCATGAAGCATCTTCTCAGATTAGAAAGTTACCCAATTTGCCGGCCTATATAGTTTCTGCAGGCTGCTCTTGGTTCTCATCTTAGAAAAATAAGCATTTCATTATTTAGAGACATTTTCAAAGATTTTAAATATGTGTTTTTTGACTTTCATGTCTGTCTGAAAAAAGGAAGTGTAATGGCATAGTAGGAAGACCTAAACCTCAATGGCTCAACAAAACAATAATAGCCATTTTTCTTTTTCTGTACCTGCCAGTTGTCTACAAGTGTCACAAGGGAAGTCCTGTTCATACTTGTCCTTCAGACGTCATCTCCACACATCAGCAGTGGGAGGAGTCTATGGCTACTTGCACACAGACCTGGAATCTTTCTTGCAGAAGTAATACGTGTTATGGAAGCTCAGCTTTAATTGGCTAAAGCACATACGCGGCTTTAGAGGAACTAGGGAACTACATGCTGACCATAATCCTGTAATACTAGAAATAATTTATAAATAGCTCTATCTGTCCAAGAACTAGGGATGGACTACGGGGGGTGAAGGTGGGGGAGCTGGCTTCATCCCATCACCAATAATCTAACTTAAGCCTGTAACTAAGTCTTCTTCTGCTCTTGGATTCCCATCCACAAAATGAAAACAGTGACTACTTCATTTATAATAAGAGCTTAGCATATATTCGACTTCATTTCTCTTTATATGCTTGAGGGCAGTGTCTCTGTGCACACACACACGAGTGCACACACACAAATGTCTCTGTCTATCTGTCTGTTTCTGCCTCTGCCTCTGCCTTTCTTTGGGGTTTATTCTGTAGCCCAGGGTAGGTAGGGAAGCGCTTTGTAGTCAAGGTCCTTAAACTTGTGATGACCTTCCTGCCTCTGCCCACTGAATGCTTGGACACGAGCAGTTTGCTTTATTGGTCTTGTTATCCATAGCTTCCTTACCTTCCTCCTGTAAGCGCATTCCACTGTTGTGATTTCTTTCCCAGGCTGTACTGTGTTGTATAAGTTTTCTTCTGAAAAGACAGTGCCTTGGCTTGTTGCACTAAACCCGGAACTCCAGATGGGATGCAGCCATGGCAAAGTGCATTAGGCTGCTTCGTTTTCTGGATTTACATGCAACATATGCTTGCATTATTGAGATTACAGCTAGTGATTAAGTATCTGTGTCTTATTGTTTTCATATTAAGATCCTTGCTACTCAAGCTTCCAGAAACTCTCTCAAGCTTCTGTCACACTGGGACGGCCCATTCCATTATGGTTCAGATAATTTTTTTTTTAAAAAGCAACCTATAGACTTTTAGTTTCTTCCTTGTAGATTCAGCACTGTCTTAGCTCCCTCCTCAGTGGTTTTGAAGCCATAGTCTATGACTCAGCATACCAGTTTTATGCTATCTGCAGCCTTGACAGCAAGAAACTATTGCAGGTATAAGGAAGTTGAAACAGACACCAAATAACCCCAAATCCCATTTATTAGACAGTAAGTAGAGAGCAGCAGAATCTAAAATCGCTCTTTTGTGATCAGCGCTTGTAGATGGCGCGTGGCATTGTTATTCTCATTTCAGTAGCTTGAGCATTGTGCCAGCTCCAGGAATGTTATGATAATACGAAGCAAGAGCAGGTCTTTCACCAGCACCACTAGAGCACTGCTATCCTCCGCTTACTCAGTACTTAGAGAAGCTTTGGGAGGAGTTGCTCAACCCATGAAAACAGCTGATGCAAAATCCTTGTTTGTCCCAGTTGATCTAAATCCACTGTGAGATTATTGAGAAGAGTACCGGTAAAAAAAAAAAAAAAACCAAGATACATCTTGTCTCTGACATACTAATCACCACACCACTTTTATGGGAATGAGTGTTTTCAGTAAATTCTGAATAGGTTAATTAACAAACGTGTTTGGCGGAATAAAAGTGTAAAAAGCTTGCGGCATTGTACGGGGAATGTCCCATTTTTGGTGTCAGCCACCACAGAGCTAATTTTATGATTCTAGACCTATATGTGAATGGTTATCTGAACAATGTGCTCAAACTTTTCTCATGATAGAAACTCATGCAGCTGAAGTTTTCCAAGGCTGGCTCACACTTATAAAATGACACTAAGTGCATAGGAAAGCACTTTTAAGTAAAAATTGTGTATTCTTAAGATACTTTTCTGCCCAAGTATAATTTTCAAAGCAACAAGAAAATTACCAAGAGGAGAAGAATTATGACACAGAGTCTGCAAGAACAAATGATACCTCAAAGGCTTTGCCATCCAGGAAAATGAAGCCATGGCACTTTGATTACATGGGTTTGTTCCTGACTCAATTCCAAGTGCTTGGCTCATTGCTAGTTCCCTGTTTCCCATGTGAGGTTCAGTACAAGATGTTTCCCCTATGAAGTCAGCTAAGGCTCTGGGGGTAGAAGAGAGAATTTGAACAAAATAAAATATGTGGACCCTTACTTTTTTTTCAGCCTGACTTTTAAGTGTTCAAATTTGGTTGGTGTTCCCTTCCTTGCCCTGTGAAAAGAATCGCCACTGGAAATAGAAGTCCAGATTTACAAAGGTCCCTGGTTGTCAGCACCCAAGCCCAGGAGTACCCATGAATTAGAGGAGAGTACTCTAACACCAGAAAGGACGTATGTTTCCTAGGGAACAGAGATCTTGCTTTCCCAGCTCAGAGGATAGCCTTGAGTTGAGTGTTTCTGCAGCAGAAACTGAACTGTTTGAAAACTCTCAGCACTCCTGGGAAGTTTGGCAGTGCGTTTTGAGGAACATACAAATCATGTCTTCTAAGTAATGCCGCAATTGGCAGGGTTCCCTCCTGCTAATGATCTCTGGAAACTGGCTTGTGCTGACTGTTCTTATAATGTATAATATGGCTGCAGTGACGTCTGTTAGGGTTTCTGTCAGCAACTCCTGGAGCTGATACTGGTCATGATTTATTTCTGCTGGGCAGCACTTTGTAGAGGTGTCCCCGTGAGATGCAGAGAAAGTTTCCTGGAAGTAGAAAACTGACTGGGAGGAGTACAAGCTGAACCTCCACTTCTACTTGGGAAGGTTAGAACTTTCTAAATTAAACTTCTAGAAAAATAATGTTGAAATATATCTCTATTCTTTACTTGACCTCGTGGCATTTTGAAAGACAGTTCAACTTCATCAAGAGAATAATAAAAAGAGGTGTGGAGAGCAAACCAAACCAGAAAAGTAATTCACAGTCTCAACTTTCAGCCCTAACCAATTTGCTAGCTGGAGTTTTGCCAACACATCTCCCTTCTCTCTGAGCTTGGAGATTATTAGTTCCCTTCCTAAAATGAGGTGGTGGTCCAGATGGTGGCTACGGTAATGGTGCATAAACTTTTCTGATTTGGAAGGTATTATCTAAGTATTTTTTAGCATGTTTGATATCCTATATATTTGTGTGCACAAATATTTATATATATACAAATATATGTATATATGCATTATATACAAAATATTGTGTTTATAGAGTATGAGAACTCTAAAATGCAAGCAACAATGGCAACTACAAAATAAGAGTGTCACAGGCAGGATAGATACCCCAGTAGGTAAAGTGTCTGCTGTGCACGTATGAGGACTTGAGTTTGGAATGCAGTACTCACATGACGTCCAGGTACGGTGGCATGTGTCTGTAACCGCAGCACTAGCACACAGAAACAAACGCACTCTAAGGGATGCCTCGCTAGTCATCTATCCACATCAGAAATCAACTGCCGGCCTCCACCTTTGCAACACCACACACACACATAACACACACACACACACACCAGGGGAAAGGGAGAGGAAGAGAAGAAATATCACAAAAGATACCAATATAACTCTTGTTCTTTTTTCTCTTTACCCTAGTGGGTTTTGTCCAATCAGTGGGCTAGTGTTTGGAAGCTTGTGTTCTCTAAATTGAAGACACAGACAGAAGAGCTATGTTCCAGCATTGTCGGTGACAAGCTCAGTGTTGCTCAGATCTTTAGTGATGGATGCTTCCTCCTGAATAGTTTCTAGGAATAATTTTCAAAACGGTGGAGCAGAAACACGTATGAAAAGGCCAAGTGAAAATAGATTTTGGTTTGCGGTGTTCATCATTCTCAGTATGTGGGATTGGACTAAAGAGGTCCAGCTTAGTCAGGTGGTGGGAGTGTAAACCTGTAATCCCAGCGCTCAGGAGGCAGAGGCAGGCGGATCTCTGTGAGTTCAAGTTCAGCCTGGTCTACAGAGAGAGTTCCAGGGCAGCCTAGGCTCCACAGAGAAACTCTTGTCTCAAAAAACAGACAAACCAAAAAAACAAACAAACCAAAAAACATAAAAAAGAGGTCTAGTTTGAAGATTCCTTAAATAAAATGAGACTTCCTACATCACCTTTCCCGTTTGTCAGTTACTAATTTATTCACAATTTTTTAAATTCTAACTATACAGGTACACATGGAAGAAACAAACAGATGCATTATACCATGTACTGGTGCATGTCTGCAGTTCCTGTAATTCAGGAGGCTTAGGTAGGGGGGTTGCTTGAGGACTGTGGGACTCACTGAAGCATCACACTGAGAACTATCTCAGAAAAGAAAGGATGGAAGGGAAAAAGACAACTCAGGTAAACAATTAGAAAACATTTATTTTTAAATGCAAGCCTACATTTCTTCATAATCTTCCAAGAGAAACTCCATGAATACAATAGTGGCTTTTTTTTTTTTGGCTCATCTTTGAATCACACACACATGCACTTTCACATTAAGTGGGAAGATGCAGTATTTCTATGTTCAAGTTCCCTTTTCGTGTATACCAGAGTTTGAATGTGGTTACCCCCACCCCAGTTTGTACGTTAAAATCCACACCCATAATGTGATGGTTGTTAGGGAGCAGGGCATTTAGGATATTATGTTCTCAGAGAAGAGATCTTGTGGCCGGGCGGTGGTAGCGCACGCCTTTAATCCCAGCACTTGGGAGGCAGAGGCAGGCGGATCTCTGTGAGTTCGAGACCAGCCTGGTCTACAAGAGCTAGTTCCAGGACAGGCTCCAAAACCACAGAGAAACCCTGTCTCGGAAAAAAAAAAGAAGAAGAAGAAGAAGAGATCTTGTGAATGTATGGGATTCAGTATCTTTATGAGAAACATCCCAAAAGCTGCTTTGGCCTTTCTACCATGTGACATGGTCAGAAGGTTTGTTCTAAAAGTCAAAAAGCACACCTTTCCCAGACAGGGAATCTGCCTTGATGCTCCACTTAAGTATAAGAAATTTAACTTAAGTATAAGCTTTGTTGTTTAAATGCCACATAGTTTGGAGTGTTTTATTACAGTATGGTGAAATGACAAAGCTACTCAAAAACAAAGAAAATCAAAACAAATGGCAACAACAACAAAACCCTAACAAATGCTTACAGCCTCTTCAGGTAGAAACACAGAAACTCAATACCTTTCTGCCCCCAAGAACACACCACAGTCTTTCATGACACTACCCCACAGGAAAGTGTCACATAGCCCACAATTGGCAAGGTTATCCTGATGCATCATTAGCGCCTAAAAGTCTATAATTCGCAGTGGGATTTACTCTTGGTGTTGTACATTCTATAGATTCAACAAGTGTACAAACATTTCTCTACCATTCCAGAATCTTACAGAATAGTTTCACTAATGATTGTACTGTTTCTATTCAGTCTTAACCTTTATAGTATATCAGATGCAAGTCATCCTGGGGAAATTGGTTCTAGAACCACCTGGACACTGACATCCATGGATGTTCAAGTCCCTTAAGTCTGCTGTCTTTATCTGTTGGTGGGGGAAGAGTGGATGTAGGAAGATGACTGTAATTAGGATAATACGCTATCTATCCTTCCCATATATTTCCATATAGGATTTTTTTTCACTGAATTATATAAATGTTATTTCCTCTGTATCTCTTCATGATTGCTAACTCATTTCTTTTTAGTACTGAATAATAATGTGTTGTTTGGCCCTTTCAGAGATTATTTATTTTGCCCCTGAAAGGAATAGGGATAGTTCCAAATTTTGGAAATTATACATAAAAATACTTTACATATGTTAATAAATTTTTTAGAACAGATACTTTAATTTGGGTAAATACCAAGGGACATAAATAATTAATCATTTGGCAAGTGTGTACTAGGGCCGGTGTCAATTTGCATGCTACCCAGAGTCTTGCTACTCAGAAAGTGCAACAGCTTTGGCAGTTGTCTGTCTTCTATATCTAGTAAGTGCAATGGCATCTTGTCACGTTAACTTGCAGCTCTCCAGTAACACCAGAATGACCTGAAGCATCCTTTGATCCGCAGCCTTGCCCCTGTGGATCATTTGTGGGACTCGGTTAAGGTCTCTGGACCAAGTTTTAATTTCATTGTTTGTGTTCTTATTGTAGGGGTTTAAGAATTTTTTATGTTTTGAATAACAATCTATCAGATATGTCTTTTGCAATTCTCTTCTCCCATTGGCTTTTCTTCTTACCTTGATATTATTGCTCTGAATGTCAATGAATCTCAGCTTACCAAGTTAGCTCTTTTGTGGATTGCAAAATTGGTATTGTTTCTGAAGCACTGTTTCATTCCTAAGGTTGTCTGTATTTTCTCTTGTGTTATCTTAGAGTTTTGGAGTTTTCCATTTCTCATCTCTGTCTGTTCTCTGTCTGAAACATATTTGCATAAATGAAGTAAAGATTGTACATGGTTTTTCACATAGGTGTTCAGTTGTTTTAGCACCATTTATTGAAAAGACACTTCCTTTACTCCATTGCATTGTCTTTGATTCTTTGAAACAATCAATTGACTATGTGCAAATCTATTTCTAGGCTATTGATTGAGGTCCATTTATCAATATATTTGTTCTTTTGTCGATACCGTACTCTCTTGATAGCTGTAGCTTTGTACTATGCTTTAAAGCTAGTTAGGGTTGGTTTCTTTACCTTTATTCTTATCCTAAACATGCATTGATTATTCTGGGTCTTTGCATTTCCATATAAACTTTTTAGTATTTTGGAATTAGTCACAAAATGATTTCCTGAAATTTAGGCATGTATTGAATATGCAGATAGTGGTAATATCTGTATAATTTGACAACAATGAGTATATATACAAAGATGGACAATTTGCTCATTCATTCAGCTTTTACTTCATATCTTTCATTAGCTTTCCTCATATATATCTTATATGCATTTTGTTAAACTTATAGCATTTTATTTTGACAGTGCTATTGTAAATAACAGTGTTTATTCAAGTCCAGCTGTTCTGTGCTATTATATAAGAAAGCAATTGACATTTGTACATAAATCTTGACTCCTATGTTCCTTCTATCCTCATTAGTACCAGGAAGAATTTTTGAGCAGCAATTTATTTTCATTTTCTACATAGATGATCATGTCGTTAATGGATAATGGTGGATTATTTCTATGGGAATGAATTTTCTGAATAGTGCTGCCTGTAACTTGCCTTTACAAACCAGACTCTTACCCAACCTGTAGCCAAATCAATTGTGTGTTTTGAGTTCATTTATAACTATGTGCTCATTCTGCTTATATACAGTATAGTCAGCTATTTAGGATTAATTAACCTTTAAGGAAAACATTGCAATCAGTCTTCCTTAGATGCAATGTAATTAACTCCTACAAGCTCAACTAGGTTCATGCCTAGCTAATTTTTCCATGTTCCCCATTTCTTCCCCATGGCCTATTCCTGTCTCTGACTCAGAATGATGTAGGTGTGTGTAAGATGTGGTGATTAGACCTAAGCAGCAAGGCACTGAGAGCAATGTCCCTCAAATGCTGAAAACCACACATGGAGTGGGTATGGACAGATAATATCTAGTTGTGTATGCACTGTACTGGGTCTATACAGCTATAAAATTTCCCTCTTTATGAAACTACTGCAAAGATTGATTAAGACATATGTTCCTTGCCTGTGGGTAAAAAGCACCAATGGTTGGTTTTTTTCCTTTACTGTGGCACCATCTCAATTTCTTTCCTCCCTATCTGTATACTTTTATTTCCCTTTTTGTCTAATTGCTCTGGCTAGGGCTTCCACTATACTATTCAGTAGCATTGACAAGAGAGTGTATGAGTATATTCAGCCTTGCCTGAGTATTAGTAGAAATGTTTTATATTTCTTCCTATTGAGTATGATGTCAGCTGTAGGTTTTTGTGCACAAGTCTTTATCAAGATGAGGGTGCTCTTCCTCTTTTGTAATTTTCTCAGTTTTTATCATGAATGGTACTAGATTTTGTAATTGCTTTTCTGGCATTTACTCATATAATAATGAAATTTCTTTTCATGTTTACCCTGTTGAAATTATGTATTACATTAACTGGCTTTCAAATGTTGAATAGCTTTGCAAATATGATGTAAATAATACTTGGTTATGATATATAACTTTTGTTTATATGTATTATTGTACTTGATTTTTTAATTTTCATTGGAGATTCTTAAAATTATATTTATAAGAAATATTAGTGTATAGTTTTCTTTTTTGTATTCTGTGCCTCTGGCTTTAGTATTACAATAATGTTGGTCTTAAAGAATGAGTTAGAAAATGTATGTTTTTATTTTTGGCTCTAGAGAATTGATATAATTTATTTTCTAAATGTTTGGAAAATCCATTCTTCACCCACCTGGTCTTCATGCTTTGAGTTTAAGGTTATTATGTAGGTCTACCCTCACGGATTTTTTTTATTTCTTCTGGTGTGAGTTTGATAAAGTGAACGGGTCCCTTTCATCTACACTATCAAAGTTGTTGTTCATAATACTTGTTTATTAATCTTTTAGACATGAGTTTGCTAATGATGTCTACTGCTTTCTTTACCCCACTATACTTCTAAGTATCACAGCTCAATGAAAGCCAGCATGTGACATTGGCTTAACTAAGATGAGCATTGGAAGTGACATACCTAGCAGTGAGAACTGAGATCAAAAAAGGAAAACAGAGTTTGGTTAAATATACATGGATGTAATGGTATCAAAGCAGACAAAGAAAATATCAGAGTCTGTGAGATGCTGAGAAGAAGCTGAGAGCTAGAGCCAAGGAGAAGAAGTATGAGAAGGGAACACACACTAGCTGCCCTGCCTAGTGATCCTTTTCATTGGCCTCTGTGGCTTTCTGGCATATTGATTGAAAGGCATTCACTAAGGAAAGATATTATTCAAAGAATGGTTCCGGAGAAAAAGCTTAACCCAAATCCACAAGACCCAGGGTCCTACACAGTGTTACTGTAAACGATCTCTATTGAATGCAAAGCCATTTGGTTTATTTCCAAGAAGCTAAAATATTCTAATGAAAAAAATTGCCATGGTTATGCATGGTTATAAGTGGGCTAGGGAGGGATTCTTTTCCTCTGGGTAATATTCCCACTTCCTGACACTTAGATCACAATAAATAAAACAAGGGCAATTGAAAGTTATGTGATAAATGGATATTGCTTGAGAAGAAAAACATAGTGGATGAATGACAATATATCATAAGTGTTTTAGGCATTTAGTTTTCTTCTATACACTACCCAAGGAGAAATTATGAAGTCAGTCTGAGGTATACCATAAAAACTTTTCAGTGAGACTTCAGGGCGAGGAGTGAAACTGGAGATTGGGTATAAGGGGTTTTCAAAGAATATCCAATATGCATTCTATCAACTAAGACTTTGTAAATGAATGATACTTTTCATTTGTGCAGGAAAAAAGTTTGTGAACTTTCCCCCATAAAAACCAAATAAGTACTTAATCCTTTATAAACAATAATATATTTTTTCAATTATTCAATTGCATTTAGCAAAAATATTCATAGGAAAGAATACACACACACATAAACTGTATGTCAATGATGTTTTATTCACAAAAGAGGCTTATAGGTAGTTTGTCAATCTCATATATTTCTGACTATAAGAAAAAAGTCACAGGTGTGTGTGTGTGTGCATGTGTGTCTGCCAGTCTTGTCTGCCTGTCTGTGTCTCTCTATCTCTCTGTCTTTTGTCTCTCTGTCTGCCTGTGTGTCTCTGTGTGTGAATGGCTGTTTCTGTATCTCTCTGTCTCTTTGTCTCTGTGTGTGTGTGTGTGTGCACGTGTGCATTGCAGTCAAGAGCAAAGCAAGCCCTAACAAAAAAATAAAGGAAAAGATTTAGTACTCCGAGGTAAACATTGGAAGTGAACAAGGACATGTGAAAGGCAGGTTTGTTGAAAAACAAAGCCAGGAGAATGGGGGAGGCTGATGAGGACTATCTGTAAATCACAGAGGGAAAGCAACAAATAAAGGAAGTCTGCGTGATTAGGAAGGAGGGCTGCAAACAAAGCTTTGCTGGGATGCTAGGAAAGGGGGAGCTAGGGATGCTATAAATATCTGCGGCTGCATGGCGAAGAGGTGCATGGAAGGAAGCCCTCATGGAGTTAGTTATTCATGATATCATTAAGTGCTTGGAGACAAGGTTAGGCTCACTCACACCTAAGACATGTCAACTGAGTGAAGAAATAGTTTTTGAAGAGCTGGAATTATGACTTACTCAATACGTGTGGTTCAAACTTTGTAGGGAAAGAGTCTCCTTTGGGAGAATGAGATGTTAGCCCATTAGAAGATGTTTGTTTCCTATTCAGTAAACTTGTCCTAGATCAGAAAGCCAGCCAGAGCTGGGACTGACTGCTGGCGACATTCAGTGAGCATCAATGACTCTATTTGCTCTTTCGCTTATTTTTTGGCTCATTCACGGGCCCAGCCCATCAGATTTTACTGAGCATCCATCATTTCCCCATGCATGGGTCACTCAACAATCTGTGAGATTCTTAAAGAGACTGAATAAAAATGTAAAGGCCTTAAAAGCCTTCAAGTATGGCGGCTCAGAGGAGCATTGCGTGATCTTCAGGTCACAAGATGAGGAAGGCAGAAGACTGGTGACCTCAGAAAGATGGGCGACATAAAGCAGATTCACCCAACTAGACTGTGGGTCCCCGGATAGAAGCAACTTTAAATTTCAGTTCCGAAGCTTGGTCCTACCATCTTACTTAACATGGGGGGAAAAGATATTGAGAGGGGAATAAGGATGAAAATTAAAGTAAGTAATTATTATATGGAAAAACTTTATTTTAATTGTGGTAAAATATATAGAGCACTCAATTACCTTTGAGTGATACAAGGTATATTTATAAGACAGTAGTAATCATGATGAATAACTAGTTCTGGAAGTTTCCAACTACCCCCAAAAGAAGACTGTATGCCCTTCCACATCCACCCTCTGTTATTTCTTCCCTCTAGCCCCCAACAACTATTAGTATGCTATGAATTTATTTATCCTGGATTTTCCACATGAATAGGTTGTATGTTATGTGTGCTTTTTTCTGCTTTCTTTCATTTAATGTAATATTTTCATAATCAGCCTGTGTTCTCTGATATATCAGCACTCTATTTTTATAGCTTGGCAATGCCCTGCCATGTGGGTATGGCAGCTCTTATTTTTCCAACATGAACACTAGATTCTTTCCACATTTTATTCATTGTGAATAGTGGGACGTCAGGCACTTTGTAAAGTGCGTGCATTTATTAATTTAATCTTGTTGTCTTCACACACGTTCTCAGAGGGAACCACCAGAGTTATACTCACTTCGTGTGTCAAGGAAGAGACATCAGGTCAATGTCTCTCATGATGGAAGTTTTGGGTGTGTATTAATTAACACAATTGGTAGAAAATACCTATAAAAGGTGGAATTTTGATCCAAATTTCCTTCTTCTCATATGAACGCTCTTTCCGAACTCTCCCAACTTTACTGTGTATGAGAGGGAGGACATGTCACGTACTACCTGCTGCCTTCTGCAGGGTCCACTCCAGTCATATATATTTAGTGTATTTGGTGTACATCAGTTTAATCAAATACCTCTGTTGAATAGCACAAGAAAGCAAAGAAGAACTGGAGATTGTGTTTGAAGAAGTCACTCTGTGTATTTTTTAAATTGTTTTTATTGAGCTATATATTTTCCTCTGCTCCTCTCCCTTCCTCTTCCCTCCCTTCTTCCCTCTCCCATGGTCCCCATGATCCCAATTTACTCAGGAGATCTTGTCTTTTTCTACTTCCCATGTAGATTAGGTACATGTATGTCTCTCTTAGAGTCCTATTAGTTGTCTAGGCTCTCTGGGATTTTGAATTGTAGGCTACTTTTTTCCCTTTACGTTTAAAAGCCACTTATGAGTGAGTAAATATGATGCTTTTCTTTCTGGGCCTGGGTTAACTCACTCAAAATGATGTTTTCTAGCGCCGTCCATTACCCACAAATTTCAAGATGTCATTTTTTTTTCTGCTGTGTAGTACTCCATTGTGTAAATGTACCACATTTTCCTTATCCATTCTTTGGTTGAGGGGCATTTAGGTTGTTTCTAGGTTCTGGCTATGACAAACAATGCTGCTATGAACATAGTTGAGCACATGTCCTTTTGATATGATTGAGCATCTTTGGGTATACACCCAAAAATGGTATTGCTGGATCTTGAGGTAGGTTCTTTCCTAATTTTCTGAGAAATTGCCATACTGATATCCAAAGTCACTATACCAGTTTGCACTCCAACCAACAATGCAGAATTGTTCCCTTTTCCCCACATCCTCTCCAGCATAGATGTCATCAGTATTTTTGATCTTGGCCATTCTTGCAGGTGTAAGATGGAATATCAGAGTTGTTTTGACTTGCATTTCTTTGATGGCTAAGGATTTTGAGCATTTTTTTAAGTGTCTTTCAGCCATTTTAGATTCTTCTGTTGAGAGTTCTCTGTTTAGGTCTGTACCCCATTTTTTATTGGACTATTTGTTCCTTGGATGACCAATTTCTTGAGTTCTTTGTATGTTTTGGATACAAAGAAGAACATTAAGACTCTCTTAGGCCACGGCAGTATATAGGGATGTAAAAATCACATGCCAGTCACAGAGAAGTAGGGAGGTAGGCAGGTGAGAGTCTGTCTGTACATGAAAGGTGCAGTCCGTGGATTATCTCTGTATCATCTCCACATTTCAGAACTCTTAATAGTTTCTGACCACTCTCTCTCCCAATGTAAGCATTTCCACTTTGCACTTCTTCTGGTTTCTTGAGAATATAGTTATCAAATCATACCCAATCATGTGCAATGATAGCTGGGTCTTTTGTGTGACACTGTGGCAACGTAAGACATTCGGTGATTCTGATGCTATGCCTCAATCCTCCTGGACACATATCCAGAAACTGTCAGCTGTAATTTCAGCTTATTGCAGTGAGCACTGGCCCCGGGCCTGCTTCTGCCTGTACTTCAGAGCCTTTACAAAGGGCTTGAGAAATAACCCTCCTCTGTATTGTTTATACAAAAGCAGTATTAGCTTGTTATTGTTGCTGTTGATAGGAGCAACTTCATGAAAACTATTCATTGTTTCCAAGGACTTGGTTGGTGCTTGATTCCAAATTTATTTCCCCTTTCAAGTATCATCTCCTTGTTTAATCAGCAGTGGTGTGGCTCCACAATAGCTGGGATATTGTCATAATTTCCATAGAAACCATCTGCAAAGCTGCAAACATAGAATTACGCCCTCCCTGCCGGCTGAGGTAGGAAGGCCAGAGGGGTTACAAGAAAAAAAGGCTCTCAGGGAGCCATAAATCACTTGGTGAGGGAAGAATTGGTGGGAGAGGAAATCACGTTAGAGAAAAAAAAATGTGTTTGGTATAGTCTTTGCCAGAGGATGAAATCCCCTAACAAAGTGGCCAGTGGTGCGGGCTGCTCTCCAAGGCCAATGTCTGAAGTAGGTTACTCACTGGAACCTGGTACTCAGGAAGCTGCAGACAAAGGAGTCTTCCTCTGGGGGCTGCTGATCTCACAGTCCATCAGTCACAGGGCAGATAACCCTAATGCCCTGGTCAGCTCCTGGGCACAACAGGAGAGAAAACGGAGTCTAACAGCACACCTACCAGGGCACACCTTTCACAGGACTGTCTCATTCCACCTGCCTAGTGTTCCCAAGGGCAAGGTGCTCTACTCCTGGGTTACAGATGAGGAAGCTGGGCAGTTCTCCCTCCCTCTTCTCCAGATCTCACTACCCTCTTGAGTGTTTTGGGGCCTCTTTCCCACGCCCCCAAAGCTGAATGAGAATCACCTGTGTGTGTGTTTCTGGGTACATCTCTGTTTAATAATGACTCTACTGCAATGCAAACAAATATTAGCTAACTCTCCCCCTCTAGCCTAGGGTCGGAAACTTTGAGTGCACTGTCTTTAGCACCCAGCCAGTACCAACCCATGGTTGACTCAATAGTCCTCAATCACCCTTTTGATAAAGAAATGAATAAGAAATTTCCAGTTAATTTGTTTAATCAATCATCTTTATAGCTGTATCCCTGAGAGTTAGCTCAGTGTCTAGTACGTAAAAACCTCCAAAAAAATGTCTCAATGGAATAGTGAATGAATCGGCCAGCTCATTACCTGGTATTATCACTTCATTGGTGACACCAAGCTTTTCTAGTTATACACATAGTGTTACTGGGACTAGTTATACACATAATGTTATTGTGACTGGTAAGGAGTTCATTGTCATGTCTGGCTAGGGAATTCTAAGCCCATGACAAGTAGCTTGATATTGCTTGCTTTTAAAGAGGTCACCTATTATATAACAGTTATTATTCTTAATTGATGGTCACCTCAGCCAGGTACAAAGAACGCTTATGGGTCTGACATCCAGAAGAGCCGTGTAAGAAGTGGTTACATCACTCACTGTGTAAACTTGACCAAATCCTTTCCTCTTTCAGAGTCTTCCAGTTTTTGTTTCTCCCTTTAAAAAAGTAGTTGAGTTCAGTATGAGATTTTTGATGATGCCACCCTCTCAGCTTTTAGATGGCATCTTAGTATGTTATCCAGGCTGGTTTTAAATTCACAGGCTGAACTGATCCTCCTGCCTCAGTCTCCTGATTATGTGGGGTTGAAGATACGCATCCCCTTGCCCAGGTCATCCCCTTCTTCTAGAAGAGTTATCACAAGTAGTCCATAATCCTGTTGAAAGTTAAGTGGCTTTGCTGGAGGCCCTCCCTTCCTCCCCCTTTGTCTCCCTTACCCCTACCCCTGCTTTTTGTCTTCCAAGTAGTTCACTGGGAAGCAAGAGCCTCAGCACACAGAACTTTGTGTGTTCGTATTTTGTCTAGCAAATTATATTTTAGTCCCTGGCTTCAAGGTTCAAGAATTCTGTAGACCCTGGAGCTGAACCCTAAATCTCATTCAGCAATCTGACGGATGACCTGGGCAGCCTTTCCCAACAAACAGACATCCTGGAAAGGAATGACTTAGAATCCAGGGTCAGGATGTCTCATTATTGAACCTGCAACCATCAGGTCCCCAAACTATATTATCTTTTAAAAAGTCACTCACTTCTCTGGCCAGTGTCTTCATCAATACATTAGGGATGTTGTTACTTTGTGATTGGATTTTGTGAGACTTGTGATGGCAGCTATCATTTTCTATAATTCATAAATTACTGGTAAATTATGAGGGAGAGGTAGCTACCTGTACTAAATGTCCTTACATGGTCTCACTAGTTACATTGAAAAATGACTAGCCTCGACAACTCTATTTCTCATGGTTTTATTTTCGATTAAAAAAAATCATAAGATCGGGGGTAATGTTTCCCCAGATAAAACATTCAGTCTTTATCCCACGAAAGTGGGGAATTCCAAGCTTGGTGATCCTCTGGAGCAGGCCTACTATGTGTGTGGTCATCTATGGTGAGATCCCCATCAGACCTGCGAGTCAGGTGCAACCAGTGCCAACCATGAGACATGTTGGATCAAGCTTTTGTCTTGAGTGAGAAAGTTCTTTATTTCTAATCATGACTCTCCTGTTTTCTGTCAGTATCTGTGAAATAATAATAAGAGACTACCTTTTAGGCTATAAGTAGTTAAACAATTTAAAACTCTACAAAGTTCTTGACATGAAAATTATACTAACTGAATCATTACAACAACCCATGGTACCATACGTCATAGATAGAAAAAGAAGTCTCAGCAGGGTTAAGTAGCTTGCTAAATTTATGTGACCGAACTTTATGTGGCAGAACTGAGATTAAGCTTGTACTGTCTGAAAAGCTACACCCATACCTATATTTTCTCTCTAAATATTGAAATGACTTTAAAAAAGCAGAATACAAGTTTACTATTTTAGTAGAAACATAACCACTTATTCATTTCAACAGTTGTATATTGACTGCATGGTCTTTGCTCACCACAGCAAAGCTGGGTGTCTCAACTTAAGTGGAAAAGGTAGCTTTAATGATGGCCCCGGTGGCCACTGGCTACACAACATTGAATGAGATGTTTCACAAATCTGTGTCAGTCTGTGTTCAGTCACTAAACAGACAACCCATCAAGAGCTTCAGCCAGAAATGTTTCAATACAGAGAGCTGATTAAACATGGATCAGTCCTGGTGCCACAGAGGAAACGGCGGCCGCCTTCAGCTGCGTGAGCCAAGAGGTAAGGCTGCCTTGGCAGGGGGAGTCCTCGGGTGTCTGAAGAGCAACCGCCCAGATGCCTTGGTCCATCTGAGCGTGTCTGTCCAGACTAGGAGTGACTTGGAAAAGCCACTGTAGGTGGAGACTACAGCTGTTATACAAGGCTGACGATGTCAGAACCGAGAAATCAAGAAGTCGCCTCCCTTTTTCTTTGGCCTTCTATTTTCCATTTTTGACCTTCTCATTATGAAGCTAATAGGAAACTAGCTGATTAATGGTCACAAGTCATACAGTGGCAAAATTTGAGTCAAAGACAAATTACGAAAGGCATATGTACTCGGAGCTGAGTGACAGGCACAGAGTGCTCACCATCGCTGTCTTGATTTCCTTCTCTGTAAAAGGGGTATTACCTATTTCATCAGACTGTCCTAAAAGATCCTATGAAATAACCACTCAGCTTCTTGATATTTAATTCAAGTGCTCACTAAATGCAGGCCTTTGAATTTCTTGCTTCGCTGTTTACTTTCTGTATAACCCACTGCTTCTGCTCATTTCCCAGTGGGACTCGGGTGTCAGGATTACTGAGGGATTATCAGGCCATCTGGGAAGCTGTCCTTTCTGAGCTCCATGTGCTGAGCAGGCTGAGGCCTCAGCCCTTGCTCCGTGTCAAGATGGGAACCTTCTCCCCAGAGAGATTTAATTAGTTGCTTGTCAGAACAGTGTTGACGGATGAAATGCCTGTCTTAGATCGGATCTCTGCTTGCTCTGATGTGGGATTCTCGGCTTATTTCATTTGTCATTCTGCTTCCTCTTCTCCTCAAAAATTAAAGTCCCTTGCCTTTCCCTTCTTTCATCTCTTTCTGTCTTTGGAGGAGATAAAATGCCCCTCAGTGAGTTAGCAAGACTCATCCTCCCAGGCAGCTAGCTGACTTGAGCTCAGGAACCCTATGGGACAGCTGCTCAAGGCAGACAATGACGTGGCCCAAGACTGTCTATCAGTCTCAGCATGAAGTTTCTGGATAGAAACTGCAGAGCAGATACAGCTGTGCTAAGATCTGAGTCCCTGCTCAACATTTCGTAGCTTTTTTCACCTCCAGGATCCTCACTTAACAGTCACACAATATAGAAAAAGAAAAGAAAATCCTTGCAACCCTGTACACTCAGCATGCCTTCTTAAGACCCCCAGAAAATGACTGCTATCATTGCCCACTCTATATACCATTTCTTTATGAATTATTGTTATGCTTAGAGTGAAATTTGTTAATTTATGTATATTACAAATGTTTACTGATTTCCTACAATTGCTAGACACTGTGTAAACAACTGAACTAAAGAAGAAAAATTAGCACCCTTCAAATCCAGCCTCTTAAAAATAACTTCTCTGCCATTAAGATGCATACAGTTTGAGGAGCAGGTGACAGAAAGGCGGACCATAACCCAAACTTAAAACACAATGTGGTAGACGCTGCCGTGGCAGCCTGCCCACTGGCAGACAGATGGAAAACTAAACCAGAACTTGGGGGACAGAGAGGACCCCTCATAACCTCATTGCACATTTGAGAAGGCCTGGCAGAATATGGATGTGAGGTGTGGTACTAGGAATGTATGCTGTGGGAAGGGTAGGGTGTGGGGTCCCAAGAAGAGATCATTAAAAGATGAAGAACAGCATGTTCAGAAACCTGAAGGCATGAGCTGAGCAAAGCCTGCATTTTTAGAACCTGATGGAGAATTGGCAGGGCATTTTAGATGTTCTTGGTGGCCTTCGTCCAAAGGTGCCACCTGGTTCTTACATCACACCTCTTTTATTCTATGGCATTTGTCTGGACAATAATTATCTGTCTCCCCTCCAATAGGCCAGTGGATATAAAGGGATTCTTTGAACCTCTGAACTATCTAGAGACATATTGTCTTCTGCAATGCCCAGCCTCTCGTAAATCCTTTACAGAAAACCATTTGGTATAAGAGTAGTTAATTAAGAACACAGAACACTAGATGCAAGAGACACAAATTCCAGTCTTAGATCCAACTGTAATTCTGGATAGGGTGTTAACTATCAACTTAGACAAGTCCCATGGAAAATAGAAATAAAGCCTCTTCCACAGAGACATTGTGATCGTACAATAAACTATGATAGTCATAGTAGATAATATTCATTGCTTCCTGTATCCCCAGCAATTTTGTATATTTTATATGTATCATTTCACTTAAGACATAAAATCTCACAGTAACCCATTAGGACTATTTATAGATGAATAAAATGAAAATGGAAAGATTAACTAACCTTTTCTGGGTCTTAAAGCTTCTAGATAGGACAAGACTCATCCAGTTGCATTCATTTTGCTGCGATTGATGCAATTCCATTCATATTTATGGCTGAAAAACTCCATTGTGTATACAAACCATTGCTCAGATGATGGAACGTAAGTTGGTTCCATAATGGAGTTAATGTGAATAGTGCCGCTGTAAGCTGATGTGCTGGTGTCTCTGCGTTACGTTCACTTGGAGTGTATTGTCTGGAACAAAAGGCCCAACAATGTTAATATAATTTCTATCTAATAATTAACAAATTATTTTCAAGAGGAACTATCATATTTGTATTTCAACTACCATTGAAAGAGAGATTGTCATTTTAATATATGTTATTTCCTTTTAGTAACCTAACCTATGAAAATACAGGATCTTTGGGGTGCTGAGATAGTCTACATTTGGCTCACAGTACTCCTTGCACAGATCTGTGTAGATACTTTAAAGGCAAGTAAACTAGGGAATTTGAATGGATAAATTTTATGATTATGTGATTTTTAGCTCAGTAAAGATTTTTTTAAAGGTTGTTACAAGAAGACCCGATTGTAGTATAAACTATATCTCATTTCTTTAGAAAATTTGCAATGTAATAAGAATTTATCATTTGGCATGTATTCTGTACGTGACTTTATATGCGTCAATGTATGTAATCCATTATATGTAATTCAATCCAGTCATAAACACTGCCACATTAGGTCACAGAACATATTATTAACTGTGGAGATGTTCCAGTACAAACTGCTTAAATTCAGGACTCATCCCTAGCTAACTTGCCATTTAATCAATGGAGACCTCCAGATCTTTTTCCATAAATAAGAACGTTGAGATTACCTTTCTGTGTGAGAGTCAGTGAAATAATGCATAAGAAGCACTTAGGATACTGTGCAATATCATTATCATTTTGAAATTTATGCAGACATTTTCCTTTTAGCGGTCCCTAATTGCATGATAATAGTATCATGAGAGAGTGAGCCATGTGCATTAATAAAAGATGACGGATTTGCACTGTGTGCATGGAAAGCTAGAGAAACAGCTGACCCTTACAGGTCTCCTAGCACAGATCGTGTACTTACTGCACACAGATTTGTACATTTCGTCCACACAATGCCACGTGATGAGCCTGCTATGTGTCTTCATTTTATAGGAGAAGAAACAATAGGAGAGATGAGTTAGGGAAACTCCCCAGGTTCAAAGAGCAAGCATCTGTTTCAACACAGACAGAAAGTTATATCTTTCTCCTCTCCAGACCCCATGGTTTTCCTCCCTCATACACATAAGGATTGATGGGAGACCCTTTTCAAATATTATAGTTAACAGGATATTAAGATTTTTTAAGATTTTCTTCCCTCTTTATATAGGAAATAGACATTAACATTTCAATTATTTTGTTTAGAATATATGTATTAAAAAGAAGCATGAGCCAGATATCCTGGTGTGCACATGTAATGCCATCATATGGAAAGGGGAGGCAAGAGGATTGTGAGTCTGATACTATTCTTAGTTACAAAGCAAGATGATATATGAGGAACACACACACACACACACACAGAGGGGATAATTCCTAATACAGTTATTGAGAAAGGACCCCAAGTTTAGGACTTGAATGACAATTTGGAAATCTGCAAATCCAGAGTTGGGGACGTTTATTTTTCAGTGTGTCCAGAAAGAAATGGAGAAGTATATTTTAGATATTATAAGAAAACAGAGTACCCCTTGCCAAGCTCAATTTAAACATAAACAGATTAAAGAGACTTCCAAACTAAGAAGCGGAAAAGAAAATTGATGGCAAGGATATGACACGCAACCATTTCCTAAATGTCAGCACCCTGGGATTCATCTTTGCATTCTTTTTTTTTTTCTTCTCCAAAGTCTTTCTCTTCAGAAATTGCCAAATGTTTTAATGGAAGCAAAAAGGGAACTCTAAGAGCAGCCAAGTTAATGAGAAAGACAACAAAGTAAAGTTGCTTCCTTTGTTGTGAGCCTCAAAGGTATGCATCCCATTCCTCAGGTTCACGGAAGAACTTGGCTTTGAGGAAGGAAGGATTTGGAAGCTCATTTGGAAAATTACATCTTTTTGATCCCTGATTCTTGGGGGAGGCAAAATCACACTGCTCAGTCACACTGGTGACAGGCATTGTGAATGGAGATCTCTGGATGACAGCCCACTAAAAGACTCTCAAAGCTCTAAGTGACTTACTTCATGTGTTGGCATGTTCAACTTATTTTATTTATTTTATTATGAGCAATAAAAACAGGGTCTGTTTCTGATTTGGTTAAAAGGAAAACGTCTTGGGTTGTACCAGGGGCTTCTCTCAACCATGAGAAGTAACCTTAAACTTGGCAGAGATGCCCTATGAGAAGGAAAGGGTGTGATCTGCAAGTTCCAGGAGGATGCTGCACAGACCAACTTTAAATGTGTTTCAGTTTGCATTGCTAGTAATGGCTTGGAAAGAGGCCATAAACCTATTAGGGTAATTATATCCGCAGATGAGGGTAAATAAGATGGTGCTATAGACACCAATCGGAAAGAGACATAGAGCAGAGCAAGCTACAGAGATTAGAAATGTGGTCAGGAAATGAGCAAATGAGACCAGCCTGGATACTGGAAACATGCATCTGGGGAAAGACATGATTTGAAAACCATCTTTCTTTCTTCCTTCCTTCTTTCTTTTCTTCCTTCCTCCCTCCCTCCTCCCTCCCTCCCTCCCTCCCTCCCTCCCTCCCTCCCTCCCTCCCTCCCTCCCTTCCTTTCTCCTCTTCTTTCTTTCTATTTTTCTCTTTTTTCGACTTCTCTTTTAATGAAAATTGTTTTCATACAGTATATTCTGATTACGATTTCTCTTCCTGAACTCCCCCAAGTTCTTCCTCCCCTCCCACCTGGATCCACACCCTTTCTGTCTTTAGCTAGAAAACAAATGGGCATCTAAATAGAATAATGAAAATGAAGTGGGATCAAACAAAAGCAAAAAAAAATCAGAATAGGACCAAAAACAAACAAACAAACAAAAACAACAACAACAAATAAAGCCAAAGGAAATCAGTAGGATTCTTATCAGTAGGCTAGTACTGGGAAATCAGCAGAGGTAAGTGGACATTTGAGCAAGTGTTAGTCCTGGGCATGCTTGTAACACAATGGGGAAAAAAGAATACTACAAGTTGGTATTCATGTGACTTTTTTAAGATGAATTTTTTCTAGTCACATTCATTTCCATTATCTCACTTGATCATAAGACCAAAGAGGTTAAAGGAAGAGAATGGATTCCTCTTTTGAAGAAATAAGAAAAGGCTAAGTGAATTCCTTAAAAATGAAATGTTTCACTAATAAAAGACACACAACTAAACATCCAAGTCTCTCAACTCCCTATTCTTTTCACTCTATCTTCTTACTCACACCCTGAATCTCCCCACGGTAATTCATGGTTTCTGGTGTTGTACATAATTTTATTTCCTTTGAAACCTAGTTTAGTATTACTTAATTTTTGACCATGGCAGGAATGTACTCTCATCTCATCATTGAGATAAAGCAGGACAACATGTCAAGGTTGATACCCCTCTGAATTTGAAGCTTAAACCTCATAATGATACCACTAAATAGAGGGGTTAGGAGTGAGCAAACCATGTGCCTTGAGGGCTCAGGCAGAGAGAGAGAAAGGCTATATAATATAAACCAGGAGAGAAAACACTGCTTATGGCAAACAGGCACATTGCAGAATTCACTTCACCTTTGAAAAATTAATTTCCTTTCTATTTTCTTATGTTCTTGTTACAGCATCCCTGTTATTTTGTCTTATAAGTAATGATGTGTGAGTGTCTAGGTACCCTTATTTCTTCTTATCTGTGGATATTAGGTTAAAAACGGAGTGTAAAGTGTTTTAGAATTCTGACAACAGCATGGCGGGTTTGCTTGTGTGTGTGTGTGTGTGTGTGTGTGTGTGTGTGTTACTGACAACATTTTCATGCCTCTACTTTCTCTGACAAATGTCTGTTACTCTGTATAGGTAGGTGCCACACAACCATGCCTATGCAATGACTCCTTAATCCTACTTCCTAGTGACAAGATTGCAGGTTAACGGGCCAGAATACAACCAATCACATTCTTTCCAGCTGGAAATTGGAGCCAAGATTTGTTCATTTTATTCTCTAAGAATATGATTATAATGAAGAAATGCAGAGTTGCCAAAGGCGGAGGGAAGTAGAGAAGATAGTGTAGACACAGGAGCTGGGAGAATGATGGGATAGCCTCAGAAAATTAAAGACAACTACAGCTGACTGAGTTCAACGTAGTGGATACCTGTGCTTGCATCATTCCCCATGGCCTGCTTTTTTGTCCCATTTGTCTGAGATTGTTACGTTTAACTTTTTATAGCAGTATGTTACCATTGAAACAGTAGATGAACTGAACCACATTCTGTTAATACAAAAGTAAGTCCATCCAAAACATTTTCCAGAGTTAGACAGATTGCTCAGTGGTTAAGATAGATATCTTACTGCACAAGAACCAGAGACTGAGATTAGATCCCAGAATCTACACTAAAAAGTCATGTATGATCACCCACACACTCATAACCACAGAGTTGTGGGGTTGGGGAGAGGAAGCAGGAGGATCCTTGGGGCTTGTTGGTTTCAGACAGCTCCAAGGTCAATAAGAGATCTTGTCTCAAAGGAATAAGACAGAGCGATAAAACAGGACACTTGATATCCTCTTCTGATGTTCATATGTATGTACCTCACACACACACACGCACACACACACACACACACAAGCCTGTGTCATCCCATCACTACTTCGGGATTTTGTGATGAACTAGAACTCATGTACAGTTTAAGTTTCTTTTTGTATATATGCATGCTTGCATGCAAGTAGTATATATTTATATTTATTCAAAGTTATTGTTCACCAAATACCACACTGATGAAACATCAATATATTAGATGCTGTAGTACAAACACTGGCTAGACTGATACATAAGCAGACCAGCCACCCCCAACAAATTGAAAGGAGATGCTTATAAAAACAGATACCAGCAACATACTTTATAATTGTTGTGCTAGAGGTCAGTAGCAGCTCCTGGATTCACCGGGGACCCCACAGATAGTACGAGAAGATTTTCAGAAGAGATAAAGCTGCAGGTGAGTCTTAAGGGTTGTTTGACATTTCCAAAATTAATGATGGTAACAATGATTCCAGAGAGAGGCTATGATTTGGGCAAGTACCTGAATAAGAACAGCAGGATGTGAAAGAGGAAGCTCTGAGTTTCCAAAGTTACTGGAAAACAGCAAGCACTTCAAGACTGGAAAGAGATGAAGCGGTAGAAAAGAGTGGGGGTTAAACATAGAGACTGTATTGAGAATCTTGAACTTCCCCCCGAGGGAACTGACATAGAATTAAGAAGAGGCATTTATGATGAGAAACTTGTATAGTGATTTCCCCTGAGTTGATTCAGTCAGGTGAGGGAAGATGTCGTCAGCTACACTTTGCTGCAGAAGGCACAAGAGAAGATTCTGAAATCTATCATATACTTGTTGGGTATTCCAGGTACCTTAGGGAACAAAAGTTAATACTTGAAGATGCTTTAAATTGGACATCAATGGAAGGAAAAGAAAGAGAAAGATAGAGGCAGAGTTATATAAGGGTAGAATGACGCCTCAGTTGGTCTGGCCGGGGGTTATGAAGGAAAGATGAGACTTAAGTTCTGTCTTCTGTTTTGATAAAAGGGCCAGGCCTTTGCAGCTTGTCATTTAGTGCTATCAGATGTGGGTTACCCCCAAGGCAGTGTTATCTTGGGCTTGGTAGATATCATTACTTGAAACAGGGTCAGACGGTGATTAGTAGCTGAGTCTCTTGGCTGTAGTTCTTGCGAAAGCTAGCTAAGGAGGATCTGAGTAGTGTACCATGAGGCTCATCATGCTGGAAGAGAGGGCTGTGTGTTCACTCGGGTGGACAAGCTCCATAGGTAGCTGCTCAAATCAACCTGAATCTTAAGGAAGAGGGCAGTCCAGAGGTAAATACTAAGAAGAATCAATATTATATTAATGGTGAGGGACTACATGGCCTTTTAGGGCTCATGCACCCTGTGAAGATCTCAAAAAATCAGAGGCCTTTCTGTCCCCTAAAATGGGCCGAAACATATATGCATGGAATTTCTGGATATTTATCATCTTCTGATTAAGTTCATTTACTGATACTATATCTTGAACAGCATCACATATATAATGTTTTAACTAATTGAAAAATTAGATAATTCGTGGAAGCCTCCACAAGATGTCAGGGCCTATTCTTTATTTTACCTGCTTTTTACATTTGTACATTTAACCACATTGTCCTCATTTTACAGAGGAGAATGTATCCAGGGATACCACAGTCACTGCAGGACAGGGGTTGAATCCTGATCCGTGTAACTAGCAGATTTGAAGTCCATGTCTGGAGCTCCAAGGTGGAATCCATGTGTTCCCACAATGGCCCAATAAAGACAACAAATGGATTGTTGCCAGAAGGGAAGAAACAAAGAGGCCTTGTCGAGGAGTTTTATTGAAACCATCCCATGGCAGCCTTCTTTGACGTAAAGTGTTGTTGAGGAAGAAGGTGACTATTGGCACTGGCCAGACAGCACCAGAGTCTGGACAGCAAGGCTGAACTACAAGGCTGTCAGACTGAAGGTGCCCCAGTAGTCATAGGAGCTCATCACACTACTCCTGGTCATAGGTTATGGCTCAGTCATTTTTCATTTTCATTGGTGGTGTAATAGAAAAAAAAGAAAGAGTCTACACTGTTAATTGTCTGGCTATTTTTTTCATCTTTTGAAATAAATTTTATATAACTATTCTTGGTTCTGTCCATCAGGCTTCTCTCTCTCTCTCTCTCTCTCTCTCTCTCTTTGTGTGTGTGTGTGCACATTTATGTATATACATGTTTGTTTGTGTGCAAATGTGTGTGGATGCACATGTGTACTTGTGTATGGAGGCTACAATATTAGATGTCTTCCGCCATTGCCCCTCACCTTAGTTCTTGAGACAAAGTCTTTCACTGAACCCAGAACTTCTCAGTTCAACTAGCTTGCCCAGTCAATGAGCTCCAGGGATCTGCTTGTCTCCACCTCGCCAGCATTGGGATTACAGATAGGCATGGCTGCACCTGGCTTTTTTACCATCTCTTTATACTAGTGACACAACTCAGTTAGCAAGTCAAGGTAAGAGAGTCATCAGGGGGTTAAAATGTTAGTGAACTTCCTATGAAAGCATAGTGTCTGTCTTTATCTGTGTAGGATATTTTATAATAAGCATCCCAATTATCTACTCCCATCCTGAAAACTTCTACAGTTACAATGCGATTACATACGTTGGACCTACTTACAAAAGAGACTTTCAACAGTGCAGAAAGTTGTCTGTAATAAGAGATGTGTAAAGAGAAACTCAACTTTGTAGTAGTGGAATAGCAAGTGCAGATTCAACTTAAAATGTATCACAAATGTATAGATATTCATTAACTTTTCCCTTCTCTTCCAAACAGAGAAAAACTGCCAATCAATCAGTGTATAGTCATCAGAAAACTTTATGATAGTGTTTCCTTTTTAAAATTATCACTTTAATGGCTTAGTTGTGAGTATGTGTGTCTGTGCCTGTGTCTGTGTATGTATCTGTGCGTGTGAGAGGCTGGAAGAGAGTCTTGGATTCCCTGGAGTTGGAGTTACAGGTGGTTGTGATCCTCTCAGTGTGGATGTTGGAATCCAAACTCAGCTTCTCTGCAAGAGCAGCAAGTGTTCTTAAGTGCTGAGCCATTGATCCTGTCCCACATTTTCTGCTTTTCTCTGTGTGTGTGTGTGCGTGCGTGCACGTGTGTGGGAGGCGTGTGGAGGGAGTAGGAAGGCAACTGGATGGATTCTGTTCCCCCTTCCATCCTGCAGGTTCTGGGGATAGAACTCATGTTACCAGGCTTAGCAGCACGCTCCCTTACCCTCTGAGACATCTCACCAGCCCTGTAGTAGTGCTTTGAAAAAACTATCGTACGAGCTATTTCCAATGCTTCTGCCTAGGGAAAGAAATAAACCCATGGAATGAAATTTAATGCTGATGAAAGCTGAGTCAAAGTTCTGTGGGTGTTATAAAAGTTGTTTCCCACAGTGGCACTGGCTGAAGCCCTCGCTGTGACAGAACTATCATCTGACAAGCTAGCAACTTTTCTGCGTCACTTTTCCTTTATGCTGGGAGTACCCCGGCTGTCCTGTGAATACTAGTGTCCCTCCAAACTTCACTTGTGCAATTTCAGCACTCAGTGGAGATAGTAATAAGAGCTGGGACTCTTGAGGAAATGAGGGATCTGCCATAAGGCATAGGAATAGAGCCCTCTTAAAAGAGGTTGAAGAGAGCTAGTGGTCCTTCCTATTCCATTCTAGAAGGATACAGAAAGCACTGTGTACCAGGAAAAGACCCTTACTAACACAGAATCAGAGAGAGTATTTATTTTGGACTTCTGGCCATAAGAAGCATGAGAAATTTCTGTTGTTTATCAATTTCCCAATATACAGTATTTTGTAACAGCTGCTGACATAGACCAAGATAATCCCCATGACAGGCAGAAGCAAACCCAGTATCGATAACACAAAACAATTGCTTCTATTGTCAATGAGCCCTGGAGGGTTTCACAGGTTATTGTCAAGTTTTTTGCAGCTATCAGATAACAGAATGTAGCCTGGTTATACTTTTTATAGTAATGAAAAAGGCACATTTCATAACATTCTGTACTCCATGGTTCAGAAAGTCCTTATTTAGGAGAGATGACCCAGTGGTTAGGAGCACTGGCTGCTCTCCCAAAGGACCTGGGTTCAATTTCCAGCACCCATGTAGCATCTCACAAATATCTGTACTTCCAGTTCCAGGGGACCTGACGCTCTCACACAGGCATACATGCAGGCAAAACACCAATACACATAAAACAGATAAATAAATATATTTTTTTTTAAAAAAAGGAAAGTCCTTATCTGTGTGTGGCTGTGAAGTAGAGATTTGCTAGGCCCTAGAAAGGGCGGGGATCTATTTTCTATTCACCCACTATTACTAGGGCTCTAAAGTCTATTATTTTAGTTGTAACTTCTGTATTATTTAAATAATAATTATTAATTATTTTTCTCTTGGGAAAGAGAAAAGAAACACTGACCAAGGCAACTTATAGAAGTGAAGATTTATTTGGCTTACACTTCAAGAAGGACAAGAGTCTATCTTGGTGGGGAGGTATGATGACAAGCTGGCATGGAGGCAGGAGAAGCAAGCTGAGAGGTTCCACTTCAACCCTGAACACAAAGCAGAGGTAGCAAACTAAAATCATGTGTCAAAGCCACCCTAACCCTCCCCAGGGATATACTTCCTCTAGGAAGGATGTACCTCTTAAATCTCCCCAAACAACTCTACCAACAAATATTCAAACTTCCAAGCCCATTGGGGAATCTTCTCATTCAAACCACCACACCTCTGATATGACATTTTACAGTGTCAGCTCTTTTCCACTCAGCTAATCTATTTTATAGACGAGGCAAGTAGCTTCATAAGCCTTTTCGGGGTTGTCAATCCTAATGGCAAAACATTGAGAACAATTAAGAAATTCTAACAATGTCCTGGGTTTTGCCTCATGTGTTCATGTCCTTAATGAAAAAGTAATGATTGTCTTTGTACTCTGCTTGAGACCCTGTGATTATTTGACATTGGGTATCCTGAATACAGAAATGTAAAGTCTCTATTAGGATTAGAACACAGAGGTAGCCCGCTCAACAATGAAGTATTCATTTATTAATAAAAGATGTCTACCCAACAGAGAACTGATTCTCAGCATCTTTAGGACGGCTCCCTAGAGATTTCCTCAGTATCACCTGGTTCCAGGGCATCTGTCTCATCTCTTCTGCCTATCTGAAGGCAGAGAGCCAGAGGCAGACAGAGCTTTTAGCCTCAGAGCATATACCATAGCCGAGTACAGGAAGCTAGTGAGAAAAAAAAAAAAAAAATCACACAGCCTGAGTTCCTTCCTGGAGACAGATAAGAAACCTGGAGACAAGCCCTGGGGCTACAGCCTTTGTGCTTCAGCTGGAGGGCTGTTCTGAGTCTCTACCCAGGAATGAGGCTTGCGCCCTTCATCTAGGAAAGCACTGGGTTGTGTTCCACACAGTGCGTGCTGAGGGTGCCGGGATCTGAATCCATTCACTGGAGTCGAGTTCACTCAATGGCGAACCCGGCAACTCCTGCGCATGTTCTGAAATGGGCGGTTAGAAGACAGTCCCATCTTTCAGAGATTCCGTCTTGTGGTTCAGGGTTCCTATGTGTCCTGGGGAGGAGGCTGTGCCATACAGTCAGTTCGCTGCTCCCCTGAGTCTAAACAATGGGCCTCCAAATGATCTGGTGCCAGAGTTCCAAATGACCACAAACCAGGCATGTGGTGTAAGGACAGAAAACCCCGAGCCTTGTAAACGAGCCCAGCCGTGGGCATTCCGGTTAGCTGAAGATATGTTACGTCAGATGGCAGAGAGGGTTTGTCAATAGTGTATGCAGGCTTATGTATGAGCGAGCTAGAAGTCGCCAGATCCTTACAGTTTTTAGATCTCTACATACGCCAGTAGTGGTACAGCACACATATTGTTCCGGCGCTTGGAAGGCTGAAAGACAGAGGGTTGTGAGTTTGAGACCAGCCTGGGCTGCAGAGAGAGACCTTGCACCAGAGGAAACAAAAATTCAAAACAAATAAGAAATATAAATTTGAATATGAAATGTATAATGTTAAAATACCGCTAAATAGAAAAGTAGCTCTCCTTTGAAACATCTGTTGCTCTTTTGTGCTGTTGGTTTGATTTTCTAGGAAAGAGATTCTGAGGACAGTATTCAGGAAGTTGATCAGAGACTGTTCCTGCAGTTACCCTCTGCTGAAGGGCAGGGGAAGGAAGGAAAGGCCGGGTTGGGCAGAGAGACAAGTGAGCTTAACTGAGCAGACAGGCAGGCCTGAAACTGCAATGGCGTAGGGGATCCGGCCCTGCCGTGCTCACGTTAGTCAGCTATGGGAGCAGGCTGTTTTGGTGGGCACTTCTTAAGCGACTTACAAAGGTGGCCATTGAGGGTCTAGAGCCTTGAGGAAAACGAATTCAGTCAGTGGAGGGATCTGGGAGAAGCTCCAGGGTCTGCTATAGACAACAGAAAAGGCAGGAGCTTTCCTGCCTGAGCCATTTCTCCAGCCCTCTATACTTGCTTCTCTGTGTTAATTCTGAAAGAAACTATTCCAGTTTTTAGATGATTTTTCTCTTGAGAGTCTCATGGCCTCCCTTCCACAACTGGTCTTAGACCACAATGATGCCATTATTGTCTTGTACCAACCATTGAAGACTCCCCTCCCTCTCGTCTGGATCAAGTGGTTCACCTGGTGTCAGGACCTGGAGAAGTCCCAGTCCCTGGTCATCATGCCCTTCTCAGGTACAAGTTCTCTGTGCCTCACATGCTTCCCCGTGTAGCATTAAGTTTGAGCAACTTGTTACCCTGCCGTCATAATATAGCAGCAAGCCCTATCTTCCTGATAGGGTCCTATTATAATATTGGCTTATTATTATTATTTGCACAAAGCACAGCTTGAAGTTCCAACTTGTAAGTCAGTAGTACCCTTGCTCGGCCGCCTGGTGGAAATATTGCTTCTTTGGTGAAAAGACAAAAATAAAAGAACTACAGAAATAGAAAGTATGCATCTCCCAATGATGGGAGTGAAGGTAAATCTTCTTTCTTCTCTGGTTCTTTTTGTTTGTTTGTTTGTTTGTTTTTTTTTTTTTTTTTGATTTTTTTGGTTCCTGTCCTGGAACTAGCTCTTCTAGACCAGGCTGGCCTCGAACTCCCAGAGATCCGCCTGCCTCTGCCTCCACAGTCCTGGGATTAAAGGTGTGCGCCACCACCACCCGGCTCTGCTCTGGTTCTTATTAACCCTTTTTGGACATCTTTGTGGATCTATTGCCACTTAAGGACGTTAATATAAAATGTACATTGTTTCCAGAAAGTTATTGCCCAATCTTTCCTATACTTTCTCTCAGAATGATGTGGTCATGTGATATTAGACATAACACATGGTACCTCAGACCCTGTGGCCTATTTTGCAACTTGTTTGCTATTACCCAGACCCTTTGCTATGATTTGATATTACATGGGATTTCATGCCAGTACATCACTCAGTCCTGAGGCCCTCATGTAGTGGTGTCTTTGACACCCTAGGAACAGGAATGCCAAGTCCATACTAAAATGGTTTATTTCCATAAAGATGAATCACTACATCTTCAGATGTATTCAACTTGTAACCAAGCGGCTGTTTGTGCCTTTGCCAGATGGTACCATATTTGGGAACCAACCAGCATTGTTCTCTGCTGTTGTCAAGGTAAACACTGATTGCAACAGTAACCAAGCTAATGTTGATGAGTGGGAGTTAGATTCTTGTAGATCCTTTAGCCCTGTCACAGTGTCTACTCCACTGATGATCCCATTGTGGCACCAATGTGGCTGATGGCAACAGACAATCACTTTATCTACCTTACTGTTTAGTGTCTCTTTCTGAATGGATGCTCTCTGGAAGATTTTAATAGCCAATATATAATAAATAGATCTTCACTCCTGATACCCACCCAAATAGGCATACCCGTATGCTTCTATCAAAGGCTTTTCTAGGTCCCAGTCAACACTCTCTCTATAAAACACCTATATATAACACTTATATATAAAACAAACCTGTGTGTTTTCTTCCTTCACATTCTGTATTAGAGCGTAGAGACAGAAAGGCACTTAGCAACAGTAGTCAGTGACGCGAGAAAGGCTGAATTGGTCCTTTACCTCTCCTCAGGCCCTACCAATAGGTCCACTTCCATTGGTTATGAACAACTGATGGAGTCAAATTATTCTATGATGCTTTGATCTAACAGAACCTAGTTCATGGTGGACTTGTCTCTGCTCAGGCTTCGATTTCTACCAGCATTCCATATTATTCAAGGATTTAACTTTCGATTATGGTAGATTTCTCTTGTACCAGAGTCAGAGAATCTAAGTTGTCAGTCTCCTACTATTATATAGCCTCCAAGAGACATCTTTCCCCATCCTGGTACTATAGCAGTTATTGGGTCTTATTGCCAAGGCGTCAGGCCTTGTTCTCTAGGTCATGCTGTGGGACCCTTTCTTATTCTAGACACCATGCAGGAGAGAAATGGCTTTGTTTTGTTTCCATGAGTGGGTTTTAACACATTTGGAGGGTATAAAACATGCCGTCTCTAAAACCTGAGGAGGTTTTTCCTGGCTTGTGTTGCTCTCTGTGTAAAGACTGTTGCTCTAAGTAATGACCTGCCCTGTACTTTGGAGAGATTGTGTCCAGAAATATTGAAAACCATTTCCCTGCCTTTGTAGTTCATGTACCACCGCCACCAATGTACTTGTAATTTCTTACTCGTTTAGTTGGGTTTGTATCATGCCATCAATGGAGTGTACCACTTAGGTGCTCAAATTGTATAGCATCTTAGATCTTTCACACTGTGTTGTGGTGGAGAGAAGCGTAATTGGTGTAATCTGGGTTTAGGGCTGTTAGTACATCTGTTGTCTGCTTCAAGACTACGTAGACTGTTCTTGATCCCTCTTTCTAACAGAAAGTCATCCATTTGCTAAGTTGGTGGCTCTACACAATGGACTTGAGTGGACAATGATCTGCTTAGAAAAACACATAGCCTCTTAGGTTTGGGCCATTGCTTAATCCAGCCTTTCTCTGGAAGTTGTCTGGCTTGTATGATTTCCAGATTAGTGAATTAAATGCAGATCTTTAAATGCGCATCTTCCATTTCCATGAAATTAAAAATAACAATAAACTTTAGGTAAGAATGGGGGTTAGTTTCAGAATCCACTACTGAGTCTTCCCTGCCTGAGGCTAAGAAAGCAATGTGGAAACTGTTCTGTCATTTTTGTTCTTTACAATAGTTCGGTGAGAATGACCACCACGTGTTCATCTCAAGGGCTAAACATGAGCTGTGGGTCCATTTATTGCCTCTTCTTCGTGGCTCCACTCTTACAGGGGACCTTTGTTGGTCCTCATGGCTTTAGTTTTCAGTTTCAGCTGAGAGTCTGTTGTCCATCAGGCACCAAGACATCTTTGTGTCCCCCCTCAGGATAATGTCATCCAACAGGTGTCTGAATGCCAGAGGCTACTTCCTGCTTCTGTTGTGGCAGAAACGATTCCTGCTACCAATCTTGACATAACATGAGAATAAGAAGTATTTTCTAAGTTTTTTTATATGTAACTGAAAGAAATAAAACTATGTATTTCTATTGAGTCCCAAGTACAAGCCCCACCACTCTTCGGGAAACATCTAATTCCACCTTCCTGATTTTCTCACATGGGGATTTCAGCAGAACGTTGTGGTACAAGAGTGATTTCGGAAAGATAGATAGATAGTGGAATGGGACAGTGGGGATACGGTACACACCATGGCCTCATCAAAACAAAACAGTACCCTGGACCTCCATTCCCAGCCTTGAACCCATACAGAGTTGGAGACATGGATTTTCCTTTCTTTTCTTTTTCTTTCTTTTTTTAAGGAAAAGTGACTCACAATAACATCTTTGCAATTCAAGGCAATTCAAATAAATCTACTAGGCCGTGACAAAGCTCTCTGTGTATCCATCCTACGATGGAGCAGAGATGGAGCTCACCGTGTAGTAACCCAACCCTTCCCTCCCAACTTCATTTACCTGGTTCAGGCCTTTGTAATGAGCTACAGACAAGCTTTTGGGTCAGGGAAGAAGCCTTCAGGATCACAGCCCACTGAAGAAAAGAGGGAAAACTTCACCTAGAGACACACTAAAAGCTTAATACCTTTGCCCAACCTATTGTGAGTTTGATGTCGGAATTAGCCCACAATCATATTGTTTTATGACTGTATACTTTTAATTACATGGATCAAAGATAAACTTATCTGCCAGTTTACTTCTTGGCTTACTATATAAACATCAAATAATATCAGGGAACGGTCTCTTTAATTTTATTCTATCACATTGGGATTACAGACTAAGATTTTTTTTTTTGTTTGTTTGAAATACAGACAACATTAACACATCCAAATGACCTGATGAGATGTCCTACAAATAAATGTTTTTCTGTGTAACATGATAGCAGTTAAGCTGTCTCACCAAGGCCTGGTACATAGATCTTGCTCCTTCAGTACTTGTCTAGATTTAGATTTATCTCTGAGTTCTTTTTCTTCCATATTTCAAATAAAATGAAAATGGAAATGTTTTCTTATATTAATAGCACAAAATATAAGTATTTCAAAGCCCAAACTGCAATTGGCGTAGCTAGTTCAGACATTTTTGGAGATTAAAAGGTAGACAGCATTTTTTGGGCTTTTCCTTTGTGTATTTAATTAACCTTTCTCGCCATTGGTTCTGCTCTGTTCCAATCTCGATAAAGAAACTTCGGATGATAAAGACAGATGAGTTTAGTAAGTAAGCATCAAGACATCAGAAGTGGGAATCGCTGTTGCATAATTAACCTCGGTCTTCTCTTCTTTCTCAACTGCTTTAGACTCCATTCTTGACCTTCAGTTTCCTTGAATTTCTTCAATACATCTCAGCACTCTCCTGAAAACATCCTGGTCCAATTCTCTACCCTTCCTACTCCTACCTACAGGTCAAAAGATAGTGCAGCTGGAGGAACGTCTGTCACCGTGCTGTTACTCTCTTTCAACGCATGGCCACTGATTGAAGTTCCATCGAGTTGCCCAATAACTGCATCACATCGCCCCCATCCCTTTCCAGCTCTCCTCTAACTTCCATGGCCATTGTCTCAGTTGATGGCAGAGAAAGCACATGTAAGGAGACAATTCTCAAACACCACCTCTTTCAATGTACATAGCCGCCTGCCTGGAACTGTGTCCTCCAGAGACTGGGGAGGACACATCTTCTTGTTAGCTTGGGACAAACCTTCCACTTGAACACTAGGTGTCACCTGTGCTATCTGTTTAAGAATTCCATGAAGAAACTGTCTCATTTCTCTAGTGCTTCCTCATCGATTCTACCATTTGCCGTACAAATACGTTGTTAATGTTTTGCTGAATTATCATGTGCTTTATGTGCTAGCTACTATTCCATTTCCCTCTCTCCGTTTACAACAAAATCCTTTGAAATACTTGTTTTAGATGTCTGCAAATTCTACCCCGATTTTCTCCCAAAAAGATTCCAATGAGGTTTTTCCCAAAACAACAAGAAACAATCTCTGGAACACACAGATAATTGCATTCTGTAAATATTACTTTCATAACTTTGAAAGGGAAGCTGGGAATTAATCCTAGAACTGCGCACAGGATGGGCAGGTTCTTCACCACTAAACTAGCCCCAACAATCCTTCACTAACTTAGTACATCACACAGCATACACACACACCCCTCATGTGTGCATGCACACATACATGCGTATGACCCCACATAGCACTGTAAGATGGCTAGGGAAGTGCTCACTTTGGAGGAACTCTGGTCAAAGCCATGCAATCTTGAGAGTGTTTTCACCCAGTGAGGAGTTGATTCTCTGTTATCGTCATCTCGGCTTTCCTTTAAAAGTGAAGACTTTCTACTTTCAGTGACACTCAAAACATCACACCCTGACGGTGGTGTCACCCTGACACACTCACGTGTTGGTTCCTCTCATCTAGCTCTGTTGGTTCAAAAGACACTGCAGCTTCGAATCCTAGCTGCTCATCTGCTGTCCTTGCTCTTCAAATGATGTTCACAGACACCTTCCAGACTTTCTCGTCTTTTTTCATTTTTTCCACAGATTTCCTAGGCCAGTTTCATCTGCTTGACTGGGCAAGACATGAAGGAAAATTTCCCCTCTGCCCACTAATGTTCCCAGGACTACACTGACAGGTTAATTGGAAAAAAGACATGCACATTTATGATGTGCATGTCATAACGGTGTAATGACGTGCAAGCTCTATGTGTTTCAGAATCTTGTATATCCTGGTTCTATGGGAGAGGGAGAGAACACAGATTGTAGACAATTTTTAGGGGTCTAGAAAATAATTTTAGTGGAACTAAATGGGTTTGGAGAGCGCACAATGGCCAAGGACAAAGTCTGTATGACCCAGGGAGTGGATGGTAGAGTTTTATTGAGACTGAAGTAGGCACATATGTGACAAGAACATCCAGGTGTAGTGACAGACTTCAGTGTATCTTCATATCATCTGAGCTTCATCTTTGGTTAAGGAAGTTTCAGGCATGAGACTGAAGCGATTTTCTTTCCTTTGGTAGAGCTGTCCACAGAGACAGGGAACTTGGCGGCAAGTTTTCCAAGCTTCGCCAACAGGAGAGAAGCAAATGGAGGTCAGAGGTACCTATGTTTGGAGTTAGGGCCTAAAATATCTTGACCTATCAAGTACTCATCTTTGGGACCTAGTTTTTGGAACCCCAACAGCATCCTCACCTTCACTGAATTGCTCAAATGGAAATAAATAAATAATATGATCCTTTCTTATAACTCAGTCACATCTATCAGCAGTACTGATGTTTTTATTCAAAGGACACCCAGTATGAGACTGTTATTTTGGTACAGGCTAGCATCATCTCAGGGGCCCTCTGGTGACTCCTCTGGAAACTCCTCTTCAAACTTACAATGAATTTAAGTGACTTCCTCTTCCTCTTCCTAACCTCACTCATCTCTAATGTATTGGCAACCATTTTAAATACCATGTAAATGTTTAGACTCACCTCTTTTCTTAGAATGACAGCTTCATGAGAGAAAGGATTTTTGAGGGTCTGGTTTGTTTAAATATTTGTGCTCCTCTTACCTTGGCATCATGGCAGAAATTCATTAAATTGATAGTTGAATTATATGATAACTCATCACAAAGCCACAGTCTTCAATTTATATAAAAGGAAACTCCCTTAGTGGTCTAAACTATGAAGAGACACCATGACCAAGTTAGTTCTTATAAAAGAAAGTACTCAATTGGAGACTTACAGTTTCAGAAGGCTAGCCATTACCATTATGGTTCTGAGCATGGGGGCACACAGGCAGACATGGTACTGGAGAAGTAACTAAGAGCCTTATAACCCAATTCACAGGCATCAGGCAAAGAGAGACACTGCACCTGGCATGAGCTTTTGAAACCTCAGAGCCTATTCTCAGCCGCACACCTCCCCCAACAAGGCCACACCTCCTAATCCTTCCCAAACAATTCCACTAACTAGGGACCAGGCATTCAAAAACGAGCTGATAGCTGGTGGGTAGGGACATTCTCATTCAAACCAGCATGGAAACCAAGTTTTAAACAGCAAACGTGAACTGGGGAAGATGATAGAATGAGGAAATCAGCACAATGAACTATGGGTCCATGTGCCTTTTCCTCCAAGTCTGGGTCCTTAAGCAACACATCTGTCTGGACCCTAGTCCATGTTTTCTTCCTTGAAAGCCAATATCAATGATTTTCAAAATCTCTAATTAAAAACATTTGGTTTTCTATTGCTGTGATAAAATGTCACGACCAAAGTAACTTTTATAGAAAAGGGGGTTTATTTGGACCCACCTGCAGTGACATACTTTCTTCAACAAGACCATTCCTTCCAAGCTTCCCCAGACATCAGCACCAACTGTTGACCAAGCATTTAAATGCAGGAGACTAGGCGGGGGTGGGGGGGTAGGGGGATCTCATTCAATCCACACAACCAAGCCCTTGGTCTTCTCTATAAAGAAGCTTTGATATAAGCTTCTTTAAAGCAATGACCTTGCAATTAGTGTTTAAGGATAAGATGTATTCTACTCAGTCATTCTTTGGGCTGTATGTGGCCTTGGAATTTTGGGTTTTCACCCATGTTAGCAAAATGTGTCTCCAACCATCTTGAATTGAATTCAGAATTAGAAAACACAAACCTATAGAAAACCAAAACTAATGCTTTAAAATCTAGACTCCAACTATATGGAAGAGTTGCAGAAAAACTATTCCACATGTATAGTCTTCCTTGAGAGACATTTATTTTAAATTTTTTATGTTGACAATTCTTTAGCAATTTAAATGATGAGGGACCTATTTGAGCCATTCAGTGAATAACATTGACACATTTACTGCTCTCAAAAAGCCTACATTCTCTTGAGAGGGAGAAGTCTATTTTCCAGCAATAATACCAAGTGCTGCACTAATAAGTCACATGATAAAATGTGCTATGGGGATGGATAAGTAGAGATGGGAGCAAGCAAGTTACAAATAGCATTCTTCTGAAGGAAAGTGGGAAGCAAACTCCACAGTTGGCAACATTACCATTCATGCTTCTAACTCTACCATCTAGAAAAATGACAATCTTTAGTAAGTACAAAGCAAAGCGTATGTGTGTATTATGGGCCGTGTTAATAATGAGAGTTGCTGAGGTAAAGAACTCAGCCAAGAGTTACTCCTGTAAGCTTACAGAGCTGAGAATGGCTTGACAGAGAGAGGAGTTTCATAGTCTTGATGTATTTAAAGGCAGGAAGCAAATCTGCTGACAGAGTGATGAGAAGGGTCAGAGTATGACCGATGAAAGGACATTGAGGATGAAGATAAGCCTGTAGCCTGAGCAACTAAAATAGAGTAGCCATTGACCAAAGTTTTTGGGTGTGGCAGCTTTGGTAGCCAAAGTTAAGTTTCTTTGGGACCGACACCAAGTCTCTATTTCTATGTGTCCGAGTCGCTCTGTCTCACAGTTTTCTGTGATACTTTAAGCCAAGTCCTACTGTGTATCCAAGGAAAAAGCATTCTGAATCCTTCTGTGGAAAACATCACGCTGATTTCACTGCTCTCTTGGCCAGACACAGAGGCAGCCTGAATTGATGGTTGCCTTGTTTTTTATACTGCTGGAATTGCCAAGGAAGGCTTTTTTCTTCAGTCATCCCGAAGACTTTTCTTTTTCTTCTTCTTTTTCTTTTAAGAAAGAGGAAGATGACTGAAGGGGACAGCTGAAGGGAAGAATTGTTTGCTGTATGGCTCTGATGATGGCAGCAGCTTGAAATAATTAGCTGGCTATAATGCATTCCTGTGCAGGGACTTCTGTAGCAGTCTGATCCCAGGGACACATCGTAGTTCCTACTGAGCATTGCCTCTTGCATTCAATCTCCAACTCAACAGGTTGATTCAACTCTGCACCATCTACAAGATCATCCAGTAGTCAAAAACTGTGACGGGAATCTAATGAAGGATGTTCTGGATTTCAGTGACAACATCCAGGGAAATAAAGGCAAAGAAAGCCATGAAGTGTACAGAAATGAGAGAATGAAGTAAGGGAGAGAAGAGAGAAGAAGAGGAAAAGGAAAATGAGAAGGAGGAGGAAGAGGAATAGGAAGAAAGAATAAGAATAGTAGTAGTAATATATTTAAGATTGTAAACATTCAGTATCCATCTCTGTTTTTCTTAAACAAACTTATAAAGATCTCTTCTAGTACAAGGTAAGTTTGGAACAATAAAATCCAGGAGATACAGAGACAGAGAAAGAGAGAGACAGGGAAACAGACTGATACACACATACACACATAGACACACACACACAGAGAGAGAGAGAGAGAGAGAGAGAAGCACACACATTGCTCTGCATAGTTTCATAGCCCATAGTTTATTCTCTCTTTGCTCTAAATATAACCCTACTCATTTGCATGTTAGTCCCAAAATTCTTTGTGCTATCACAACTCCCTCCTGGTTAGTGGTTTTAGCATCTATGTAAGAACAAACCAAAATGTTTAGGGTGTTTCTTTGACCCAGTCTTTTCTCTCTCTTTCTTGTTTCATTCTTTCTGTGTCTTGGAAAAGATTTCAATGTGTTGACCTTCATTTGGCATTCTTCCTCTGGACCAGAAATAAATTGAGAAATTGTTCAACTTTTCCTTTGAATATTGCATTCTGTCCAATTGCCCATGACTAACCGGAAGCCTCGAATTAGCATGCTAGAGAGGGAGTGTCTGAGGCAATTAGCGTGTCCTTTGATTATGTGATCAGGTTAGCTCGTTTCCTGTTTGTGGGAAGCAGAGGCTAGAACATTCGGAACCCTATTTCTGTAGGTGCCTTACATAGCTGTTCTGTTCCAAGAAAATCTTCAGTTTAATTGTAAGTTGTCAAGAAGTGTGGCCAGAAGACCTGCCTTATAGCAATGTCACTGTCAGATTCCTAACAGATTGACTCAAGTTTAATGACAGGCACGGAATTTCTGTTTAGTGGAACATTTGGGCTGAGAATTGGAGAGCTGGGGAGGTGATAGGAGACTTAAGAAGATTTTCTAATTTTTGCATAGCAAGCTAATTTTTTGATGTTATTAAAATTGTATGTTTGGGATTATTTTTTAGAACTCCCCCCCCCACCATCGCTGTTCCACGCATAGTGGCTTCTCCAGTCTCTCTTGGCCTTTTCAGCCAAAAGACATTAGGTACCAGCGCTTCAAAGGCCACCTTTTTCACTCTTGCAAATATTGTCTTTCAACAATAAACCCGGGATTTTGTGCTGCATACCTTGAGGGTTGCTCAAAGACAACCACACTGGTAAAAAGAGGTCCCCTCACAACCCCGTGGCTGAACAGGGAACGTGCAGGGCTTCTGCCTTCCCACTATAGGGGTTTTCTCTGCCTTGTACCCGCAGAGCAGCACATGCTCTTTCTTGAGCTGTAAGAGTCAGGCAAAGAATATTTTTTAAATGCAGAGAACGAGCAAGAAGCCTTATGTTGCTCTTACACACATCCACGCCCCAAGTTAAGTTGCTTTGTATTTTTAAGTGCATATATTCATGGTCTAGGAGCACCACACACTGAGTCAAGTGGCATAAAGTCTGATCAGATCTCTGATCTCCAAGGGTCTGTGCCTGCTGTTTACAAATACCCTGAGAGCAGCAGAGGCGCCGCCCAGCCTTTGGTTCTAACAAAGGCGGTGGCGCCAAACTCTGTTCGCAAATGGTGGAGGACAGCCGACTCCCGGAGATAAGTCCGGTGTCATCTCCTTTTTAAAAGCATAGTAGGAAAGATAGGAAATCCGAGTATGGAATAGTGGGAGGTGTGGGTGTTCCGAGGGGTTTGGCCCTGGAGGCGCATAGGCCACTAGCGTGGGTTCGCCTGGGATTGTAGCATCCTTGCCCTGAAAAGTCCCTTGCGCCCCCTGGTGGCTGAGGAGCTGACTGGTTCCGAGAATCTAGCAAGTAAAGGAGGGGGAGCCTTGGGCGGGGGGAGTGGGTGAGGCAGATGCATAGAAGAAAATCAATAGGGATAAGAGAGAAGAGGGAGGAGTCTTAGATCAGCCATTCCTGCCTTACGGGGTCCCAGCTGGCACCACAAAAGAAAAAACAAAAAAGAAACCCCAACCCGGGCGTGAACGCCAGTGGAGGAGGGTGCGAGTGGCCGGGGGGCGGGTCGGGGCGAAGGGAGACCGAGGAGATTTACTATTGTCTCTGGCAGCCGCCGCGGGAGCCCGGGAGGGGGGCGGAGGCAAGAGGAGGCGGCGGCACCGGCCAGTGCACCATTCCCTCCACCTGATCTGGGGCGCTGTGCGCTGAGCCAGACGCACGAGCAGCAGCAGTAGCAGCGAGGCAGGCATCCCCTGCAGCCAACGCAGCAACCATGTCATACCAGGGCAAGAAGAACATCCCGCGGATCACGGTGAGTCGGCCGGTGACTCCTAGCCGGCCGCGGGCGGGGTGGCGCGGATGCCACTGGCGTCCCCGCCGGGTCCCTCGGGAAATAGGGACCCAGCGCGATCCGGGCACTTGAGTGCGGCGGTCGGACCAGACGGCACAGCCGGCGCCAAGCTGGTGCAGCGACCATGGGGCTTGAGGAAATCAAAACAAAGAGGAAAACCTAAACACTGACTCGGAGAACTTCGGGTTGTTTGTCCGTCTCCACTGCCCAGAGCGCCTGCCTCACAGGGCTCAGCGGATCCCAGTCTCGCCTGGGAATGGGGCGTGGGGATCGGTGTGTGCTCCCGCAGCTTGAGGTGTGCTTTTTGTTGATGGATCCTTTGGGTTTGGCAGGGTATGAGAGATGATACCTTTCTCCACCGGCACTTGGCAGCTGGACCGCGCCCCTCTCCTGGCTCTGGCAGTAAGGCGCCTTGGAGAGGGTTTTGTGGGTGCCTTGAATACCAGTCCTCTCACATACCCTCCTTTCTCACATTTAAACTGATCTAGGTCTGGGTGTGTCAGATTCCAGACTCAACAACTAACGTGGCTGCAATGAAAATGATCAACTTTATTTCACCTCAATCGTTTACCTTTTACATGCCGTTCCTATTCCTCGTCCAAAAGAAAGCTGAGTTTTCAGAGAACATTTTAGTTTGCAGTTGCACAACGACACTTTGAGTGCATGCGGTGTTCAACTGCCATTGTGTGTTAGACTGAGCCACCGGCGACTGGCTGGTGTACCTAGGGCGGATTAGAGAAGAGGACATGCTTTTTATCAGCTATTGAACGGTTTTCCACCCAGGTACTGTCCTGGACGAAATACCTTGCCCAGCCTGTGATTCCTCCCTGATGAGTTAGTTGACTTGATGCCCTGAATAGTGAAGACATATGGCAGTCTGGGATAGCATTAAAACAAAAAGCAATAGCCCATGACATTTGGTGGTTTAGCAAGAAGCAGTATGGCTGTTGTATTTTGTGTGTGTGTGTGTGTGTGTGTGTGTGTGTATTAGAGGGATGGGTGGCTACTCCATCTTTGCAAGGGGAACAAAGGAAGTGATAGTTGGCCTCTGGGAGGCTCTGCAGCTGCCCCAGGGCCGACTGCTACCTGCCACCTGCTCAATTGGTAGCGATCTGCCAAGATTTTGCCACGAGCCTGAGTCTGTGTACACTTTTGCCTCTTGTGCCTCCTATGCCATTGAGTGAAGGACCTTCTTCATGCGCCTCTGGCACTGCATTGTTAAGCGGCTTATTTGTATTGTATCATCTCACCTTCAGCGTGCACCTGAGCCTTCCTTCACTTTGACGTTTGCACCCCACCCCTACTAGTCGTCCACTTGATCCGACCAGGGAAGAAATACTCCCTAGGGAGAATAGCTGAGCTGAGTAGGGATCCTTTTGCCTGGCAGAGGCTTTGGGCTTAAAGGTGTACTCCTGTATTAACTGTATTAACCTGACAGCATTAACTCTCCATTCTTGGGGAAACATTGTGTCAGTGTTTGCTTGGTGCCAGTTGCCTTTGCAAAGAAATATAGAAGGTATCACTCTTTGTATTCTCTTTGAATCTAGTTGGGATCTCAGCTTTGTCTTTATATTGGTTACTTTAATGATGTGATGAGACCAAGTCTCTCCTGCTATTGCAGCTGGAGGTCCACTGCCTTTACACCTAGTCTGCACTTGCCAAATATCCTTTTTGGGACAGACAGAGAATCATCCCCTGCCCCATCCAATTTTCAAAGGTCTCATTCATTCTTCTTACAGACCCAGCCTGTGACATGGCATTCAGGACCACACCCATTCCTCTAGGTACCATTTCAGCCACGTTAAGGAAAGATAAAGACATTTAGCCAGATAGCTCGTCTTAGGAACCATGGTAACTGTGACTGTGCCCTGCCCTGTTCTCAGGAGGGGGCTAGTAAGGATTCCCTTTTGTCTCTATTTGGATGCTTTTCCCAGGGGTACTTCCTTCATTTTCAGTGCGTCTCCCATTCTTTCTCTGTGCATGGGTGTGGTACTACATACAGCGGGTACTGGAAGCTGGAGCTGCATCTCCAGCAGCTGGAACAGGACTGGACAGTGGGTGTGAATTTCTTCAAGCCAGGCTGCCTGGCAGTCATTGTTAAAACCAGGCGGATGACAAGGAGGGCATGGCAGGGGGCGGGGTTGTCATTGGGGATAAGGAATCCATTTCTAGATTTTTTTTCCTCATGCTTTGTGCTTGCGTTTCTGCAAACAAGGATTCTTCCTGGAATAAAACATCATTGTATGTTTCTATGACTATAAGAGATTATCTTTCTATTACAAGTATTAAAATAACTCTCCTAGACATAGGTTAAAAAATATAAAATATGGACACAGCTCTACAAAGATTGAAAATGTGGTTAAAACTCTATATACAAGAATATGTTCCCTACTGTCAATATTGGTTCATTTTTAAGACAGCTAGCTAACCTTCTAAAATTAGGAATTAACTGTTCTAATCCCTGTCTTCTTTTCTGTTAAGGCAGCCCCACCCAGTAGCTCAAGTGTCACTATAGGCTGAAGACTGAAGGAGGCAGTCTTGGCCGAGCCTGACCCACTTGTCTCTCTAGACACAACCTTCAGCCATCATTTTTGGTAGAAGTGAGGGTTTTTATTGTTGTTGTTTTGTTTAATTGCTTTCCTCCCTCAGACTGCTTCCACTGTCGTCCTCAGGCTTAATCTTTTCTACTCTCAAGTGTGCATTGGTTTCTTGAGGGCAGGGGGTTTTGCTGTTGCTGGTGGAATGGGGATGGGGCTTTGCTTGTGAGTAGCTCAAGTGAGGATCTTGTTTTGCCTTTGTAGGACATCAAGGTGAAATGTCTTTTCCACCTCAACATTGGTCCTCGACCCTCAGTGTCAGACCCTAGTTATTCTGGGTTGCTCAACGGATTAGGCAAGAGACCTTCTAGGTCAACTATCTGATACTGTGCTGGCCACCTAGTACCTAAGGAGTTATCAGTTCAATGACTGGATGATTAAATATATCTCCTAACCTGTTACTTTGTTCCAGTATTGTGTTGTGTGCATTGCATGTTTCTCTTATTCAAGCCTAGAATCAATACAGTCTGAGAGTATACTTATCCATATTCTAGGGATTTAAGAAAACCTTAAAATCTTTTATCTATTATTTTTCATAAAAATATAGCATTTGAAATGCTACCTCTCCCATGTTAATTTGCAGGCTTTTTAAAATGGTGACAGTCAGTCATTTTCTTTCTCTAATATAAGCTCCCACTTAAAGCTGACCACAGCAATGGGAAGACCCCTGATGGGTGGGTACCAGTACTTTCTGTGCATTTTCTTGTGTGAGCATCCACAAAAACCCACTTCAATGTTTAGAGCCTGGAAACCTGGGTAGATCAAGTCAGTTACTCAGAGTCACATAGTGGGAGTTTGGAGGAAAAACTGGAAATCATGTTCATGGCTTCTCCTAAGGTCACATGAAGAGCCCCAGAATTCTCTCCCCTCCCCCTCCCCGCCTGCTCTGCATCTTTCTGTGAGACAAACCACAGAGAGGTGGCTTTTTCTAAAAACTAATGGATTTTTGTAAGTAGAGTCTTGTATGTAGAAGGAACTACATTTCTGTTCTCTGGAGGCCGAGTTACCTGTGTGATCCTCAGACATTGCTGAGTGACATACCAGCTGGCAGTTTCAATCTAGAGCGTAGAGTCTGAACTCTGAAATCTTGCTGGAAATGGGGTAGTAGGTTCAAAGGCAAGAACTTTTTTTTTTTTTTTTTTTTTTTTTTAAGAAATAAAAGGGTCCAGTGAACTGTAGGAGTGCCTGTGGCCTTTGGAATGGGGGCCTAGACTTGACTTTGAGGAAGGGGACAATACAATCTGCTCCCCACATCTGTGGATCCCTTGTGCTTCAGAAGGTATCACTTAATGGGAAGAAAATATCAGGAGGTAGAGAATTAGAGTGTGGAGACCAAAAGAAGAAGCCAGCCTATCCAAGTAAGGAGTCTTGGAAGGGGAATTCCAAAGTGAAAAGCAGATGAAAACCACTTAGGAATGGGAAGCATTTGAGCTAACTGATTGTGGAAATGTTGACTCAGGTCATGCCAGAAATATCTATTCTGTTCCTCTATGCTCTGAGCAGGTATGCCATGATTCCCACCCAGGCTATTCTTTCTGAAGTATAATCAACATGCCCCAGGTGTACTAAGAGCTTGGAGTGCCAGTTGCTGCGGCTAAACCAGCAAAAAAATACTTGGGGGAATTCCAGAGATTTCTTAAAAGAATTTGAAGCTTACCTGGTTCACCCACCAGCTGGCATATAAAAATTGTCTCTTTTCATCCCACTGGGCTGATAGGAGGGTCAGTGAGCTGAGGCCCCTGAACGTGGTCTGTGAACCCGGAGGTGTTCAAGACAGTAAACACCAGTTTGTTTATTTCAGAGTGTGAACATTAGTAAAGGAACATTTGACAAATGTCTGGTTTGTAAAGAGATTCCCTTGGGAAACTTTTTTTTTTTTTTTTTTTTTTTTTTTTTTTTTTTTTTTTTTGGTTTTTCGAGACAGGGTTTCTCTGTGGCTTTGGAGCCTGTCCTGGAACTAGCTCTTGTAGACCAGGCTGGTCTCGAACTCACAGAGATCCGCCTACCTCTGCCTCCCAAGTGCTGGGATTAAAGGCGTGCGCCACCACCGCCCGGCTTCTTGGGAAACTTTTAAAACAAGTTTTCAAACAGAAAAGAATGAAAATGATTTCATATAAAACATTAATAATTTTCTTGCCTTAGTTATATTACAAGTCTGTAGAATTGTGCCTTTCATTCTTTTCTGACAGTCAGACAAGAGCCCACCAGACTGCCTTTGGACAGATCCAGAAATTCCCAAATACGTCTGCACAGTGCTGTTTCCAGTCCTGTTCAGCTTCAATCTAGAGTGACATGGGGTGGCTCCGCCTTTCCAGCGGACTGTTCACAACTCCACTCGCAGTGGCCTTTTCTCTACCACTTTCTTCCTAAATTAGAAAAACTTGATTAAATTTGAAAAAGAACAAAACCACCTTTGTATCCTATATGGCTCTTTGTTCGCTCTTGGCATGTTTTCTAGGACCATTTGTATCTGCTTATTACGTATAAAAGCTGCAACGTGTTAACTACAGTGGGGATGTGTCCCTAGGGTACAAATGTGCCTGTTTGATCCAGCCCCTGCTTTTAATCAGAAGGGACTAAAAAGATGGGGACCATCCTTTCTCCGAGGTGATGCTAATAGGTGAGCAGAAACCACCACCCCTACACCCAGTGAAGCCTTCATCAGGTTCACACACAGCTTCACCTATCCTCCACCTTCCCTCAGACCACTGAGAAACAAGTGTAAAAGGGTCTTCTATAAGTTTCTCGTTCATCAAATCCATCTCAGCACATGTCTGTGTCAACATCTGACATAGAGTTCCCTCCAAAATAAGAGCTCATCTGGTAAAATAAGATGAGTCCTTCCACCTGGCTCTTATTTCGTGGAGTAGAAATATGCCTACTCCTGTGGAGGGCATCCTCTGAACTAGAGCGCCGGTTAGCAAGATGAAGCTTAAGCACAATGGAGCTATTAGATCATCAAGTGACTGAGCCCAAACTAATGGAATTACCCCCTGTACCCTACCACAAGCTGCGTGGATTAATTCATTTAGTTCACTGCAGCTTGGACATACAGTTACATGTCACTAACTGTGCGCTCTAGAGAAAGGATCAGAGAGATTTCCTAATTTGACTAAAGTCACGTGGGTTAAAAGAAAGATCCTGGGTTTGTTCCATCCAGAGACAAGACCGTTACCTAAACAAGAAAGCAGGAGTTCCTTGGAGACAATTGACTACTCCCCGCCCCTAATTCTCTACACCTGGTAGCTCAGGCAGCCAGTATTTGCAGGAGGGGGTGGGGTGAGGAGGTGCTGGCCAAGTGTGTGGCATCACCATTGGAGGAAGAACGGAGTGTCTACCCGTCTAAGGCAGTTCTCTCAGGCCTCTGAGTTTCCTTCTGGCTTTTGCCCAGGAGCACGTAGCAGTTCAGGATGGAAAGCAGATGCTGGTTTTTGTTTTTGTTGTTGTTGTTTATTTGTTTGTTGGTTTTTGTTTTGTCTTTGTTTTGTTTTCTCCTGCCTTGCTTTACTGCAGATCTGGGCTTGCAACCCCTTCTCATTCTCTGGCCCTGTCCTTTTCCCAGACAGAAGGAGCCAGACTCCTTACTCCCATTCAGAGACCCACCCAGCACTCTAAGCCACATAGAAGCTCCATAATAGAATGGTCCAGGAATCTTTTTGGGACATCTGGAACTCAAAGACAAATTTCTCATGGCTTACTTTCTTTTTTCTCTGCCATAGAAGTACTAGACAATAAGACATGTAGGATAAGAGAGAATTCTTTCCCTGATGATAATATCCAGGATCTTGTACATCTTATACACTCACTTTAACTTTACACTGAGCTACTATAGCCACAGCCCAGATTTTATCTGAAGAGAGGCATCCCTTAGGGAAGCAAGCAAGCTCTTTTCTGACCACAGAGCAACAGAACCCTGAAGGGAGTGTCCTCAGCCTTGCCCTTGCCTCTCATTTACCTGAGACTCTAGGTAGCCTCAGAATCTGCACTGGTAAACAGATCTTTGCACTCTCTGATCCCCAAGGTCGCTGCTAATGCAAATGATGCGGGGGGGGGGGCAGCCCTTCCTCCTCTGTTCCACATTCACTTAGAAGTTATTAACTGATCCTGTGAGGGAAGCTGGAGCAGGGGAACGCATCAGAGTTGTTGGCTTCGGCTCAGCAGGACCAGCCAACATCTGTGTTGGATAGAAGGGACTCTGGATGCTTTTTACCCTTAAGGCCTCAGGTTTTCTTTTTTTTTTTTTTTTTTTTTTAAAATTAGACATTTTTATTTAAAGATATGTTATCCTTTATAAGAAACTTTAAATAAACACTGACACAAGCTAATGTAATATACAATCAACAAGAATTATGACCAGTTAATCTAAAAATGAATTCTTATATTTTCTTTTTTTTTTTTTTTTTATTATATATTTTTTTTTATTCTTTTTTAATTAAAATTTCCAACTGCTCCCCGTTTCCCATTTCCCTCCCCTCCTCCCACACATTGCCCCCTCCCCCCTCTCCCCTCCCCTAACCCCACTCCTCTTCTCCTCCCCCCAGTCCATTCCCCCTCCCTCTCGCTACTGAAGCTGATGAGAAGCCAAGGACAATGGCACTAGGTTTCGATCCTAATACATGAACTGGCTTTGTGGGAGCTTAGCCTGTTTTGATGCTCACCTTCCTGGGCCTGGATGGAAGTGGGAGGACCTTGGTCTTCCTGTAGGGCAGGGAATTTGGACTGCTCTTCAGGTTTTCTTATTTAGGGAGTGGACTTAGCGAATAGACTACACCAAACAACAGCGTGGGGTGGGGGTAGTAATGAGTGATAGGCCCTTTCTATAGCAGAGCTTTGGGTTAATGAAAACCAACATTATTAAAGTGATGTGATGATTCATTTGCTGTCACTGTGCCTCCTTCAGTGAAGGCTGTCATTGATAAAGGCACAAAGGAGACAATTGCCACAAATCCAGACTAGTCAAACAAACAAGCAAACAGAAAACAGCTCTAAGCCTGTGCTCGCCCAAGCCTTTTTGGCTGCCCGTGCTGATATTTTAAATATGATGGCTGCTGTCCAATGGAAACAGCCGCCTCTCAAAAGCCCAGTAATGCCCTGGGCTCTCTGTGAGGCTACCAGTGAAGGCCCTGCACTCAAATCTATGACCGGCACATATTGGATCCTCTGTTTAAGGAAAAGGAGCCTCACAAACAATACTGAATGAATAGATACATTTGACATTGACTTGCAGCATTACTTTAAATAGAAAAGATGACCCAAAAGAATGTGCCTTTTACTCCTGAACACCAGTCTCTTTCTAACTGACAACTTTCAAGAATATTCATTCTTAAGACTTAAAGATAAGGAAGGTCTGAATGTAAGAAACTGGCTCACTGAGCCAACAGAACACAACATCACTGTAGTCGAACAAACGAGTGACTGTGGTCCAGGGGCTGCCATAGGCAAGTGAACCTGGAAGCCTTCCGTCATTTACACTTTCTTCTTCCCTGGCCGTGCCCACTCCCAAAATCCGTGCACTCCTTCCAAGCATGTGTCAGTTGTAAACAGACACATCATTTCTCTCACTATTAACAACTGAAAGAATTCGTTCAGACCATTAACTCTTCTTTCAAATAAAGAAAGTTGTCACCATGACTCTTTGAACCTGAATGCAAACATAAATCTTAACGGATGCCTCTGTCTGCTTTTGTGCATCGACCACATAGTCCTTAAAATTATTAGCAGCTATTAGTCTCATTAGCACATGCACCATGAATTTGGTATTTTAGAAATACTGACTAGGGAGTAGCTTATTGCTCCTTCTTCTTCTTCTTCTTCTTCTTCTTCTTCTTCTTCTTCTTCTTCTTCTTCTTCTTCTTCTTCTTCTTCTTCTTCTTCTTCTTCTTCCTCTTCTTGTATTAGAGTTGAACATTTACATAGAAGGCTTTTAGGGTTGCCTCTGTGTTCTCATAGATTTTCATAGTCCCAACCCATGGAGATTGCCCTCTTTCTTAGGGCTTGGATTTGGAGATACTCTTGGCAAACCTCCTTGGTAAACCTCACGTATTAGTTAGGTTGGTTCAACACTGTAACCAAACGCCTGACAGAGGAGGAGGGATTTCTTTTGGTTCAGAGTCGGGTTCACAGTCCATGTCTTCAGGGGAGGGATGGCAGCTGGCAGCTCCATGACAGCGACAGCCTGGAGCTAGAACTTCACCCTTCCTTACGTCCAGACAGGATAGAAAGTCAGTAAGAAAATTTTAAACCCAGCAAAGTTAGTAGTTTAGATCAGCTATCACACTTCCTTGTCCGGTTTCAGAGTGTGGTTCATTGAAGCACGTTTGAAAGAGCTCATGTCAGCTCTCACCACGGAGTGGCAATACATACCATGGAGTGGCAATACACACCACGGGGTGGCAATAAATCTCTATTTTCACTACCGTTTTCATTGTTGTAACAAAATATCTGAAAAGGGCATAGTAAGGAAGGAAAATCTTGAGTGAGGCTTGCAGTTCAAGGGAATCCAATCTGTCACGAAGGGGCAGCATTGCGGCAGGTGTCTCCATGGTGACAGGAGAGATCTCTAACCTTCACACATCCTATTGAAAGATGAAGCAGAGAATGGTAGGAAATGGGGCCTGCCCCCAGTAACTGCACACGTGAGCTGAAGAGGGACATTTCAAAGCGGATCGTTCTTGTTGTAACAGCAATCGCCGGATCCCTTTGCTCTGCAGAAAAAAGTGAAGCCTGGGAGGTCAGTGTATCCATGGGCCTAGAACATGGAAATCATTGCGTTTAGTATTGCATGTATTATGATGGTGACGTCATAATATAATCAGATGCAATAGAAACATTTTTGATATTTTTCTGTTGTTGAGTTAGTAGTAGTTTTTGACTACTTGCTATGTGAAGATGTCACAGGAAATCTAATGAGAATAATTTAAGGGGAAGAAGTTTTACAAGAAGATTTGGTATTTGCTGTGCCTTAGATTAATTGATTTCATTTAGTATCTCACTTAATCCTGAAAACAGCTTGTTAGATAGAACCCCAGCAGAGATCTTCCATTTTGTCAGTGAAGACATGCAAAGAGTAAGGCTTTAGTTCACATAAACCTCAAGTGATTGAAATTCAAATTCGAGTTTTTCTCTCCGACTCTGAACTCACATTCTTTTTTTTTTTTTTATCGTTTTTTTTTTTTTTTTGAAACAGGGTTTCTCTGTAGTTTTGGATCCTGTCCTGGAGCTCACTCTGTAGAACAGACTGGCCTTGAACTCACAGAGATCAGCCTGTCTCTGCCTCCAGGGTGCTGGGATTAAAGGCATGGGTCTTGTAGCCACTTTACACCCTATATTTAAGAAAATCTCACATTCCTGGAGACATAAAACTTTGTCTTTCTTCAGGTTCACACCGTACCCCTTCTTGTTTCCCAAGAGGCACAAGTAGAACAAGAAGTTCTAGAAGCATCCATTTGGTGACCAGCAATCACTGATTCACACCCAGAAACCTTCAGCCTTCCTGCCCAGAGCCCAGCCGTAACTTGTCTTCTGACAGGCACAGCTTGGCAGGGAGGTGGGCCTCACTTTCATCCCCAAGGCTGCTTTCCCCTGAAGACTTACCAGTGAGAGGTGTCTCTTGACAATGGGAATTTGATTTTGTTTCTTTTTTGGGGGGGAGGGGTTGTTTTTGTTTTTGAGCAGTGTTTCTCTTTGTAACAGCCCTACCTGTCCTGAAACTTACTTGTAAACCAGGCTGGCCTCCTATTCATAGAGATCCTCCTGCCTCTGTCTCTGCAGGGATGAAAGGCCTCTATTTTTTTTTTTCAAGTGGCATTGCTCCTTGCTGATTTTGTGAATTTTTCTCACAATTTTTTTTTTTTTTTTTTTTTTTTTTTTTTTTTTTTTTTTTAGGTAGGGGAGAAGAGAATATTAGAAACTAAACTGTCACTAACCAGATCCATATATTGGCTTCCTGACCACCAGTCCTTAAAATATGTCTGTGTTTAGAGAGAGGCTCTTTATAAAGAGAGAATGAATCAAGTTAAATGATGCCATTAAGAGCCTATCTTAATCTAGCATGAATTAAAAAAATAAAATCACACTGCCATCCCTGCGCACGCACACATGGAGAGAGGAAGGTACATTTAAAGATCCTGAGAAGAAGAGAAAGTGGTCCACAAACCCAGGAGCCAAGTCTCAGCAGCTACCCTTGCCAGCCCTTTCCATAAGACCTGCAGCCATCAAAGTCACACAGGGCGAAGGTCAAAGGCAGAGAACTTGAACATTTGAAAGCTTAGCTTGTGACAAGAATCATTCTTTATAAGAAATGATACCATGCCAGAGCATGAATTTAGAGATGGAATCATATTCCAATCTGGAAGGCTGCCTGGGATATAGTTACTCTTGACCTTACTTGAGAGATGAGGGAGTGCAGGCTTAGAAAGTCAAAGGCCTATGGTAATTGATGGAGCAAGGCCCTTTGTTGGGGGATATTTGTACACTACGTTAAAATGTATTGCTGTGATTGGTGTAATAAAAAGGTGAATGGCCAATAGCTAGGCAAGAGATACAGGCGGGACTTCAGGGCAGAGAGAGAACTCTGGGAAGAAAGGTGGAGTCGTCAGACAGACAAGAGGAAGCAGGATGGGCAGTAGGGAGATAAGGTAACAAACCTTATGGAAGAATGTAGATTAAAAACTATAGGTTAATATAAGTTCTAAGAACTAATTAGAATAAGCCTAAACTAAGGCTGAGCTTTTATAGTTAATAATAAGTCTCCATGTTATTATTTGCAGGCTGGTAGTCTGTACAAGATTATCCAACTACAGTCCAAATTTACCTTCTTCTCTTATTTTAAATCTTCAGTTAGTACCCTGTTCTCCTTCCCAGTGAGAGACTTAACCAGGCCTTGAGTAACCCTTGCTTACCAGAAGCTTTCCTGTTGGAAGAAAAATGAAAACGACCCCAGCACCACAGTGAACTTGGAACCAGTTCAGTTTGGAGACTAGATAAGTTTGGCTCCTGGTTTCAGGGTAAAAATTGTAGTCTGGGAATATTAAGAAGATGTAATATGACTAATAAAAACCAAGAGACAGATATTGGGGTTCAACCTGAAGATCAGAAAAGCAAAGCAGCCAGCCACTAGCTCTTACCTCTACTTCAGTCTGAAATGGCGATCCTGCCTCCAGGAATCTCAGAATGAGACTATGTCTGAAAGCTGCCTCCTCCCAGTTTATATTCCTCTTTAGTGTTGAGATTAGAAAGCATGCACCACTACCATCCAGTGTCTATGGCAAGTTAGTGTGGCTACTGGGATTAAAGGTGTGTGTCACGACTGCCTGGTCTGTGAGGCTGACCAGTGCAGCTGTTTTACTCTCTGATCATCAGGCAAGCTTTATTTATTAAAATACAAATGAAATAACACTATAAGAAGACAATGTAGTTAGGTTTCTCTAGAGTTTACACTTTCAAAAACTGATGGGATAAATATCTACTAATAATAAAAAATTAGCATTCCTAGTAACAGATCCCTGACCCTGAAGAAGTCTGACCCTCCAAAAGAGAACTAACTATCCACTTTGCTCACTTTTGCTAAAGCAAACCCATATAGACTCATCATAAGCAGACATAGAAGCTCTATGCCAGACTGTCCCATAACATAATTTAGAATCTTTCAATTAATTTTAAGATTTATTTTACTTTTATTAAAGTAGTAAGATGATCAATATGCCACCAATGCAAAACCAGAAAAGAGTAGAAAAAAGACATGCAGCACTCCCTCCTGTGAGTCTGAAGATGCTTGCCTGTCTATGCTAGGTTTGCCTGACCTACCTGTTGGCTTGACCTTTGCAGTAAAATCTTTAACTCAGACACTCCTCACTGCTGTTCATCATTGGCGCCACCAGAATTCAAGCCGATCCATCAACTTTACTGTAAGAATTCCATTCAGTGCTCCATTGTGGTCATCCCAAAAATTATTCTCCATGAGTAGTCACAGTGCCCCTAAATATAGACCAGGCCAAACGACTGTCTTGAAATGTCCTCTGTAATACCACAAATAAAGCTAAGGCCCTGGTTCCTGAGGCTGCATGTGCTTACTGCTGCCACTGCCTTCTGGTGACTTGGGCTTGGCCTCCCATCCAGCTTGTACTTAGTCACATGCTTGTCTCTAGCTTACAGTGTCAATATTTTTTGTTGTGAACATGGGATTCTTTTCTAATACTCCATTATTCAGAGGTTTCTTTTTTTATTTATTTATTAAAGATTTCTGCCTCCTCCCCGCCACCACCTCCCATTTCCCTCCCCCTCCCCCAGTCAAGTCCCCCTCCCTCATCAGCCCAAAGAGCAGTCAGGGTTCCCTGCCCTTTGGGAAGTCCAAGGACCTCTCACCTCTTTCCAGGTCTAGTAAGGTGAGAATCCAAACTGCCTAGGCTCCCACAAAGCCAGTACATGCAGTAGGATCAAGACAGCTTCTCATACGTTGGAAAACTTAATCAAAGATAGTCCTGCATGCTGTGTTTATCTAAATTATTCTATTATCAGTAAAGACTCAGGAGTCAGATATTGGGGTGAAAACCTGATAGATCAAAGAAGGGGCAGGGGAGTGACTAGTTGACTTTCTCTCCACATTTCCTATATTGAAGAGACCTCGATATCTCTAAGTCCTTCTCTACACCTTCCTGTAAATCTTCTCTATCCATATTCTTGGCTTCTCTGTGGCTAATTCTGGTCATCTAGTTGCTGGCTCCACTTCCTGTTTCAAGGTTAACTTTATTAACACAGTCTTGGGGTATTATAGTGTGATCAAATATCCTGCAATACCTACACTCTCACCTCCGCTGTCTCTGGTCTTCTTTCTCAATGTCCCTAATCTCTGCTGAGATTATATCTTCCATCTAGTCCTGATGACGAAAGTTACAAAATAATCTCACACTAGTTCAAAATCATGTATGATAAATGGTTATTTATTTAGGGGAGACTCACAGATCACTGTCCTAGATAACAGTCCTCTGCACTAACTGGCAACAGGAACAGAGTCTAGCAGCCAGAAGCAAGAGAGCAAGGGCATGCTTTACAGCTGCATTTATAGTATAAGAGACTACACCCAAGTGGGCTGGTATCTTAAAGGCTATTGGCCAAAGGAGCTCCCACCTCACCTCTCAGTTTTGTTTAAATAAGAGAGTTCCAAACCCAATACAAAATTATGTACACTAAAAACAGATATAAAGTATAAAGTTAGAATTACAACTAGCATAAATAATATTAAGCAAGGAACATATCCTAATGATACAATAAACATTCTATCCTAAGGAATCTAAATCTTGTTATTAGAAATGGCTTGGCTAGATCATAAGAGGACAGTAACTGAGACTATCTAATCTTCAATCCCATTGAAGGTCTGAGAAGGGAGATAATATTACTTGAGTAGGCAGAAAGTGCAATCAACCAGCTTCCAAATTGTTCAGTAGATGACAGAGACAACTGTCTTCCTGAGTAATCACCCAAAGTCTCATTTGCAATGTTGAAGCAACCAACTTTGACTAAGGCCTCAAGTAACTGACAGTCCATTTTCAGTGGCAGGAACATTTTCAGAACCATCTTACTCTGTCTTGGCAAGGTCTGGCAGGGTTTTGTTTTGTTTTTGTTTTTTGGTGTTGTTTTGTATCCTGCTTGTTCAGTCTGAACATTGTGCACTTTGTCAGTGGTCAAGGCATGGGCAGTTCCTTGCCCAAAGGCCAGTTGTGCCAAGAAGAAAACAAACTCCAAATAGAGTGTCTTTGGTGCTCAACACTATCTTGGGAATGATTGGTGCTGCTAGGAGCAATTGTGTCTCACATCAACAGAATCCTAAATTGTTTAAATGCCATGTTCTACAGATCTTTGAAGTGGTTGAAGATTACCTATCTATGCAGAATACAATTTCTGTGTATCGAAAGAACCTAATTAGTCTGACTAAAAGTATACAAACATAAATGACTATTGACCTATAATACTTAATACCTATACAATTTAAAGATTAAGACTTTATATCAGAATATTAAACAATCTTTAAACAACTGTTCAGTAAAGGAGGACAATAAACTCAAAATGTAACAATGTATAAATATCTTGATCAGAGGTAGAAATATATAATTTAATATGATAAATATATCTTAAAATTGTATCAATATACAAAATGTCTTAAACAGAGGTAGAAACATACATGCATGCAATCTGACAAAATAACTTAGTATAGGTGTAAAAATATTGTAAACAGAAATAGGACCATATTCAATATGATAAATATAATTTGAACTTGTATCAATATACAAAAATCTATACCAATATAAATTGTTCATGAATATAGCTTACAAATATTCATTATATTACTCACTATTATTATTATTATTATTATTACTAATGTGAGTAAGTTCACATTAATTTACCTATTGTCCCACTCAGTTTTCCCTCTTTGTTTTGAGATCTCTGGGCTTACATAATTTCCACCCTAATCCCCAACCCTATATGAGTAATAATTAACCCCTAAATAGTGTCCCTAACCATAAGGACAAACTTTGTGCCTTCAGCACACTTTCAATTAATTATCGATCAATTTCTGCATTACCTTGTGCAAGAGGAACTGGCAGACCTGTATCTGATGTATATACATATATATATGGGATAAAGCCTATTCCTTACAATATCTTGAACCTGAATGAATAATGAAGTCAATTCTTTTTTATCTGGTATAAATTCAGCAGTATTAATATGCAAGACAACTCTTCCTCTATATTATGAATCAGTAACTATATTGAGGGGTTCCTTAAAATCCCTTAGTACCATGAGAATAGCATATAATTCTGCCTTTTGGACAGAATTAAAATGGCTTTGTTTGATATTACTGAATTCTCCTGATTTGTAACCTGCCTTTCCTGATTTATTTGCATCAGTATGCAATGTATGAACTCCAGTTATTGATAGGTGCATCATGTACAATTCGAGTAAGAATCCAAGTAGTTTTCTTTATAAGGTTAATTCTGTCACTTTTCCAAAAAAAAAAATAGCACAAGCTCTTTGCCATGGTTCATTGTCTTCCCATAATTTTTTAAATTTCACCAGCAGAAAAAAAAAAACCTATAATCTCTGTGAGGTCTATACCTGCTAGTTGACAAAGTCACAAACTTCATTTAATAATTAATTCAGGAACTTTTTCTATATAAGTTTTTAGATTTTTACTTGGTTTATGTGGTAAAAAGACCCATTCTGCCTTAAAATTCCTGTAGGGGAAATTCTGGAAGGCAATATGACTAGAATACATTTAAGATTTGGATTCACTATAACTACACATGCCTCCTATAATTTCTCTTCAATGACCATCAATTCTTTTTCTGCCTCAGGTGTTAATTCCTTAGGACTATTTAAGTCTTTGTCACCATTTAAGGTTTTGTTTAAATAAACTATTAGATCAGGTGTTATTCCAACAGCTGGTCATAGACTGGAAATGTCTCTTAACAGTCCTTGAAAGTCATTAAGAGCCTGCAATCAGTCTTTCCTAATTTGTGCCTTTTGTGTTCTAATTTTCTGTAAACCTATTTTGTAACCTAGGTAATTGACAGAATCTCCTCTTTGTATTATTAGGAGCAATTTGTAATCCCTATTTAGGCAAAACTTTTTTTTACTTCTTCAAGCATTCTTTCTAAAGTATCTGCATTTGAGTCAAATAACAAATGTCATCCATGTAATGGGTAAATTATAGACTTACAAATTGTGTGCATATTATTTCCAATGGCTGATTTACAAAGTATTGGCAAAGGGTAGGACTACTGAGCAATTCCTGTGGGAGGATAGTCCACTGGCACTTCCTAGTAGGCTGAGAATTATTATAAGTAGGTACTGTGAAAGCAATTTTTTCTCATTCCTTTACTTGTAAAGATATAGTGAAGAAACAATCCTTTAAATCAATAACTATAAGAGGTCATCCTTTTGGCAATAGAGAAGACAGAGGAATTACAGACTGTAGAGGGCCCATAGGTTGAATAACTTTGTTGACAGCTCTTAGATCTGTCACCATTCTCCATTTTCCAGAATTTTTTTTTAACAACAAATTCAGAAGAATTCCAAGAACTGGTTGATTCTTCCATATGGTGAGCATCTAATTGCTCCTGTACTAGCTGTTCAAGCCTGCAGTTTATCTTCGGTTAAAGGCAATTGTTTAACCCATATGGGTTTCTCAGTTAACCATTTTAAAAGCAAGGCCGTTAGTACCTCTGAAGGTTTGTTAATTTCTTTGTGTTATTATACAGCCTGAATGGCTGGTGACCTTTGTTTATAATATCTTATAATGTCCTTCCCAGAAGCATGAGTTTTGGGGACTGAAAGAATGTTAACCTGGGTATTCCATTGCTGCAATAGGTCATTACCTACACATGGCCTCAGCCTATCTTTCTGTCCTTCTGGTCCGATGCATTCAACCCACCTCATGCTTTGTTTTACTTGAGATAGGGTTCCAATTCCTAGGAATTGAATATCTGCCTCTTGAAAAGGCCACTCTGGATGCCAAGATTTTGGAGTAATGATACTCATGTCTGCACCTGTGTCTAATAACCCTCAATTACAATGTCATTTATACGCACTCTCAGCTTTGGTCTTTAATCATTTATAGAAGTCTGCCAAAATATATGTTTCCTATTTCCTTTTGGAGTTTTTTATTTATCCTCCATGTCTATTCCATCATCCAGAACAGTATGGTTTTTTTACACTAGTTACTGGATTGTTTAATTTTTCTGGTGAGACATGTTCTCCATTGTGACTGGGAATTACTGGACCTTGTTTAACATTGGGGCTGGCTAGAGGCCCCCAAGGAGTTTCCTGGTGGTATCGAGTCGCCTTGTCTGTCTCTTGTCAACTTACATTCTTTAGTTCAATATTGGCCTTTGTCACACCTCCTATATATACCAGAAGGCTGGGTCCTTCTATTCTTGCCATTCCTAGAGGAGACATTATTCCTAGGAATTCCTTGCCTACAGTCACTTCTTAGATGTCCTGTTCTACCACAATGAAGACACTTGGCATTTTGGTGTCTTCTCATACCATTGGAAATCACTTCTACCCATGCCTCAGTACTATAGTCAAATGTTTCAACATTCATTGCATGCAAGTTCCATTCATCTATGGGTGCTGATATGACCTTTAAAGTCTCAAGAATCTTCTTCTATTCTAAGTTGGCATTTTCAAAATCCATGGATTCAATTAGTACATGTCTAGCTTCAGGGTCTATCACTCCTACTTGTACAGCCTTAATCGTTGTAAGAAGCCAGTAAAGTGTTATCTATGGCCCTGTTTAACCCTAGTATATGAATCAATCCACCTTCTTGGTTCAGAAATCCTGTCCCAAGCATTTAAAGCTGCTGTGCTACATAGGGACAAGATGTGTTTGTCATAGTGAGCCTATTACTGAGGATCAGAGAATTCACAAAGAATTTGATCCCCTGTTGCTCTAAAATGTTTGCCTCTCTTCTCCAATAACACTTCCAAAGCAGCTGAAGCCCATTTTCTATTACCGCTGAGATTAATTGAAGCCAATTGTGTGTGGTAGCCTTATTGCTTAAAGCCCACATAAGAAATGATTGCTAGTTTTATTTCATTTAGATTGCTCATACATATTGGTTCCCATGTATATTTGTTGACTACCTTAGGGTACTTTGTGCCAGATGTTCTTTCTGAGGAAATTACCAAATATGCAGTTGAAACTCTGTGTAAGTCATCCCATTGTCTTGCATGTACTGGAGAGACTAAATCCTGTTCTTGTATCTCTTCTGTCCCTGCTCATCAATTTCAATAAATTCTTCAATCTTTTCAAATATCTTTATTACTTTTTAAAAATCTGAATCTCCTGTCCAGTGTTCTGTTCTAATGCTCTCACTGAGGAGTCCAATGTATAAAACTTGTCCAGTAAAGATAATGTCTCATCTTTGAACATAATTTTGACTGTGTGCATATTACCTTCCTGGAGAGATATCTTATCCATAACTTGTCAACAAATTCTGATAATTAAATTAAATAGCACAAATTCTTTCAGATAATTTTGTCAAATTGACGCTATTCCTCTCCATAGTACTGAGCCATTTTTAGTGAGATAATATTGAAAACAAAACTAATTCCTAGAATTAAATAAAGGGATGAAGAAGAAAGATTGTATAAGCCTTACAGAATACCTTCCATAGTATAACAAAATAATTATTGAACTCCTGGATGTTATCAGTAACTTTTTGTAGTTTTTCAGATCTTACCTATCATAAGGCAATTATAATGAATTCGAGTGCTGTAATCATTGTTATTGGCCAGCAGCCACGTGGCAGAAAGATGCTAGTAGCAGTGACCAACATGTGTTACTTACTTAGGTACCAAAAAAATACACTTTATTTACCAAATTAAGAACAGTTATTAAGGCAATCAAATGATTCTGAGAGTTGGGGCCCAGGATAAAGAGAAAACCCAACGTTTTCTGTCAGTGCAAGTTGCAGACTATGTGCACCACAGAGATCACAGGCAGCAGTGTGAGGGCTGGTGTGTAGTGCACAGAAAGGCAGCATGTGGGTCGCTAGCTGGGGAGCACTGAACAGTAGCTTGTTGCCTCTGAGGGGCAGCTAGATTCACAGACAGGAGAGTCCGTGCCCAATGCACCACGTGGCTCATGGACTGATCCCAAAAAGTGTGGATTGGTCCCCACATTCAGGTGCCAGATGATGATGGAAATTACAAAATAATCCCACACTAGTTAAGAATTATGTACAACAAAGGGTTATTTATTTAGGGGAGACTCACAGATCACTGTCCTAGATCACAGTCCTCTCCACTAACCGGGAACAGGAACAAAGTCTAGCAGCCAGAAGTGAGAGCCAGAATCAAGAGAGCAAGCACATGCTTTACAGCTGCATTTATATTATAAGAGACCACACCCAAGTGGGCTAGTATCTTAAAGGTTGTTGGCCAAAGGAGCTCCCACAGCATAGTTCTTTGTTCTTTCCCCTTTTAGTCACCATAGTGGCCGATTTTTTTGTTGATGTTGTTTACTATTGTACCACTGTACCTTTAAACAGGACAACTTAAACATCAAACAAAGGAATAGATGCATGAGTGAATAAAACATCACACTGTACCTTGGCTTTGAACTAATGTGCTCTCCCAGGTTAATTGGTTTGAGGGCAGCAAGGAAACAGGATTGAATATGAAGATAGAATGGGAGACTATTTGAAGAAGGGAAAAAGATAAAGGAAGCCAAGGAGCACAGGTAGAGTTGTGGGGGGAGGGGTAAATTAGAACAAAGCACACTGACATATCTGTATGAAAATGCCATGGATATCTATTACTAATGTAAAAATTAATAGCAATGAGAAAAGGCCACTTGACTATCTTCTCAGGGATAAAGGGGCCATATCTGTGTGGTTCCCTGCTGTCTAAACAAGGCCTCATTTGGGCTATCCTTGGGAATGAGATAAGGAAGAAAAGAGGAAGACTTAGGAGGACTGGGGGTTGGGGGAGTGCTGACAGATATGTGTCTGAAATACTTGGCTATATTTTTAGGCACAATTTAATATAGTTCACAGTGTCTATCTTTTGTCCTTTGCTGGGCATTAGAACTTTGGCCACTGTTAACTTGAATCTGAAACATTTCTATGTCACAAATGAACAGAACAATTCCAAAAGGTTGTTCTCCCAGGTTGTAGGAACATAGAATGCTAAGGATTGACCTGGAAGAAGGGAGCACAGCTTCATGGCTTTAAGAGTAAGGGTAAAGTTCGATTGTCTTATGTTAACATGTTCTTGGACAATGGGGGGCAGTTTTGAATGAATTCTAGAAACTGCTACTTGTTCCTAAAACCTGAGAAATTGGTTGAAGATAGGGAAAGCTTTGCTACAACTTCTGATTGTTAAGTGGGGCCTCATTTGTATCTCCTCTTCAAGAGTTCATTTCAGTCCAGACCTTTCTTGTTCTCAAGGCCTTTGTAATTTTCTCTGTCTATATAACTTGAGGGAGCTTGGGGTTGGTGAGTCAAAATAGCTGCTGCTTTAATAGGCCCCTTGGTAGTGAAAGCAGGGCTGTGGGTATATAGGTTTTTCAGCCAGCTGGAAGACTGTGACCAAGAGAATTACTCGTGACCATAATCCGTTTTGTGTAACAAAGGACTGGAGGAAACATGGCCTGGCTTCCCACCCTAAGCTCCTTTATGAGAATTATGCTGTGGTCCTTACTATAAAATAGTTAAGACAGGGCTGAACCAAACTTTATTTAAAAAAAAAAAAAAAAAAAAAAAAGCTGTGGGAGAGGCAAAAAGTCAAACATTTTTGAGAACAGAGGAAAGGGGAGGCATGTAGACAACAAAATTGATAATTTTCATCCTGAGATGTGGGTTCTTGTTTTTAAAGGAACCAATATTTGTTATTTGTTGGTTGTCTTCTGCATCCAGAATTTAGATTCACAGAAGTCTTTTGGGAGCAACAATCATTTTCTGTAAGGCCCTTCTTCCTTCCTCTGTCAGATTGCCCTGGCTCAGACCCATCACTTGGGTTCTTGGACTGCAAAGAGGACAAGGGGCTCTTCTTTGATCTCCTGTTCAGAACAATCAAGTTTGGTCAAGTTGCAGCTTGAGCCTGTCTCTGTCTCTGGTCTTGAAAGGATGCTTTACTCCAGCACCCTTTCTTCCAGGAACTTCTCCTTAGTGGGAGCTGGGACAGTGTAAGTTGTGCCTAATATAAAACTTGTCCACCATGGGACAGTTTTAGGGAGTTGCATAAGTCAGTGGTTGTGTGCTTTTAGCCACAATACCCAGGAAGCCCTGACCAATTTTGAAAATATAATCTCAGACTTGGAAAAGGATCCCTGTGGCCTCTGCTAATTGCTGGGCGCAATTGCCTGTCATTTGAAGGTGCCGCTCACATATTCCCAAGTCCGAGCCTGCATTTCGCTTCTGGAAATTACATTTTGGCTGACTTTCACATCTCTGAAAGGCAATAGGGGGAGCAGCAGAGAGAAGACCTCATGTGCTGGAGCCACAAATCTATGATTCTTGATTCCTGATGATTCCTTGTTCGATAGCCTTTAATCATCTTTCTATGGACTTAGGGATTTCTAGTGTGCTGTTAACTCAAGTTCCTCCATTAATATCATCTTCCTAAATCCAAGGTCCCCATTTCTGCTACGTGTCTATTTGGTTGACCAGTTGACTCAAAATTGTTACTTAGTCTTGCATCTCATCATTTTGTTACTTTTTCTCCCTTCCTCTTTTGTTAATGAGTCTTCCCTGGAATCCTGTTCTGAACTGTGGTGAACTTTTGTATATCACTCCCCTTTGTTTCAGCTCTTTAGGGGTTAGACTTTCCTCAACAATATATTACGCATTTTTAAATTCATGTTCTTGGTGTTGCATCAGACCATAACAATCGCTTCGATCTGCATCCATTTTGTAATTTTCCCTATATAGTTTATTCAATAAGTTATACAATGCCTTGTACATTCTGCAGCTAAATGATGTAAGTAGTTATGAGTAGAGAGTTTTTAGAATTTCCCATATTGCCTTCCGCAACCCATTCTACTGCCATTACCATGTGTGCAATCTGATGTTTACACTTCCAGATCTTTCTCCTGTCCACACAAAAACACCATAAACATATTATGTTGGCTAAGGCTTGTTATTTGATTACATCTGGGACTAACTCAAACCCCAGCAGCTAGGCACACCTGTAAGGAGTTTTCTTGATTGGATTATCTGAGGTAGAAAGACTTACTCTAAATCCAGGTAGATTATTTGAGGTAGGAAAATCTTCAAAAATCTGGATCTTCCGAGGTCTGAAGACACACCCTAAATCTGGACTAATATACATATTTGCATTTAACATTTTGTGCATTTTTGACAAGCATTATATTCTATTTTGTCCATCTATTTACAGTGGAGTTGTTTCAGATATTTTTTTAACTCAAAGTGCACATTTAACCTGCTTTTTAACATAGGTTTAGCACCAAAATGAAACATAATTTTGAACCAGAGAGTGGCTCAAGGGATAAAGGTGCTTGCTGGCATGTAGATGATTGGAGTTTGATCTCCAGAACTCATGATGGAAGGAAAGGACCAACTCCCAAAAGTTCTTCTCTGACTTCTACATCCATGCTGAAGTATGTATGTCACAGATGTTGTAAAAGGGCAGGAGAGAGACCTTGGTGGGTGAAAGCTAGAGGCCTCAGGTAGGCAGGAGACAAATATACCATGCAGATAGAGCTTGAATGAGTTTATTCTAAAGGGGAGGGGCCAGAGAGAGAAAGGGCGGGAGGGAGGGAGGAAGGGAGGGAGGGATGGAGGAAGGGAGGGAGGGAGGGAGGGCAAGGCAGAGACCTTCTTGCCTCTTCAGAAGAGCAGTGAGAAGAGACTGGGAGTAGGCGGGACTTGTTTCTTAAAGGCACCTTTGCACCTGGATACAGTCAGGGTACTGCCAGGCTCCCAAGGGGCAGGGCCAAGGTGTGCCTGGATGCTAACAACTTGCTCTCCCTAGAGGCTCAAGTTTATCAGTCTTTCTTATACCTCCAGGATCGCCAGTCACCACCAACTGTGAGCTGAACCCTTCTGCACCAATCACCAATCAAAGGGGAAAAAAAAAGAAAGAAAAAGTCCCGCAGGCCAGTCTAATTAAGGCCCCAGCTTGGTTCCAGTGGACAGTAACGTGGCCAGCACAGCTTAGACTGGCATCTACATATTAAAAGTGAGACAGTAGAAGTCACAGCACAGTCACTGCTGTCCTACTTGTCCCTGTCAAACTTCCGCTTACAGACGGTCTGTGCCCAACTCTCCCTGATGCCATTGGTCCTCATGGTTGCCCATGAGGTAAGCATCGTATCTGTGCTCTCTAGGTAAGACTGTGCTTTGAAAGCCAACAGTCTGAACTCAGGGACAGACTAAATCCCTTGGCTGAAACCACACCTAGACCTAGTGGGCAGGACGCGAAGGCAGTCCTTGCTTTTCAGCTCCCTGACTTCTGTGCAGTTCTGTAAAGGGCGGTTAGTGCTTATGTCTGTCCAGAGAGCAAGTTTACCAATTTCCCCCAATTAAATACCTCACAGAGCTATACGCCATGTTTCATCTTTCTCTCTGACTTGCAATGCCTTATTTACTGATAAATTTTACTTATTCTCTATTCTGGTCCCTACCCACTCCCCTCAACTTTCTGACTCTAAGGTTACTCCCAATAATCTTTTGTCTCTAAGGAACTGCCTAACATCTGAGAAGTTCCTGACATTCTATGTTTGGTCCTGATCTTGCTGTCTTGTTGGCCCATGTTAACACATATTCTATCCATCCATTTTGGTTCGTGCTAGGTTGGTCTGTGTCTCAATGCAGCAATAGTCTCTCTCTCTCTTTCTCTCTCTCTCTCTCTCTCTCTCTCTCTCTCTCCACACACACATACACACACACACACACACGCACATTTATTGCTGGGCAGTGCAGCTCTTTAATCTCAGAATTTAGGATTCCGAGACAGGCAGAATTCTGTGGCTTCAAGACCAGCCTGGCCTATGTAGTGTGTTCAAGGACAGGTAGGGTTATGTAGAGAAACCCTGTCTCAAAAAAAAAAACTAAATAAATAAATAAAAATAAAAATAAATACATTTATTTCTTCATGTATGTGTGTGTTGGGTGGTATGTTCTCGGTGGGAATATGGAGGTCAGAGGACAATTTTAGGGAGTCTGTCCTTGATCCTCCACATGGATTGAATTTAGGATTTCAGGCTTGGTGGCAATTGCTTTTTACCAATGGGGCCATGTTGCCAACTCCAGGGTTGGAATTCTTGTTCTTCCATCAAGTCCTTTTTAGACCAGGGGTAAGGTCTTGGTCTGGTACTAGTCTCTTTTTAACACTTAACAATCTTTGAAGTGAAACCGTCCAGTGAGGTCATCTTTTTAACTTTGGTCAAGGTAGCAGGTTACAGGTGGTGTAGTTTTCATTGCGTGTGCCCCTAGGCTAACTCTGAAGGGCTTTGAACTTACTGTAGTAATCAGTGCTTTCGTTTTAAAGGCTTTATTTCAGGATGACATTAAGAAGATAAAGCATAGCTTGGACAGGAATATGTCAAGTGTCATGAAGCAGGTGAGCATATGGCTAGTCTGACCTTGACTATCCGGCTGACCTAAAAGAATAGGAATCTTTCCTGCTCCCTCCTGTTCTGGGCTCATATCTTCCTCTTCCTCCGTGTTTCTTTACGCTGCCTGAGCATCCACTTGAGCTTACCCATGTCTAGACTCCTGTTGAAGACTGACTGTTATCAGGGAGCTGGGATTAAAGAGCCATCTATAGCTCATTCCCCTATGCACTGTAACCCAGGACGGAGCCTTTGATAACCTGCATAACTCATCGAGGCCTTTGATAACTTGCGTCTTTAACATGGCTAATGTGGAACGCTGGTGAGAGAAGAATGCACACGCCTGCCTTTGATGATCTAGTCCCCACGGCTGAGCAGCCACCAGGCCCTGGTTCACACTGCTGCTAGCTCCTGCCTCTTCACCCATTTCCTTCTCCTGTTTTCATCCGCGCAGGGCCAAACCCAGGACTACTGGTAATGAAACAGTGCTTCCCATATATTGTGTATTCTGCCTCCCGGGCTGCATTTTCAATGGAGTTTCTCATTTCCATCCAGCAGACCTCTGGGGTCCTTTGTGTGTTTGGATGACAGAAGGAAGAATGTGGGCTTGAGAGTCTGTCAGCTCCAGCTCAGGGAGTCTGGAATGTGTTACCCTGTCAAACTGCCCTGTTTCCTGGAGCCTGCATTGATCCTGAGAGCCCCTCTTCATTTGGAGATTTTGCTCTCCGTCTCATAGTCATGAATATCACCCAGGGCCCTTGAGAAGGATCTATGTGCTGGTAAAGAGACTTTTTCGTGGGACAGGGTCTTTTGTTTGTTTGCTTTGCTTTGCTTTACTTTGCTTTGCTTTTTTGGTTTCTTGACACACGGTTTCTCTGTAGCTTCGGGGCCTGTCCCGGAACTAGCTCTTGTAGACCAGATTGGCCTCGGTCTCACAGAGATCATCCTGCCTTTGTCTCTCAAGTGTTGGCATGCGTCACCACTACCCAGTCTGTGGGGCAGGTTTTTAGCCTTGCCCTCACTCTCAGTTCCTGCTGGAAGCGACTGGATTTCTATCTTCTCCTGAAGGCTTATTTACAGAGGAAGAACACCTGGGAGGGCCTTGGGGACTTCCCAGTGAGGATGGGATTAGAAGGGGAAGACTTAGCTGACCTTGGTAGGAACAGAGAACAGTGGCCGGCAGCAGGCTGTGGTCTAGCGACTCTGAAATCCCCTTTATGGAAAGGTCTGTTATGTTTTGAACAAAATGCTTGTTCAACTCTTGTTTATGACAGGAACTTTGAGGTATGAATGATAATAAGAATAATAATTGTTCCCATGCACTGAGAATTAAGTGTTCAAGCAGACTTTTGTGCGTCATCTCTGTACCCCCAAATCCTTATCAGAACCCTAAGAAAATGACAGTATTTTCCTTCTTATACACACAGAGTCCTGAAACCCAGGGAGATCAAACACCTTGTTCAACTCCAGGGAGAGGAAAGCCTTTCTCAAGGAACTGTAGTCACTCAGAGGCAGGCCCAAGACTCTCAATGCTTAGAGCCTCACTGCTACCTTTCCCTGAATCCACCTCCACCCACACCCACCCCTCCCCACACACTCCTACCCCACTCCCACCCCCATGAGTCAACAGGGCTAACTTAGAGAGCCGGGTTTCCTTTGTTTTGAATTATATGCTTTGGGAAAGAATATCAACAAGATTGTATCCATTCAGTTTACCCATGCTGATCTATTCTTAAGAGTCAGAGTGGTTTTAGGGAGATCTAATTGCCCAAATGGGAATTTATCTAAAATAACCACCTGTGCCTTCATCTGCATCATAAAAGGATAGTGAAATCTCCATGACAGACCAGTGTCTGTGATTTGAGTCCAGGTCACAAGAGACTTGATGTTGGAAAATGCTCTGTCCTTTTTATGTGTTCCTTTCCTCTTCCTGGGACTGCAGCATTCATCCCAAGCAGCTGGGGTGCCTGAGAATATCACACACACACAGGAGTTAAGTACTGTTCTCTGGCTGACCCAGTGACTGGAAAGAAGTCTGTGGAAGACTCTGGCTTCACCTGGCTCTGTCTTCATTGCCTCAGGCAGAGGAGCCAAGTGACATTCTTTATGTTAAAGACTAGAGGAGAAAGCTAAAATGCCAAACAACTCCAGATTTTACGTTTTCTTTCTCTACCCTGATTTGAATCATCAATCGATCCACTCATTCCTGTCCTTAGCATCTTTAAAGGTTTGTTTTATCTTCTTTTTCTCCTTCATTTCCCTCCCAACCTCTGTCTTTTCTCATTTTCAATTTCCTTCACACTTAAGATTTTTAGTTTCTCTAATCATAATTATATCCTAAGGAAGAAAAAAGTTTTGCCATGCTTTAAAAGCCCTTGCTACCTGAGGTAATAAGTCAATTCTTTTGATAAGCTGCATTAACACTTTTGGGCCATACGGGGCAGGTCTAATGCACTGGTTTATAAGCAGAGGCAGAAAGTTAATGGATTCCTAAAGTTACCTACCGTAGAGAACTGGCTGGCGGTTTAAACTCTGCAACAGTCAGATTCAGTATCCAAGAAGAGAGTCCTGGCACAGAGAGCCCCTGGTCATGAGATGTGAATAACTTTGTTACAGTAGCCTGGAGTAAAGAATCAGCGTAGAGCCAAAAGGGGAGCCCTCGATTTGCTTATACCTATATCTGCTTTACACTATTGCTTGGAGTAAATCACTCCTGTGTGTAGCTCCTACTTAGGAAATAGGAACTTGAATCTGTCTTGAACACATGCTACCCCAAAAGGCTCTTAGAAGAATTAACTATATATATATATATATATATATATATATATATATATATATATATATATAATAGGACTGAGATCAGATGTGTTTTGAAATGTACTGGGTTGCCCTCTCTTCTGTTAATTCTCCATTCTGACAACAGTTAGAGACAGTTAGAGGAGGTGAAATAGGTATTGTTTGTCTACTCTGTGCTATTGGAAAAACCAAAATAAATAAACAGAAAACCTTGGAGACTCTGAGAGGGTAAATCCCAACCCACAGTCACATACCTATGGAAGTGTTCCATGGAATTCTCACAGTAGTAGTACTAGTAGGAATACAACTGGATCCAAGTTGACCTGGAGCAGGACACCCGAACCACACCGGCCTGCAGGACATTGAGGTACTTAGTCATGGTGGCTAAACAGGATCCCCAATAGCCAATCCAGCTGGTGACTTCAGACTCCGCTTGAGTGTAGACAGGAAAATAGTGACTTTTCTGTTGCTGTACTAAACTCCCATGGCCAAAGGCAACTTATGGAAGGGAGATTTTTTTTAGGCTTACAGTTCCAGAGGGAGAGTCCACATGGTGGAGGAGGCATGGCAGCAGGCAGCAGATCAAGAAGCAGAGAGATCAAATCTTCAAGAGCAAAAAAAACAAAGCAGGGGAAAACAAAATGGAAATAGGACAAGGCTATAAACTCTGAAAGCCCACCACCAGTGACATGCTTCCTCTAGCAAGGCTGTACCATGTCCCCAGACAGCACCACCAACTGGAACCAAGTGTTCAAATAGCTGAGTCTATAGGAGACCGTTTTTTCAGTCCACCACAAGTACCTTCCAGATTATTTCAGAAAACTCTGGAAATATCTGAATTCTTCATATTCATCATTGTGTGATAAAGATTAGCATTCTTTACAAGACTCTTGATGCTTAAATAACAACCCACAACTCATATACGCTTTGTTGAAGATAACTATCACAGATGTTGATTTTGTTTGTTTTTCTGTTTTTTCATCGCATCACACGTGTATCTTTGAGCATGGACCATGAGTTCTTAAAAACATTGTTTTGTGCATGCAAAGATGATTGGTTTTACCTGATTCAAGAGTGGCCAGTAGTTTCATTCTTTATAGCTCCTGTGTCCCTTCGTATCCATCTCAATAGCTGCCTTTCAAATTCTTAGTGTTAAATCGTTTGCCTAGGCTTCCCTTTATAATGTAGCCCTTGTACATGGGAATAAAACAAGTCAAGTGGGTTTTTATGGGTGAAATGGAGAACAAGCTGAAGAGTCCCCAGGGAACGTGTACGTTTGTGACCTGTGAGTTCAACTTTTTGTATTTCTGCTCTGCATAATGAAGACAAGTAATAATAATAAACAAGAACAACACTGATAACCCATGTATCAGGGTCCTGCTCCCCACCCCTGAAACTTACACCAGCTCTTTTATTTGTTTTTGAACTCTCTTTAGTTCCTCATCATTAATCCAGAAAGGGTTTATCTAATGACCATTTGAAGAGTGTCCGGTGATGTGCTCTCAGTGATGTTGATTTTCCTTGGATCCCCTCCTGCTGTCCTTGTGTTAACATCAAGGAAGGCCGTCCATAGAGCAGCTGTCCCTTTGCTGATGTTTGGTGCTTGCCAAGGATAGTGAATTATTTACCAAACCAGGAGTCCAGGGCTTAGGATTTTCAGGTGATTCCCGTTTCCAATTTAGTTCAGGTAGAACACAGCCCCTCTCCAAACACCAGTTCAGCTTTTTGCTGAAATGATAAAGAAGAGCACTGAGCAGCGGTAATGAAGTTGTACATTTACCATGATTTCTTCTTCAGGACGTTCCTCTGGGAAATGTTACCCTCACAGACACACAGAACTGGGCATTTATTCCTGGAAATGCTCTGTGCCTTTGCTGTAGGCTGGCTAGTGGTTGTGTTAGAGCCCTGTGTGGAAATCACAAAATGTAGATTTTTGTAGACAGGTCAGTGACTAGGAATGGGTACTTTCTCATGCATACTCTAGTTTGGAAGCACAGACCTAGAGCGAATTCATAATCTTGCAGTATTGTTAAAGCAGTAAACAACAAGAGCCTTCTTGATTTTTTTTTGTTTGTTTTGTTTTTCTTTTAAAAATTGATTTTATTTATTTTGAGACAGTTTCACTATGTAGCTCTGGCTGTCCTGGAAGCTGTTATGTAGACCAGGCTGGCCTTGAACTCACAGAGATCTACCTGCCCTGCCTCCCAATTGCTAGCATTGAAAGCACCACACCTGGCCCAGTTTTTCTCTCTTTGAAGTTAACTGCTACAGTCAAGTCATATAATTTCTGAGTCATATGCCTTTCTGCTACATTGACAAAATACAACCCCTCGCCTATCTCTTTCTCTCTCTCTTTCTTTCCTTCTTTTTTTATTTTTTGATCAAAATACAACAGTCCTTTAATGAAGGTTAAAAGATCAAAAGGTACATGTTCACAAGATGAACCACTAACAGTCTAGCCGGGAGAGAATACATCTGCCTCTGTAGAGCATTAGAATAATGCCCAACTGATTAAAGTAGAAGTAGGTAAAATCTGCAGGAGAGTTGGACAAGGGCATTAGCCGGGAGAACCCTCCCGACAAGAGGCTTGGCAAAGAAGGGGGTTTTTAGATGCCAGGTGAATTCGCAAGAAGGCAGCGAGATCCTATTTCAAGGGCATTCGATCCCAATGTTTAACAAGAATTCCTTGTTTATAGTTTTAGCACTAATCTAAACACGAGACAATGCAGAATCAGAAGTGGGTAGACATGTTGGCAAACCCAAAACAGGAGGCGCTTATAGACCATGCATAGTGGGGCTTCTTATTTGACCCCCATGCTGCTGCTTTGTTTCATATGGAGAGTTCTTCTAAGTACTTCAGTAATTGGTATCTTAAAAAAAAATCTGCTCCCCTGGTGATAAGATATGATGAAACTTCTTATTCTCATGCAATAATTGGCAGCAGAAGTTAAGAGGTAATTTTCTTTATCCCACGTGGGGCCCAAGTGCCATCTGTCATTTTATAGCCTTGATCATAACTTTCATGACTGAGTCTGGAAGTCATCTGTCAATGTGACTTCCTTCTCTGAACCTCCCTTCTCTTTGAAAGCTGTATTCTCCAACAGGGGACAGAGAGTGAACTTCAGAGCAAGAGTTAAATGGTTCTGACTGGGAAACCTTTCTGACCTTGACCCTGATCCATATCCTAAGCTAATAGTTCTCAACCTGTGGGTTGTGACCCCTTTAGGAGTCAAAGAACACTTTTATAATGGTTATCTAGGACCATATGCATGTCATGTATTTGCATTACAATTCATAACAGTAGCAAGCTCACCGTTGAAGTAGCAATGAAAATAATTTATGGTTGGGGTCACTACAACATTAGGAACTGTGTTAGAGAGTCACAGCATTAGGAAGGTTGAGAACCACTTTAAGCGCTGGAGTCAAGAAGAACATCATCTTTGAACACTGAGACATAGAACTGCATTTTCCACATTGTCCTCCTGCCTCTTCTTGTAATCTTTCCATGTGTCTCCATGTATTTTCGCTAAAACTTAAACTCTTGGCAGTCCCAGTGTGAGCTCTTTCCATTGGGCTCCTTGAACACAAAGTTTTTGTAGATTGACTTTCCGGTTTTTCAAGAAACCTTTTATTTTAACCTCAAGACCTTGATACACGTCCATTCTACAAAGCATCTACATTGCCATCTCATGTAGATTCCTTTCTCCTTACGAGACCTTTCATAATTTCTGCCTAAACTAGCCACACTTCCCTGGGTCCTATGACAACTGAATCCAGTTCTACATTGTAATTGATCAGTTCTTTATTACTAAACTCCCCACTTCTGTTTCATGGAGGCAGGAACCTCCTGAGTCTGTTATACAGCTTCACTTTCCTCACATATGTAATAGTAAGTAATTATTTGTTGAACAAATGGGGCTAAATGGACAGATGGATGGATGGGTGGATGGATGGGAGGATGGATGGGTGGATGGATAAAGTTGAAGTCTATAAACTGAACTCTTCACCAACTCCAACCAAGGTAGCTTCCATCCATGCTGCAGCTCTACTCAACCAGTCTTTGGAAACACTTTCCTTGTCCATAGCTCAACAAAGGCACAGCTCACAGCCTGTAGTCCATCTTCATTCATAAGCTCGCACTTCATATGCATTCATTCAGTCTATAATCTGCAGTACTGACTGGTTTAGTGTTCATCTGGTGTACAAAATATATATGTGTATTTTGTGACCATCCATAGAGCATATTTTCATTGTTCAACATTGGATCACTCTTAAATTTCACTTAAGTTGTAATTGTTTTAAACAATTTATTATTCTAATGATTAAAGCAAAAACAGAGTGCATTCATTCATAGTCAAAGTACATCATATGAAAAATGTCCTTATGAAACTCAGTACTATGTATCATGTATATTAAAACAGAAATAGTAAAATAGATTAAGAGACTGAGAGAAATACTGAATGAAATGAAGCAAATCTAAATTATACCTAATTTATCCTCTTTCCAAGTTAAATAAGCACAATAAAATTTTTGTCTTTTTCCCAACAGTGGTTTTCTTACACTTTACAACTTTGTAATCTAACAGAATTATTATATAACATGAACTGAGTGCTTCATTATGACAATATAGGTAATACACATGATATATATGTGTATATATTATGTGACACCTTTCAGATGCAGGGGGTGAAACACTGGAATAATCTGAATTAGAACTGGATACCAACAAATGTATCACATTCAAATGTGTAACGCACTAAGCATTCAGAGGTCATTTACCAATTGTGTTCTTGCGAGATGTCTAAAAGAATGAGTTGGGAACACCTTGGACACATCCTTCCCCTAGGTACTATGACAGTGACTCCTGTTGTCCTTCTTTTCCAGAGTGACCGTCTTCTAATCAAGGGAGGAAGAATCGTCAACGATGACCAGTCCTTTTATGCTGATATTTACATGGAGGATGGCTTGATAAAGTATGTACATGAAAACTTCTCCTGTTCTACTTCCTCTCTGCCTAAGAAGGAGCTTCAATTACATAAATAAGCTGAAAACACTGAATTTCGTCAAAAGAATCCTTCTGAGGACCTCTTTGAGCAAATTTAATGGAATGCCAGGGGCATAGATTTCAGCGTGAGCAATTGTTAATTACAACAGCATGTTTATTGATCCCTAATGTGCTTAATAGTATTTTGTGGGCTCAGTAGAGATTAACTTTTAATCTATACAACTCCAATGAGGAGCTATTGCGTTTTACAACCAAAAAGAATTGGGCCATGGTGAGACTAAATAATAACTTGGCTATGGCTAGTAACTGGAAGAGCCAAAGCATGAATCCAGGTGTTCTCCATCTGAAGCACACCTACACAGGGTGGGCGTGGCTACTGGCAGAAGAATGGTTAAATGAGGAGATGGAAGCTGAGATTTCAGAGATCACTGTGATCTTAATAAGCATGTTGCAGAAAAGTGGATGAGGTATTTCTGTTCTGGATAGGGTATTAAGGTTAGTTGCAAAAATGAGTGAAACATTATATATAAATATATATAAACACATCACACGGGCCCATCAATTCTTCATCCTCTTGGTTCTTAGTTTCTCATGGAAGAAGAACTAAGAAAAAGTATAACAGAACTGGCCAATATCTGGACCAGAGTAGAATTGCAATCTGAGGCTGCATTTTTCCCAACGTGTGTTTTGAGTTGTGGTGGCCCTGGAATGGCCCCATGTTGATGCGGTCAAGTTGAACTCTTAGACACGTCAGGAATACATTAGCTGTGAACCTAGAGTTTGCTGGTCAGTGATGGATTTTTTTTTTTACTACCCCAAGAGAATCCTTTTAGCTATGCACAGAAGAAAAAGTACTCATACCACAAATAGTGGGTTACCCATGTGCGCAAACTAGGAGACATTTAATGTTAATATAAGCTGTGACTCCTAGGTTTACTGTCTGGACAGACTTGACCAGATGCCTTGACCAAAGCTATAAAATCAAGCAATGTTGCAAGTAGTGACCTGCAAGGAGCATTGTGAGGGATAGGTATCACATTCCTTGTGAGGTGTACCTTTGAAACACTCCCTGAGTTATCTCCTCCCCACCCCCATTCCTTGCTGGAATGCACTAAAGTTTCCTGGGTCACACTGTATCTTAGGCAGATTGTCATAATCATCTTCCTTAGTCTGACGCCTCTATTAATATACTGACAGTGAAGCAGTCAGTATAGGTGAGATCTGAATGTGTGACTCTTTCCTTGTGAATCTGCAGTGAGACATCATTGGCTGACCAGGGAAGTGTGGGATAAGGAAAAGAAGCTGGAGGTGGGGGATGACTCAAGCCCAGGTTTTCACTAGGGCACCAGAAAATCATCTTAGAAGATGACTAAACCCCCACCCTTTGTTGTACTGCATCTTTATCTTCTTCTGTTGCTCCCAGCAGCCCTGTGTTCTTCACAGTCTTCACAGCTTCCATCAGGGTCATCCCACACCAAGAAACGAGCAAAGCGAAAGAAATAATGAAAATGGTTATATAAAAATATTAGTCACATGTTATAATCTAGATTTTGGCAACTCATAGATTTTGATACAAAACCATAACACAAGGCCCATGCAGATAATTTTGTGGCAACAAAAATGGTTTTGTATACACAGCTATCTACCTTTGCTTTAAGATTACCAGACTTTTGACTTTGAAGATCCATTGTCTAAAACCCTTACATCCCATACTTGTCTCGAGGGTGGCTCTTTTTTAATTGTCAGTGTTCCACTGTCTCTACAGGCAAATTGGAGACAATCTGATTGTCCCTGGAGGTGTGAAGACCATCGAAGCCAACGGGAAGATGGTGATCCCTGGAGGCATTGATGTCCACACTCACTTCCAGATGCCTTACAAGGGAATGACCTCAGTGGATGATTTCTTCCAAGGGACGAGGGCTGCCTTAGCGGGTGGCACTACCATGATCAGTAAGTCCCCACACTAGCCCTATTCCTGCTGCTCAAACACCTGCCCTCCATTAATACTAACACCAGACACACTTCTCTCAATTTGGTTTGTGAATTTATGTTTCTGGAGGTGGTTACTCTTAGGAAATCTGCCAACTCTCTGTAATTACACAAAGGAGATGCGTGAGTCTCATGACCATGAAAGCAACTGAGGGAAAGATAAGTTAGAAGGAATGATCACTGAGACTTTGGTGATTAGCGGTCCTTGGTGAATTTAGTGCTGTTGGATCTTTGCTGTATTTTGACCAATTTGTGTCTTTAAGGTTAGCAATGCTTTGAGTGGTTTCCTTTACTTATTTTTGTTTTGTTTTGCTTGTGGTAACTACTAATTTTGAGGAAACTGGGAAGTGGCATGTCCTTACTGAACCAATAGCATTCCAGGCAGCCCTTCCTGTCCCAAGGAATCTCAATGAACTGGGTCCTGGCCCGGAGCTAGCCTCAAACTCGGGAGACAGAGCACTGTTTACTTAACATCATATTCCTCTACCCACAGGCACAGAGCAGCTTGAGCTAGAATTACAGTCTGTCTTGACCTTCCTTTTGATTCAATCACTAGCAGCAGTCAACTTTAGATAGGATATAGAATCCCAGAAAAATTGCAACAAGCCATAAAATGTGCAGTCCAGGGAGACCCGAGCTTTTCTTCCAGCTGATGGGAGGGTGTAAACTGACAGCTGAGCAGCTATCTGTCCGGGAAAGCCCTCGTGTCCTTGAATACATGAGTAATGCAGCTGGGTGCATTTAAGTTTCAATCAGTGCTCTTAGGCTCCTTTGACAGAGGAAATGCATGATCTTGGATTTGGCTTGGCTGGTTGCCATCTAGGCAAGGAATTGGGCCTGTTCGGCAGGTCTGTCTTGTTCCTCACACTTGGTCTAGTGAAGGAGCAGAAGGAAACTCAGACATCTAGGTGAGGAATAAAGCTTACAAGGAGCCACAGATGCATGCTCGCCCTTCAGAAATAACTTATAGATTCTAGACGTAGAAAAAGCAAAGGATACATGCAACCCTACGTCATGTTAATGTGTAGTTTCCAATTTAACAAGAGGATCACAATATTTGTACCGTATTTCAAGCTGCCATTTTTTACTAAGTTATGGATTGTGAATGCCTTCCTCTTCTTTACTTCATATTCTACCACCTGTTTTAAAACAGACATCTTTTGTCATTCTGTGAAAATTTCTCTATGTTTTTAAACAAACTTCTAATTTTTTTCAACTTTAGTCCCTTGCAGTTTTTCATTTACATAAATGCATTAGAGAACACCCTAGAAGCTAAATGTTGCTGACAGCTACAACTTATTTTCCTAGGTATGATTTTTGAGCATAGGATAATTATTGAATTAGGTCTTTAAAAAAGTCCATATTTTTGATACATATTTCAATGTCATTGTCAGAATAGTTTAACCAATTTTATGCTTTAACTCAGCTGCCTTTGGGGCATGGTGAGAATGGAGCTTTTGCCCAACTCTTACAATAGTAGCAGCAATTATGTAAAAATATGTAACATTCATGGATGCAGGGGGAAGAGTTAGTTTGAACTCAAAGAAACTAATTCTTGTTAACTGTGGCCACTCATACCTGTGGTACATTGTAGACCGAGTTTCTGTTCTACCCGGTTCCACAGCCCTTCAGTCCCAAAGAAACACCAGAGGATTATATTAATTATAAGCTGTTGGGCCTTTTAGCTGAAGCTAATTGTTAACTAACTCTTACAGCTTAAATTAACCCATAATTCTTGTCTATGTTTAGCCACATGACTTGGTGTCTTTTATCAGTGAGGCATTCTCATCTTGCTTCCTCTGTGTCTGGCTGGTGACTGCAGACTGAGCCTTTTCTTTTTCCAGAATTCTCCTAGTCTGTCGTCTTGCCTATATTTCCTGCCTGGCTATTGGCAAATCAGCATTTTATTAAACCAATATGAATGACAAGTCTTTACAGGATACAAAAGTATTATTCCACAGCACTGCCTCTTTTTTTCTTTTCAAAACAAGAACTCTGAATCTAATCTCCTTTGTTTGTTTGTTTTCCTGACCATTATCCATAACAACTTGTAACCATACTCTAAACAAAGACAAACGTCCATAACCCATTTTTTTGGGAAAGAGGGTGTGGTTTTCTGGGCTACTTCCTGATGAATGGGGGTTCTGGTAATCTTATGGGCATACAAAGAAAATTTAGGATTATAGTCAAGTACTTACTGGAGTATCCTGTGAGTCTTGATTATCTAAGACAGCAGTCTTGAAGCTGTTCTGGTGCAAAACTCAGAGGAAACTGCAAGAGAGGTCCTCTGAGATGTTGGATCATCTGAGCCATCTGCTCTTATTGGAGATTCTTTATGGGGTCTTCCTCAATCAAACCTGATTTTTCTTGACCCAGAATTAATTTACAGCCTCTCATTTCCTGTAGAAACAAAAACAAAACCTCTTCTTAAAAGTAACATATCTTTTGAATTAAATTGTGAAGTCAAAGCATTTTCAAAATATATAGGTGAGATTAATCCAACAGTATTTATAATTGAATGTCTTTTAGCAGCTGCTGCACCTTGATCAGCTGTCAAGGAATTAAAAGACAACACAACAGCGTAAAGCATTTTCCATCTTTACATGTCTTTTTTTTTTTTACTCTACTTGTTTTATTTATTTATTTATTTATTTTTGGATTTTTTGAGACAGGGTTTCTCTGTTTTCTTTGACTATCCCGAATCTCACTCTGGAGACCAGGCTGACCTAACTCACAGAGATCCACCTGCCTCTGCCTCACAAGTGCTGGGATTAAAGGTGTGTGCTACCACACCCAAATATTTTTTCTTTTTTAAAGGACTTTTTCTATCCTTTTTCTTTTCTCTTCCAAGCCTAGGTATATTTTTAAACATACTGCAAACCGTTTAGAGGTTTGTTTTTAGTTTTGTTTTTTTCTCTGAATGTGTCTTTTCTGTATGTCTCTATCTTTTTCTCACCGTATGAGTCTTTAGTCTCCTAACTGACATGATTACAGTTAAAGTCACGGCTTTGGTTGCTGAATCCACCCACTCCTTGGTTTCCTGAGAGTCTAGCTTCAAGGAGGAGGTACTGGTAGGAGCCACATATTTTTACCACAACTCTGTAGAGTTTCTAGGTCTGTGCCACCACCAAGAAACATGCTAGTGGCTGCATTTAAACAACATTTAAGTGTTTGGGTGTGGGGACTCCTAAAAGAGCTGCAAAGTTTTTGCTGCTAACACTGAGTCAGGAAGCGTCTTTTAAAGGAGACACTCTTGCCTCCAGCAAAGAGTGCCCACCCAAAAAAATGCTGCTACCAAGAAACCATGCTTAACTCTGTTTTTTTTTTTTTTTTTGGATTTTCTTTTTGCTTTTTGTTTGTTTGTGTGTGTGTGTGTGTGTCTAGAATTCCTTCCCAATCTCTCTTAGGTTTTGGGGGATGTAGTTGCCCCACGTTGAAGCCATCTGTAGATGAAGTTTCTGTCCCACCTGGTTCCATAGCCATTCAGTCCCAAAGAAACACACAGAGGAATATATTAATTATAAACTATTTAGCCTTTTAACTGAGGTGTATTATTAACTAACTCTTACAGCTTAAATTAACCCATAATTCTTGTTTATGTTTATTCACATGACTTGGTATTTTTTATCAGTGAGCTACTCTCATCTTGCTTCCTCTGTGTCTGACTGGTGACTGCAGACTGAGCTTTTCCTCTTCCCAGAATTCTCCTAGTCTGCTGTTCCCCTATACTTCCTGCCTGGCTTTTGGCCAATCAACATTTTATTAGACCAATATGAATGATAAGTCTTACAGGATACAAAAGCATTATCCCACAGCAATGCATCTAGAACTCCTTCAATCCAGGGAAGGGAACACAACTTTTGTCACTAATGGAGACTCAGTCTCATGGCACGTACTCATCTAACACATATTAACGCTTAGTATGTGCCAGGTATCAGCAGCACTTTATATACATCTTATCACTTAATCACACAGCAAACTCAGAGGCAAACTGCTCTCATAACCTATATCTACTAAAAGCCCATTTGGAGGAGAGAAAACTGAGGTTTCAGAAAGCTAATAATTTGTCCCAAGTCCTGATGTTAGATATCGAAATCACTGGTATCTTCGAAGGCACCAAGATACAGAGGCTGCAAGAGGGAACAAACTTGCAGGGTTTGGGGAAGAACCAAACTGTTCTGAGTTTGAACAACTGGCCCTCATCTTTCAGTTGACCATGTGGTACCCGAACCTGAGTCTAGCCTGACCGAGGCCTACGAGAAGTGGCGTGAGTGGGCTGATGGGAAGAGCTGCTGTGACTACGCTTTGCACGTGGACATCACCCACTGGAACGACAGTGTGAAGCAGGAAGTGCAGAACCTCAGCAGAGACAAAGGTGAGACCAGTGTGCTCTCCAGCCTCCTCCTCCTGTCTCTAGGCTGCCATGTCCATCTGTCCCACAGCGTCCTGCTCACGTGAGTCATTCCCCTAGTTTAGAGACTGGTCCCTTAAGCATGAGGGAGGGCTGAGTGTGGGGCTTTCTAGAGTGTGGGCACTCTATACTTTTATGCAGCTTTGCTTACATTTAACAGGATCCTCGTGGGATAAGTAGTGTTAGTCACTTTGCAGATGGAAAACCGGAGGGTCAGAGTAACTGCCCAGGATCACATTTGGTGAACAATAGAGCAATCCAGAGATGATGATCACCTCCAGGAATATCTTACTTACGTTTCTATTGCTGTGATTAAGTATCATGAGCAAAAGCAACTAGAGGAGGAAAGGATTCGTTTCATTTTGCAGCTGATAGTTCATCATTGCAGAAAGTCAGAACATGAACTCAAGCAGGGCAGAAACCTAGAGACAGGAACTGAAGTACAAGACTCAGCCTGCCTTCTTACAGCACATCGGACAGCCAGCCCAGGGATGGCACTGTTCACACTTAGCTGGTGCTTCCCACATCAACCATAACAAATCAAGAAAATGCAGCGCAGGCTTGCCCACAGGTAAAGGTATTTTTGCAGTCAAGGTTCCCTGCTCCAAAGTGACTCTAACTTGAATCAAGTTGACTATAACCAGCACAATACATGATTGCCAGTTTTACAGAGGGAGAAACTGAGGCAAGGTGACTGATCCTACCTGAAGTCACATCACTAAGAAAACTGAGAGCAAGGATTTCTAACCCCAGTCACTTTTACTCAAGACCAAACTATTAATATTATATAATACTGACATCCTCAGGAAAGGCAAAGAAATGCCACGAGCAAGGGATGGATTGATCTTCTCATTAGGAATGAAAATATGTTCCTGCAGTCCTGCAGTATGTCCCCCCCCCCTCTGTGTGTGTGTGTATTGTTGGAGTGGGTCTGCTCACTGAGAAGATGATTTTAGTTTCATCATCTTCTTAGATTCTTCTATTTATGTTTCTCCCTATGTTCTGATCATCAGACATTCAGCACCCACAGGATCATATATACTTATGAAAATATGTACCATGGGCTCAGCTTTGTAAGGGGATCTAGGAACTGAGAGATGGATAAGCCTCTTCTGAAGGTCCAGTGCAAAAGGAAGCAGCCCAAGGAAAGGCAGCAGCATGGACGCTGAAAGCACATGACCTGTCTGGTCACTGTGCAAGGACTTCAGGAGAACACGGTGATCTATATGGAGAGGAGAGGATGCTCCCTTAGAGATATGTTTTTTTCTTTCTATCCCTTGCTGCACCCCATAAATCCTGCCCAACCCTTGGTAACACAAAACACGCCCTTAGACCCTCCCTCTTCTTGTTTTGTCTGTCAATAGAAAATTCGGTGCTTTAAGCAGGACACAGGGTCTGGGTCATTCCAAGGATGACTTAGAGACTTTTGGAAAGGGGAATGTTGTGGAAATCTTCCCTGAGCTGACCCATGCTGAGTAGGGACATTCTTGAACTATAAACCACTTTTGGCTGGGGCGACTGTGAGCTAAGTTGACCCTAATGGTTTAACCAAAATTATTTTCATTTTCTCAAAATGATTTTCTGTTCTACCATTCCACCTACCTATTTATTTTGAGAGAAAATCAATAGATCTTTTCCTATAATGCTGATGGCTTAGGTATTTAAGTACAAGGCACGAATTCCTATCTGTCCCCATTTGCTTCGGTAGTTCACTGAGGCCAGGTTTAACATCCGTTTTTGTTTCTACATTTGAAATTTAGGTAGTGTTGTGTGGAAGAGTCAGTCTTTAAACTGGGTGTCTTTAGTAGATGTTGTGTTGCTGTGACGACATCATGATCAAGGCAACTTCCAGAAAACATTTAATTGAGACTGGCTCACAGTTTCACGGTGGTGAAAGGCATGGGAGCACGCAGGCAGATCTGGTGCTGGAGAAGGAGCTGAGAGTTCTACATCCAGATCAGCAAGCAACACAAGGAGAAAGATACTGGGCCTGCTTGAGCATTTGAAACCCCAAAGCCTGCCCAGACTAACACATTTTCTCCAAGGCCACACCTACTCCAACAAGACCACACCTTAATCCCTGTCACTAATCCCCTCTCCTTAATGACCAAGCAATCAAGTATTGAACCTGGGGGAGCATTCCTGTTCAAAGCACCACAATGAGTATATAGTCAGCACCCTTTTATTATAAAAATCCAGAGTATTTCTAGGTTAAAAAACTAGATTTATTCTTTTATTCCCTGTTCCCCCTAGACAGGGAGACACAGTTCCTCTGTGTAGCTTTGGCTGTCCTGGAACTCACTCAATAGAGCAGGCTAGCCTTGAACTCACAGAGATCCACCTGCCCTTGACTCTCCAGTGCTGAGATTAAAGGTGTGTGCCACAACCACCTGGTTTATTCTTTAAGTAAATTATAGAGAATGGAGGGTAAATAACATACTCACAAAACATGCGTACACTCTGTGTATGTGTGCATGCCTTTGTACATGTGCTGTGCGTGTCTGTATTCAAAAGTACAGTTTCAGTAACAGAAAATACATAATGTAAGTATATGTCTGCTATATCTTAAAAACAAATTGTTAGAGGGTGAGGGATATAGGATTCAGGTTTTATTTTATTTTGATATAGGGCCTTACTGACTGGCCTGATACTTTTTATGTAGTCCAGTCCACATCAAAATTATGAGGTATAGCAAGGGATAGAAAGAAAAATTCATGGGACTCTTTCTGTCTCTGCTTCCCCAGTGATAGGATTAAATGCTTGTCCCGTCACCCAGACATCACTCAGAAGAAGTTTTAATGTTAGTTTTAATGCCATCTTTCTCTTAGGCACCTCACCCTCCAATCTAGTATATAACCAGTCGCTCACCAAATAGTGAAATTAACCCATTCCCATGAAGGCCAAATGCTTGCCTCCCAGGGACTAAAAGCCTTTAAAAAGTGTTGCCTCCTTTGGTGGTGATCTGCTACCTGATGAGGAGGGAGCTGTGTTTCCAATGTACAGGGAGGAAAGGGAAGCCCAGAAGTTAAGCATTCCCACCTCATTGTAGTACACGGTGCATCCAAGTGTTGCGACCCCTGGTGTCTCGGCACAGCTGGTGTGCTGTTGTGATTTCCTTGGTGTCTGCTTCCCCGAACAAATTGGAAGTTATTGATCTTCTGAATTGGAGTGCTGGGAACTGGGGTTAGCAAAGGATACAGAAGGCAACAGGATTCTTCAAGGAAACACTTTACGAACTATTGATTTTATAAGGCAAAAGAGGGCATGATAAGATGGGGCATTCAGAATGTCTCCCTTCTGTTGGGCAGGCACCTGATCTGTGTGCTCAGGTCCCATGGATGAAAGCCATGAGAGGTAGCAGTGATACTTAATGTCTTCTTTTTCCTGATTTCCTTTCTTCCCTTGCCTTGCAGGTGTTAACTCCTTCATGGTTTACATGGCCTACAAGGATCTATATCAAGTGTCAAACACAGAGGTAGCAACCCATTTGGCTGTGTTGTTTGGATTGTCTGCATGCATGGGTTTCCTACTGTTGCTGATGACCTTTGCCCTAGAAAAATGGGTCACTGTGGTTACTCTGGAGGGCCAAGATATCAGGCTGTCTACTGACATATGCACTGACTTTTAGCCTGCACTTCATTTTAAAGAAGTTAGTGGACAAAGCAGAGAGGAACTTGAATTTCTACTGGCAACAGTTGTCTTGAAGTATAAGAGGCAAGTTCTTGTCTCCAAACCGCTCACAAACCTGGTGAAAATGTGTAGTTCTCTGCTTCATAAGGTCAGGCGGGCTTCCTGCTATTGGTACCAGCTTGACTGTCATCATTGTAACCATTGGCCTGCCCCTAGGAAGTCATGGGTACACTTTGATAGATCGGAAACAATCAGGGCAATTGTAAGAAATTAGTACTCTTACCTTCTAGGTGGAGAGTAAAGGTATGTTTGTCTTATAGGTTCAGATTAAAGGATGAGTATTTTATTAGCTTTGTCCAGGCTGTAGGGGGCTTGTGGAGGGAGCAATGGTAAAGAATTCTGAAACTCTGCCTCAGTTCCGAGGGAAATTACTCCATGAGTGTTGGATGCCAGAGAGACTTTTGAGATATTGGTCCTGTCTGTTTAAGTCTAGACAAGTCTTTCACAGAAACAGAGCCTCCTAAAATGTCTTTTATGTTGTGTTTTGTTTTGCTTTTTTTTTTGTTGTTTTTTTTTTTTTAATTTGATTATGAGATAGGATTTCTCTGTTCAAGCCCTGGAACTCGCTCAGCAGACCAGACTGGCCTCAGACTCAGAGGTCAGCCTGCCTCCGCCTCCCCAGTACTGCCACCGCCTTGCTAAAATGTCTTTTGACTACATTCCTCTCTGGTTTACAACACTGTTTCTACTCTGGTTTTAGTAATTGTCCTTTATGTGAGGTTTTTGCTTTCTGTTTCAGCTCTATGAGATCTTCACCTGCCTGGGAGAGCTGGGGGCCATTGCTCAAGTTCATGCCGAAAATGGAGACATCATTGCCCAGGTAACATCATGGAGGAAGCCTTGTGTGTGTGTGTGTGTGAGCTTCGGTCTGCATCCCATCCACTTCCTCTCTTCAACATGACTTGAACGCCCCAAGTGCTCAAGACTACCATAAACCCACGGCTAAAGCCAAAATCCATGCTAAAAAACCTCACAGCTCTGGGCTCACACTTGTAATCCCAACACTGGGCCTACAGAGGAAGAAAGATCATCAAATGTTCACAGTCCTTAGCTGTGATAGTGAGCTTTTTATTTCTGGCTTAAACAGTGTATCTTAAAGAGTTAGTCTTCAGCTGCACAGTGGTGGCCCATGACTTTATTCCCGGCACTCGGTACATAGAGACAGTGGCTGAGTTTTCTGAGTTCCAGGCCAGGGCTACACAAAGAAACCAGTTCTGGGGGTGGGGGTGGGGGGGCAAAAGGATTAATCTTCAAGGTCAAGTAGTGATCAACTTCTTTAATCCAGTAACTCCAGAGGCAGAGGTTAAGAGGCAAGTGAATTCCTGTGAATTCCAGGCCAATTAAAGCTGCAGAACACCAAAACCCAAACAAAAAAGAATTAATCTTCACAGAGTTACTAATCTTACAGAACTTTAAAAAAAAATAGTTTGCCTGATGTCCTCCTCTCCGTTTGTTGCTAATTTTGAGACAGCACCTTCAGCTCAGATATTTATTTAATTATGAAGACAGGTATGTCTAAAAGTGGCCTACTAAGTTTTCTCTTCCTATCAGAGTTTACACCTAGAAACTTCTAAATGGAGTAGAAAGAAGACAGTGGGTGTGATCTTGGTTGTCCACCTAACTGCATCTAGAAGCAACTCAAACAAATTCCTGAGCACTTTAATGTAGGGTTCTCTCTCTCCCTCCACCCCTAACCTTGCCCACTTCCCCCGACTCTCAGACCTCCAAACTTGTTCTGAGACAAGATTGACCCCTGATCTTTCCACGTACCCACCCCCACCCCACCCTTGCAATTGTTGAGCTCAGAGACACCATTGGCTCTAATGGGATTAAATGCGTACTACCACACCCAGCCACCAAGCATTTTCATTGGAGGAGGGAGACAGACCCCACCTAAATGTGGGCGGGATCTTCCGGTGGCAGTACAGATAAAAGGACGCGCTCTGGAAGGAAACCTTCCTTTGAGGCCGCTTACCCTTACTCTGGCTGGAAAGTTGCCCTATCCAGCCGCTACTCGGCATTCTTTAACCGATATTTGGACCAAGTTTTTTGGGGGATTTCAACAAAAACCGAAGACTGAAAGACCATAGCACACCAGGATAACTTCCAGCCTTCGTCGCCAGATTGGAAGTCTGCTGAGAAGTCGAGCTTCCTGCACTAAACAACTCCGGGACTTCCCTGATATATCCTGATTTGTGAAGTCAAGACTGCTTCTACAGGGTTTAGGCCATGGCACCGATGTACCAGCACCAAGACCCCAATTTTTACAATACCATACAAGCAGAAATAGAAGTGGAAATCGAGGATGAGCAAGAGACCGTGCCCGCAGAAGAAAGACGCAGTTTTGGTGAAAGTGCACGAGGTTCCTTCATAGAGGAACCCAGGTACCAAGGTTTCCCCAACCAGCAGGATGATATGAACCTTGTGATCTGCATTAGTTTTTACATCACGAACGCGAGCCAAGGGAGCTACCAAAGTCCAGGACAGCTACAGTTGGAGGGGATGGAGACCTCAGTTGCCGGAGTCCCACAACTCGCTGAAGTCCCACAGTGCGCTCAAGAACCAGACGGGGCTCAAGTCCCAGAGTGGGCTCAAGTCCAAGATTGCGCTGAAGTCCCAGAGTGGGCTCAAGTCCAAGACTGCGCTCAAATCCAAGATTGCGCTCAAGTCCAAGATTGCTCTGAAGTCCCAGAGTGGGCTCAAGTCCAAGATTGGGCTGAAGTCCCAGAGTGGGCTCAAGTACAATTGTGGGCTCAAGTTCAAGATTGCGCTCAAGTCATAGAGTGGGCTCAAGTCCCAGAGTGGGCTCAAGTCCAAGATTGCACTGAAGTCATAGCGTGGGCTCAAGTCCCAGAGTGGGCTCAAGTCCAAGATTGCACTGAAGTCCCAGAGTGGGCGCAAGACCAAGAGTGCGCTCAAGTCCAAGATTGCACTCAAGTCCAAGATTGCGCTGATGTCCCAGAGTGGGCTCAAGACCAAGAGTGCGCTCAAGTCCAAGATTGCGCTGAAGTCCTAGAGTGGGGTGAAGTCCCAGAGTGGGCTCACGTCCAAGATTGCGCTCAAGTCCAAGATTGCGCTGAAGTCCTAGAGTGGGCAGAAGTCCCAGATTGCGCTCACGTCCAAGAGTGCTCTGAAGTCTCACTGTCTGCCGCCGGAGTCCCACATCCCCGGAGGAACACTCGACCACGGATCCGCAGGGGTGTCACACACTGGCAGCTGAGCGAGCTGGAGGGAGTTTTTGAAGACGATCCGTACCCTGATGAGATCACAAAGAAGGACCTTGCAAGGCGCCTGTATATGAAACCATCTGAAGTGCACTGCTGGTTTAAGAAGCAAAGAGCTAAGTATAGGAAAAATCAAAGATTACAAATGGTCAAGGGTGCCCATGATGGTACCTTTGAGATCTCTCACTAAAGCATTTAGAGGAGACCTGGACTGCCATCCAACTCCAGGTGTTATTACTGCTGACCTTTTCCCTTCAGCAGTAAAGACAGATAATTAATTCAAGGTCAGCAATAGCTGATAGGGAGACCCTGATTTAGAATATACCAGAAAACTAAAGCAAACCAAACAAAACACTGAAATAAACACAAGAGTCTAATAGTCTATAGACTAAAATAATAGTAGAGAGAGCGCAAGGGTTGAAAACAAGGAGAAACTAGAAGATTCCTGGCAACCAAGCTATGTTAGAAAGTATTGTTTCAGACTGAGCCCTTCCTTGAGCAAAGCAGGTTCTTAGCTGGAAACAAGCCAAAGCTCCCCGGCATTCGATAATATCATAAGGCGGCATTTTTCTGAAGCAGGAAATCTGATCCAAGACTGCAGATCACACACATCTGAGCTCAGAGGTTGTGTGTCTGGGGGACCCTTGCTCTTCATGTCCCACAGGGCAGCTCTTGGGATTTCAGAGACTCAGCAACATCTTAAGAGTGAAGGAGGTGAGCTAAGTGTGCAATTTCCTCTGACTTATGACCAGGATGTTCTTTCTTCCTAGGTCTCCCCCATATCCAGACTTCAGGAAATATTTTGTTTTTCACAGAGGGCACAGTTGTCTTGATCTCAGGGGATGGCCCCACGGATGTTAGAACTGTCTGTCCTCCCTTTTCTCCATGTGTTCAGCTCAGCAGCCCAAGGTCTCCCCTCTTCTTCTGCTGTGAGGAAATCCAAACTCCTGCTTCTATTTCAGGACCGTGGCTATAAGGCTCAAAGTCAAAAAGCACCACTGTTTGGCTCCTTTCCCCTTGTGGCTCCTCAGTACAGATGCTCCCTGGGTCCTCTTCATCCTACCCTTTCCTGACCTTGGGAAGATCTGTTCTCCATCAGGAGAAAGAATTGGTCCATTTTTTCCATTTGGACGAGTTTCTGGTGTGTATTAGATTCAGCTTTAGCTGAAGATTGTATCTCACCCTCTAAATGAAGACAGCTGCTATGCTCAGAGTTTTGTGCTATCCTTCTGCAAAAGCAAGGGCCAAGTAAAATCTCCTTTGCCTACAAACAAGGACAATTTTCAGTTTTTTCCAATTCCAAGCTAGACTGAGCTTTCTTAAATTTGCCTTTGTGAAATGTCCCTGTGTGGACAGGAACATGTAGCTCCTTCTCCTCACTGAAGGCTCTGCCCTTGCCTTAGACAGAGACAATCACAGAAAATTACACACTGGTCAAATACAGAGTTCTGATGCCTCCTTGGTGGATCTACCTACAATACAGCTCCTGCACCCAAGACTCAGGGAACACGAGGAATCAGAAAGCTTGTCAGAACCAGTTGAATAGGAAGTCTGATATGAGACTGTGTCTCCCAGAATGACAGGAAAGTTCTCTCATGATGTCACACATTTTGACGGCCAAAAGAGGACCTGAACATGAACCCTGATAGATTTGGTAACTCAGAAGGGCAAGCTTGCATGGGTTCTCAACCCTAAGCAAAGACTACAGGCAACCAGTGACTGCAGATAAAGGAGAGTTTGTCTCTCCCAGGATGAGCCCCTAACTGGTTGTCCAATGCCAAATAGTTAGCCTTAAAATTATGTACATACAAGATTTTTCTGCTTATGTATATGTAATATATGTAGTTAAAGAAAAAGAGGCCAAGGGGCCATGGATTTGGAAGGGACTGAGGGGTGGGAATATGCGAGGGGTTGAAAGGAAGAAAGTAAAGGGAAGAAATAATGTATTCATATTTTAATTAAAATAAGCAAATAAAAATCTTTTAAAAAGAACCTTGAGTCTGTCAAATTCAAAACAAGGCCTGTTTCCTCCGTGGAGCAAGGCACAGCTGTGCTGTGACCAGAATGGTGAAGTCATGGCTGTGATGTACACTTTGAAACAGTGTGTTTCCAGAGTGTGACCTTGATAATGTGACTGCATCCTGTGGTAACAAAGGTAACCAGGATAGAGCTCATCTAAGGTAGAAGGTACTTAGTTGTAAACCGTAGTCTTTATGTGCCTCATCAGGGAGGAGTCTTACTGGAGTTTGGAAGAAAATATATCTAGAATTCAATCAATGAGAAGGGCCAGAAGACAAAATGGCTGTGGTTCGATAGAAAAATAGGCCCACCTATGAGAGTTTTAGAGAATTTACTATGTGTCTGATATAGTGCTGTTATTTTCCTACCCCTCCCCCTTTATTTTTTTGAGACAGGGTTTCTTTGTGTACCCTCGATTGGGAACTCACTTTGTAGACCTAGCTGGCCTCGAACTCAGAGATTCCCCCACCTCTGTCTCCCAAGCACTGGGATTAAAGGCACATGCCACAAAGCCCAGCTTCCTGTTCCCTTTTTAGTTTGTGTGGGTTCCAAACCCGCCCTCAATTAATCCTGAGACACACCCAGAGGTATGCCTTACTAATCTAGTTTCCCAGGTGATCATAGATCCAATCAATTTTACCTGGGAAGGCAAACCAAGAGGCTTAACCAACATGTGCAAGCATTTCCTTATCCCTCCTCTTAAATCTGCATTACTAGCAATAAAACAGAGCTTCTTTTCCAGCTCCTTGGAATCCCTTTGCGCTAACTCTGCCTCACAGGTAGCAGGTGAAACAGGCTTGTCCCAGTTGACACCCCTCCTGAATTACCACGTTCTCCCAGGCCATTAGGCTGGGATCACTGGAGCAGAGGTTCTAAGGAACTAACCATACTTTCAGGGTGCAACTGCACATAACGGCAGCCTAGGGCTTCAGTTAGCCCTAATTGTGTTCACAAGCCGCTTGCTTCACTATAAAATTCATGACTGTGAGAATAATTAAGAGTCCGCCACAAGAAACATGGCCTTTCTGTCCTGCTACAATGTATATAAAATTTTACTAAACAGTAACTCAGGTAAGATGGTCACAAGTCATGATTCCCTCTGGTTGAGTCCTGTATCCATACATCTGTATCCATACAGCTATACATCCATACATGGGTTCATGGATTTAAAATAACAAACCCAGAGGCAGTTATTAAAATGTGAGGTGTCAGAATTTGATAGTGTAGCTTGTCCTTAGGTCAGAATAGGACTGACAATCTGCACCTGGACTAAAGATGCCCAAATGACCCTGATAGAGGGGGCAGGTGACCACATGCTGGGGATTCTGGCCCTAAACTGTGAGCTACATTGCCTTAGTCCAGGTGCTTAACCCAGAGCATAGCGTGGAGCAAATGTCAACACCTTTTATTGAATAGAAACAGCTAAATTCAAAACTGGAATCAGACAAGAGGGGTGTTCTGGGGAGCTGGGTCTGAAAGAGTCAGTGGCATTTTATTGGTAATGTATAGGAAACACGAACACTTTTTTATTGATTTTTATTGAGCTCTACATTTTTCTCTGTTCCCCTCCCTGCCTCTCTCCTCCCACTTTCATCCCTCCCCCAAGGTCCCCATGCTCCCAATTTACTCTGGAGATCTTGACTTTTTCTACTTCCCATGTAGATTAGATCTATGTAAATCTCTCTTAGGGTCCTCATTGTTGACTAAGGTCTCTGGGATTATGGTTTGTAGACTGGTTTTCTTTGCTTTATGTTTAAAAACCACTTATGAGTGAGTACATACGATACTTGTTTTTCTATAGGTCTGGGTTACCTCACTCAAAATAAAGTTTTCTAGCTCCATCCATTTGCCTGCAAAATTCAAGATGTCGTTATTTTTCTCTGCTGTGTAGTACTCCACTGTGTAATTGTACCACATTTTCATTATCCATTCTTTGGTAGAGGGGCATTTAGGTTGTTTCCAGGTTCTGGTTATGACAAAGAAAGCTGCTATGAACATAATTGTGCACATGTCCTTGTGGCACAATTGAGCATCCTTTGGATATATACCCAAAAGTGGTATTACTAGGTACTGAGGAGGGTTGTTTCCTAATTTTCTGAGAAATCGCCTTACTGACATCCAAAGGGGCTGTACCAGCTTGCACTCCCACCACCAATGCAGAAGTGTTCCCTTTTCCCCACAACCTCTCCAGCATAAGTTGTCATCAGTGATTTTGATCTTGGCTATTCTTACAGGTGGAAGATGGAATCTCAGAGTTGTTTTGATTTGCATTTCTCTGATCACTAAGGATGTTGAACATTTCCTTAAATATCTTTCAGCCATTTTAGATTCCTCTGTTGAGAGTTCTCTGTTTAGGTCTGTACTCCAATTTTTTTTATTCAATTATGTGTTCTTTGATGATTAATTTTTTGTGTTCTTTGTATATTTTGGAGGTCAGACCTCTGTCTGACATGGGGTTAGTGAAGATCTTTTCCCATTCTGTAGGCTGTCATTTTGACTTGTTGACCATGTCCTTTGCTTTACAGAAGCTTTTCAGTTTCAGGAGGTCCCATTTACTAATTGTTTCTCTCAGTGTCTGTACTGCTGGAATTATATTTAGGAAGTGGTTTCCTGTGCCAATTCGTTCAAGTGTACTTCCCACTTCCTCTTCTCTAAGGTTCAGTGTGGCTGGCATTATGTTGAGGTCTTTGATCCATTTGGACTTGAGTTTTGTGTATGGTGATAAATATGGGTCTATTTTCATTCTTCTACATGTTATATCCAGTTATGTCAGCACCATTTGTTAAATAGAAACATGAACACTCTTAACTATCTTCCTTTTAATAGAATTGAGCCAGTTAACTTTGTGAAGATTCAACTTGACCATTCCAAATGTGGAATTATATACTTATGCAACATATAAATTTTATTCTCCCCCACCCTTGAGTGTATCTTAGCCCAGAGCATACTTTTCACAATTCTTGGCTGCAATCATCTAAGAACTTTCTTCTTTTTGTTTTTTCTTATTTTAGGAGCAGGCCCGGATGTTGGAAATGGGGATAACTGGCCCAGAAGGTCATGTTCTGAGCAGACCAGAAGAGGTGGGTTTCATGAATTAGGGCATCAAGGTCAGACAGGGAAAAGCCAAGATGGCGATGGGGGTTCTTTTTTACTGGTATTTCCTAGTGAAATTGACTGGCACAGTCCTAGCCTGCCACCCACTTTACATGTGGAGTGTTTCTCTTTGACCCTGATTTACTGAGCCACATCTGCACATAGTGGAGACACAAGCCTAGCTGGACAGTGATCGAATCTATGAGCACCAGCTAGCATGGTTTCCCACCTCTGCCCTTCAGTTGCAGGACAGTCCCTTGGCCTTCAGTGAGAGTGCTGAATGTCTAAGGCTTTGTTAATCATTGTGAAATTGGGGACAGTCTTACGCACTCTCTCATATTGCTTGCTCTGAGCCTTGCAAAACACAGACAATATGGATAGGAGGTTGAAGAGACTTTTCGTAGGTGTTATGCCTATTGCTGATTGTGGTCAGGGTTGGAAATTTTCCACTCCTGAAATGAATGAGGGTATGCGTCTGCAGAGGCAGTAAAATGTGACTAGTGCCTAATTCCAATTTCTTATGTCAGCAGTTCCTTCTGTTTACATGGGGCTCAGAGTCTGAAATTAATAATGGGCCACCAATCTGAAAGCCAGGTGGTGACTAATCAGTGATCCCCACATCAGTGACCAATCAGTGATCCTCATGTCAGTGAAGCTAATCCTGTAATGCCATACTCCACAGAAGAACCAGAACCTAAAGATTTTGTTCTTTCCTCATCTCTTTTAGAGACTGTAAAAAATTTAAATGTAATACAAATACAGAGAAATCTTCCTCTTACAAGGAGGCAATACATTTTCACAAGCTGAATACACTTGGAACAGGGTATTGAGATGGAGTCAGAACCTGGCCAGCTTTCTAGGGGTTTCGAGTTGATACCAGAATGATAAATGATGAATTCATTATAATTAAAATTAACAATTGACATTCCAGTCACACACAACATTCCTGAAGAAAAAAAAATCTGTGCCCTAATAATTTCAGGCCTTTTCTCAGGAATACTGATTTCTGGCAGTGCTAACTGCATGCATTGTCTCAGTTATTCTTGCTGCTTGTCAGGGTTGTGGTGCTGTGTGGGTAAAGAAGCTGAGGCTTAGAGAAAATGAACCCCTGAGCTGACCGCGTTTAATGAACTGGAAAATCATTTCTATGGTATCAGCTGGCCATAGTGGTCGACACTGTTTGTGAAATTGTAAATGCTGGTCACTGGAGGGATGTGCTAGCAGACAGATTTCTGTGGCCACAGCCAGGGGATTTCACAGCATAGTCTATTTTTGTTCCTTGGTTTGTTTTTTCAACCTCACTCCACCCCCACCACCTCAACCTTTCCCGGTCCCATCGCCTTTTTAGTAAGAAGGCCACTTAGCTGTAAATCTCTACGAGTAAAACAGAAAAGTGATGCAACTTTCTAAAGATAGTCACGTCGTGGAAGTGCAGCAGACCCTGCAGGACTGGGAGGGAAGGAGATCAAAGGGGCCAGGACTGAGGTCATGGGGCTGCTGAAGTGGTCAGCAAAGGTATGAAGGGGGAGTGAGCACAGGCAGAGCTATCTGCTCTTCAGTTCAAAGCTTACCCAGATGTAGTCTCAAGTGATGCTGTTCAGAAATGATAACCAGAGCCACAGAGCATAATCTCCAGGGTGCAGTGTCTGGGGATGTCAGAGGGCTTCACCTGCACCTAGGAGCCTTCCGGAGGATGCCAGCTCGGCCAACTCAACTCCTCAAGCCCACTGAACCACAGTCACCATGGAGTGACCGGCTTGCATTATGCGGCCACTAGACATCTGTAAGCTATTTGGAGTGTATTTTTTTAAGTGTTGGTCTGTGGAAGCTAACCCAGAAAGTCATATGCATATGGCTGATGATTCAATGAGAAATCACCACTGTCTCCTCTCCAGTTCGAATAGGATTTGCTCAGGGTTTGGGCAATAGCAGTCTTCGCATTGGTCAGAAACCGTGATCCACAATCACACCAACAGTCACTGTTCTGGGCACTAATTTTTCAAAAGGATTAATCATTTAATCCATTTAATCTTTGCAACAGCCGTAGATGCCAGGACTTGCTGTTTTCCCCACTGAGACAGAAAGCAGCAGCCCTGGGTGGTTGAGTGATATAATTAAGGTTACCTGGTCTGTACAGGATTCACTCTCAGTCCACGCAAGGGAACCTGACTCTCAGATTCCACTTGGTTAATCAAATATGGGGAAATCCGTTGCTTCTTGTGTACTAAGTACAGCTGGATTAGTTGGCATATTTGAAAACATGAACTCTACATGGAAGTAGGTTGGAAGACATCAACAAGAAGAAGAGTGTTTGTGCTCTGGGGTTTGGCTCATTCTCATAATAAATCCTCACAGCACAGTTTGCTCTCCCCAGTGCTGCAGGAAAGGACTTGAGGGCCTTGGGTGCCTCACTGTCTTTCCTGGAGACTCTCGACCTGTTGATGTGACTGTGTTTTCCCAGAGACTTTGCCCTGAGATCCCGGAGCAGAGGCTTCCATTTGGGGAGGGGAGAGAGGCAGTGCTCTCAACTTAGCCCTGTGCTAGCCTCTGTTGAGGGACGGAGGAGGCACTGAGTCACCCAGAAAAGTAACACAAGCGGGGGTGGGGAGGCCAGCATCCGAGAAGAAGATTCAAGCCATGAAATTTCAGATCCTGGATGGCTCGTAACCTCTGCATAGCACTGTCTCACCACCTTTTAAAGAGGGAGAGGATCATGCTCTTACTGACTCCTGGGCACTTATTTTATTTTATTTCATTTTTGTAGCTGGAAGCTGAGGCCGTGTTCCGTGCCATCACCATTGCCAGCCAGACCAACTGCCCCCTCTACGTCACAAAGGTCATGAGCAAGAGCGCTGCTGATCTCATCTCACAAGCCAGGAAGAAAGGTGATTAGGGCTTTTGGTTGTGAACCTCCGACTGCACCGTGTGGCTCCGCCTCTCTGGCTGTCCAGTGTAGTAGAAATGGCGCCTTTTCCCTTGCTTGCCTGCTCCCTAGGAAGCCTCTATCTACAGCTGGAGTTCTGAGGTTTCTCCTATCTGGTATATACGCAAACTGAGGCTCAGGAAGGTGAAGTAATTTGGCAGAAATAACAGCATGAATTAATTTCTCTGAGACTTGGTACATCTCCCTCTCACTTTCCATCTGTCTGAATGTTAGTTCGCATTATCTGAACTTTATAAATAGACTTACCAGTCAATATTATGCTAAATAGACACGCCAGTCAATATTATGCTAAATAGACATGCCAGTCAATATTATGCTAAGTGTAGAAGTCAAAGATCCAGGCAAAATTGGCTTCCACAAGCAACCTGAAAAGCAAAATATTGGTTGTAATTGGGGCATAATTAGCCTGGAGGTTTCAGCAATAACATCAGTACTTTAAGGCTCTCGCTGTTTTTTTGGTTCACTTTTCTCCCTGGTGATTTTATGATCAGTATTAACAGTGACAAGAATAGATGATGTGGGGAGTGGGGTGGGAGTGGGAGAAGGATCCATTGTCCTCAATTCCTGGTGAAGGATGCGATGAAGAAATGACTCAAGCAAGCATCTAAGAATATTGTGATTATTTTTTCTGGGGTCTGTGTGAATTCCTGAATCCAAGCATTGCCCTAAAGACAGCATTGTCTGGCCAGTTCTGAGAGCGCTCGTCACAGGGGTGAGGCCAGTGCAAGTTAATTTAGAAAGGAGTGGAATGACCTTAACGCTGTGGTCTTCATGGCCAGGGCTCTGTCCTCATTGCCTTTCTGTCCTCTGCTGGTAACTGGGGCTTGCAGTGTCTTGAGTCCCATTTCAAAGCTTTTAAAAATATATATATATAAAAATTTTGTATCTTGTCCTTAGTGATAGTCTCAGGGGCTCAGTTGTGAAGCAACTGTGTGAGTAAACAGTGATTGAGAAACTGGAGGTGTGGGCTGTTTGCTGGTGAAAGAAGATGGTCCCGGCAGTTGTGCATTTGCTATTTCTGCGTGCTGATGGTTGTCTGCTAGCAGAGAGACCCAGGATGAGTGACTCATCCGCTAAGGGGTCCTGTGGAGCTTCCACGTGAGCGTGACTCAGGGTGCTTAAAGAGAACCCTGCTCACTTCTTCGAGCAGTGCTTCTCAGCTCTTCAGCTTTCTGGAGAAAGGCACCCCTTTCTCTATGGGAGAAGAATCTTTCTAGGTGTCCAGATGTTTTCCTAGTGGTCAGGTTCTGGGGTATTTCCCATTTTTCCATGATCATGGCAAACCTGCTTTGTTGGCTCTCGGTAGGTAATGATGCTACCCTGCTAGATAGAGGTGTTCAGGGAAACCAGGCAAGGAGTTAAATACTCCTTACTATAACTAGGGTGGGAAGAGGAGGAGAGCCCCCCATACCCACTCAGCCCTGACCACCCAGTACATTAGCCTCTCATTCCCTACTGGAGTCCTATGCTCAGAATAACCAGAGAGCCCCAAGGATGGATTGTTTTCAAGTGTGTGGTGTTCTTACTTCTCATTTCATGGTAGAAACTTCTTTCCATTAGCCTTCCGGCAGGTGACTTTCTAATAAGGGGAACTCACTCACACAGTTGTGTCTGCAAGGTGAAGGAGATGTGTAACATGGTGACAAAGCAGGGGCGGGATACTGAAGCTCAGAACGTCTTTTGGACAGCCATTCTCAGGGAGAATCGAGAGCACCTCTAGCAGGAAGATGGAGTATGGGTTTGTTCCTTCCTTCTGAATCTGTTCCTGTTCAAATCCCAAAGGACCTCATCACCCATCACCATCTTTAATGCTTAAAGAGTACTAAAATGCTCTTAAGAGCTCGGATGCTCATAATTAATCTTAAAAAGTTACAGGGGTAGGGCTCATCTCTCTGTGTACAAAAGTACTTGAGTAGAAGTTCAAGGGCCTAGGCCAGTCTTCTCCCCAACCCCCCCCCCCCAACAGACACACAGAGAGAGAGACAGAGAGACAGAGAGACAGACAGAGACAGAGAGAGACAGAGAGAGAGCAATACAATGAAGTGATGAAATTAAAATTCTAAACACAGAATTCTCAACTCTGAGGCATGTGATAAAGTTTATTATTATTACCCTGCTTAGAATGAAGAAATTGATGGAATCAGCTGAAGGGGTCCAGTGTCCAAGCTCAGATACAATGGAGAAATTGACTTTCTTCAATGTCTCTCCTAAATATAGTCCCAAGGAACAGCTGGTCCTCTCTTAGGGATGTGTTTCTTGGGGTAGCTGAGTGTTTTCCTTAAATTTAACTTCTTCATTTCTTCCAGGCCCCATCTTTATATCAATCATTGTTAACACCGTCCCTTAAGGCAGGGATGCATATGGGAACCACCAGTATTTTTTTCCGTCTTTCCTGAGATAGACATTACTAATCAGTCATGGATGTTTTCTAACAAAAGCAGAAGCACTGTTAGAATTTTTCCCTACCTAGTATTCCAGGATATTTTTACCAATTGATTGAAGTTGAAATGAAACCAAACCTGTATAACCCTGGCTATGAAACCTCCTAAAATATGATTGTGCAAATTCTTGATGACAGAAAGCAGAAAAAGATGAAGTTTAAAGGGTTAAAGATGCCCAAGATTGTTCGAGACCAGCCTGGTCTACAAGAGCTAGTTCCTGGACAGGCTCTAAAACCACAGCAAAACCCTGTCTCGAAAAAAGCCCCCCCCCCAAAAAAAAATGCCCAAGACTTATCTGCATATTTCTATCCCAAGACGCTGAGGCAGAGAAATGAGGGACCAACCAACTTTGGAAAGAAGCATTTCCTTCTGAATCACTATCACTTTTTTTAAACATTCAATGCAAGCTCGATATTGCATCCAAGGACCAGCTCTATCTTACTGCATTTCATATTGTTGGAACTCCAGTACCAGGTCATAGTGACAGATGCACAGTTGAGGGGAACAGTGATTAAAAAATCAAGGAATGACAAAATAAAAACATATAAGAACCTCTTATCCTCCAGAATGGGTTTTACACTGTAGGGTCAAATCTTGTCTTTGTAGCAGGAGGAGCTGGCAGTTCCCAGCAAAGTGGAGCACACTCAGGACTTTGGACCTCCACAGAGGAAAAGCGTAGGCAATAAAGAAACCAGTACTGGGGAGAAGTCTCAGTGGGTTAAGTGTCTGTCTTGCAAGCATGAGGACCTGAGCAGCAAATGTGGTGGCCTGTCCTTGTAGTCATAGCTCTGGGATGATCAAGACAAGAGGCCCCCTGGAATTTGCTGGCAAGTTAATCTTGTCCAGTTGCTGGGCTGCCAGTTTGGTGAGAGACCACGCCCCAAAAAGTGAGATGGAGGACAATGGAGAAAGGCATCCGACATTGGCCGCTGGCCTCTCTATACCCATGTGTACACATGCATAGATACCTTCCGAAAGGACTTGTACTCACATGCAAAACACACACAGAGACACACATGCACACAAGAAATTAATATTTATTGAGCATCTACCATGTGCCAGGTCCTTCACATATGCTAAGTCCTTTCACGAGTCTGGGAAGTAAGTAGCATCTCATATCCTCAGTTCTAGAACAAATTCTTTGACAGTTTAATATTTCAAAATGAGTATGACTCTTGTAATCTGTATAATCAGTATATAGTTTTATTTTCTTCATGTCAAATTTAAAATTCCTTTCAAAGGTTTACTGCCACACCTTATAACTAGTTACCTATGATTGTTTACAGAATACAAATTTGTTAACGGTTACTAGAAAAACAGGCTAAAAAGGCTGCGAATAAAAACACCAGGGTTGCCTCACTTTAGAAACAAAGCCTTGAGGAGACTTAGAGGTCTGATTAGATATGTTGGAGCATTATATATTTCTTGTGAACCCGACATCCACTCCTTCCAGGAAACGTGGTCTTTGGCGAACCCATCACTGCCAGTCTCGGGATAGATGGAACCCATTACTGGAGTAAGAACTGGGCCAAGGCAGCTGCATTTGTGACATCCCCACCTCTGAGCCCCGACCCAACCACACCTGATTACATCAACTCCTTGCTGGCCAGGTTGGTGCAGGAATATCATGTGTTCTGTGGAATCATCTTGGGGCCACCTGGGATAGGGGATGATAGTAGGCTCTAGGTGGTAGATTAGAGCCTGCAGCATCAAATTCTCCTGTAGCCTTGACTACAGAAAACTGGCTCTTCCACATGACACAATTGATACCACAGTTTCAGTGTGAATCATGGTCCTAGCTGTTGATTTCTGTAATGTGCCAAGTTTGTACTCACTCTTGTCCCTTATAACAACTTTATGAGCGAGGCACTATTATCACCATTTTACAGATTAAGCAATTGATAGTCAAGGCACTTAAAGTTATTTGTCAGAACTCAAAGCGTTTGTCATGATGACACCCAGTAATTATAGGGAGACTCAATTTCAGGCTACTGGTCATTTGAGTTCTTATATTTTTACATCTGTGCATATGTGTGTGTGTGTGTATTTATACTAAGATGCATGCCTACACACAAATGCTTGCCTGCTTGTCTTTATGTGTGGAGGTGCCTGCTGAGGCCAGAAGAAGGGATTAGATAACATGGACTAGTTAGAGCCAGTTGCGAGTCACCTAGTGTGGCTGCTGAGAACCAAACCAGGATCCTTTGCAGCATCAGCAATAACCACTAAGTCATCTCTCTAGCCCTCATCTGATTCTTGGTTATTTGCCACAGAACATGATCTAATTCTTCTTCTTTGCTTTCTGGATGGGTAACTGATCCCAGAGACGGGAGGAAACTACCCACTCTCACTCACACAGCTTAGTAAGGGATAGAGATTTCAAACTGAAAACATGATTCTGCTCCCTCGCCAAGTGTTACCCCGCTATCTCTCCTAGTCATGTGATGCTTTCTACTTTTCCAGCGGGGATCTGCAGCTCTCTGGAAGTGCCCACTGTACCTTCAGCACTGCCCAGAAAGCCATCGGGAAGGACAACTTCACAGCCATCCCTGAGGGCACCAATGGTGTGGAGGAGCGTATGTCTGTCATCTGGGACAAGGCTGTGGTAAGGGACTGAGGTGGTCATGGGAGGGTGGCCCAGCCTAAAATATCAATGGACCAAATCAAAGCCACAGACACCAATCAAGCTAAGGCACTGCCCCTCAGGGATGCTCTAGAGAGGATGCTTATGGGGTAGGTCTAGACCTGATGAAATGTCCATGGAACCAGGTTGCTCATGTGGCTTCAGACCTCACCTTCTAGATATGACTCCTGAGATCTAGGACTCTAAGGCAGCTTCCATACACTTAATTTCATCTGATTTCATGAATGATCTGTGCTTAAAATGATTGTGAATCCATTCTGGGTGTTGGAAGAGCTTTATAACTTCTATCAAAAGGGTTAGATATGATGCTTTGAAGTGACAAGCAATGCATTAGATTTGGTGTCTAATGCCACCAGGTCACACTAAAGGTATCCCACACTGAGGGTGTTTGAACCCTACCAGATTATAGGAGAAATTGCCTCTTAGTGTCTCTTGGCTAAGTAGCATCTTTTTATCTTCTCTCTTTGTATCATAAAGACTGATGAAAGAAATAACCATGTCAATGAAACACTTCCCGAGATTTTAATAAAAGTCATAAGAAATCCATTGTACAGTTACCCCGCCCCCATGTGTAATGCCACTACAGTGTCTTTGAACATTTAATGCCTTGTTCATCTACACAGGCAAGCTGACAAGACACCTTTCTTGACTTCTAGAAAGCTGTCTTATTTAGGGTTTCTATTGCTGTCACAAAACACCCTGGCCAAAGGGAAAGCTGTGGAGGAAAGGGTCTCATTAGCTAATACTACAGCATTGCTGTTCACCACTGAAGGAAGTCAGGACAGGGCCGGATCCTGGAGGCAGGAGCTGATGCAGAGGTCATGGAGGGAAGCTGCCTACTGGCTTGCTTCCCATGGCTTGCTCAGCCCACCTTCTTATAGAACCCAGGGCCAGAAGCCCAGGGATGGCACCAACTACTATGGGTGGGACCCTCCTCTTCCCCCACTGGTCACTAATTGATAAAATGCCTTACAGCTGGATCTCAAGGAGGCATTTCCTCAGCTGAGACTCCTTCCTCTGATGATTCTAGCTTGTGTCAAGCTGACACACAAAATCACCCAGTACAGAAGCTTAGGGATTTTTCAAAAGCCAATTCTTTCTACCCTCAGACTTTGTTTCAGGAAAAGAGAAAGTATAAACTTTTTGTCCCTTCTCTCACATGGTTGGCTTTTGTCTGCTTTTAAATATTTATTTATTTTACATCCCAACTGCAGTAGTTTCTCTTCTCTCTTCTCCCAGTTCCTCCTCCACCTTCCCTCTGTACTCCCTAATCCACTCCTCCTCCACTTCTATTCAGAAAATAGCAACCTTCCCATGGATATCAACAGAAAATGGCATACCAGGTCATAGTAACACTAAGCACCTTCCATCCATCGTATTAAGGCTGGATGAGGTGACCCAGTATGAGGACTAGGGTCCCAAAAGCTAGCAAAAGAATCAAAGACAGCCCCTACTCTCACTGCTAGGAGGCCCACAAAAAGACCAAGCTACACAACTATCACATATATGCAGAGGGCCTAGGTCAGGCCCATGCAGGCTCCCTGGTTGTTGGTTCAGTCTCTGTGAGTTTCTACGAGCCCAGGTTAGTTGATTCTGTGGGTTTTCTTGTGGTGTCTTTGACCCCTTGTCTCCTACAATCCTTCCTCCATCTCTTTAGCAGGATTCCCTGAGCTCTGCCTATTTGGTCGTGGGTTCGCATCTGTTTCCATTAGCTACTGGATGAAGCTTCTCTGATGACAATTGGGCTAGGCACCAATCTATGAGTGTAGCAGAGTATTGTTAGTCATCATTACATTGACATTTTTTTTCTCCAGTTGTGTTTGATTCTATCCTAGATTTCTGGGCCAAATAACTTCTGGATCCTGTCACTCCAGACAGCATCACGGGTGGGCTCACTTTTGTGGTGTGTGTGTGAGGCTGGGCCAGTCATTGGTTGGCTACTCCCACAACGTTTTATCTTTACAAATCCTATGCGAATTTGTTAAAAAAAATAATGTAAAACATAGATATGCTGCGTACAGATATTCTTGTTAATATGAAACCCATAACTGCTCCCTAAGATTAAGACCCTAGAGATGTCATAGATGACTTACTTTGTAAGAGAACTCTGTGATGGTCACAGGACAACAAAATCACCACCAATACACTTTTCAAAATATATTCTCATTATTTAGCAATGCTCAACTTTAGCTTTTTACTGGCAGCCTGATACATGCGCAACAAAGGTCACTCAGAAACTTCAGACACATACCTGAAAAAAAAGGCATGGAATTCACTAACACAGACATATTCATGGCCACCGCCTGTAAAGTCTTGCATATCTAACATACGTATCTGAACATACAAATATATACATATACCTAAAGAACAGGCCCACACTCATTTTTTCTGTAAAATCTCTCTGTAAATTCCTTTTTGGAATTTAGTAGAAATAAATGCTCAAGTAAAGTAAATGCATGTAACTAGAATTTTAAAAAAGTGCTGTCCAGAAGTCACATCTATGTCAAGTTGCACGTTTCCACATTTGCCCCGTGACGTTCAGATTGCCCATGTGACCCCATGCTTGCTGGATGGATGGAATCTGTGCTCAGTACCTTTGTACTCCTGGGCCTCTGTGGTCACTTTGCTCTGAGCTCGGAAACCTTGCACTGATAGAAGTGCTGCCATCTACCTGGAGACAGGCACAGACACGCTGCTTTTGTATTGCAATAGGCCACAGGAAAGATGGATGAAAATCAGTTTGTGGCTGTGACAAGCACCAATGCTGCCAAGATATTCAACCTGTACCCACGCAAGGGGAGAATAGCCGTGGGCTCTGACAGTGACCTGGTCATCTGGGATCCAGATGCTGTGAAGATCATCTCTGCCAAGAACCACCAGTCGGTGAGGCATGGGCTGGTGGGATGGAGGCTGTGTATAGAGCTGACTTGGTGGCCCAGGCTCAGAGACTAGGGTAGACAGCAATAGTAATCTAGAGCTTTTGGTTTTGTCTGTGTATTGCTTGATTTTAAAAGCAAGATCTTCTGCTCAGTCAGGCTCTAAATTTGAATTGCTGGTAATTTTACTTTTATTAAAGAGGCACATACTCCCAAGTCCAGTTTGCCTTGAATTTTATTGGCATAAGAAAACCTTAAACTGTTTCTTTCTCCAGTTTTCTGGGGTGAAATAGTCAGCAAAGGGGCTCTGTTCTCCTAGCCCCTCAGAATTGGAGGCAGAGAGGAAAAACTCTGTTGTAATATGAGCGGCGGGGCTGCGTCCCCGGCACCCAGCCGCCCACATGGCTAGCTTATGCCCCGAAATAATTACACGGAAACTGTATTCTTTTAATCACTGCCTGGCCCATTAGGTCCAGCCTCTTATTGGCTAGCTCTTACAATTGATCTAACCCATTTCTAATATTCTGTGTAGTACCACGAGCTGGCTTACCAGGAAAGATCTTAACCTGCGTCTGTCTGGAGTGGGAGAATCATGGCGACTCCTTACTCGGCTTCTTTCTCCCAGCATTCTGTCTGTCTACTCCGCCTACCTAATTTTCTGTCCTATTAAAGGGGCCAAGGCAGTTTCTTTATTACTTAACCAATGAAACAACAGATAGAAAGATGACCCACCTCCATCATTTCCCCTTTTTCTGTTTAAACAAAAAATGGCTTTTATTTTAACATAGTAAGATTACATATAACAAAATAGTTATCAAGCAAGAATTACAGTTACAATATTTATATCTATTTTATCTTTTATCATAACTAAGGAAAACTATAACTATAACTAACCATTCTTCAACTCCATCAAAGACTCCAGAAGGATATAATATTACCTAAGCAAACAAGAGATCCAAAACTCTAGAAATGACAGAGACATCTTGCTGCCTGGACAGTCACCCAAAGTTCTTTTGTACTGTTGGGGCATCCATCTTCAGCCTTTAGGCCCATAGTATCCAGCAGACATTTTTCATCAAGCAGGAAATTCCAAAGACAGTTCAGTCACTTTTTGCTGCGTCCTGCAGAATGTCTCGCAGACTCTTTCATGAGTCAGGAACCCCGAAAGATCATCTCACCTTTAGGCAAGTTCAGCAGTCCTCTTTCTGCGGGTTCTCTGTGTCCAGTTTATGTAACAGTCCAGGCAAGAGCAGTTTCTTGCCCAAATGGCTATCAAACTCCATAAGGATCCTCTTCGATGCCCATCTTCCTCTTGAAGTAGATTGGTGCTGACAGGAGCAGATGTGTCTCATTGTCATGAAAAGCCCTAAGTTATTAAAATATTTTAAATGCCATGTTCTGTAGTCTTTGAAAGATATGAAGAATGCCTATCTAATTGAAATATATCTCTATATATCTAGAAAATCTAACTAACATGACTACAAGCTTGACTATTATTGATGATTATCCATTAACAACCTGTATTTCCTATTTTACATTATATTTTTAAATGAACTACATAATCACAATACCTTAATCAAGATCAGAAATACATAAACATATAACAAAATTGACCTTAAAATCATACCAATGCAAATTATTCATATCTATAAAACTCCTCTCCACAGGCTTCCAAGATTGTAGAGGCTCAGACACACTTTATGTTTTGAATAAAGAGAAAGGTATCTTCATTATCCACTCCAATTCTCCAGAAGTTTGAAACCCAAATCTAACCCTTAAAGAAGAACTGACTGCTTGTTAGTAAAAATGATTCTTGAAGGGGTTAGATGTCAGGCATCTTGCTTTCTATTCAGTGAATCTCATGAGCCGTGACTATGTTTGGGTGGGTACTCTTACCTTCTTTTTGTAGTTTTGCCTAGTTTCTAGAAGTGCATAGAAAGTAAATAATTTATGTAGCTGGTGGTGGAGCTGACATTCAAATCCTAGAACCAAGCCGGTTCTCTCAACCCCTACAGAGCTATCCTCCTACTGAGCAAGTGAGGAAGGTAGGCAGAAATCATGTTTTGGGTGGTATTGCCCTTCACTTAAACACAAGTCCTGTTGTGTTATGGAATTGGGCACTGGGAGGAGCCACAGGCCATGTGATGCTCTGCTTACCACTCAGTGCAGGCTCCCTATGCAGTGGCACACCTGGGAGTCTTGTAGCTGAGTTTCCAATACAGCCAGTAGTGGAAATAGAATTTCAATTAAAGATGTTAATAACAAATGAGGCACTCAGCTTTGCTTGAGGCATCTTTATTCAGACTATGTTAGTCTCCTGTTGTTCCTTACCAAAGCAGCCAGGGGTGTCTTGAGCTTTGCTCGGCTCTACTTGGTGACTCAGTTCCTAAAGATACTGAAGGCAGGGTCCAAAACATAGAAAATAACCCCACTCCTCTTTCTTTTCACCCTATACCCGTGGTCTGACTTTGTCCTCATCCCTGAATCCAGGTTGCAGAATACAACATCTTTGAAGGGATGGAGCTGCGTGGGGCACCTCTGGTGGTTATCTGCCAGGGCAAGATCATGCTGGAAGACAGCAACCTGCACGTGACCCAGGGGGCTGGCCGCTTCATTCCCTGCAGTCCCTTCTCGGACTATGTCTATAAGCGCATTAAAGCCAGGAGGAAGGTGAGTGCCAAGGAGGCATAGGCATTAGGGAGGGAGGGAGTGGGGTCTCATTCAGTGCCTCTCTTTCTCCCTCCCCTCTCCTTCCCCCCTCTCCTTCCCTCCCTCTCTCCCTCTCTCCTCTCTGTCTCTCTCTCTCTCTCTTTCCCTCCCTCTCTCTTTCCCTCCCTCTCTCTCTCCTTCCCTCTCTCTCTCCCTCTCTCCCCCCTCTCTCTCCCTCTCTCTCTCTTTCCCTCCCTCCCTCCTCCTCTCTCTCTCTCCTTCTCTCCCCCCCACACACACTTACACCAACATTTACACATATACACACGTATACATACACATACACACAGACACAGAGAGAGAGGAGAGAGAGAGGGGAGTTTGGGTCGTTGTAGAGATAGGGCCTGGCTTTCCCTTCAGAGCCCCTCTCCTCCTTCTCCAGCTTTCAGGCCTCCTTAGAACTTGAGGGCTCCACAAAGCAAAGTTAGCGCAGGCCCTGAGACCAAGATGACGGTGTGAAATGTGAGCCCCCTCCTCCAGTTTTGTCTTACTAGAAAAGGGGATAAAGGCCAAACTAGCCCAGTATAGACATTTTTGTTTGTTTGTTTGTTTTGTTTTGTTTTTCTGTAGCTTTGGAGCCTGTCCTTGAACTCGCTCTGAAGACCAGGCTGGCCTTGTACTCACAGAGATCCACCTGTGTCTGCCTCCCAAGTGCTGGGATTAAAGGTGTGTGCCGCCACCATCCAGCCAGTATAGACTTTTTTATTATTAAGACTTAGATTCTGGGACCACAGAAACGCCACAGCTACAGCATTACCTGGGTGGGGAGTACCGACCCATTTCTCGTCCCATGAGGGGCAGTTGCACTGTGCCCAGGTCACTGCCCAGAAGATGGGACTAGGGCTCACTCCATGGAGATCTCATCGTGGCCCATCTTCACTGTCGGGCTCATAGGAATGCATGGTCCCATTGCCAGACTATGGCCAGCAATGCAATGATGCTTGCAATGCCTGCAGGCTCTGCTCCCGCCGTGGGTGGTCTCATCACGTTAATCTCATAGACCATAAATGCCCCTGGGGGAACACAGCATGACTCACAAAGCTAGGAACCCCAGCTCTTGGCATAATTCCAACACAGAACACACAGTTGATTGATACTTCTGGCTGGCTCCACAGTCCCCACGCAAGTTCACAGCCAAAGGGCTGTGGGTCATATCACAGACTCTTCAGTTTAGGACTTCACAGCCTGACATGTGAAAAGCCCTGAAAACTCACGCATGGGTCTCTCATGGGACCTCATGCTGGCAGCGTATGTGACCTCGTCTGAGACTCCGGTCCTTCCTGCTGGCTCTTCTCCAGCAGTCCAGATAGCAGAACTCTCTTCCGTCATGCTCTTGCTTCCTGCTAGCCATATTTTCAGATTCCTCTGCAGCCAGCATTGCAATCTACATCGAGTTTATTCCACACTCAGCTGTTTCCCTCCCCCAAGCCCAACACCATCTTAGAGCCATTCTATCCTAGAAGTCCAGCGGTTCTCAGCCTGAGGGTTGAATGATTCTGATGGCCTACGAACACTGGAAAACACCTATTTACATTATGATTCATAATAGAAGCAAAATTGCAGTGACGAAGTAGCAGTGAAAATAATTTCATGACTTGGGGGGAGGGGTCACCACCACATGAGAAGCTGTGTCAAAGGATTGCAGCCTTAGGAAGGTTGAGAATCACCGCTCTAGATGGAATTCGTGAATACAGAGGCCTTCATGGGTGATCTCCGCCCTCAATTTCTTGTGTTGATATCTCTTATTTCACATCTGTTTCTGCTGGTTTCTCCTGGATTCCTCTCCCTATAACCTCTATTCCCTGATACACTCACACCTCCCAGAGCACATTCTAGGCTGATGGTTCATTGAATGTCAGAATGCCTGGTGATATGTTTCTCTGACTGCAGATGGCGGACCTGCATGCCGTCCCAAGGGGCATGTATGATGGACCAGTGTTTGACTTGACCACCACCCCCAAGGGGGGCACCCCAGCTGGCTCTACTCGGGGCTCTCCCACTCGGCCAAACCCACCAGTGAGGAACCTCCACCAGTCGGGATTTAGCCTGTCAGGTGAGTGGAATGAGCTGATGAAGAGAGGCAAGGAGGAGGAGGAGAAAAGTCCAGTACCCCTAGCCTGCAAACTCAAGTGAAATGCATTCCCCTGCCCAGCGCTGGTGTTCTCTGAAGGGAGATGATCAGTGTTGAGAGCAGGAAAGTTTTCCTAATCAGCAAGTGGTCTTGGTAAGAAAGTCAAACAAGGCCTTGCCAGGTTCAAGGTCAAGTTCAAATGCTAGCAAATTCTACTTAGAGATTGGACCTAGCTAGTCCAGGGCAATGGAAGTGATCACCATGACTTGAAAGCAGTCTTCTCTATCAGTGTATGAGAACTATGGTAGGTGTGTGCGTGTGTGTGTGTGTGTGTGTGTGTGTGTTCAAATCTCAGTGTGCATAAAGCTCAGACTAGCAGCAGCTTCTTGGAGCCTAGTTCCTCTCCATAGTGAAAATGATGCCAGCAATCACATCCACTGATTTCCACTGACTGCATATTTATCACGGGTTCCCCGTATTACCCATCTCATTGATTCTCCAAGAACTCTTTACTATAGAGAATGATAAATTTCTCCATAGTTGTCTTTAAATGGGGGCGGGATAAATGGGATAAATGCAGGTTTGCTTCTCTACGATGGAAAAAGGACATGCGAGGGGAGCAAGGTAACAAGACAGAAAACACATATTTATAGGGGAGGGCACAGCATACAGAGAAAAAAAGGGATGAAGGAAAAGGAGTAGAGATCATGGAGGAAAGGTTATGAGAGATTTACGGAGAGCTGGAGAGAAAAGGGCTCAACATTTTGGGGTAACCTTGCCAAGCAGTTAAGGTAACTACTGTTGCCAAGCAGTTTGAAATGTGTTCACCTTTATGGCCACACAAGTCCTTAAATATTCAGGAGCTCCTTTCTGAATGAGGCCAGGTACACATTAGCTCTTCTAGTTACATAAACAGGGACCTTGACTCTCCAGCTTGGTGGCCTTGAACTGACCTCTCCGCTCTGGAATCCCTCCATCATGAAACAGTGAATTATTTTTCTCCCAAACCACAGTGGTGAGGATGCAGTGGAATAGTCCGTGGGCTTTAACACAGGGCCAGCCACAGTCAGCAGAAGCAGCCGTCTCCATGTTCTTGCTAATACTGTTTATGTGTACAGCACCAGATGAACTCTAAGGAGGAATGTGTGCTTCCCTACTAAGACAGTATGAATAGGTGAAGTTCATAATTTGGTATTAAGCTTCTTATGCACCAGGAAAGTTCTTAAGATCTACTGCTCTTAAAGTTACTCACCGTCTCTTTCCCCAACACCCTTCTCTCCCCATGTTTCTCCCTGGGACTTTGTCTCCATCTGCAGGCACCCAAGTGGATGAGGGTGTCCGCTCTGCCAGCAAACGCATCGTGGCGCCCCCTGGAGGCCGTTCTAACATCACATCCCTGAGTTAAGCGAGCCCTCGCAAAGAGGGAGGCACAAGCAAGAAGAGATTTTTTTTGAAGCCAAAATGGTACACCGATATTTAAGAAGGAAAGTGAATCCAAAAGTTGCGATCTAAAAAATCATTAAGCCTCAAGCCTTATGTTCCCCAATGTTATGCTCGCTTGCCTAGCTTTATGAATTGCTTTGATTTCTGTTGATGCATTACCTTGATTTCTTTGACCCCACCCCCACCCCACTTACATGCATGCGATCAGAGAGGCCACTAAGGTAGAGTCTGCATATTATAGTGTTGAGAGCGTATATAGCGCTGCATCTTACGACAAGGGGACAGATGGAGCTGGGGCGTCGAAGTGGGAACGTCAAGAGTATGAACAAAAGGCACGAAGGTTTCTTTGGGTGATTGGGTGGTGGGAGCCCAGGGCAAGGTGGAGGGCACAAAGGGGCTGGAGTGGGGTGTGTAGGAGGGAGGTGGGTGGTGGGTGGGCTGGGGGAGCAGAAGGGCATTGCGTGTTGTGTTGATGATGTAAATTCATTTCCACGGAGAATGGCCACGCATGGCAGCTGGATACTATACCACAGTCCCCTGGGATCTGCAGAGAAGGCAGGAGGTCTTCAGGTTCTGGACTTTGTCACATCCTTGCCCAGTAGATTTTGTTTCTTTAATCATTTCTTAAGTGTCAGAATCCAGCGAGTTCTTCCACTTGTTTAATGATGCCCGTGTTCACTTGGGCCTCCTCCTCATGCTGCTTTCCAATCCTCTTGCTGGTTGTGACGACCACACAGGCAGAACACAGGGAGAGGTCTCCTTTCTTCCCTGGTGCTCACCAAAGGCTGCCACATAGAGTGCAGCACAGGCTCTGGTTGGGGAGAGTAGTGACGTTTCCACGTCTTTCCTCTCGGTCCTGGGGAGGCAGCTCTTAACGCTTCTGTCTGGACGCTGAGGGGAAACACATGCTCTTGCCCACTGAGTTAGGATCCTGGCAGAGATAGAGTCAAGGGTGATGGAAGTGATTCTCTCTTGACCTTCTCAGATCCAAACACATTCAGGAGTTTTCTTTCTGAAAAACGGGCTTTCTCAGTTATTCTTAATCTCGACCCCTAGTAGTAATGTTAGCTTCTCTGGGAGTAAAGCAGAGATTTAGGGAATCCAACCTTCAGTAGCGTCAGAATACAATGTATAACCCTGTTTTCAATTCTAAGCCATGTGTTTCTACTTCTCCTGGCAGGTCCCAGGGCTGGGCCGCCACTTTTTAATTGGTACTAACATCTCTAGAGTGAGATGCAGGAAGTGACGCGATGTACCCTTCTTGGCATGGCACAGAGGACGAGAAGGCACCTCCTTTGTCTGCCAGATTTGGAAGTCCATGCCCCTGCCACACTATTTCCAAAACCAAATGTGAACCAGGTTCTCTGAGCAAGGCAGGGTCTACAGAAGCCAGTAGGCTCTCCTGCAGGCAACATGCTATCAGCCTTGGCTCGGACTTTGGTGCTGTGGAGGCCCACTTGGTAAGAAACAGCACACTGTGGGTTAAGTCCTCTGAGGGTCAGAGCAGGCCTCACACACCTTCTAAGAACTTAGGAGAAATCTCCATCTCCGCCAGCAAGTGATTTTTGTTTGTTTTTGTGTTTTTGGAGGTGGAGGATTTTTGTTCATTTTGTTTTGTGGGACTGGATCATGGAGTCCGGCCTCCCACGTGCTAGGAAGACCTCCTGCCACTGTGTTACACAACCCTGACTGTCATAAAACTCAGAAGTAGAGAAATATGAACGGTTTGACTAAGAGTGAATTTGGAAATAGCAGAGGAAGAAGATTTCCCTGAGCAAGCTAGTTTCTGCTCCAATCATGGCAAAGGCTTGTTCAGCTTCCTAACAGGAAATTTTACTATTTTAGAGCTCTCATGGTGCTTTCAATTTAAAAGAACCCTTAGCAGAAGAAAATGAGGGGGATGTAGTCTTGGATTACAATTCAAAGATTTAGGGATTTCTCCAGGAACTCAGAAAGATTTTTATAGGGAGTGTTCTGGATCTGCCACGTGTACACTATATATACCTCAATAGCCAGGCTTGGCTGCAGTATAGGTTGTAGTACCACCCGTAGCCACCAGAGGGCGGACGCGACATGTAAATTAACTAATTCTGAGCCACCCCAACTGTGGGGTGGTTTCCCATGCCTCAGATGAACAGGTCCCTCCAGGGCCTCTCTGGTCATGAAAAATAACCTTCTCTGGGTCATCTCCACTGCACTTGGGACTGCCACAAACTGCCGCTGTGCTGAAACTTTGTTCCACTCAAGCGTTTCCCATGAGGGTTTCTTGAAGCCCTCAAGGTTGGCCGGCACCATCTCGGGATCCCTCCCTTTCTTCATTCACTATTAGTAACACACAAGCATAGAAACAGCCGAGAATCCCTTGACACCTTCTCCACTATTTTCTTAATATGAGAATTTTTCTAAGCAGCTCGTTCCTTGAGTTAAATTTTTATATTTAAATTGGTTCTGCTCGTAGATACATCAGACAGCACCAGTCATGGGGGTTCCCGGAAGGAAAACGACAAGGCGTGAGGGCTTCCTTTAAGCTCACTGGCATTCCATCCGAGGGTGGGAGGACATGTTGGGTACTAACTTCTCTCAAGCAGCTTTTGTCATGGGCTTTCCACTCAGCGCCCTTGAAGAAAACCATGTAATCTCCAAAGCTCACGTTGTTTCTAAGCCCCAAGGACAACCTATTGACATTCGTTTTGAAGTGCCACAGACTTGAGTGGTTGAGACCTTCTTTCTGGAGCAGTTAAATCAGCTCTCACAGTGGAGATATTTCTTTTACTTCTAAGTTTTTGAAACTAATAGAATTATAGTGGTCCTCCAAAATACTCTTTCCCCCACTTCAAAGCCCAGTGGTTCTTTGGGTCATTTCTTCATGACAATACTCTGAAATCTTATCTCATCTCCCAAGGCCTGAGTTCTAACTCTGGACTCCCTTCTGCTCATCCTACCAAGTTCCTACCAAGAGGCGAGTGCTTCTCAATATTGATTCCTGCCCCCCAAGCCTCCAGGTCTTCTCCCCTAGACAGCCCCAGCTTGTGCCCCGATGCAGTCATGGGCTGGCCAAGGCAGCCAGCGTTCCTCGTAATCCCCCTTTGAGACATGGTGTGTGGGTGTTCAGTTCTGTGTCTGGTGGTTATGGACAGACAGTGCGTCTCCCTGTGACCTGTGCTAGCTGTGAGGCAGCTCAGAAACTGAAGAGCTGTTTGGTTTGAACCGTGAAGAAAAACTGTGTATTGAGTTAGCTGAGATTAAAGAGACAAAAGCTCATCAAGTGACTGTTAATGTAAACCTGGTTATTAAAATAATTACAAAAATTACCAACACTGCTCTCCAGTCTTTTGTGCACGCAATACCGTTTCACCTAAGATACTGAAACTCGGGGAGACTGGGAAAATTATTCAGTGGTTGAGAGTGCTTGCTGTGTAAGGAATAAGGACTTGAGTTCCAATCCCAGCATTGACATAAAAAGCTGGGTATGACCACCACGTATGTCTGCAACCCTAGTATGTGGGTAAGATGGAGACAGGAGGATAACTGAGCTTCCTGACTCCAGGCTCAGGGAGAGAGACACCTTGTTTCCGTGGGGGTGAGGGGAGGAGTGATAAAGCAGGACATCTGATGTCCTCCTCTGGTCACCAGAATCATACATACAGATGCCCAGCCACACAAAAGTGTACACGTTTAACACACACACGTACACGCGCACATACCACATAAAAAATTACACAAGCCAAAGAGAAAGAACCCTCACAATAAGACAGAGTTGGTAGATAAACCAACAGCAAACCTGGCGCTGGCAACAGCAGAGGTATCTGCCTACAATTTTCTTTGAGATTGAACCGTTGGTTGTTGACTGACAACAGCAGTTGAAACTTTGGGGAATAATTAAGGTTTTCTGATAAACAGTCACATTCATTGTTACATAAAAAAGCATACATTGGGGGATAAGTCCAGCTGACTCTAAGAGAGAACTTGTAAAGGGTTTTGTTTTCTTAGTCTTTCCTGTGCTTCTGTCGTCAGCCAACCCTCGTTACTATGCTGTTCTGTAAAGACGACCTACTTATTTCTCAAAGCCTGGGCTTGGAGGGAAAGCCCCCCAAGTGATTCCACACCAGTATTTTTCTTCAGCGAGCTCATCTCAAAGAGACCAAGGAGTATCTGAAAAAGACTCTTGACTGTGCCCACTCTTCTGGGAGCTTCCCTGTGCACATCAGGAAGTTGGAGGACCTGATTAGCATAATGAGTCTTAAATGTTGTCAGGGGTTGGGGGATGTAACCTAGGGGTAGAGTATTTGTTTACCTACCAGGCAGATGGCTGTTGGTTCCATCCCCAGCACTGCAAAAACAGAAGCAAACAAGCAACCAAAAAGAACCCCCAAATAACAAAGAAATGAAAGTCCAGTTCTGGGCTCTTGGATAATTTTGACTGCTGGACCTCCACCACATCTCTCCCTGTGCTGGGAAAAATCCCTGGGTAAAGTAGGGCATTCAGTGGTGAGGTATCCACTGGTACATGGGTGGGGCTCAAAGTGGGGTTTTCGGCTGTCTGAAGAGCTCAGACAGAATTGGTCAGATACGGCACTGCTGACTATAAGTGTGAACCCAGGCAACTTTCCGTCTCAGTCCAGCCTTCCTGAAGAGGTGCTTCTGCCTTAGTAAAGCTCATTCCTTGTGGAGGCAAAACCAGTCATTGACATCTCCAGGTTTTTGTTTTCCCTCCCTAGTGAGCCCAGAAGAGAGATATTCCCTCCATATTCTCAGCCAAAGAGGATAAGTTTGGTCCCCCTCAAGACTGGTGAAGCCTGTCTCCCTTTTCATGACTAAGGAGCAGCTAAGCCTGGTAAAGACTTGAATGGCTTTAAAAGGAGCCATTGGCACTTCCAATGATCTTAGTTAGGACGCAGTGTTTTGAGAAAGATGAAACAGCTTTTTAAAACATTGATGACAGAGACACATTGGCTAACTTTCATACCTATGGAATCTGGAAGCATTCAGCAGCTGAGTCACATTTGACCAGGTCAGAAATAGGAACACTGAACAGGGCTAAGAATAGCAAAGGCATTCTGGTTCCAAAGAACTTTCGAGAACCAGCTCTCCAAACACAACAAAAACAGGGAACAAAAACCCAGGAAAATAAAGGCACCAGAGCAACCTGCAAAGTGAGATCACATAACTAAGGCTGGAACTCTTCAGAATCTAGCAGGCTGGATACTGATCTTTACTCGGTTGGCTACTGGGAACAGCATACAGAACACTAAACATGGCAGCGGGTATGAGGAACTCAGAGGTCACGAACTCCAGTAGCTTGTGGCTTGCTGACTGTGGAGCTGCTGTGAGCCTGTGAGTTAGCTGAGAGGTCCCACGGTGCATGTTGTTCTTCTATCTCAGATAATGGCCCTTGAAATATTTACCTGTGGCTATGGCATAAGGAAAGAAACCTTCTGTACCTTTAGGGGCACAGAAGATCTCAAAAGAGACATACGAGTTGTCTATAAAATTGAGGACATAGTAAAAGGCAGAAGGAGGGATCCTGGTGGCACTCCCTCTGTGAATGCGCTAAAATGTGTAGACACAGCTCTCCAACACTGTCCCTGCTGAAGGCGCATCCTCCCCAATGTAAGCAAAGTAAGAACAGGTGACCTGGGATGGCCAGACACATGCACCACTGACAAAGGAAGGCCAAGGGCAGATTGTAACAGGTGATATTTTAATCTGTGCAGGCCCATTTACATCACATAGGCTATGGCTCAACAGAAGCATACTTTGTTTTTTTAAGTTGGGGGCTTTTAAATCAGCCACCAGTTCAGAACAGCACAGAAAAATAAAAGTCGGAGTCTCGGTGTCTAACATTGGGCAGACGCACAACTCACAGTGAAGAGCAGTCACAGGTGGACAAGAGGAGGAGGCAGATATTGTGTGGACGGAACACAGGGACACGGAGGAGCTCAGCAAAGTGCTTGTTAAGCCTGTTCACTGAGCAACTGAAGCAGGGAAACTCAGCATCCTTGGCAACCTCGGAAAGCAACACAGGTCTCAATAACTGCATCTGCACCCCCTTTTCCTTGTTCCTCTTCCACATGTCCACTAGGAAAGCCATAGTGATAGGAAATCTAGTCATTTCTGGATCCCCACTAATTAATTAGATTACTGTGATTAATTTAGCAATACTCTGTGCTGTTTGAGATTCATTCCTGTCCTAAAGATCATCCCAGCCAACACCAGGGCTGCTGTGGGGTCACTGGCCCTTAGCCGGTTCCTTCCATCCATCCAGGGAGTGAGGATCATGGCTAGGGTTGCTCCACAGGTAAGGCTGCCCCACCCCTCCACTCTGGGTCACTGGGAATTCTGGAGATGGCAGTTCACTGCAGTGCAGAGAGTGGGGTCACAGGCAGGACACTCTGGCTTTCAGACCCTGCTCAGGCCTTTCAGGGGCTCTGTGCGGTACGGGAGGAAATTCCTAGGAGCGATTCTTCGAGTAGCAGAAAAAGCGATGGGATAGTCACACTGTTTCTGATATTCTCAGTCCTAATTCTTCTCAGAAGTACAATTGAGGGTTGTTTCATCTGGGAGGTGCTAACATTTATCTCAAATTAGGGAACAAAACCAAGAAGCAATCACCAGGAGCATTAGGGAACGTTGGGTTTTGTTTTTAAATCTCTTCTTTACAACGCTCAGGAGTGGACCGTGCTCAGGATGTTATTCTTTACAGCCAGATGCAGTGATTCTGTTTCTCCTGGTGCTGTGGTCCTAACCCAGGCCTTCGTGCATGCTCAGCACACATTCTGCTGCGGAGGTACAGACCTAGGCCAATGTTGCGTTTCTTCTTTAACTTGAAACACATTGCGTGCCACTTATCTGACTGGCACTAGAAATCAACCCAAACTCAGATTGCACCAGAACTAGCACATCCCAGTTCTAAAAGCCAGCAGGACTCAGAAAGATGCTCAACGGGAATAAAAACTAGGAATTGGAACTTCCAAGATCCCATGGGTTCCTATCCCCACCTTAGTGTTTAAAGATGCTAAACAGTCCACATCACCCCGGAGCACACCTGCTGGCCTTGCTGGCCTTTGGGAACCATTTCTGAAAGCTGCTGTTTTGGAGGATGCCAACAAGATCCAGAAGAAGGATCCATGTGAAGGAAGGGAATCCATCGCACATCAGGTCCTCAATACAGACAGATAAAAGGCTGAAGCTGGGGTGTGTGTGTGGTCCCTGACCCTGGCTGAGGTGACAGTCTGGAACAGAGTCCAGTCACCTCACTGTCGCTATATCTGACCCATTCAACACCCTGAAAGTCAGGGCAAGTGCTTTGAATTAAACAGTGACTAAACGTGACCAGACTACCACAAATAACACGTGAGAACTTCAGAGAGAAGAGTTGGATAAAAGGAGTAGGTTTTGATTCTTAAAAAAAAAAAAATGGTTGCTCTTAGTATATAGGCACTGTAACAGCCATGTCGAAAATTCTGGAGAACCATAAATGCTGGTCTTGGGTTCAGCTCCTGCTTCTCTGCACAAACTTAATTGTTGCTGCAGTGTCTAGCATCTATTTCCATCTGTCTGTCTTCCCCAAGACCTCAGGTCCTTTGAGCCAGCTTGCTATCATCATGATGACCACTAGATGGCCTCGGTTTTCAGGAGTTAAAAGCAATGCTTTCTAAAGCCCACATCCTTTTTGATTCTACCCAGTGGCACCAATGGGACATCCAAAGAGATCCTTCCAAGATTTCATTTGCATCAGTACAGTGTAGTTACGTGACACACACATTTACATGAATTACACTTTGCACACAATTGAAATATGAAGACGGGAAAGAGTGAGACATCAGTAATGTTTTAAGTAGCTAGGCAACTCCTGCTGGCCATCTCACAGTGAGTATAATGTGGGGACATTAGTCTCCCTGAACTTGACTTCTGGGATCTGTAAGCATCCTGTTGCTTTAAATGTAATTCTATTCTGTGGCCATGTGTGAATTGTTCCATATTTATCTGGCCAATATGAAAAATAAGGGACCAGACAAAACAAAACAAAACAAAACAAAACAAAGTAACATGTTTCATGACAGAAAAGCAACGGACTGGCTAATTTTTCTTTCCCTTGCGCCATGTGGAGTTAGGAGTTTATCAAGGGGAGGTTTCACTAGCTTCCAATTTTAACATGCAAGGTGACTCTCCTATGAGGTATGACGCCACTGAACTGTTAGAAGCAAACCTGCCCTCATTGGGGCAGCACTCTCTCACCCTCTCCAGAAGCAGGTCTCTGCTAATCATGAGAAAAATAGGCCCTCAAGGGACAGGCTTACCAGAGATTAGCAAATAGAGTCAAACATTGTACAACTGCCATGCTGAAAATACCACAGCTTGCAGCATTCACTAAACTTCTGCTTAGTGCTTATTAAACTTCTGCTTGGTACTCCTTCCATCAGTACCAAGTTCAGATGAGCAAGGCCATATCCCTGAAGAGAAGTTGAGAGGCCACGTGCACAGTAGGTCCTTGCTAACAGATGCCGTGTCAACATTAGGTCCCCCCTGCAAGGTCCTAAGAGTCTCTACTCCTAATCTGACCTCCATATTTATTATTGATGGAATATTCTATTCCTGTCTAACCTGGCCTTGGAATTCTGGCCTCTGTGTGATATTCTCTAACCCTGAAGAGGCTCACTGCAAAATGTGTCCATTTTCACAATGTCATCAAAAAGAATGAAAAAATAAATCTACACTGAAATATTCATTTGAAAATGAAAATAAAGGCCGCTTAGAATAACTGTGGCATTAACAGACTAAAGGCTGATAGAACTCTCTACCTTCCAAGCGGTGACCTAAAACAGAGGAGGAAGTTCAATGACTGTTCAATGACAGACTCAATGTGGTGCAGTCAGATCTGAGGAGCTCAGAACTAGGGCTCCCGTCGCTGTAGAGTGTTGCCACCTTGGAAGGATAATCATTCACATTCTCTAAGTCATGAGGTGTGGAGAGGTAAGGACTGCCGTTAGCTCTTCTGGATGCAATAATCAGAAGCTTCTGGCCAGGTGCCAAGAACTGTCCCCCAAAAATAATGAAGCTTCACAGATTGTTATTCTGGCCATCTTCTTCTTCTGGGTTGTTTTTGGCTTGTTCCAAGGCTAGATTTGCTTGTCGTTGATTAAAGTCTCTTTTTACTCTTAAAGAAGAGAGAGAGAGAGAGAGAGAGAGAGAGAGAGGAATTGTTCATTCAAAGGAAAAAAGAATTTAAACTTTTGAAACAATAGCATATAGTTGAATAATTTTTTACTATTTCAAAACTTAATTAAAATATAATTACATCATTTCTCACTCCCTTTCCTCCGTCCGACCCCTCATTTGTCTGACCCAGGCTCCTCCCAAGTTCACTCCCTCCTCCTCTTTAACAACTGAATCTGGAAATAAAAATGAATAAACACATAAATACAACCTGCTGGGTCCATTCAGGGTTGTCTCAATTTATAAAGAGGTATGAGCTGAAAAAAAATCTTAAAAATCATGTGTTGGGTTGTCAAAATGGCTCAGGGGGTAGAGGCACTCACCAAAAGGACTGACACCCTGAGTTTAATCCCTGGAACCCACAGGTGGAAGGAGAGAAATGGCTCTTGCAACTTGTCCAATGACTGCCCCGTCCTCCCAAACGTTAAAATACAAACTTTTGAAACTGTCGCTGTGATTACAATCCAGTTTCCCTAAGCAAAACTATGACACTAGGGTTATTTATCAGTTAAAAAACAACACTGGCAGAAAAAAAAAAAGACTTTAGAAATTTCAAAATTTTTATCCTATATTTGCATAATTTTAGAATCAGAAAAATAAGAGCTCAAAATCGATCAAATCTCTGCAAATGAAATCTGCCTAAATAGCATTATTTCAAGCTGCTGTTCTTCACCCCATTACTCACTTTTCTCGGTTGAAAATGATAAATTCCTTCTGAACGGCATCAAGGTGCTCTTGAAGAAGACAGGTCTTTAAGGTGAGCATAACAAAGAAACAGAAGCATGCTTAGCTGACATATAGGGACCGCAAATAGCCAATGACCTCTATTTGTTGAACAACCTGGATTGAATCCGCAAGTGCAGGTTGGTCACAGTTTCACTGCTTGGTATGGAACAATGGTTTTTTAATCCTGTCACTTGTATTATTTTTAATAAAATGCTGATTGGCCAGTTGCCAGGCAGGAAGTATAGGTGGGGCAATGAGCACAGGAGAATTCTGGGAAGAGGAAAGCTCAGTCTGCAGTCGTGACCCAGACGCAGAGGAAGCAAGATGTAACTGCCTTGCCAAATAAGGTACTAAGCCACATGGCTAACATAGAGAAGAATAATGGGCTAATAGAAGTTATAGCTTTTGTAAAGCAAAGAACATGGTCAACAAGACAAAACGACAGCCTACAGACAGAGGCTGTAGTCTGATCTCCAAAATATACAAAGAACTCAAGAAATTGGTCATCAAAAGAACAAATAATCCAATAAGAAAATGGAGTATAGACCTGAACAGAGAACTCTCAACAGAGGAATCTAAAATGGCTGAAAGACACTTAAGGAAATGTTCAACATCTTTAGTCATCAGAGAAATGCAAATCAAAACAACTCTGATATTCCATCTTACACCTTTAAGAATTGCCAAGATCAAAATCACTGATGACAACTTATGCTGGAGAGGATGTGGGGTAACGAGAACACTTCTGCATTGCTGGTGGGAGTGCAAGCTGGTACAGTCCCTTTGGATGTCAGTGTGGCGATTTCTCAGGAAATTAAGAAACAACCTTCCTCAATACCTAGTAATACCACTTTTGGGTATATTTCCAAAGGATGCTCAATCGCGCCACAAGGATATGTGCTCAACTATGTTCATAGCAACATTGTTTGTCATAGCCAGAACCTAGAAACAACCTAAATGCCCTTTGACCAAAAAAATGGATAAGGAAAATGTGGTACATTTACACAATGGAGTACTACATCACAGAAAAAATAACGACATCTTGAATTTTGCAGGCAAATGGATGGAGCTAGAAAATATTATTTTGAGTGAGGTAACTGAGATACAGAAAGGCAATTGTCACATGTACTCACTCATAAGTGGTTTTTAAACATAAAGCAAAGAAAAACAGTCCACAAATCACAATCCCAGAGAACCAAGACAACAATGAGAACCCTAAGAGAGACATACATAGATCCAATCTAGCGGGAAGTTGAAAAGTCAAGATTTCCTGAGTAAAATGAGAGCATAAGGACCTTGGGAGAGGGTTGAAGAGGAGGGGAGAGGTATGGAGGGGAGCAGAGAAAAATGTAGAGCATAATAATAATAATAATCTGCAAAAAAGAGTTAATAAGAAGCCTGGCCTTGTAAGGGCAATCAGTTTATAATTAATGTAGACCTCCGTGTGTTTCTTTGGGACTTAGTGACTGCGGGAACTGGGCAGGACAGAAATCTCTGTGAACGACTGCTAACACAGTAGTGGTTAACCCACCGTCCGTGCCCCTGTCAGGGAGTCCTGTATATGCACCTTCAGCAGCCTGTACCACACCTTTCGGGAGACATGATGGGAAATTAAGATGATGTCCTTCAAAGCCTGGGGACCTGTGTTCTGGTGCTGCTTGGTGCTTGTCATCAAGGAGGTACGGACAGTCTAGGGGTTATGGTAGCTTGCCTATCTCATCACCATAAACCCCTAACACCAGGGAAAAGCAGGCTTCCAGATGACCTCCCCATATCAGTTCTGGAATGGACTGCCCTTCCCTGGCTTGAGGGGAGCCCACCTACCTGAGAGGAGTCGCATTTCCTCATCTCTTTCTCCTTTTTGGCCAGGCGCTTCTTTTTCTTATGAAGAGGTTTGGATTCCAAAATCATTTCTTCCAGTTCAAAAGTAGGGTCACAATTGAGCCTGCCTTTCTGTAAAGAGGAAAGCATGAGAGAATATTACTTAGTCCTAAGGGGAACAATTCAAGCATAAAAACTTGAATGCCCACTGAGGTTTTATAGCACTGACTGCCAGCATTGTCATTTATAGTCTTTGATTGTATAGTTTATTATTTTTATACACTTCTAACTATCCCTCAGTGAGTAATGGAGGAGACCATATTAAAATAATATTTCTAAGGTTTGAGCTCTTGAGTTCCTCAGTTTGTTCCAGTGACCACATAGATCAGAACCATGGCCATTGCTTGTTCAGCTGCCAAGGTCACCAACCAAATTTCAGCATCAGGATTTCTGAACATGAGGTCAAGAATTTGCCACTTGCCAGGTTCTTCAAATGAGTTAGGTTATCAAAAAGACCTACGGTCTATAAAGCAGAACCTCTCACAAGAATCAGGAGTGGCTAACAGAAGGAAGTTTGTGTTCGCATCAGGTGCTATCCAAGGTCCCACATAGTTACCTCAGTATGCACCCAAATACAAATGTCTCCCCGCTTTCCTGTTGCTCACAAAGGTAGACATATATTCTTGAATGTTGCCACACCACTCTCTCCTTTCTTCTACAGGGCTTTTATTGACAAACTCACTGGATATCTTATTCAGCCGTTCAGTGCAACACCCATGTGTTTGTGTCCCTATAACAAGTGCCTCACTTGGACTTGAACAGAAAACTCAAGAGTCTGCAGGAGCGTATCATTCTTGCCAATGTTTCTCTGCCCAGTGGTACAACTCACATCCAAGACAGAGAGGAGAGAGAAGCATTAGGAGTAGCCCTGCCTAAGCTTAATCCAGCAGTGTGCAGTGGGACACAGCGACCCTTGTTTGGGTACTCACCCCATGGGAGTTATATCTCTGCAATTACTAGCTCTTAAAACTATGGTCAATACAGTAAAACTTAGAAAAGAAGAGGAACGATCCTGGGGTGAAGTTTCCCACTAAGCAACTCACAGATTCCCAAGGACAGCAAAGATTACTTCCTTGCAAGAAGAAAAGTGATTGCTCTTTTCAACCAGCATATTTCTGGAAACAACTATTTGGGAGACTAGAACCTCTTACAGCACAAAACATGGCTAAAACCTAGAAGCCCAGGCATCAACTCCCTAGACTAGAACCCCAGTTTAGCTTCTGGCCAGTTTTGTGATTTTGGGGGGTCAATTTACTCCATGTATCTCTCTGTTTTCTCCACTGTAAAGCTAGTACTGGAACATTTTTCCATTCCTGGTGGGATCATCAAATGAGGCCCTGCATGCACTTGTACACAGTGTAATGTGGATAGAGGGTGGGGCCTATTAGGGCTTGTTAGACTGGACTTACAGTTGGAACGAAGCCGGGAATGAGCCTCTTCTGCAGCACTGCGTCCCAGTTCATGTCACTCATGTAAGGGAAACTCTGAATGTCAGTCAAGTGGGAAAATCGTTGGTCTGGATTAGGTTCAAGTAGCTGCCAATGCAATACAAACATCGTTGTCACAAGGAAGACCAGATAGGTGAACCCCAAAAATTCTTCCTACGTGTTCTGCACCAAGCATCTAAGGGGAGTTCCTTGCAGCAGAAATCAAGCAAGTGGTTTGACAAGACAGTGATCTCCTTCTCCTACCCACATGCAAACCCGTGGAGAGTGCATGCTTTGGAATGATGCTAGAAGTAATGCTTGTTCCAGGATGAGTACAAATGGATTATTTCCAGACTTCAACAGGACTTCCCTTCCTGACTCTCCTACTGGGCAAGTCTGCTTTCTAAATCTTGGCTTACCAAGCTCAAATCATGAAAACCAATATGAAGTGAACATGGCTTTACAGAGCTGAGACCTGAAGCTATGTCTACAAATGATGTAAAATGGCTAGCAACCTTTTTTTCCTTTGTATTGTTGCTCCAATTTATGACCCATTGAAGCCAATATGTGATTTTACTGTACTGGACTCACACGCAACTCCAGACCACATACAACATAGGACTTCAACTCAACAGTAGCCAAACAAGTTCATCCACTGCTCAAGGAGACACATCCATTGAGCATGTGGCAATGTAGTATTGACAGAGCAGTGTCAAAATGCTTCTCTTGGTTTCTGTACTTAAAATGGAGTTGTAGAAAGCAATGTATGGGCCATCATCATTCAGAAAATCACATGAGGTTGTATTGATTTCAGGGAAGGTGCTAGAAGAGCTAAGGTAGAAGCAGTGATCCAGGAGAGACTATCATGTGCAAAACTTGTGGTGATATTATCTGAGGAATTGGAGGAGAAGGCAAAACAGCCAAACCAACCAAAGGGCGACCAGATTCACAAAGTTTGAGAGACTATTTATAGCCATTGTAATACTATAGTTTGATCTTTATTTGAAGACCAATAAGATGTTACTGAAATATGGGGAAGAGAAGAAAAGAGAGTGGAGTGGCAGAAGCATGCAATGATTCCGAAAGGATTTGATAGCAGCTGAACTAGAGCAATGCCTCAGAGCTGACGGGCCATTAAAGTGACAGTGGCTATTGAACGTGTAAATTAGGATCAGATGAAGATGGAGATGATGAGTGAACCCTGGTGAAGGGACCAGCCACTGGGAAAGACAACACTGAAAGAGCCGCAGAATCCAGGGAGATTAAGAATTACACTTTGGACACAATGAGTTTGACAAGGCCTGGAAATATTCAGAGGCACCCATTGGTTGAACTAAGGAAGCCATATACATGAAAATGATTAGTCACAAGACCCATTCTACAAACGTGTGCTTTCCTGACCACATCTAGACTTCTAACCATATACCAGGCTGTACACTTCCTTTCTTGACTTCCTTCCAATGTCCTTTCTCCTGTCTCACCTTTTTCAGAAGGGATACCATCTCTTGTGACCAAGCAGAAGGGTAAGTTACAATTGCCGTCTCAAACATGTTCACAATTTCCTTGCTGGAAGTACTGGAGCGGATATGGTACGGTCTCTTAAGGGAGAAAAAGAGAAAGAGCCTTCATTTTTACAGGTCAAAGGTGGAAAAACGCCTGAAAGTGTTTACAAGGTAAACTTTGAAATAATAACACCTCAACAAGAACCCCTTCAAGGTAAACTTTGAAATAATAAAACCCCTTCGAGTTGATTGACAGGTAGCCATATTGGGTACATGGTCAAGTGCTGTCAGAATTTCTACGGATTTCTAAAGAAATGTCACGGACTTTAGTTTTTCATCAAAATATCCTAAGTTTTAAGAACTTGTTATTTTACAGATCGAAACAAAATATTTCAGTGGATTGAACCAGTCTCTGAGGCACTGATTTTCAAAGTGTTTTGTTCATAGCTTTTGGGCATATTTATATAAAAAGTGAGTAATGAAGAGAAAAGCTTCAAATGATTATATAAGGTTGATTACAAACAGATCATAATTTTCCCATAGCCCTATCTGAAATACGACAAAAACTAGGTGGTGTGGTATGTGCTTGTAATCCCAGGAGGTAGAGGAAGAAAGATCAGGAATTTAAGACAGGTCTCAGCTACACAGTGAGTTTAAACCAAGCCCAGGCTACCTGAGAGAGATGCTTTTAAACAAGTAACAACAAAAATGTAAACATTAAACATAACGATAAGATTAAGGGCAGAAAATTGCTTAGAAAATATCAGTTCCACTGTCTAATACTCTGCTTCCATGAAGTATGTTGTGAGGAACTTTATGCTGGGATAAAAGGTTAAACAAACAAACAAAGCCTTTTCCAGAACAATCATTGTCATCTATTGTTTTGGCTTGAATAAAAGAAATTAAAATCAAAATTAAATTTGTATGAAAATCTCATTTGGAAACATGTTACTATAATCTACTCCAAAAATTAAAAAAGAAAAAAATTTCTTAAATAAAAGACAAGCGCTCGGGAGGCAGAGGCAGGCGAATCTCTGTGAGTTCGAGACCAGCCTGGTCTACAGAGCTAGTTCAGTTCCAGGACAGGCTCCAAAGCCACAGAGAAACCCTGTCTCGAAAAACCAAAAAAAAAAAAAAAAAAAAGACAAGCTGATGATGATTTTACATCTGTCCACTAGAGGGCAGACGTTACAATCATTAACTTCTATACTGGGTTTTTCTGTCTTCTAGGAAAACTGTAAGCAACTTAAAACCAGAGTCGATATTATGTGCACAGGGACAGGACTTCCACATTAGATTAATTACAGGACAGTTAATGTGTGTGCACACATTTTTCACATGACTGGCCTTTCCCAGATGTTTAAGTAATCACTGATGGACGAACCAATTTGGAGGAAGGGGAAGTGCTTGTTTTTCCCAGTAGTCAATTAAAAGGTTTTACAATGTAATCATGGGTTAGGGCTTGGGGTCAGATGGCTTTGAATGCTAAACCAGGTCATTCATTTTCTGTCCCTCAGTTTCTTCATGTATAAGAGGTAGCTACTTCACCAGTAAAATGAGCCACTGGGAGAAGCTGCTAGGGAAAATGGGGGCAGAAATACAGGGAAAGTTCTCTATGGTGTGACTTGTGTCACATGACTAGCTGACGCACAGTGGGATCTATCGAAGAACCTGAAATGTGCTGTCAACGAAGAGAGGGGCTAGATAACGAACGGGTGTGCAGGAAAGGGACTGGGTTAGGTGGCAGTAAACGGTGTCTTGTGATTGTGTCTCGAGAGGTTCCAAATGGAAAAGGGTCAGTGGGTAGATGGCACAAGTAGATGCCATCCCATCCCAGAACTCGGGAAGCAGAGGCAGGAGGATGGAGAGCTTGAACTTAGCCTGGATTACACTGTGACTCTTTCCCCCCACCAAACACAAAGAGTTGCGGATACACTGTAACCAATACTACAGAGGTAACTACGTGGAGTACTACGAATGGTTAATAGGGAACTATAAGAGACAGGGAGGCACTTTTCCTTCAGTGGCTGGGACTGGGAGATGACAGCAGGACAATGTTTAAGGTCCAGACCACCCAGAGCGCAGCGAGGCTCAGAGGGGCTATTAAAGCACATTTGCACATGATTTCCTTTTTCCTATAGATAAGAGTTTTCAAATTAGCAGAAGTTGTTATTGCTCTACATACTTGTTCAGCCACAATGATACTTGTAATTAAATGTTGCTATTTCATTTTCTTCCGATTAATTGTATCTTGCACCATAATCACATACCATCTTTTAGTGATTTCTTCCTAAAATGTGTCAAAACTGATGTGTTGGGCTTTGTTCCTTTGCCCATTTAATACAATATATTTAATATATTGATGAGAAGTTACAGAGTGGGAATGATATTAAACTATGTAAGATATATATCACATTTTCAGGTGAATCAATCTGATCACGTGGAAGAGAAAACACAAAAGTTGATATGTCTGGTAATATTCGTAGGTAAGGTATTTAGTAAGTCATGGAGTTAGTCATGAAAGTGAAACTCTAAGCTATTATCATGTAGGAAGTTATATATTTGTGTGTATAAAATTGTCTCAGCAGGAAGTGAAAGTATGATTTATTTTTGTCGAAATTGCTAAGTGTTTCTACATATAAGCATCTGAAGAGGGTTTATCCACAGGAAAATGGAAAAATCTGGATGTGACAACAAAATGCTGGTGTTTGGCTTATTTGTTTTGATTTTAAACTTTTTGAGTTACATAGATTTCCCTCTCTCCAAACCCTTCCATATACTCTCCACTGCCCGCATAATGTCTAAATATTTATCCTCATACCTACAACTAAGTATAATTCTCTCACCTGTCATCAAGGAAATTTTTTTTTTGCAACAGATGGAGACCATCACAGAAAACTACAACCAATCAAATTGCAGAGTTGTGGAGTCTCTTCCCAACTGATATATCTACAACACAACTGCTGCCCCTAAGGACCTAAATGTCACTATGCAAGAGGCATGGCTCTACCTGGCTACTTACAGTACAACGCAAAAAAGAGGGGAGTTAGAGATGAAAATTGTTTAGCGACAAAGAAGCAGAAACTGAAAATTTGCAAGTTTGGACTCAATTCACAGTATAAAATAATGCAAACAACAACAACAACAACAAAAAAAACCCAAAAAAGCCAAAAAAAGAAAAAAATTAAAAAAGGACAAAATACAAGCTCACGGGGGTGTGACTTACTTTGAAGAGAACATAAAGAATAAGGCTGAACAACTAATTGATAAGGAAATGCTGCTTGTGAGTCAGGGGTGAAGGTGGGATTATTCCAGCAGAGACACCATTTGTTGGAGGTAAAGGGGACAGACAATGGGCTAGATGGAAGGAAAGGTATCAGACAATTGAACATCTTCTGTTCCATCTTTGCAGTCAAAGAGAAATGGTTGGACTCTGCTGCTTTGAATTTGGGGCCCCTTCAGGCTTTCTTTTTCGTCTGTCTTGGGTGGAACTGTCTAACTTATGTCTCTGCCCTTCATCATAGCTTGGAAGCATGTGATTTGTCGGGCTTCACAGGTTCCCAGGTGCATGGGAATTCTGCCCCAGGAGGAAACATGTCCTAGGTCCCATCCACAATGGATTTGGATGGTATTCAGATGAGTCTTGGGACTCTAGAGATGATGCTGGGGGGAGAAAATGTTTTTGCTAGTGGAATATATCGAGTGTATGCTCCATGTGAGGAGGACGTGGGTTTCGGAGAACCCAGAGAGAAAGGCCATGGTCTGGATGTGTTTCTTACACACAGTCTTATGTTGGAGCGCTAACCCTCAACGAGATGGCATTTAAAGACAGGAACTGTGGCACAGTTTGAGACAGAATGGGTTCTAAAGGCAGAGCCTGACATTTTAAGATTAAAAGACCTTTCTCCCCTTTGCCTTATGTGCTCTCCTCATCTTTACTTCCCCCCATCCCTCCACCCCTTCCTTTCTCTATGTTGTAAGGACACTAGAGCCCCGCATTTCTGACTCTCTGACTTGGACTTCCAGCCTCTACCAGCTGTAAGAAAATAAATACTCTATGCTACCAGGTTCACAGTACACTATTTTAGTAGGCTGGACTAACTACGATAAAACTTTGGGGGATATCTGAATTCTATATTAATTTGTAGTAATTGCGTAAAATACAATTTTTACTATTTTTCTCTGAATCTTTTTCTAGAGAAAAGTTTCTCGCTTGAGAAATATTTTCACTGACAAGGCCACTACTGCAGCTTGCTAGGGAACTCATACCCAGCAGCCACATCAGACATGGGACCGACAAGAGAGGGCACAGGTTGTCTGGTGCCAACAACTCTCACGTTGATGGAGAGGGGTGTTTGAATTAGAGCCCTGTCCAGTGATGCAGAATGATTTTCTTTAAACACACACGTAGATTTACCCAAGAGAGTGAGGCCTATTGATTTCCTTTTATCAGGAGTTTTTGATATCCATATTATTAACTTCTCTGTAGAATTAATATTAACTGACAGATTCAGCAGCACATAGAGAACACTGAATTAATCTGTGCAGAGGTCTCAAGGGGTATTGTTAACACCAGACAGCATAGGTGTTTTCTGATTTCAAATAAACTGCTTGGTTCTTAGCAAATAATTCATTCTTTCATTCTGAAACAGAACCTGAAGGGGCTGGGGAGGTGGCTTAGTGGTTAAGAGCCTGGTTGCTTGCAAAGGACCTGGGTTTGGATTCCTGCATTCACATCAGGGGGCTCACCTGTAACTCCAATTTCGAGGGATCCAATGCCCTTTTCTGGCCTCTGTAGGCACTGCACACATGTGGGGTACATAACACACACTCGGGCACACATACATAGACGTACAGAAGCAGATCTCGAAAACATTGTTTCTCTAGAATAATACGAAACGAGAACATGTGGTTCAACTATACCCGGCCTCTTAGCAGCTCGTAAGCTGTCACCCCCAGGGACCACCAGTCGACAGCAAAGGAGTAGCCTGTTTCTTTCCTGGAGCTGAACATCTCAGGTGCTGCAAAACACGGAAAAGGTTAGTTTCGCTCCCTGAGATGCCAATCAATCTATTTCCCCAACACATTCCTCCCAAGAAGAATCAGCACCCTGGAAGGTGTAAACACTCCCACAGTTGTTTATTATTCAGTGGTGGATTGCTCACAGCAGGCAGTACTTTCTAATTTCTTAGCTTGCCCAGCAGTCCCGTTCATCAGCTAACACAAACAGACATGCGCAGACCTTAGTGGACAAACTCTTTTCTTTTTTAGAACCTTTACACTGTGGGTCCTATTTGTCCTCAGATGAGCCACTAACTCTGGGACGAAGAAAGCTGAAGGCGCACACTGTCTTCATCTGCAAAGTCTACACTAAAGGAGCTGAATGCATTTGGCAATCTCAAACAATGCTTAGAGTTGGAGGAGACATGCATTGACATGGGAACACCTGGCAGCATCAAGGGGCTGAATGCAGCTTTCTACTATGCATGAGATCGGGGTGGGGTGGGGGGTGGGGGAGGGCACTCAATGAAGTGTAACACTTTGCAATAACCATGGGAGGTTTATACTTCATAACTGTAGTTCTCTGAATTGGCTGTACTGGAAACCAGAGTCAGCCTCAATTGTACCTTCAGAGATGACCCCTCATGCCTTCTTTATGCACTTAGTTATACATTTCTAAGAATATACTTGCATCCAGATGGTTAGGGCAGGGGACATGAAGGACAGAGCAAGGACAGTTATAGGGCTGCTGCTCACCAGGTTCCACACAGTGTCTAGTCAAGAACCTAGCACTCAAGAGTCAGTAGATAGAAACTTAGCACACAGATGAGTGAATACGGAAGCCACCAGACTTGTGACCATTATCTCTGTGCCTGTGCTGGGTTCAAAGACTGCCCCTACTACTTCAGTGCCCATGAGCAAATCAGTTGGCACAGTGTAATTCCTGCCCCAGCAAGATCAGAACACTAAAAATAATTCTTTATCAGTTTAGAAATTAAATGAGTTCATGCCTGTCCAAAGGTCAACACAGCGTCTGGCATTTGCAAAAAAATCAAAACAAAAAATCAGAAGCAAATGACCATAACAGTTGAGGAGTTTACCTAGTTCGAAGCTACACAGAGTTGATGCCACACCTCCTGCAGTAAGGTACTGACTAGACAAAGGAAATCCTGAGGATATGGCCTGTTTACCTGTGCACTTGAATTCTAGCTAGATTGCTGTGTACAGCTTCCTATTCCAAGGGTAGCATATCGACATCCTGACGCTCAGGACTGGCTCTAAGGGCTCTATACTGGAGAACTAAGTGGGTCTCATGCCCCGGTGAATTCATGTTTCACACATTACTGCATCCTTTCTTCAAGTTCCAAGTCCCAGTGCAACTGGGGAGACAATAGCTCTGACCTCGCAGTGTTCCTATTCCTGGATAGAATGGACTGTAGGTTTGTGTTCCTTCTTCAGTATCATACCGCAAATCATCTCTAAGGAGACAGGTGTCAAACACTTCACTGAAGAAGACATCCAGGCATTCGGAAGCATGGCAGAGACCGTGTTGTTAGGAAACACCAAAAGAAGTAAGTATCACACTACCAAAGCCCTGGACTCTCTCATATCAAACCATCCTTGGAGGAGGCGTGACTGTTCTTTTTTATATTCTCCAGTCTGCCTTTCATCTGCTATTTGCTCTGCTTCCAAACATGAAGGCATTTGTATATGCGCTCCTTCACTAAACCAGCATTCATGTTGTGCAAAGCCCTGAGGTAGCGCGATGGACATTTAAGAAGAGAAACCATAACAACACACAAACGTGCTGGGACATTTTAGGCCTTCAAGCAGGCAGGTGGCGATGGGAGATGCTGAGGACCTTTCTCTGATTCTTTGCTCTGATTTCCTGACTCCCCTTGCTCCTGAGAGGAGCCAAACAGAACTGGGAATGCATTGCTTTCCCTCCGAATAGACAAGAGGTCTCTTGTTTGGAACTTTTTTTTTCTTTTTAAAGAGTTTTTCAATATACACATTCAGAAAGCATCTGAAACATAAAAGAAATAAACGACTATTTAGAGGCCAGTGCCTCTGTAACCATCGTCCCCATCAAGAAGCACAGTCTTGCTCCCCCACTACAACTAACCTTCCCACTCTGCCTAGAACTCACCACCCTGAGTTTTCATTGAATAATGTTGATTTTTATAATGATATATGAATTTCTAAACAACAGATTAATTTTGTCTATATGATATATATTTCCCCGGGGCTACGAATTAATGAAATGAGGGACTGCAAAACCATTTACTTAATTTGTTTCAAGCAATTACAATAAAGCCAACATTAACAAAGTAAAAGAGAGAGAAAAAATAAAGGAACACATCCTACCAAGTCCTTTGGAATGAAATGCTAGTTTCTGGAGTCATTTGCATGGCACCTTTTCAGTCCAAAAATATTTGTGTGTGATTCATCCTAATTGCTAGGCAATTCAGTTTGTTGAATTTAGTACTACATGGATACATGGTGATTTACATACCTGCCCTATTGTGGATAGCTGTTGGAGTTATTTTCCATTTGGGAGTATTGCAAACAATGCTGTCTGGACCACTCCTGTGCTGCTGTGATCCTGTATCATTAGTGGTGTTGTCAGGAGTAGATGTTCTGGAGATGGGGCTGTGCATTTCACACTCCTATACCCACCAAAGGGCTGTGCTGCTCACACCGAGACCAGCAGCCAAAGCCCCTTTTGCTCAACACTCTTTTCCACACTTGGGGTTATTACTGATTTGTTGCATGTGCCATTTTATCTCATTGCAATTTCAAATGAATTTCCATTGATTGCTAAAAGGCTTGCTACAATTCATATGCTTAATTGGGTATTTGATGATGATCAGATTTAGAATTTAAAGCCTAGGCATTAGGTTTTTGTCAGAAACGGTCCCCCCCAAATAATTCTATAATATAATAAAAAATATTTAGATATGACCTCAAAAAGTGTGCAAATGATACGCTTTGGAAAAAGAACCAAAATCACCTTATATCCCGCATATTATAAAGCTATGGCAATTAATACTGAAAACCCCAGAGTACAGATATAAGTATTTGAAGTTATTTAGATGATGAGAAATGATTTTCATATAAGCATTGGAGGGTTGTGATTTTACACAGAATTTCTGAATAGTTAATAACCTAACAAAAATGACATAAGACTCTTATTAGATATACGTCCAGTGAAAGTAGTGTAGAATTGGTATTAAGTAAAAATGAATAAAAAAATAAAGTACTAAGTAGACAAATCTAAGATCTGGAATAAGAAGATCTAGCTAAGAATTGCATCCAGGGCAGAAACCCTAAAGCAGGTCCACAAGCAAACCTGAGAGACTGAACCCGTGCTTCTCATGAGCCAGGCCCTGGGCCTGAGTCCCAACCCTCCACACAAACGTGACTAGTTTGAGCATATTAACAAGGAGTTCATTGCGTATGTGTGCAATCCCAGCAGTCGGGAGACAGAGCAAGGAGACTTACTTCTTGTTTAAAGTCTGAGCTACATTGAAAGTTCCGCACCAGCCAGAGCAACGCAGCAAGACTCGGCCCCCAAAACTGAATCTGACAACCAACAAATTAAGGAGACAAAGAATTCGTGCAGAGTAGGAGCTACGATTTCATGTCCCCGATTCATACAGGCAGGGATTATTTATGTAATCACTAAGAAACACAAAGTAGGGAAGAAAAACGGGATGAATAAGAAAATGAGCAGAGTCTATGGACAGGCAATATATAGAGTCATAAAGATGGGTTCCAACATGACAATGAGGTCCGCTTCTCCTGGTCATTTGGGGAGGTTGGGGTCCTGATAACTGGGCACAGGTGAGGATGCAGGGAAGTACGTGTGTTACGCTCTTCTAGCATGAGTAGAAACCAGTATGAGCCTTCAGGGAGAGACATTGGCATGTGTGCTCTGTAAGCAGGAATTCTTTCCTGCAGTGGTAATTTTAGTTAAAAGGTAAAACTTTTATGTTCATTGTGTGCAGTACATTTAAAAATATAGTGTGAATGAATCAACTGAAGCAACTAAGAATTACAACACACATTTACCATTTTTTGAGTGTGTGTGTACAGGCATGGGCACATTCCATTCCATGCTGTGAATGTTGAGGTCAGAGGACAGCTTGTAGGAGTCACTTCTTTCTTTCAACTCTGTGGGTTCCAAGGGTCTGGCTCAGGTCATCAGCTTCACAGTGGGCCACTTTACCTGCTGAGCCATCTTGTTGGCCCTTACTCTTGTTTATATTGTTAAAAAACCCAAAGTTACGCTCGATGATCCTCAAGGGTAGAAGACATTATTTTATGACAATATTCACGACATAGAAATAATCAAGTTGATGGAAATGATTCTACTAAGAACCAAGACATAGACAAAAGGACAGTTCACAGTGAGAAGCAACCAAGTGTTCAACAGCAGAAGAAACTACACACATCACAGCGGGGCCCTCTGGTCTGCAGCACATGGTGCAGAATGTGGGCTTTATGTCCTGACATAGGAAAATGAGCAGTGTTCTCTATCGGACAAGGCTCAGGCTAAGTGGGCAGAGGGAAGAGGGCACCGTTTCCAGGAGAGGTGTGTGTACTGCCTGGACCCAGGGCCATCAGATGGCTTAGAGCCATGCTTCTCGACCTTCCCAGTGCTGTAACCCTGTGCTGATAGTTTGTTTGTGCTCTAACATGCAAAACTTGCCTGAGAATCAGAGTGTGGAGCTGGCCACTAGTCAGCCATAGAGGCCAGACAGCAGGGGCACACATCTTTAATCCCAGCACTGGGGAGGCAGAGGCAGACGGATCTCTACAAGGTCAAGGCCACTGTGGGCTACACTAGATTGATTTAGTCTCAAAGAGAAAGAGGGCCAGGTGGTGGTGGCTCACACCTTTAATCCCAGTACTTGGGAGTCACACACCTTTAATCCTAATACTAGGGAGGTAAAGACAGAAAGGGATATGGCTGGGTGGAGAGAGGAATATATGTTGGGAGGACACAGGAGCTTAGCCTTAAGGATTATCTCTACAAGTCCTTGTAGAGATAGAGAAATCCCCATTTAGTCTGAGGATTTCTGGAGACAGGATCTTGCCCCCTCTGTTTCTCTGATCTTTCAGCATTTACCCTGATATCTGTCTCTGGGTTTTTATTATTAAGACCAATTAGAATTCACACTATACAACCCTCTAATACAATTTCTCATGTTGTGGTGACCCCCCACCACCACATAAGATGATTCTAATTGCTACTTCCTGTCATTTTGCTACTGTTATGAATCATAATGTAAATATCTGATATGTAGAATGTCTGATAAATGACTCCCATTGGAGGGTCATTAGATCCCTCTCCCTAAAGAGGTTGCAACACACAGGTTAAGAACCGTTCACTTAAACCATGCTCATAGTCTTTCCTTGGACCTGTGTCCTAACTGTTCAGATTGCTCACCTCTAAAGTGGAAGCAGCCACAGTTATTGCCTTACAGAATTGTTTTTAGAGCGAGAGATCAAAGGCATGTTCTTAGAATGTACACAGCATGCTAGCAAATGTCAGTCATTACACCATTATCACTGCCATCTCCCCAAATGTTCCAGGCTCGATGCTTCTAGATTTGGATTTCATTTCATGCTCTGCCAATCACTTGTTCTGGGATATGATCATGCCATTTTCTCTCTGGGTTGGACTTCCTAATGTTTAAAATAAAAATCATAGTAAAATCTGTCTCATGGAGCTGTTTTAATGATATAATGAATATTAAAGACTTAAAGCACCTGAGACATTATGGATGCTCACAACATGACAGCAATTGTTGCTACCTTTACATTATCAAATGGATATGTACATCAAAGAAATTTGGTCTAATCCGCCTTCTAAAAGTGAAAAGGTAAATGTGTTTGTATACAGAAAAACACTCAAAAGGAATCTATAAACATTAATTGGTGCGAGAATTATTTTCTTCTTCGCTTGTCAGCATTCTGCACTTTTTTCTTAGTGGACTTTCGTGCTCTCTCACACACACACATACACGGGCACGCGCGTTCACGCACGTACACACACACACACACACACCTCCTCTGTATTAAGGAGAAAGCTTTAACTGGTGAACTTCTAAGTGATCTGGATTATTCTCAGTTCTAAGATGGGGAAGAAGGAGGGGCTAGAGCAGTGAGCTACAACTACAACAGGAAGGCAGAAGGTAAGAGCTTATGGAGGACACGCCCCTTATGGAAGGCACGCCCCTTATGGAGGACACGCCCCTTGTGGGGGACACGCCCCTCATCTTGTTGTTTCAGCCTGGACTCTGTCTTCTCAGGTCTTTCTTCTTCTTTCTTTCCCTCATTCCTTCTTTCCTTTCTTTTTTTTTTTCTTCTTTCCTTTCTTTTTCCTTCCTTTTTTCCTTCCTTTTTTCCTTCCTTATTTCCTTCCTTTCTTCCTTCCTTCCTTCCTACCTTCCTTTCTCTCTAGTTATGCTAGCATTCTACACCAGCACTATAAAGTATGTGCTAGTAAATTACCAGTAGAGTTTACTAAATTATATGAATATAACTCTTAAAAGAAAAAGCAGGCTTCTATTCATAATTCTTCATGAAAAGAGATATTTTTTAAAAAAGACAAAAGTAGATGTAGGTAAAGCCATAGGCTATGTCATTCGTACATTCTTTTGGAATACAGTGGGAAACATTCCCAACATGATGGACAAACAGAACTCGTTCAGCTCTTGAAGGGCCATGAGTAGAAATGACCCAGCACACACTTCATCCCTTGTGCCTCTCAATATCTGAAGCCAGACAAAGCTTGACGTAAGTCTAAGATTTTCATCCCAAGATGACTAATTGTTACCGTGAAGATCACATCAAATTGCTGAGTGTCAAGACTGCCTTTGCTTAACCACGATAAGTGTAGCCAGCATCATAGGGCACTTTGGGAAAATGAATGACTAAATGGATGTAAAGTATTGGACACATTGTCTGGTCCACAGGAAGAGTTGGATAAATAAACACTAGCAATTGCCCGCTAGAAATGTGAAAGCTGACAGTGCCTGGCCTCATGTCTGGATTCCAATTTCCTAGTTCTGTTCCATGAAGATGCCAGAAATGACAGCTGTGAAAAGAATTAGATTATACAGATATTATACTTAACAGGACTGGGAGAGGAAAGTTGTGTTCCCAGTACTCTGTCACCATGGAAACCATCCCTAGAAACCCCAGATGCACACTTTATGATTTGGCGCCAAGAAAATAGCCTCTAATATGGAAACCCAGGAAACCCAGAAAATAAACTGGACAGACCAGCAGGCTTGGATAGTCCTTTTATAACTAGAGTGCCGTGGGTTTTAGGCAGAAAAATGGGTTGAATTGTGTGTCCATTATTTTAGAAGCGACAAAAGAAATTTATTCCCCCACTGGCCATTGAAAGCCATGAAATCCGCAGTTGTTCAAATGTTCTTTAGAGAGAAGATCTTGTGATGGCCTTTCATGTAAGAGGGACCCCCACCCCCTCATCATGTGGAGAAAAGAGAATGAAAAACTGATAAGAAAAAATTGAAAGTGGCATTGTTCATTTCCTTGATTTCTTTCCAAGTCCAGACATTTTCCTATGACATTCTCTGCCCCTTACTGAATCCCTTCAGCATCAACAGCTTTAAGATCCTAACTAACTAAGAGAGCTGGCCTAGAGGAGAGTGGGTTTCTTTCTCCTGTGCCTGCCAGTAACCCTGCACTGTTTAACGCCATGCTTTAACAAGTTGGTACCCCACCCCATGGATAGCTTATCAATCATTAAGGCCTAATCAATTTTAATCCCTTTGCTTATTATAAGACTTCAAACGTCTTAAAATCCAGTGTGGTGAATTCTGACAGCAGTCTCTCAGAGTTTACTCACCCACCTCATCAGGCTGGATTTCCCCACCTCAGGGTAGGGATAGAGGACTGGGCTGCCTCTTACATATCTCCATCTCTTGTTTCCTAGCAAGCACTGCTTGTGTTTGAACATGTAAAAGGGACCATGACATCCTACTGCACCAATGGTGAGTCCGCCTTAGGGCTGGTAGAGCTTGTCAATTTAGCTTGCACAGCAGTGATCCAATGACTTTCTAAGCCTGCTGATGACAGAGGATATACCCTGGAGCCGTTAGCCTGTGCTGCAACTGCTGGCATCTCCAGTGAGCCATGCAGACGTGAGTCTCCTTTGTAAGCTGTAACCCAGCATTGTGGTTACCCCTGTGAAGCTGGACCACGAGTTTCACCTATCCCCTCCCCACCAAAAACAGTCAAGTTCTGTCTTCTACTGCTAATACTTGTCTCTACAGTCAACAAACCCTCATGAACAACTAGGAAACAGCAAGTGCAGCAGACAGACAGATACCTAACCCCAACCTGATTGCTAAGATCCTGTTATTATAATCAAATCAAGAATTAACAGATGATGAGTGATGTGAAATTCCCCTCTGTATACTGTGATATGTTTTATTATTATTTGGCCTATGGTAGGACCAAATATAGCCAGGCTAGAAGAGAAATAGAAAAAGAGTAGGTGAAGTCAAAAGGAGACACTATGTAGCTGCTGAAGGAGAAGAACGCCAGAACCTTGCCAGTAAGCCACAACCTCATGGCAATACACCTATGAAGAGAAATGGATTAATATAAGATGTAAGAGCTAGCTAGTAATATACCTGAGCCATTGGTCAAACAGTGTTGTAATTAATATGTTTTTTATGTGTTTATTTGGGTTTGGGCGGCTGGGAAATGAACCTGCAGTCTCCTTTTACAGATGAGAATCAACTCAAGTCTTTATGAGTGATATGGAAAAGGCATGTATTTCACTATTGTGAGAATAACATGTCTGCTGATAAACAGAAAATCTCTAGATTTTCCAGAGCAGATAGGGGTGCAGCAAGTTCTACGAAAACAGTATTTCTCTGCAGAGCAAAGCACTGACAATTGAGGATAGAATTTGTAGCTGATTTGTTGCTACAATTAAATGTAGATTTTATGGGCTATTTGACTCCTAGCCCTGCATTGTTAAATTCTTAATTGTCAAGACAAAAATCAGTTCCATATATCACTGTAAATAGAGGCATGCACATAATGGAACAGTTCTTAGGCATAAATTATTTTAAGAAAAACTTAACTCATGAGATAGCTGTGAAAACAAAATTGAAGCTAATCCTAGAACTGTGGAAGTACCTTGAAAACTTTACCACATTGTGCATGCACACAATATTATTTATACAGCACTAAAATTACTCTTGCTATATGTTATGACTCGACTTATTTCTGGTTCCTTTGTGTGATTTGTTTTGTATCTCTCCTTCTGGCATGAGGTACGTATTGTACGTATTGCTTTTAAATGGGTCACTATCATGTTAAAATCCTTTCACAGACATAGGTAATTAGCCACTGACTAAATTCATACTTTTGTTCAGAAATCAATAGACAACTGATTAGGTCATAAAATAGAATTTGTAGAATGTGATCGATGTCCCCGTTGAATCAAAATCCAGCCATGTAACTTGCTAATGCAGATGGCTCTGCCTTACTTCAGACCCATACATCGGTAGTCCCCTAGGTAAAGCCAACCAAAAAGGAATTTGTCCGTTCCAAGTGCAAGTCCTTAAGAATATGACCTTCATCAAATGGTATCTAGAAGAATCGGAAACACCAGATCTGTTCTTACAAATGAAAACCACTTGTGAAGCTGCTCATACCCACCCATGTAAGGCTTGGTGCCAGCTACGGTGGTGATCCGAGTCTCCTTGGGCAGCAGAGCAGCAATGTTGAAGTCTGTGATGTGCACATGCCCTGTGGGGAGAGGAAGACCAGGAGAATGTTAAACCTTTTCAACCTAGAAGAATAGTCCCTCATCTAATAATTGGGAAGATCTGGATGCTTAGCCTGTTAGTTCTGGCATGCTAGCTGCATCTGAGTGAAGGCTATAAAAGTTCCCTTATTCTATCCTCAAGGATAGAGATTTTAAACCACTGCAGCAGCCGGAACATGATATGCAGCCATTAATATCTGACTATAAACGTGTAGTTCAACCTCAGACTGTTTAAGCTTTGGTAGATGAGTTCATGATCCAGGAACTCTTCTGGGGATTATTGTCTGCTGGCACCCGCCCAGATTACTTATCCTGTATATACCATATAGGCAACAGCCAGGGCCTCTGAAAGCATCACAATCCCCATAATCTCTTATGGGATCACTTAAAAAATACAAGTAAAATTACTATTTCCTGGCACAGATATGGATACACATTTTGTTGTTGCTGTTCTTGTTTTTCTAAGACCCCATTTGTATGGGGGAGGCAGACAGGGCAGGTTGCTTCCAGTGAACTCTAACAAAGTAAATTCTATCAAAGGACAAAAGGCAAAATTCAGAATTTTATTTAAAGGGATTGGGGGGCCAGGAGATGTAGTCTGTGTCCAGACCTCTGTCCCTAACAGGTAGTAGCCTGTTATTTTCCTACATTGAGACTAAATTTTCCCACATTAAAATATAATGGTAAATTACATGATGTCTTGGAACCCTTTGAGTTGTGAAACACAGTAATAAACAGGTTTCTTCGGGCTGTAACACACAGCAATAAAACGTGCATGTAGCACTTAAGTTTGGTAGGAAATATACCCTACATAATGTTCCAGGGTTCCTGCATTTACAGCTAGAAGGAAGAAATGGGCAGGGCAGTAAACTCAAGCCAAACTTGTATGAAGTGTTGGCATTCCCATTTATATGTGTCTGCTGTTTTGATGGAGATGGTATTACAGAGGGAATACCAATTCATTCACCTTCCAGGATCCACAGTCCAAACTCCCCACATCAAACTCCACAGTCTGCTTCTGGCCACATCCAGCCCATCACTAAGGAAAACCCTCACTCTCTCCATCAACCTGGTTCTGTTTCATGCAGAAAGTACTTGCTTTTCATTTGCGTGGCATTTTCATAAGATAGAAGCACTAGCATTCATCCAAATGAATTAACCAAATTCACCAAATCACATCAATGAATGAGGTCAATAGCTCTCTACCATAGTTCTGGCTCTCGGTTTCTTTTTACTTCTATTTAATACATAGTTCGTGCTCCAAATATTGGACAGCTTTGGAAATTGATACAAATTAGGTGGGCCTGAAATCTCCCAATTATGAGCCTGTTCTCTAGAGCAGGGATGCGTGACTTTAAGTCTAGTCCCCACCACTAACCAGCTATGTCACCTGGAAAAAGTCACCTGGGCTCTCTAACTGCTGTCTTCTTACTAGGTAAGGTTATGGGAAAATGAAAGACAGCAGGGACTATGGGAGACCCAGCCCCGCACCCGTCAGGGCACCAGAATTGTTGTCAATCATTATCAGAAGCTAAGGCACAGACTGGCAAACCACATGGGCCTGTGTCTCACTTCCCTCCAACCACAACTGGACTGACAGGAAAATCTGACATCTGCATTAAAAATAAAAAACTCCAGAAAATGGTCATGAACGGTCTGGAGCGGAACCCTTCCCTAAAACTTGAGGTTTTCTATAATCCGTATATGGTTGCCTACATGTACTTTGAAGTAGGATGTAAAGAATGTTTTGGATACACACAGTTCCTGAAGCCTGTGCTCTGGACCGGAAGCAAGAGTGTCACTCGGGAACTTGTAGGAATTGAAAAACTTTGAGCCTCCCTATACTTTCTGGATCAGAAACACTAAGGTCCATGTCTTAGCATTTAAACAAGCCCTTTAGGTGACGCTGAAGTCACAGAGAGTTTGATATCATTGTTTTGAAAGAAGACCTGGCTCAGTGGAATTGTGAGAGTGTTTCACAAGACTACAAAGTAAGGATGGGGGATACTGGCCAAAGAAGGCAAACCCAGACGGCACTGACTGTCTCTCTGCTCAGTCTGACTGAATGAATGATGAATATCTATTAACATCTGTGCATGATTCCTTCAGTTTTTACAATGTTGTCTCAGCCTGTCCCAGGGAGGTGCTCCCTGTTGTATAGGTGACTGGTTTATAGCTAGGTTCATAGGATCCAGAATGGTGAAATTAAGGTTAAGATCTAGAGACTGGTTTAGGATCTAGACATTGCTCTTGTGACACTTTGGTTCAGATTCCGAATCTCCCACCATGCTGTGTGTTCTGCCGCAAAACCAAAGAACTAAGCAACTTGAAACACGTAGTTTTTGATTCTCTCAGACATCTTCCTCTGCCAGGATGCAGAGGAAATACTTTGAAGACTCATGGAAGCTCCAGCGGCGTTATAACAACCCTCAGCACCATGGGCAATGCTATGCCTCAGTTCCCATGGGTGCTTCCATGCTGAGCTTACCATGTCAGGCTCTCTCCTGTGATGTAAAGGGGACTTCCAAGGCTGAGTTGGGGGTGGGGGATCCTCTGTGATGCAGATGGGAGGAATCAGGACTTTTCTTAAGAACGGGGCAATTTTATACTTTCTTCCACAACCCAGGGCTCCAAGCAACTCCTGGAATAAAAGTCTCAAACTTGGGACTATAGAGCTACTAGATGCATTGTCTTTGCTCTGACCCTGATCTGGGCATTGTAGGATGCTGGGTGTAAAGTTCTCCCATACAAGACTAAGGGCTTCCTGATCTAGATTCCTGAGGAAGAGTTTCCACCTTGGATAGCTGATAACCTCAACTCATCTCACAGTGCTGTTGAGTTCAGCTTCCGCTGTCGTCATTGTCTATACTCTTCCTCACTGTGGCTGCGCTCAGGCTGGAGCCCCTTTCATCAGCACCTCTCTCTAGGGTATCATATCCCATCAGCTGGCAATAGCCACAACTGCTAAAGTTTTGCAAGTGTTTACAGTATGATTTTTTTTTCCAGCATGTGTTGGGATTCTTCATGGAGGAAGCTGATAAGATAGAAATCTCTGTTCTCTCTCATTCTCAAGAATGAACTTTTACCTCCCTCTCTCATGACTACAGATATTAAAAGCTAAATTACGTATAATGTTATAATTGCCAAAGCCTTTGAGATGCCAGGTAGGCATTATTGTTCCTCTGGGTGCAGCATTTGTTTTCTGACTAACTTAAGAAAACCACAAATTTTTCAGACCCTGTGAAAGTGATAAAATTGGATTGGCCACTTGAACTGGCAGGATGTGAAAATACATTTCAGGACGGTTTGCTATGATTCATCTAAGACCTGATGCCATATTGGCTCTGAATTAATATAAGTGAGATATCTGGGGAGAGCAGAAACTTGAGTGCTCAAAATGAAAGCCATTTTTTTTATATCAAATGCTGAGTCATGAGATATCTTCATTCATATTGTGGAAAGAGTCTCCGTCTTATATGATCTCACATAAATACCGCTACATGCTGGGGAATATGAACAATATGAATCCTTAGAATAAAACAAAGCTTCATTCTGTTACTGCGCACAGGTGAATGAAGACAGAAGTCACAGGATGGATACAATACTCATTTGGGAGGCTGGGCATAGAAGGAGGCATTAAAGAGAAATCACACGGCTACCCTTCACAGTTGCTAAGGTCTCCATGCCAGGGGTGAAGTACTGAAAATGAGGTGGCAGAGACCAGTGAGCCTTCAGCTCCCAGAGGAACGTGGGAAAGCAGAAGAGCTGCTGCTCAAAAGGGCAAGCATTGGTTTGTGGCTCGGCTGGTTCTCATAAGAACAACATTAGAAGCTTGGGGAGACAGGCGAGGGAATGTAGTCACTTAAAAGCAACTAATTTTAGTTCCAGAATAGTGTTGAAGTCATAGATTTTTTTTTATCTAAGTGAAAATGACATCAAAAAATTATCTTCTCTAGAAAGGGAACCCTGGGATATGATTTCCAAAATAGATCCCAGACTTTTCACTTTGTCTGCTTCTCTCTCACTCACGAAGTCTTCCTTTATTCATAGCAACAATTCTGAAGGTGCGTTCAAAATGGGAATACAATATGGTGCCTGTGGCTGTTGTTTTTGTTTCTTGTTTAAATCGATGCCTGGAGAGTGAAAGGGCATGAGAGGTTTCCCATCACTTGAGACACTGGACCTGTCCCTCAGGAAGGCAGGAAGACGGCTCCCACATCCCAAGCCACAAAGTCCTAAATAGAATGAAAATGCCAAGAACAGTGACCTCAGACAACTGTGTAAATCAAGGAAGGCAGGATAGATCATTACAAGCAGAGTTACTTGAAGATTAAGCTTAAATGACCTTGTTTAAGCTCAGGATTCAACAAGAAAAAGGATCTTTAGTACCATTCCATCTGGAAAGGCACAGTAATTCTCAGGGAAGACTAGTAATCGCCTTACTTTCATAGACTCTATCGATAGAGATTTGAGCTATATACACACTGCTCTACACAAAGCCACTCAGACCATCAACATAGTCTTTGTCCAGCTGTGAAAGCCTCTATAATCTCATGGAAGTCACACTCTGATTTGGTTTTAAGCGGTTTCTGTTTGCTTATTTTTATGGTTGACATTGTACCATATGTTTTCACTGTTGTGTCAATGTTTATCATGATCCCAAGATGTAAGTGTCCTTGGTGTCTGAGAAACAAAGGCACAGAAACATTTGGGCAACTTGACCAAATTCTGAGAGCTAGTGAGTAGTGAACTGGGTTTTAAAGCAACCTAGCTCTGTCACTCGTACTATAAACAGCACTAAAATTAGTCTTTCACAAGAGTAGGTTCTCTATGGGGCTACACTTCAAAATTAATTGATTTACTCATTTCCTTCCTAATCTATAATCATCAAATTCCAAGAAAAATTAATGAGAAAAGGAGGAAGACAATGAAGAGGAAGTAAAATGAAGAACAATGGGTGCATGTGTTCTAAAAGCACGATCAAGCATCTTCTGAGAACCGAGATTGAAACTGGAGTGAAAAATGTTCCCATCGGTAAGGTTTACGTGTCTCCTCGGAGTCATACAAATGATGAGGTGAGAGGTGTTCTTTCTATGGGTAGTTGTCTGTCATAAAAGGTAAGGCGTAGACCAAAACCTTATTCTGCTTAACCAGCTATATTTTCCAGAAAGCTTGGTGGTACAGAGTTGCTTTTTTCTAAATAACAAAAGTGTGGCTTGTGCAGGCTGCCCTTCTCCCTAGGAATGAAGATTCAGAGTGTGTTTACAGCAGGCATGGAAGGCCCAGGCCTCCCATACAAGACTGGGAGAGCTGGTGTTTTCATGAAGGTCACCTTCATGCTGTCTCAGCATTGCTCACATCTCTGAGTTTCAGAAATGTGTTCCAAAATGTCAGAAGCTGAAACAGTAAAGAAATAAGACATTGGAAGGAAGTCGGGGGAAAAAATCCCTTCAGACAGCCCATAAATAAAGAATGACTTTGAGCGTTGAGATTAGGGGCAGTGCTCAAAGGTGTTTCTTAGCTCTCGGGGCCTAGGTGGGCCTGGGAAAATCAAGTTTGAATTCAAGTAGGTAAATAAATAATAAGGAATGGATGGAAATTGAAGTTTCAGTTCTAATTGCCAATCCTGCTTATCAAGGATGAATAACTAAAGACCTTCACAGATTCAGGTTCGCTTTTTTTTTTATTTTACTGAACTTCTATTTATTTATTTATTATTTATTAAAGATTTCTGCCTCCTCCCCGCCACCACCTCCCATTTGCCTCCCCCTCCCCCAATCAACTCCCCCTCCCTCAGCAGCCCGAAGAGCAGTCAGGGTTCCCTGCCCTGTGGGAAGTCCAAGGATCTCCCATCTCCTTCCAGGTCTAGTAAGGTGAGCATCCAAACAGCCTAGGCTCCCACAAAGCCAGTACGTGCAGTAGGATCAAAACCCAGTGCCATTGTTCTTGACTTCTCAGCAGCCCTCATTGTCCGCTATCAGGTTCACTTTGTAGATTTCCAATATGGAACCAGGGTGAAGCTGCCATGTGAAGTCAAGCAAGGGCAGCTGAGTGACCCAAGACTTGAGTCACACACTTCCTGATAACACACCCAGTAACACAGGATGCCTCCCCTGAATCAATCTGCATGTACCTCCTGCTATAAACAATGCTCTTATAGGTCCTGTATGATGGTCAATACCCATCTCCATTTGAACGTGTTTTAAGATATAGTAAGGAATGAAGGAGAAAGAGAAATTAGCTATCATACTGAATGGTTTTGTGTGCCCACTTGGCGCAACCTAGAGTCACCTGGGAGGAAGGAGCCTCAGTTGAGGAAATACTGCCGTAAGACCCAGCTGTAAGGCATTTTCTCAGTTAGTGATCATTGTAGGTGGTGACATTTCTGGGCTGGTAGTCCTGGGTTCTGCCTCCAGGTCCCTGCCCTGTTTGAGTTTCTGTTCTGACTTCCTTCAGTCATAAACAGCAATGTGGAAGTGTGAGCTGAATAAACTCTTTCTTCCCTAAGTTGCTTTTGGTCATGGTGTTTTCTATTTCAAACTGGTTTGGGACTCGTATGCATTCAGGTATCTATGTCCTCTGAGTGAGCTTTGAAATAAAATCCTCTATTTACTATCTTATACTTGTGCAAATTTGGACATGCATATGATTAAAATCAGATGCTTTTTGGGAAAAAAAAAACATAGTAAACAAGAGCTTTTGTCACTCAATACTATCAATCAAAACAGAAAGACTCTCTTCCTAGCAACCAGCATTTTCTCTTGGACTGCATAAAGATGAAGCCTCTCCCAGCACTAGAATGTAGAGGCAGGCAGATCTCTGTGAGTTCGAGGCCAGCCTGGTCTACAAGAGCTAGTGTGCAGGACAGGCTCCAAAGCTACAAAAAAAACCCTGTCTCAAAAAACCAAACCAACCAACCAAACAAACAAACAAGCCTCAAACCATAACTGGGGCTCTTGGACACTCTAGCTGCTGCAGGCCACTGCTTATCTGCAGTGTATCCACTAATGTCTTTAAATGAAACTGCTTTGCCATTTGTGTGCGCACTTTTTCAGTTATCTTAATGAGATGCCAAGGACCTGGAAACGCTTATCACTGACAGTGCCCACCTGCAGCACTCTCCCATGTACACCAGACAAGCTGTGTGCCCTACAGTATTCCCTGATGTAGTATCCATGAATTCAGGAAGTCCTTTTAAACTGTTGAGAAGGGGACTGAGGTGCTGTCTCGGTGGCTAAGAACACTGGCTGCTCTTCCGGAGGAGCCAGGTTAGGTTAGTAGCACTCACGTGGTGGTTCACGGCAATCAGCAACTAGAGCTCCAGGGGAGCCTATGCCTTCTTCTGGCCTCTACTGTCAGTGCACACACATGGTGCACAGACATACATGCAGGAAAAACACTTGCACACATAAAGTAAAAATTTTAAAACATGTAAAGAAAAATATGCTTATTTCATTCTGCATTTAGCCAGTGCACATAGACTTTAGATCTCCACTGTCACCATCAGGACTACCGCCATCTTCCATTGCCAGTTTTATATCTGGGCCCAATAATACCATTTTTAACTACTTAAGATCATTTATTTTCTTTACTGAAAAACCAAACATAAGACTTGCTATCTCTTATGTGCAGATGGAATTTGCCCTCACGAGATGCAAACTATGAAAGGAGACACTAACAAAATCATCTCAGTTACTGTTTCCTGGCAAATGCCTAACATTCAGATTAGCTCTGTCTTACCCCGAAGGATATTAAGAAAAGCTAGTGCCAGAACAACCAGAGAGTTTTCTAGAAGAGATATAGTATTGGAAGAAAACAAAGTAAAGAATGACTTTCTCATTCTATTACATCTCAATGTTAATTAAGAATCTATTATTGGATTTTTACACACCTATAAAATTTCCCTATCTTGTCTCTCCTGCACACAGATGAAATTGACATATAATACATGTGTGTATATATACATACAAATGTCCAATGAATCAAGCTAAGGTGATCAATGTGTTGTGGATACCTGTCATATAGATGATTACTAGCAAATCATTTACTTACCATGTTCATCCAGTAAAATATTGTCAGGTTTCATATCCCTAGGGGAGGAAATAAGGAAAAGATAAAGTTGTTCATAATAAAACAGAGTCATATGGTGAAAGCAAAAATGCTCAATAGCTCCTACTTGAGGTTAAAGCACCGTACTAGCATTTCATCCCATAATCACAGAATCTGAGACAGTTAATATTACCTGTGTTGATTAGGAACCTGGGCTTGTCTCATTCACCAAGAGTCTTAATTGCTATAGCTTGGAAGTGTAAGTCAACAGGGATCTATGGAACATTAGCCAGTATCTTCCTGTGAAACCTCAGTTACACACGGCTTAATGCCCTTAATTGCTTAATTACTGTGCCCGGGGTAGTCAAGGAGACAAATCATCTACGAGTTAGTGTATAGCATGATAACTATAAATACTATACATTGCATTGTGTTGTTGATATTTGCTAAACTGGTCAATTTCTGACACACTCAACCCAAAGCTGAAAAGGTAATTGCATGAAAAGGTAATGGCAATTGCTTGACAGCAACATTCATTTTATTATGAATATGTCTGTCATCGCATCATATCGTATACCTTTAAAATATACCTTTGTTATTAGACATGAAAACAAAATCGAAAAGATGGTCAGGGGAAGAAAAAGCCACTGTCTGCCACTGAAAGGAGATCTGTGAGGGCACATGAGCAGACTGATAGCCACAGTGATTTCAATGTTCTCAGGAAATGATTACCCTGGGCAGTTCTCCTCAGTCAGAGACCAGCACTATAGTTAACAACAACCCCAAATTCTCTATGTTCAGATTTTAACTACATTTCCCCAATGTACCACTAAAATGCTTCTTCCTTGAGTCACAAAAGCCATTAGGAAAGAAATTCTAAAATAGGTTTGGGAACACATTATCACCATGGTCAAGTAGCTTTTATGGTTTCAGAATAAAAAAAAATGACCTTAGCTTCTGACAGACAAAGACTGGACATTATCTTTCCTTAACAAAATTAATAAGCCTTACAAAAATATTACTCATAAACAGAAGTGAGTACATGCTACAGCCAGCATTCAGGTGGCATGAACTTGTGAATCCTGCCTTAGGCTCGTAAGTTCATTTTGGATCCATAGAGGGATCACCTTCCTCTGGGGCAGGATTCTTTCTGTGCCAGAGGGCACAACTGTCAAAAAAGGTAATGTAGCAGGACTTCAAATTGCAGGTTCCTATGGCGAGGCACTCTTGTACTATTGCAGACCTGTCTCCAAACCCTTTGTTTAAAGAATTAATAAGCCCACACTCACATGCTGTAGAAGCGATTGCGTTATCTGCTTCTGCGCTCCAGCCATGTGCACATGTAGGCTCCTCTAACATAGTCCTTGCGACCCTGGCCTGCTCAGTACCGCACTTGTTGCTCTTTGGCACGAATCAGACCCTCTCACCACCACTCGGAGACACAGCGGATGCAACCTGGGCATTAGAGCCTTCACTTCCTGCAGAAAACCTTCCATGACTTTCCAGTGCTTTGATGTGGTTTTGACTCCCCTGCAATATGTGGCACACTTATGTGCAACTCTTCTTCATGCTTAGGCTCCTGACCTGCTTGATGTCGGGATAATTTTGTGGACAGCACATAGAGCCAGAGTCCGTGTTGGTCACTAAAGGAAACCCAGAGGAAGTCTAGCACATGGGAAGATGGATCCAACAGTGGTGTGGGAGGTCCTTCTGTCTGTGTGTTCCTTTTATTGGTTAATAAATAAAGAACTTCTTTGAGCCTATAGCAGGGAAGAACAGAACGAGGGGGGGAAAGCTAGGCTGTATGCTGGGAGAAAGAAGGGCAGAGTTAGGGAGAAGCCATGGATCCGCCACCTGAGACAGACGCTGGGACATTACCCAGTGCCCTCCCTCCAACACAACAATACAGGCCAAGTGCTATTATACACCACCAAAACTCGCTGTAGCAGGAAGCTGTAGGTAATGCAGACATAGGGCTCTTTCTGCCATTTTCAAATTGTATCTAGTTGACATCACTGCTTTCCAGGAAAGCAAGAGCTTGTTCAGGTAGGAAAAAGTTGAGTATGTCAAGGCCAATATCAATATCTCTTTGCCTGTATTTATGGGGCCTCATGACAGAGATGAATCAGCACAGACTTCACATTTTGTGAATTTACTATAAGGTACTTGAGTATCTTGGTTGTTTTTTTTGGAGTTTCTCATCCATTTTTCTTCACTAGGTTTCCCAGAATCTATCTTGAAACTCAGAGAGTAATACAGAGAAATCAGAGAGATGAATTATTGTTTGATTATGCTTTCTTCCTTCAATCTTCTATTTCCCCTTGCAGTATTTATCCACTTAGGTAAGTCAGATAATGGGGAGATAAATGAGACCTCGTTCCCTCAGGGGTGGGGAGGATGAGAAAGGTACACAGGGAACCAAACCAGAAAAGTGTGAAATGGTAGAGGTGCCTGTTGGTCACAAAATCAACGAAAGAATATGAGGAAATCTAATAAAAATGTGAAGTTTTAAGCATTGTAATAAGTTACATAAGCTTATAATCTAACTACACAGGGTTTTTTTCACACTATAATGAGGTAACTTCTAAGTCAGTACAAGGAAAATTGCAGTATGATAAAATCGTTTATTCGTGTTCCAGAAGAAAGAAACTGAAAAAAAAAAAACTCAGAGAATTACATTAAAATTCCTGTTAGAACAGTTGAGTTCTCTAGTTCTGAATCTCCATTTCCTTTCTTCAGTCCCTAATGTAAATCAAAATGTGAAACTACTTTACTAAGATGATTATTTCACTTATAGGTAGTTTAAGTTAATAGTCAACAGCACTGGGTATGTTCGAGGCTCCCCTCAGAAGCTTGGAACAGTGAGGACTTTCTGCTACAGTTCAGACCTAAGCTATCAGACTCTGTGTCTCTCCAGAGCTTTTAGGATCCTCTCAGACATTCTGAGGACCAGCCACATCCAGAAGGCAAATCAAGAATGCAAGAACAAGCAGCAATGGGTGCTGCTGAGCATGCAAAGGATTCTTGCATGCTACCGGAGGACATATGAGAGTCTGGCCACTGCAGAATCAGCATTAAGGTTCTTCTAAGAGAGAGAGAGAGAGAGAGAGAGAGAGAGAGAGAGAGAGAGAGAGAGAGAGAGAGAGAGAGAGAGAGAGAGAGTTATGCTCTCCACACAACAGGTTGGAAATAATATTGAGGGTTCATATTCAACTAAGTGTCAGTGTGCCAGGCAATGCTGTGGCACTTGACTACTCTGAGGTCACTTCACATTTTGATCATTCCTTAAACCCCTCACACCCTCACCTCTTGCTTCCTCTCAGTAGATGACCATATGTCGTCACTTCCCAAAGATCAGAGAACCTGTGTACCTACCTACCTTTTGATTTCCCGTTGGCTATGGTATACCAGCTCTTCTGTGGGATTTGGAGTCCGGTCCTCTCTTCTTTCATATATTCCCTTGGTAAATGTCCTTGCACTCCACACCAACCCCTCCTCCTCTATGAGACTATGTTACCACCGAATCTCGAAGAAGCCACCTACGCCCATTGTTACATCTTCCTCGTTCCTTAATGACGACACTCCGGAGTTGAATGCTGACAGGTGGAATTGGGAGTGGCATCTTCTACTTTTATCTCAGGTCACTAACCAAATCCTATCTCCTCGGGCCCTCGGAATTCCTATTTGCCCGACACTTCTATTCCCCTCACTGTGCCAAATCCAATCGCACAGCTACTCATATCCCGATCCTGTAATGGGGGCAGATAACCCCTTCTCTCATGACACACTTTGTTTTCAGGGCTTAGACAAAATTCATTTACTAGACTTCTTCCACCACAGAAATCCCTTCTCAGTCTCCTTTGCTAGTACCTTCTTGGTCAAATGTCTACATGTTGGGCTCTATCAAGATCTAAGCCTATGCAGAACTGCATCCCACTAAATGACTGCATTTAGGCTTATGATTTTAAATAGTATTTACATGCCAAATGATAATGCATATGTAGCACATTTCTAGTCCTCACCCTGGAATTACAGATAAGTACATAAAATTGCTTGTCTGATGGTGTCATCTGTTTAAGAACCACGAAAAATACAAAGTTCCTTGAACAGAGCCTTTCCGTCTATCCATAACTCTCACTCACACAGCACCAAAATGATCCCAGAATTCCTTGCCCCAGGATCTGGCCCCATAGTGCTCCCATTTTAAAAGTGAAAATCTTTAACTCTAAAGTTTCCTTTTTGAAGTCCTAACACCAATTTCTTGGCAACTCCTGATAAATCTACCTTTAAAATAAAATTACTGGAAACAGCATGGAGACCTCCCAGAATATGAAGTGTGAATACACCACATGATACAGCAACTTTATTTCTTAGGTGTTTAGCCCAGAGGTTTGAATGGGAATTTGCATAGAGATATATGGGCCTATGCCCAAAGCAGTGTTATTATTCACAGCAGCTAAAAGGCAAAAGCAACCTGGGTGTCTATTGACATGTAAAAATATATTTACAATTATACTTACAACAGAGTACTGTTCCCTTGAAAAGAATAGGATTCCTATAAATGCTACAGCATTAATGAACATATTAATGTCTGGAAGACAGTGTTGAGTGAAATGAGTCAGACTCGAAGGAGCCATTATTGTGTGACTCGGTTATGAGTGGTATGTAGAGCAGCCATAAATAGAGGTCATGAAAGGGGTTCCTGTGGACTAGGGTAGACATAGAATGGTGGCTTATCATTTAAAGGTACAGAGTTCCAATGCAGGTCAACAGGTGATGGAGGAAGGTCATTGGTTAAAAAATAAAGAAACTGCTTGGCCCTCATAGGTTAGAACATAGGTGGGTGGAGTAAACAGAACAGAATGCTGGGGGGAAGAGGAAGTGAGTTCAGACTCAATAGCTCTCCTCTCTGGAGCAGATGCTGAGTCTGTTGTTTCTACCTTCAAGGATTATAAATAGGGAAGAAACCCAATGCTCCCTGTGGCAGGGTCCAAGTGGAACTGATATATCTGCCATTGTCACTTGAGTGACTTTACAAGACATTAGTGGAGTTTAATAGACTAATTACATCCCTTCGCTGCACCTACTCGGGAGTCAAGTTGCTCACTCTGTAATCCCACACGGGGTGTGTGACAATCAGGAACAAGGAACTTATTGTATCCAAACCCAAATCAACTTTCCTCTAGCACCCCACAATTTCTGACTAGGCAACAGGTTTCTTTGGTTTTGGTTTTGTTGTATCGCACAGTCTCAAGCTGGGTCATCCCCAAATTCTTTTCTTTTTTTCCTTTTTCTTCATCCCCAAGTTCTTGAGAGGGGAAAATTCTCTCTCTCTCTCTCTCTCTCTGTCTCTCTCTCTGTCTCTCTCCCTCTGTCTCTCTCCCTCTTTGTCTTTCTCTCTCAGTCTCTCTCCCTCTCCCTCTCTCTCTGTGTGTGTACAATACGTAAGATTTAGGGTATCACACAAGGGCTACTGGTCCCCAGCTAGCCCTATATTAAAAGAATGCAGTGGGAGGATGGGAGAAAAAATTTTAAACAAAACCTAATTTGAAACAGGAAGCAGAGTAAAGTTTTCTAGATCAGACTGTGTCTCAGTCCAGGCACTGTGTTCTAAGACTACACCTCCCAAGCTTTGCTTACAATCCCAGCTCTCTTCCTTGCTTCTCATGTAATCTTGGTCTTGTAATTTAAGCTCTCTCGGTATCTGCTGCTTTATCATCTGCACACGTGGTCTAATCTCCATAATGGAGCTACGGTAAGGAATAAAGGTAGAGTCACTGCCTGGCAAATGCCTGCACATAAGCTTCATCTTAACAGCTGTCTGCTTCATCTGCTCACCTCCAGCATCTCTTGCTGTTGGCTCCAAGGAGGATAAAGTACAGAAACCACTAGCAGAAGATCAGATAAAGGGACTGTGAGCTCTCAGTACCACAGAGAATATTTCCACTGTTCAGTAAATGTGGTGTACAATTTGATATTCCTTTTAGGTACAAATGATTTTTAGGTTAAAAATGCTTTCTAATTTTCATTCCAACAAACACATCCATTATATAGTAAGAAAGTAGGCACTATTCATTATCATGATAAGACTATGAGAGTGGGAGTTTTAGGGGTCTATGGAAATGGCATCTCGCATGCCTTTAACCTCTAGTGTCTCTTTTCCCATTGTGCCACTCATCTCCTCTGCTCAACAACTTCCCCCTCTCACAGGGCTTCTATAGCCTGTGAATTTCTGACCAACTGTTCCTGATAATTGAACTTACATAGCCCCTTAGCACACAAAAGCGATATCGTTAGATACCTATTCCAGGACCCCTTGCTTCTCCAGCTCCCCACCACCTGAGCTATCTTCACCTAAGAAAAATATGTTTCTTCAGTAGAGTGGGAGAAGAGCCGGAGGGAGCAGATGCTGAAGCACACTCAGTAGAAAACAGATTAAACTTCAGTAGCGACTGTTCGGTGAATTAACAGACACATTAAGTCAAGAAACGGGCAAGAACCTCTTCACAATTCCACATTTCCAATGTTGGCATGAACCATGATGAAACCTTAGGCTGAGGCCCAGCTGTCGCTAAGACTTGAAAGAGCCTGGCTAAAAGCTACATTTAAGTGCAGAGTACAGTGGAGAAGCTGGCCTCACCTCCAATGTCTTTGAGGCCTGATCTTTTGTGATTCACCCACATCTTGTTCTTAAAGGATCCCTGACAGTTGGTTCGTATTCCCGATCCATTCCCGAAATAAATCAGCAAAGCCAAGTTGATCGTCAATCAATAATCTACTAATATTTTCACAATCACCCTGTTTGTAAATAGCAGCGGAGGAGTTTAACTAACATGCCTTTTCCTCAATGAGTAGTTTAGCTATTTTAAGTTAGATGGTAGCTACATTCCCTAAAGACCAAGTGAATTGGGTGTTTCTGACTATGTTGGTGAGGAAGGCTTCCATGGACAAAAGGACTGAGGGTCATGATTGATTAGCAGTTCCTGATAGGAATACAGAAAGGATGCTTAGAGACAATCCCCAACACTTTCTAGACCTGTCCTACCTTCTAAGCAATGACACTGCATCTGGTTGAGGTCATTATTGCCTAGGCTATGGTATCTGAGTGACAAACATCTAATAACAAGTATCTTTAGTGTCTCAGAAGAGCGCTGTGCTCTAGAAGTCCTGCATAGACAGGAGAAAAGGGGGTAGCTGAGAGAATGACATTGCTCATCCAAGATGACCAGACAAGACCTGACAGAACTTGAACCACCATCACAAAGTAGTAAATCTCATTTACATCAAGATCTTCGTGTCTTGCTTCTCCTAAGAAAAGAGAGGGAGTGTTTTTATATGTTCGGAGGCTGATCAGTTCAGCTAAGGTTGGCCTACAGCCAGTGTATTTTTGGTCATATTTTCCGACTGTACATTTGTAGGTCATACACATATTCTACTTTATGACACATTGCTAAAGATCAGATGTGTGAATGCAGTTTAAGATATGCTGATATTGAAAAGGCAGAGCCTAGTGGAAAGCTGGCTCTGCTGAGCTGTTACTTCAGCTTCCTGTGTCACCATGGATCTCTCTCACTCCATGTATTCCTGCCTTGGTGGTGCTGCCTGCCACAAGATATCTGCCCAGCTGCAGGGGCCTCACGGTGCTATGGTGTTTGGACATTCAGTCATCACAAGTACAAGATAAATGAATACCATTTCTTTATAAGTACCCATCAACAAATATTTTGGTTTAGCAATGAAAAATAGACCAATATATACCACCAAGTCTTATTTCATTTTTTCAAAAGTTTTCAATTTCTTATTGTAGAGAAAAATCTGTTCTTTGAAAAGATGAGACACATTCGTCTTGAAGACACGGGTTCCAAAAAGTGGGGAGTACAGACACCCCAGCTTGAGAAAGTGTGTCCATATATAATAATCCTAGTAATTAGAGTTTTAAAAATTACAGTCTCTGGAAATGATGCTTGCCCAAGGAAGATTCTCCTTTAGGGTTTGGCATAAGTCAACCTCTAGCCCCTTTGATTCAGATCCTCTCTAGTGGAAACCCACATGCATCAGTTAATAGAACAACAGGGACCTGGGCCAACTCCCACAGCCGCTGAGAACACAGTGGACTGTAAATCCATAGGGTTGAAGTAAAAATGCTCCAGCCTGGGGAAGGGACAGCATCTAGAAGTAAGGGGGAACCAGGTCTATTAATAATAAAGAAACCAGTAGAAAATGTCTTTTAAAAATTAGGTGATGAAGAGGAGTATTCAATTAGGAAAAAAAAGTAATCTCCTATATTTCAATTCCAGAACCAAAGGCATCCTCTCTGGCAAAAGGGATAATAAACTTGCGGTGGTGGCGCACGCCTTTAATCCCAACACTCGGGAGGCAGAGGCAGGCGGATCTCTGTGAGTTCGAGACCAGCCTGGTGTACAGAGCTAGTTCCAGGACAGGCTCCAAAACCACAGAGAAACCCTGTCTCGAAAAAAAAAACCAAAAAAATAAATAAATAAATAAAATAAACTTGTCATTTGAAAATGAAGCAAATTAACTCTCCAGATGCCAAGAGAATTAAAAATAAGACAAAGCTAGAAGAACATCTGTATCTTTGCAGAGCAGACCACGACTCCAAAAGTCTGGGGATGGCAGGATTTGTATGTCAAGCACAAGCCTTGTTTAGGAAACAAGTCACAGAATAAAACCAGCTGGTCCACGCCCTAAGCTGCTTTGTTTTACTGTCTTATAAAGCATACAAGGTTTTAATGAGATGTCTGTATCAATTATATATCATTTGCCGGAAAACCATGCGAAGTGTTTTACTCATATTATTTCCAATTACTTCTTCCACTGCTCACCGAATACCTGACGGAAAACAGTATTATCAATTTGACTAGAAAAATAGTGATTCTGAATTCAGGAGAGACTGGGAAATTTTCTAAGTCCCATAGTTACTGAAGGGTGGAGTGGAGCCAGGATTAGAACATTGGCTATGTAAACCCAGATCCCCATTTTGAGTGGATGAAGATATGTGATGTCAAAACTGCAGACAAATAAGGGATGCGGTCACAGAAAAAGGGGACCAGACATCAGAACAATGGGGTGGCAGGTAGAAGTGCCTGCAGGAGAGTGAAAATTAAAGGCAGAGAACAGCTGCTTGGGTGGATGCTCCAACAAGGAGGAGTGCACCAATGCAAACTGTTTAAATGAGCAAAATTGCTGTTCAGACTGACTAGTCAGGTCCCGTATTAAACGCTGCCTTGATTTTTTTGTATTTATGTAATTTTTTGTATGTGTTTTGATGCTAGTGATAATAAGCTTACCTCTAGCTTATGCAGGGAGTGCATACGGCAGCTTTGACTGCTGCCAGCTGGGATGTGTTCTCATGCGATGAGCTCTGCTTTTGATCACTGAGCTGGAAGTCTGTTGTATGACCATAGCAGAGAGAGGAAAGATAGCCCTGCAACCATGTAATCTTGTCTGAGCATGATGGAAATGCACCAGGCAAATTACAAAGCTGACCATGGAATGGTGGCTGTGTCTTTAGTAATTAAGACCTGGACCACTCTCTTCCCCCCAGTTCCTGGGTAAACTCTCAAGATGGATAGTCAGTCACTGCTCTATTTTCCGGCAGAATTTGATTCTAAGGAATACAGGGCTTACTCAGTGCTCTCCAAAGCACCCAGCAGAGCCCAGACCTCCCCCCCACCCCGAAGTCCTTCTTCACACTTTCTAAGATCCCTAGAATCCCCAGCATCTGCACTTTTTTCTTTTGGATCAAATACCAACAAACTCCTGGGGTTTAGACTGTAGATGTGCTTGATGTGTTCCTAGTGATCAGAGCAGGTAGGGATCCGTGAGAAGCATTTCAGGAGGAATGATGCATCCAGGCTCCTGTGCTGATTCCACACTGCCACCAAAACCCCAGCTTTGAATGCTATATTGCCATTCTGTCCCATTAGCAATTTGATTTGCTGGTTCCTGATCTCAGAATGTTTGCTACAGATTTAAACATCACTTAGAGCTCTAGGGCAGAGAGGAGCTGAACCCAGCACTAATAAATGGGTTTCTCCTCTTTTATTAGGGAAGCCAGTAGTTTTTTTTTTTTTTCTGAAGAAGTCACTAGCCACACTAACTCATATCCATATTGAAATGGAGATGTTAGGAACATAATCACTGTGAGTGATCCAGCCCAAGTATTGAACACTAACCTGGGTCTTTGCAACCAAATTCAGGTTATCTTACCAAGAAAGAATAAAGAGTTCTATTTACCCAGGCAATTTGGAATGCTGCCCATGCCAAATAGCCTGAGGGTGAACCACATCCTGGTTATGTTTGACTCTAGAAAGTTAATAAATCTCCCCTTGTCTCTTTCCTTCAAACAAGCCTGGTATTCAGTAACCACTGAATGAGAGATAAAATGGTCTAGAAAGATTAGTTTGTACATAAGGACAGTGTAATGGATTTAAGTAAAGTAGGAATATGTGTTCTATGCAAGTAAATGAATTTGCAAATATTTAATGACTAGGATCATATGCCCACGAAACTCAAAGAATGGAGACTACTGGGGTGGACACGGGTGGAGTCCTCTCATGGGTCTCCTCTGGGCCAGGAGGTATCACTGGGTTAATGCGTCTAGTAGCATCAGGCAAGCACACGCCAGCATTTTAATAATTGGTATTGAGACGCAGAATGACCCTCCCCAAATGTACTTGACTGATGGAAAAAGGATGCTAGACAAAGTTCCATGAAAAGGATGTCACATCTTTGCTGTAAACCCCCATAACGTCTCCCCTTTAAGTAATCGAAGTTGCTGGTGACACACTGCTTGGTGGGAAACTGCCAGACTCTCCTCCTGTGCCCAGCTGTAAGGACCACAACAACTGTCAGCATCCACGCTGCCCATCACACACACACACACACACACACACACACACACACACACAATACCCAAGAACTGAATCTGTGCTTTATTCAGAGAGCCGCAATCTGGGAAGTCAGAATGAAATCTGCCTTCCCCCGATTTTTCTCTCATTAGCATTTTCATACAGAATCCAACCAAAGGCATCAAATCAATTCAAAATCACATCTGCCCAGGTGGGTCTTGTCTCTGAAACTGCTCCCCCTCCCTGCATTGCAGGGGGAGGATTGAAGCACCAAGGCCACTGAGCCTTGCACACTCTCCGAGCCATTCAGATGGCAGCTAGTTTTAAGGTTAGCTCACAGAAAAGAGATCACTGGCCGTGGGACTGCGCAGGCTCTAATCTTCAGAATGAAGCACAGATGTGCTGGGTAGTGACCCACCAGAGCGACAACGGCACGGGGGCACCAACTTCCATTCTGGCCTTTCTCCAGTTACAATTGCCCTGGACAGTTGGCAGTACCTTTGGGAGATGTCACTCAAGTTACAAGAAACATCAGTGACCTTTAGGTGAACCTGCCTGCAGTCATTCCCAGTGGTCCTTCCTGTCTTGCTGCTGTCTCCACCCAGGCCGGGTAGGGAGCACTTCCCAGCCTGACTCAGAGCAAAGCCCCTGATGACCTGTTTACTCTGCTGCAGAACTAGGGTCTGTCATCTGCGCCTGTCCTGTTCTGACAACAGAAGCATCCTATGTCAGCTTCCGTTGGTCTGTCAGGAACATTTGCCTATGCACTGATAACCACGTTTTTGTTTTGTTTTGTTTTGTTTTGTTTTGTTTTACTTGTTATGATCTTTATTGGGCTGAGCCGGTCACTCTAAGATGAAATCATCAGGTTTCCGGGCCCAGGCCCTGAAGAGCAACAATGTAAAGCAGCCTGTGAACGACTTATGAGGCTGTAAGTCCTGGAAACTGCTGGGGCCATAAACATTCAGAACATTCAGCAGCTCAGGGACAGCAAGGAATCCCAGAGACGAAAAAGCAAAGACTTTGCATAGAGACTATGAAGGCGACTGACAGTGGAGCCTATCGCCGTAAGAGGCCATGAAGAGCTCAGCAGACAACCTGCAGATCCCAGCCCTAGAAGAGTTCCAGAGACACCAAGGCTAAAAGCTTAGGGCCTGACACAGAGAGCTTGAAAGAATGGTATTGTTGGCTGTTACTGGGCCACTATAAGTCAACGCACAAAGCAGTAAGCCTTTCCTTGGGTACCTGCAGCCGCTTGCTGGCTTTGAAAGGAGGGAGCCCTAAGCCTTTATTTCTGGAAGCACAGAGCCACAAGCCTCTGGTTTTGAAAGCACAATATACTTTTGACTTGTGTGCCAAGATCTATGAGTGTCTGGCATTGGAAGCTGTAGGTATAGGCCTGTTCTTCTCAAGATTTGGAGTTTCGGGCCTCCGGAATTAAAAACCACTCTGTAAGTCTTGGGTTCTGAAAAGCGTTAGGCTTTCAACTCTACAGGAAGCTGCCCTGTGCCTGCTCATATTATTTCTATCTGACTGGAGTGAAAGAACACGCGTCTATTTGTGACAGGATGGACGAAGAAGCAATTAGTGCAGATTAACCATGCGCCCCACACAGGATGCACTGTGTTACAACAGATGTTTTATAAAAAATATAAAGCTATGTAACAATTAACAGGCTTTACATACATAAATGTATATAACTAATATATACATGCGATTTAAAATTAAATACATAGATTTACTAATTCATAGAGTCACACGATGGCAATAGTCTCAGTAACAAACGTTTCAATCCAATACCAGATAGTCCCAGCTTCACTAGAGGAAGAAATTAGGAATGTGGACTTTACAGTCAGATGACCCAGGTTGAAATCCCAAACCTGCAGCTTCCTGGTTCCAGGACCATGGGTAAATGTGATCACCTTCCTAAGACACATTCTTCACTCTCTCAGCGGTTGCTGCAGTTTTCCCTTGGATATTTAACCAGGCACAGTTACCTGTGCTTTGAGGGCACCTACACTATGCTGACTTTAGACATAAGCTAAGAAATTTCCTGTCACGTGACCGACCAGACCAGGAATGGACTGATTACGGAATTAGAGCCACTGAGTGAGAGGGGGAGTAATGAAAGGCTGAAAAGAAGCCCCTTTAGCATCCCGAGGGATGTTTTAAGAAGGACTGTTAGTCACTGGATTCAGAAGACTTAGCATGGACCACCAGAGCCTTCTTAGCGGTACATGGAGGAGCAGGCTGAGGATGGAGGGTCCACAGAAGAAACAGGCAAGAGAAAGCAGCACCTTGGCCAATGCTGCTGCTGGATCGACAAATAAGTAATCTTCTGATAAAGTTCATCTGGATTTTCGAGTTCTATAAGATAATATTTATTTTGTTATTTGAAGCCATGTGAGTTTAGGTTTACCATTATTTGAGCTCTAAACTCATTGCCTGATAGAATGAAGGACAGTGAATTCTCCTTCATAATGATGTGTTGATTGCATTAAGTGCCACATGTAAATCATTATTATAGAATCTGGCACAAAGTGACTGTTCAGCTAGATTTCATAATGCACTGAACAAATAATTAGCAAGTGTCCAGAGCAGGGAGAACTAGGCCATGAGACACTGACGATAAGCTGAGACTGTCGAGAGATAAACAGGTGTTTTCAATGTCCGTTCAACCATTGTGATGTCATAATGGTGACAGGTTTCACTTGTTACACATAGCAACACAGGCTAAGCTCTATTATACTTAAGTATAAGCCGGACATAGTAAGTAGCCCATGCTTTTAATCCCAGCACTCATGAGGTATAGGCAGGCAAGTCTCTGAGTTTGAGGTCAGCATGCTCTACAGAGCTAGTTCCAGGACAGCCAGGGGTACACAGAGAAACCCTGTCTTGAGAAAAATAATAAAATAAAATATACCTAAATTTACATTATTCTTCAAAACCCCTATACAGCATCCATGACAAAGTCTAGTGCTGCACAATCGCTGCCATTTGTTTCCAAGCTGCCTATGACCACTGCTACTCAATATGGCAGAGGTGATGTGCTGAGGTGGAAATACTGAGGTCCTTAAAGTAGAATGTATTTGCTAGTTGGGCTTTGTAGAAAATGTGTCTTTCTTGTATCTTCAGGATAAGAAGGGAGCACCTCAGCTCTTGGGTTCTTTCTGACTGTGTGAGAACAGCTAATAGGATTTCTCTAATCCCTCCCATCCTAACTTCCTGACCACACACTCTAGAGTGGAAATCAAGCTCAAGTGCATGCCTTCTCTGCTTGTTCGGCCTCTTCAATAAGCACAAATACAAAGCGGGGCTATGTGAGCACATTCGTTTAAATGTGGTAATGATCTAGCCTCTGCTCACACTTGTCGCCTCACTCCTACCCTCAAATACCCTCTGCTCTGATCCTCAGAGCTATTTATCTGGCTAGCCCTGCCACCAATGCTGTCAATATTCCAGGTCTCCCGTGAGCACAGTGTTAAAGGAACCCACACTTCCCAGAAGTATGCCTGCTCAAATTGCTATTTGCTATAAAGTATTAAACACAATCTGTAACTAACACAGCTCCCTCAGTAGGTAGGTCCTGTTGATGGTGTCATCTCATTATCTGTGATCTAGAAGAAGACAACAAAGAAGGAAAAGAAGAAAAAGACAAAGAAGAAGAAGAGGAAGAAGAAAAAGAAAAAAAGGAAAGAAAGAAAGAAAGAAAGAAAGAAAGGAAGGAAGGAAGGAAGGAAGGAAGGAAGAAAGAAAGAAAGAAAGAAAGAAAGAAAGAAAGAAAGAAAGAAAGAAAGAAAGAAAAAAGATCTAGTAGTAGTTTCTTCCACCCCCAAAATTCCACTCCTAGCTATGGGCCTGACATACACATAAGTAAACAATATTATTTAGTCTTAAATGATTAGACCTAAAAGAGTGAAATTTGTACTTCGTATTTCAATGTATGCTAGACTAAACGAAATTGTATTTAATGCAGCTCACAGGTTACATATTAATGAAACTCTTAACCTCATTGAAATTATTAAACGTTCAGCCCAGCCTGGTTAAATGTTAACCTGTAAACAAGTATTCCCTTGCCTTTTCCATGGTGAGTCGGCAGGTGGTACATTTTAAAGGCCCTTTGCAACTGTCTGATGCATAGCACCAAGGGGGCAGAGTCTCCTGTTTTCACTGTGTGTAATTCATGCTCGTTCATTATTTGATAGCCTGGGAGCAGGTGCTGAACAGAGCACAGCAACATAATACCCTTATTACTGCACTGAGTTTTGTTTCTAGGGCTCCAGTAGCAGTTAAGGAAAGAGAGCATTTGTGAGGGTTGGTGATCTACTAAAGATAAGATTTAACAAGACAAAGAGGAGGGACCTTTTCTTAGGCACTCCCCAGAAGATGTCAGCCTGAAACTTAAATGTAATATTCCAATGCAATAAACAACAAATGTTGTCAATACACTGAAAGAAGGAAAGACAAACCTCAAGCGGAACACACACGGTGAGAGTAATAAAGTCATCTACAACTACTTTTAGGTTTATCAGTTTCTCAGACTGAACATACTGCTATGGTAAATGAGAAAAAATAGTAAACCCTCCTTCACAGATATATAAAAGTCAAACGAGACATCTTCAGCCAGAGAAATCAGATGCTATAGATACCTGAAATATCTCACCAAACATGAAAGATAAAAGCAAGAAGAAGGTCTGCACAGCAGGAGAGAACTGTGTGCTTTTGCTGTATCATGAGCTTGTCTTCTGCTGGAAGTTTCTGTCTCACAGTTCTAGAGGCAGCAAGTCTGAAGTCAAAGGGTTCATAGATCCAGCTTCCACAGAGACCATCCTCTCTTGCCTCTTCTAGCATCTTCTGGTATATAGGCAATCTACTGGGTTTTGGTTTATATGTATATTTCTCCAGTCCTTACTCTTCCTATAAACAACATTTGTGCACTCTCTCTCACACACACACACTCACACACACACACACACATGCACACACATACGTGTGCACGCGCGCACACACACACACACACACACATGTCCACATCCAAATAGCCTCTTTTTATAAAGCCACCAGTCATATCTGAACAGGACCCATCAGACTGGCCTTATTTGATTATTTCTATAAAGATCCTGTTTCCCAAAAAAACCACATTTCGAGGCATTGGGAGTTAAGACTTGAAAGTATCTTTTACTGAAAGCATGCTGCTTACTTTTTTGTCAACTTAACACAAACTAGAATCACCTGGGAAGAGGAAGCTTAAGCAGGAATCATTGCCATCTACTTGTCCTGTAGGCAAGTCTATGAGCATTTTCTTGATTGCTGAGTTATGTGGGGAGAGCCCGGGCCACTGTGAGCAATGCCATCTTGGGGCAGGTGGTCCTGAGCTATATGAGAAAGCAGGATGAGCAGGCCAGAACGAACAGACCCATAAGCAACACTCCTCCATGGTCTCTGCTTCAGTTCCTGCCTCTAGGTCCCTGCCTTGGGTTCCTGTCTCGGTTTTCCTCAATAAAGGATTGCTAACTTGAGTGTTGCAAGATGAAATAAACCTCATCCCTTCTGAAGTGGTTTTGGTCATGGAGTTTATCACAATAGAAATAACACACAATTCAAACCAGCCAAAATCATCTCACAATTGGCTAAGTAGCACTACACAGCTCGTGTAAACTGGAAAGTATTTAACAGTTATTTTCATAAGGATAAAGCTAAGGAAGCCTGTATTTAGAGCATGAACCAGTCAGGACCTTTAGTTGGAAAACCTTGTATTTGTATTTGGTCTTCATACACTAACTATACATGACCAAGTTACTTTAGATAATCTGCATTTGAGTTTTGTCTCCATACAGTAACTTTACATGGCCAAGTTACTTAACTCTGCCAAAGTATTGTTGACTGTCAAACAGGGCACTGTATACAGCATGCTGAGTACCACAGGGCAAGGTCTTGGTATGTGTATAATAAATAACTTGCTAAGGCATTAAAGTAATGATGCATGTACTTTGCACTACAAATTAATTGGGTAAAAAGGCTGGTAAGCTAAAAGAAGTAAACACATTCAGGAATGAAAAAAGTATCTCACCAGGTGACTCATTTCAAAGCTAAGCTGTCTCTGGGTTAGCATATTCATTCATTAAGAACCGAACTGTCACTTGAATGATTAGCACGAAAACGATCTCATTTTTGCCTATGAATTATCACCTCAAGAAAATAAAATATGACTGCTAAGATATTAGAGTGTGTGTAAATGAGATGCCAAGGTGACCTCCCGGCTTAGATCTCTCCCTGCCATAAGCTAAAGACCTTCACTGAAAACAAGTATGAGTTGGTTCACGATTGAATTGCAAACAAGAACTTGTCTGGTAAATGTGCTAAGAGCTGTTTGCCACACTTCAGGGTCACATGATCATCAGGCAGTTCATTTTAGTCACACAGCCTTCTTGGAGGGGAGTGTGTGTGCAGTAGAGAGCAGAGAAAGGACAAGGTCACACGTAAAGGCCATCCCGTCGAGGTGAAGAGGAAGCCATCTAGAGACATATGCATGAAGGAATCACTTCTGAACTGTGCCAACCCCCAACTCTTCCTTAATAGAGAAGTTCAGGGCACTGCCTAAAGCTGTAGAGGAGGCTGACATGGGTCTGTGGTACAGTATACTTCTTTAGGAGAAAAGTGGCAAACAGGCATTGTGGGGACTGCTGTACTTTAGGATCTCCACCTCTTGTGTGTGTCCTTCAGTAAACAAGTTCTATCACTTCTAACCAGCATTGTTTTGTGGTTACTGGCACTATTGGGATTATGTTATAAAATATTATATTGTTATTTGAAATTGTAAATGTTGTCCTGCTAGTCAGTTCACTCTAGAGTCTGGTGTTCTTTGTTAAATTTGACAAAGCAAGGTGCTATGAATCCTACAGCTTCAAGAGGAATGTGATCTATTAACCTCCTGTCTGAATTTATCCGGCCTAATCTCAAAAGAGAATCCAGTTTTGGCCAATAAGGCAGCATCTTTGTAGAAACCTCAGTTGCACTACGTCCACATTTCAAGCCAAGGAACCTGGGAGTTAATAAATATGGATTAAATCAATGAGTCCTTCCCATTACAAGAATAACAAAGGTGTCACAGAATCTCTTCTGTAGCCAAACAAGAGCAATTTGTAGAGCAAATTAAGATTTGCTTTGGAAAACATCATCCATTGCAAATTTACCTTGTTCACTCATCCAAAAGTCTCATGTGCATACTGTCCTCATTCAGATGTTTATGTTCAATTATCCGGTGGCCCTCTACTTTGATCACTGTGCTGAATGCTGATGATTGAACATGGGTAAAACTTTCTCTACCCATAAGGATTTACATTTAGGAGTGAGAGAACGCATTGTGTGAGTAAGATCGTGGCTCAGAAGCCGCAATTAGAAGCACAACCATGACCACTGGGACAATGTAACTGAGTATGAGTGATGATGATGTAGCCCATGACAGAGTCACAACAGCTTATAGTCTTTATAATACATGCTCCCTAATTTAAGTCTTTCTTATTTGTAAACCGTTTTTCATGATCAATTGTTACCTATGTTACAACAGAGTTCACCTCACTCACCACTGGAGCCTTGGCTCTGCAGCATTGTCTGGTAACCACATGCTTTGAAGGCGTTTTTGACTATCTAGGCTAGAGTCATTGTGCCCAAGCTTTTGATTTCATCGTCAAGGTACAGCTTCTGAGAAGGATGCTAGGAACTCCTTTAAAGTTGCTACATCAGTCTGAAGGGCTGACAAGTGGACATTTGCTCTTATCTGCATCTTGCTTCAGAATGAAGCCGGCTGCCTTTATTGGACCCTCCGCCCCTCTCACTATCACAGAGAAGACAAAGGTAATAAATGAAAACACAATCCTGTGTTCTTCTTGATAATCAAAACTTTTCTATTATTCCCTGTTCAATATTTCCATTATCAATGGAAGATAAAACTTCACAATTTTCTCTCTTATGCTGTGATTATTTATAGGAATTGCCTAATAGGATTTTTATCTCATTCCTGTAGGAATTTGGAAAATGGAAAGTGATAGCTTCATTAAGTGGGGCTATTTTAACTGGGAGGAAAGCGCAATCAACTGTTTACTCTAAGCTGAGATGACTTACTGTTAACGGCCTCGTATAGCTCATCTTCATAGTCTTGGTTCATAATTGAGTCTTCAACATCAGACAGGAGAATGACTACCAATCCCTTCTTGGCCTACAATAATTAGTTTCCATCAGATTATTCACCGGAGGGAGTGTGGCATTCTAATCCAACACTGCTGTCCTCCCAGGAATTATAATGAATTTGGGTTCTATTATTTTTAACAGAAACAAATAATCACTCTGTCTAAACTTTAAAGCCTTCACTTACTGCCTTAATGAAAACAAGGAGGTATTAAAACAGGATCTGCCACACTTTGAAAACTAAAGCCAGTTTTCAATCTGTGAGCATGGGAAATGTTCGAATTTCTTCACTCACAGGAAACTTGTCTAATTATATAAATCAAAGTTAAAGTTATTATGTAACTCTGTCTTTATCAACCATGTCGAAGAAAGCTCTGGAAATTGATGAAAATTAGCTCAATATTCTGCATATTAAGGGAACTTTAAAAATTCAAGTCTATAAGCTGAAAATTTCTTTCAATAAAATAAGACAAGGGCCCTTTTATATCCCACATGGAGTTGATGGAAAAGAAAGGAGATATAGTGTTTTAGAAAAGTAAGGCACACATCATTGGCAGGGATGTTAATCTCTCTCTCTCTCTCTCTCTCTCTCTCTCTCTCTCTCTCTCTCTCTCTCTCTGTGTGTGTGTGTGTGTGTGTGTGTGTACTAGTCAGTTTTATGTCAGCTTGACACAAGTTAGAGTCATCAAACAGGAGGGACCCTCAACTGAGAAAATGTCTTCCTAAGTATGGACTGCTGGCAAGCCTGTAGTTGATGGAGGAGGGTCATATGTCTATTGGTTAATAAAGAAACTGCCTTGGCCTTTAATAGGACAGAAAATTAGGTAGGCAGAGTAAACAGAACAGAATACTGGGAGAAAGAAGCTGAGTCAGGCAGTCGCCATGACTCTCCCACTCCAGACAGACGCAGGTTAAGATCTTTCCTGGTAAGCCAGCTTGTGGTGCTACACAGAATATTAGAAATGGGTTAGATCAATATGTAAAAGCTAGCCAATAAGAGGTTAAATCTAATGGGTCAAGTAGTGTTTAAAAGAATACAGTTTGTGTGTTGTTATTTCAGGGCATAAGCTAGCCAGGTGGCCGGGAGCTGGGGCGGCAGGAACACAGCCTGCCGCTCCATACAACATGTAATATGTTTTCTTAATTAGGGTTTGAAGAGGGAGGGCCCAGTTCATTATGGGTGGGCCACCCTAGACTGGTGGTCCTGGGTCCTATAAGAAAACAGGCTGAGCAAGTCATGAACAGCAAGCCAGTAAGCAGTACCTCTCCATGGCCTCTGCATCAGCTTCGGCTTCCAGGTTCCTTTCCTGCTTGAGTTCTTCCCCTGACTTCTTTTGATGACGATCTGTGATGTTTAAGTACAAGCCAAATAAACCCTTCCTCTCCAACTTGCTTTTGGTCATGGTGTTTCATCCCAGCAACAGTAACCCTAACTAAGTGTGCTCACATGGGGGAAGAGTTTATGTATTCTATGGATACATAAACTTGTTGAGGCAACAGGTTGAAATTAGGCATTTTCTTCAATTACTCTTCACCTGATGTTTTGAGACAGGGTAGGTATCTCACTGAACCTGGAACAATCCAGTTCAGAAAACTTGTCAGTGATCTCCAGGGATCACTAGTCCCCACTGACTGAGATTCTAGATGTGTGCATTTTTTTTTATGTGAGTGTTGGCAATCCAAACGTATGTCCTCATCCTTCTATAGTAAGTTTTCTACTCACTGAGCCATCCCCACAGTCCCTGAATAAAGACTCTCATTACTCAGTCCCTGCTACATGCTCTAGGTCTGATTGTTGTTTTGGTCATTTAAACCTCTTGAATCCTCTGAATTCTTGTGAAGCTGTTTCCTTACCTAACACCTTCTGTGATGTATTCCAGCGTTTCTCATAAGTTTAGCTTCTGGTTTAGGTCATTCCCTGACCTGGTGGCTTCAGCATGCCATCTCTGCCTGTGCGGCTGAAATATGGGTGCTTGCAGGTAGGTGGCCATGCTCACCTCACTCCACACTCTCCTCAAGCCCCAGGAACTCTCAACCTCATGGAACACAGTGTAGTCAAGAGCTCTGCATTTCCTCAATCTGATGCTTCACCTACACTCTAACAGTGTACTTGGGGGGTGAGAGCCTTAATTTTTTAAACTGGAGTTTGGACTGTCCAATGGGGATAGTAATACCATGAACCTTCCATAACTAGAGGAAGACTGAGCATAGTCATTTACAAGTTCTAGAAGAGTCCCTGGACTGGAAGCCACTGGTAAATGGTGGACTGGCACTACCCTTGCTCCATGCATATTCCCTGACTACCTAGGATCATTTCGAATGATCTGCTATACATGAAGGGAAGACAGGCGTTGACTCCAGACGTAGAAGTTCTGTATTTTTTAGCTACCATTCCGTGTAACTGGTTACTGCTCACTTGGGCAAACCTATCATGTTTCATCCGTTCTTTTTCATTTACACATTTCACGTCTCAGAATTCAGGATGTCAGTTTTATAGTTCATAACATTCTCAGTAGTAAAAAGATGGTTTATTCTGTCATCTTATCATCAATCAAATGGAGTATTTATTTTATTGATCCTTTTGAAAGAAGTTATATTTTTTAAAGAGTTATAGTTTTAATTTCAATTTATTCCATGAAAAACAAAACCATGTTATATATCACTAAACACCCTGGGAAAGAGCTGAACCATCAGAATGGATAAATATTTGTTGTAATAAATGACAAATAAAAGGAGATTTTATAATGGGATTCCTAGAACTCAGAAGCCCAAATTGTTCTGAATTCATCTCTCAGCTTTACACCCCACATGAGCCGTATTTTCAGAACAACACTATTGCTATCTATCATTTAAATTCCTTAGACAGAGGAAGATTCCTTAATTAGCCATGTATCGGGTCATAAACTTTAACACTGATAATATGTCTTTAATTTACTGCAACATATAAGAGCTTGGACTATCATCTTAGCATTATTATTAATTTTTTGAGATTAAATATATCATTTGTTTTTCCCTTTCATACCCCCAACCTTCCTTATGTACCCCAACTTGTTCTCAAATTCATGGCCTCAATTCCTTTAATTATCATCACTTATATATCTATTTATGTGTGTGTGTAGTTCTAAATATATAGATACAGACTACTCAGTCTGTATGATGTTACTTCTATGTATATGATTTTAAGGCTGACCACTTGGTATTGAATAACCAACCTGGGGGCTCTTCTCTGGAGAAGACTATTTCTCCTGCTTTCAGCATTCCTTATTAGTTCTTTGTTTAGGGTTGAGGACTCACGAGATTCCCTCCTTCCATGCTAGCATGTCAATTGGTGTCATCTGTTCAGGTCTTGTGTAGACAATCACTTCCAATATTATTGTTATTACCACCCTATTTAGCTTTCAGAAGCACACTGTTCTAATGACAAATTGTACAGCCCCACGTAAAGATAATGGAAGGTTGAAATCTTTGCCTTTAATGTGCCATATAATTTTTAAAGATATATTTCCTTGATCATGTGTAGGTATATGTCTGTGTGGAGGTACAAGTGTGTATGGATGCTGTGTTTTTGAAGGCCGAAGACATCAGACATTCCTAGAGCTAAAAGTAGTTATAACATTACTGACTTCGATGCTGGGAATTCAGCTCAGGGTCTCTGCTAAGTGTTCTTACCTCCTGAGGTACCCCTTGAGCTCGAATGCTCCAGATGCTAAATGTGCAGTTATTATTTGCTTCTGGTTTGCCATTTGTGTGGCTTAGCTAACATCTCTCTCTTCATAGTTTGCCAAATAATAGCAAGGCAATGGGAAGCTAAGCAGACATGGCTTCACTCCTGGAATAGAAGGACTCAAATATCAAAAAAGGGTCAGAGATTCTCAGAAGTACAAAACACACAGATGGCTCACAAAATACAGTGCATGAGAGGCGACGGGGGCCACACGCAGCAGAAACACACTTGAATTGTTCCATGACCCCTGAAAGACAGCATTTCCGTTTGTTTCGATACTGCATCCAGAATGCCCACGTTTCTTTCAGACGTTCTAGCACAAACAGGTCCTCTGAAAGTGAACAGGAAGTAAAGACTGTGGGAGTGTAAAAAGTTAGGAATAGGGGGTTCATCTCTCATGTGCCACATGATTTGAGTGACCCCAATCTGATGAGAATATTGAGGTGAAGGAGGAAGAGACAGAGCAACAGTCAAAACCTAGGAATGAGCTTTTTCCAGGTTCTAGGTGAACTTCCTGCCTGATTCCTCTTGGAATAAAGCTCTTCCCAGAAAGAGCCAGCAAGCCTGGCCTTCAAAACAAGTTCTGCAATTACCCACAAAACACCAGGTGTGTAAATTGCCGTCTGAAGTCCTGTGTGATTAACTGACTAGTTTTCCATTTAACTATTACATAAAGAGCACATTTCCAATACAAATAGCCTCACTAAAGATGGAAAGTTAAACAGTTACTTAAGTCTACCCACTTAAGTTACTTAAGTCTACCCACAGGAAAGAAAAAGGGGATTAGTTCATGTGCCTGCAAATTTTGGTGGTACCCGTTCATCCACAGGCTCAGAGTGGATCCAGAAAAGTTAAAGGTATCCAGTTCAGGCTATACTAACCAAGCCACAACTGTACTAAACCTTCAGTCAGTTCTCCAAAGAGAAGAGAGGACAGCAGCGAGGTTATCTGCATTGGCTTTTATCTAATGGTGTGTAATTGCTGTATGTATTTCACACGCATTTTTAGTGCTCTTATATAACACGTCTTTCTCTCTCACACACTTGGGGTTGGAGAGATTCAGTTTTCGATCCTGACACTGCCAACCATCAGCAAATCTTTGAACCACTTTCTTCTTCGATACAATGGGGATGATATGATCAAATGGGAAGTCCTTGTTGATGCTCAAGGATTTAAAACAGTAATAAAATAATGTCTCCCAGTGCACAGCGGAAAGTAAGTCTCAGTAAAAGTAACAGATATGATGGTGATTTGATTGTTAATAAACCTAGGTTATAATTTTATATTAATAAATCATGGTTTTCTCAAGTTAATACAGGTCTAATAATAGCTACTCTGACTCTTTATCCGTGTTGTTTTTGAGATAAATATAGTATACGAGATCATCATTAAAGCTACTGGTTCTTTTACAATTGTAATGTATCCCTTCCTGTCTAATGGACATATCCCCTTAGAACCCTTATTTGTTTTCTTAAGAAAATTCTTGAAGTGCAGGAGACTTGGTGTTTTTGTTGCTCCTGTTAGCAATGAACACATGGGGGACTCACTTAATACAGTTGTCATGACAGGAAGGAATACGTTAAACCAAATTTTCTCCTATAAGAATTTTCTTTCTTATCTGGCCCTCTGCATGTTTCTACTTGTATTTGAATCAAGTAATTTACTATTTAAGATCTCACCTGTCACCATTCATTCTATTTATAGATACATATTTATAACCAAGTACCAATACATATTGAGAGTGATTTTTAGTCTTGTCGTTTACCGTGACCTTGGGCAAATGAACCTCTATATGCCAACCAACCCCGAAGGGCTGCTGCAACACCTAAGTGAGCACTGAAGGCTGTGATGAGCAAAACTTTGCTCATCGCAGCGTCTTGTCTAAGCCACAGAATGTCTCCTTGGACTTGGCTGACCTGTGGATGATGCGCTGGCTCTGCAGGTAGTCCAGGGCCATGGCCAGCTCACAGATGAAGAGCTTCACCGTGTCTTCCTGAAAGTGGACATTCTGCTGCAGGTGATAACGCAGGTCCCCACCAAGGAGCAGATCCACCACCATGAACATGTCCTCTTCATCTTGGAAGGAATACCTGGAACAGTATTAGAAAAGTGATTACCAGGGCTGGTGAAATGGCTCAGTGGGCAACATGCTTGCATGTAAGAAGGAGGACCTGAGTTCAAATACCCAGCACCCAAATAAAACCATGGCATGGTGGCTAGTGTGAGAAAGCCCTGCACTGGGAGCCAGACATAGGCCGATCTGAGGTTATGGGAAGGCCTCTCTGGCCAGCCTGTCTTACCAAGGTGACGAGCTTCAGGTTTGTTTAGACAACCTGTCTCAAAAGTAAGGTAGACAAGCAATTGAGGAAAGACAATGTCAACCTTGGCTTCCATGTATGCCTACATGAGAGAGTGCACCTGCATGCACACATGAGCACACATACAAAGCACACATAAAAATAAAGTTAAATACCAACTACACTTACAGGCTAGAGTAAGAGGCAAGCCCTACTAGGTTGCCGTTATGCTTCCATTCCTTAGGAAGAAATTAGGAAACAGTGATGCTTAGGTGGCCTCTACTAAGAAGTCTCCAGGGACAAAATGAAATATGAAAGAGAACAAGATCACATCATCAAGCAGAAACAAATGAGAGAACTCTGTGGATAGGACACCAGGTCTGATGGGGAAGCCTGAGTTTGGGGGAGAATGCATGGACTAGTTCTATGGCAGGAACTCATTCACAAATCTACAGACATTGGGGTCACTGGCATTGTGATGCCTGCTGAATGAGCAGCTCTCCCTTTGAAGGAGAATGGAGCTGAGGACTGGGAGACGGAGTGAGACACAGACACGTGGTTCCAGGCTGCTTAGCATACACAGAGCCTCCAGCAGATATGGGGACCTGCTTAGATGCTCAGCGCCTTGGTAAAGACGCTCTTCTCCAGTGGGGATTTGTTTTGCTGTGCTCGTGGCTCAGGCATGATGTATTGTCACGACAAAGCTATCTAAAGCTTCGATGTGTTTCTGCTCTCCTAACGTCACTGAAATCATATTTTGAAGTTTCATTTGCATTAAAGAACTAAGGGCCTGCAAGCAGTACCCGAGGAAGCATATAAATTCCTGGTGATGAATTCTCTGCTCAGGAGTAACCGTTAAACACCAATGACAGGACAGATCCTACAGGGTGAGGGGGGGATTTATAAACAATAAGGAATAAGAATATCAACAAAGCATTAGACTAAGGAGGTGATGGTCTAATGAAGACTGATGGTCCCTGATGTTCGCTGGTTCAATAAACAAAATTTCATACTCACAGAGAAGATATCAGAACTTAAGCTCTTGGGGAATTATGACAAATGCAGGAAGTGATTTTTCAAACTTTGAGATGTGAATGTTTGATATTATCTTTAGGAATTATGTATCCTCTATACCTTGATGGGATGTCTGGCTGCCTGTCTCTGCTTCAGGTTTAAAGGGCACCAGGAAAGCTACTGGGTAGAGACACTTCCATCTGAAATCCTTCCAACTGCACCAAACACAAATTTTATCCCCTGTGTTCTGGAGATCTTTCAGTGAGCCACCCTGAGGTCGTTAGTATGTAATCACACCCAAGGTCTCTCACACCTCACGCTGCTCCCAGCAGTGGAGCAGAAAACATGCTTGCTCATGGGCTGAGCTGCTGCTGACCGAGTAAGGATGGTGAGAATGGGGTATAGAAAGATGGGAAAATCCAATCATACGTATAACTAGAAGCCAGTGGAAAAATAGCCCGTGGAGCAGACTTATACTACACTTTGCTGCTGGTTGCCTTGCACTCTCAGGCGCCTGCACACTCACCTGCTGACACACCCAGGGGCTCCCTCTCCTGTCGTCACACTAAGCTTAGTGTAAATATTCCTTTTACTAAATTCAGTCTCGACAGCAAACCTTTTTACTAAGGCTTGAGTTAGGCGATTTTTATCCACAAAACAGGCAGATGCAAGTGCCAGCTGACAAGCTGACAAGTATGTCCCAACATGCAGGGGATTAATAAGCAAAGGGAAAAGAGGCCATGGCAAGAAGCGACATGTTCGGCTGGCCAGCAGTCAAGTCTGATTGCTAAAAACCATCTTCCTTCTTGAGCTTATCACATCTGAAGCCTACTTGGGATTCTTAACTCTCAAAGGGAAAACATGAGTGTTTAATTTTTTGAAAATATTTAATTAAAAATATTCAGGCATAATATAATTTAGTTATACACAAAATGTTTGGGTTCTTAGCATAATCTGATTGTTTAAAATAGAAAAACCTTCCTGGTAACTCAGTCACATGTCACAGAGACTCACAGCTGGGTTTCTGTGGCCATTGTTTCCTGTGTCATAGCATGGCATAGTTCTGAGCTGGCTATGCTCACCTTAACAAGTCTAACTGTGATGTATGTGAAATTCATTAGGTTGTATGTTTATTACATTATCAGATACTCCCACAGGTCAATCTTATGGAGGCAGTTTATAAACTGAAGTCCTCCCCTTCCCAGGTGGCTCTAGTTTGTGTCTTTTACAAAAAACTAACTGGCAGGGTGGTATTGCTCACTCGCACACACTCTCTCTCTCTCTCTCTCTTTCTCTCTCTCTGCTTTCTTTGTCTCTCTCTCTCTCTCTCTCTCTCTCTCTCTCACACACACACACACACACACATACACACAAATAAACACACAAAAACATGTGTACATGTGCATGTATGTGTATGCAGAGTACATATAATGGATATATTTTTAAAACATAATATATACAAAATAGAAGGAAAATAAACTGATGATTCATGCATAAATTTTTCTGCCAAAAAGTTACTTTGTTTAAATGATGAGATTTATACATCATTTTTATTTTATAGTTTTTATTTTGTATTTTACTTGATATTGAAGTGCAAATATACATGAGAAGAATACTTTCTTCTACTTGTATCCAATATGAGTTGCCTCAATGGAAAAAGGAGCTAACAATGTCAGCTTCTGATCTGTATAACTCAAACTAGGAACATTCACCAAATACAAACACGATGTCCATAGTTTCATACTACACAAATATTCCTTTCTTTAAATCGAACGACTCACTATATGACCCTGGAGGTCAGGGTAGTGGAGAGAGTGTGAAGACAGATAATTAACATGAAAGACCTTTGAAAACTCAAATGGAAACCACTACAGTAGAAACTTCCTAAACTAGTCATAGACACAGACGTGTGTGTCATATATAAAAAGGTGTTTACTCACTCTATAAGAAGGGATTTTTTCTTTTCTTTTTTTTTTTTCTTGCAGACAACATAGCCTATCAAAATAAAATCCCAGAGACATGTATGGGGTTACCTACTTTCAAGTCATTGGTAAATGTGGTTCCACAGACCCTCCCACCTTTGGTGTATACAGGCTATTGACATTACCTCCAAAACTGTATGGTAAATCCCTATTGGTAAAGACACACAAGGAATCTGAGTCATAGGGCATGGAGAAAACAAACTGGTACTAACCTGGAAGCTTCATCATTACTGGATAGCCTGCACGGTTCTGCAATTGTCTAAGAGTTCTAGGATTAGAAAAAAGTTAATCCCCAGTATTGTCAGACTGTGAAGCCTGCAAGATGCAATAGTGAGTGTTCTGATATGGTAAGCCCAGCAGTACAGAGGTGGCATGGATGTTATGGGAGTAGCCAACCTTTCTATAATTGTATTTAAGGCCAGCTCCATAAGACAGAATGCATGCTTAATAATATTAATTTGACACAAACCACCTGCCTGGCTAGGCCCTAGGTATATGGGAGAATCCAATACTTTATTCTGTTAAATGGACACAGTATTAAATTGTCCCATAAGTTCTTATCTTAATATATATTAGTGCATGTGTCAACCCTCATTAATGAACTTCCTTTTCATTGGTGTCTTTACCAATAGGGACTCATTCATCAATTAACTTCCTTGTTAGTAGATGGTGATTAAAGCAAGAACTCACAACTGGTCAGCATGCACAGAAGAAGAAAGTGTGGTGTGCTCAGCTCCAGATGGAACATCACACACGTTCTACAAGTCTCAAGGACATCATGAAAAAGGGGGCATAAAAATTGTGAGACAGGCTCCAAAAGCTACAGAGAAACCCTGTCTCAAAAAACAAAACAAAAAAGTGAGAGTTGGGAGTAGTGAATAACTGCATAACAACAATGTTTTTGAGACATGACAAGACCATTCACACGTGAATCACTATTGCCCTGACTTGTGCATAAGATCTGTAGAAGATCAAGTCAGCTAAGATCCAATCATGGAAGGAGGAGTTCAGGATGGCCCACCTGTATCTGAGTATCATTGGCAACTGATAGCTACTCAGGGAGGGCAACTTAGTTTATATGCAGCCATTGAGAATTTACCCCTGCTTCAGTAGTGGTCCCACACCCATGCACATACCGTCAGCACTAAGTGGGCTCAGTAAGTTTGGGAAAGGAATGGGAAGGTGGCCAAGGAGTTAGAGGGGAGGGAAAGGAGGGTGAATTTGATCAAAGCACATAATATTCATGTATGAACTACTCGAACTGTTTCTATAATAAACTTTTATAGATCCTTTGGATCTTGTATTCCATTGCTTCTCTGACCAACATCTTGTATATTCTAGCAAAAGTTTTGTTAAGAGATCAAATCTTTTTTTGTCACAGTACTTCAGAAGGCTGGAGTTCTGCAGATAACATGTATGTCCCACATCTGATATGCATCACAGATATGTATTTTGTAGAATTTGGTAGACTGATCCAAAGGCTTACTGAAATTAATGTTTATTTGGGGGAAATGCAAAGTCACTTTACAGCTGAGTCTATGCACTTTAATAAACATGTATATAATTAATAGATCAACCTTGCACTGTTATTTGCCACTATGCCTCACTGTCTAGAACCTAAAGTTCTTTCAGAGTGGTAAAATTGAATTCTGTCATTTCTCCTTTATGCTTTAAATGGAGTACTTTAATAAGGAAAAATGATTTAAGAAACTATTTAGTTATGGTGAGGTGTGGTTCCGATAGGAAAGATTAAAACAGATGTTTAATAGTAATCTCCCCTTTAGCAATAATTTTCAAAATGATTTGTTTTCTAATATATTCCAAAAGCAACCAACACAGTTTTTATAAGTGTTGCAATGAGTTTATGGGTTTGGTATTATCATTATTGTTCTTATTTTGTTTGCAATGTTCATTCTTGAACTGGGGAGACATTATCAAGCAGCAACACAAACACTGATATGACCAAGTAGGATTCGATACTTTTATGGCATACAAACATATTACTAGCTGTCTTGTATAATTCATATTCCAGGCAAATGTGGTTGTTGGAAATATTCTCTCTCTCTCTCTCCCTCTCTCTCTCTCTCTCCCCGCACACACACACATACACACATGCATGCACATACACAGATATAATGGACATGTGTAGACTCAAGTGTAACACATGATAAATTTTCATAATGAAAGTAAGTCCTTTCTCATCACCAAAGGTGCTGGTCTGTAATGACAGACGTATAAAAATGTGTTAGCTCTCTCCCATCAGCACACATACCACTGTCAGAATGGCAGCACTGCTATTAACCAAGGCATCACTGAAAACTGTGTATGCTACGTCTATTACTACTGTTTGTTATAGTATTTCCAACTGATTAAGCACAGTAAAGTTGCTGTTACTCTTGCCACACACTGGACACAGAGAGCATAATATGAGAAGAGTTAACATTTTTGATGAATCCTCATGCCATTTTCTTTAGTGATTGCACTATTTTACATCTTCACCCACAAGGGCAAGGGCTCCAGTGTTGTTTGTTTTTCACTCTTTGGCTCTTTTTGTTCTTTACTTTTTGGGGGGATCCACCACCCAACTCCCAAATAAATCACACAGACACTTTTTCTAACTTATAAATGCCTAGCCTTTGCTTGGCTTGTTTCTAGTTAGCTTTACTTCACTTAAATTATCCCATTTACCTTTTGCTTACGGGATCTAATCTGATGTTGGATTCCCCTCTGTGTGCTATGAATATCATTGGTTAATAAAGGAACTGCTTTGGGCCTATAGCAAAGCAAGAACAGAGCTAGGTGAGGAAAACTAAACTGAATGCTGGGAGAAAGGAGGCGGAGTCAGAGAGAAGTCATGTAGCCCTGCAGGAGCCAGATGGAACTTTATCTGGCTGTCATGTGGCAAAAAATAGATTAATGGATATGGGTTAAATTAAGATGTAAGAGTTAGCCAATAAGAATCTAGAGCTAATGGGTCAAGCAATGATTTAAATACAGTTTCTCTGTGATTATTTTGAGGCTGAGCACTTGGGAATCAATAAGTGACTTCCTGCAACATTTACCTTTTTCTATTTCTTTATAACTTTTCTTTCCTTCTTATGCCATGCCTGACCACGTGGCTGGTTAACTGGTCCCTTCTTTACTCACTCCTTGATATTTCTTTTCCCAGATTCCTCCTTCTATCTATTCTTTCTGCCTACTAGCCCCACCTATTCTTTTTCCTGCTTTACTATTGGCTGTTAAGTTCATTATTAGACCAATCAGGTGTTTTAGGCAGGCAAAGAACACAGCTTCAGAGAGCTGAACAAATACAACATAAAAGAATGCAACACATCTTTGCATCACTAAACAAGTGTTCCACAGCATAAACAAATGTAAAAAATCTTAAAATAATATCCTAGGACACTCCAGGTTTTCTACACCCTTTCCAGCATTCATTACCTTTTGCTTTTAAAACAATAGTCTTCCCAATTCATAGGAAGCAATCCCACAATGATTTTGATCTGCAGTTTCCCAATGTTCACACACGTTGTACACCTTCTTGAGTACCTATTGACTAGCTACCATTTTGGAGAAAACCCTCTGTCTATATTCTTTATCAGTTTTCAAAATGGGATTTTTTTTCCTTTTATAATTTTTGAAATAATTGTTTCTTCTGTATACTATCTATGGAAGACTCTTGTCAGGCATTAATTTATGAACTGTCTCTATTTTCTCTTATTTTATGTGCTGTCATTTCACTTCTTGATCACAGCTTTGAAGAACTTTTATTTTAATTTGGTAAATGTCCAGTTGTCTCATGATTTTCTGAGTTATCTATAGTTTTTCACTGCTAAATTACCTTGACACCTTGGTTCAAAGTCAATCAATAATTAATGTGAGGAAAAAATTTGGAAGAGAGCAAGGGATGACTTGGAAGGATGAAAAAGAAGGGAGAAATGGTGTAACATAATCTCAATAAAAGAGTTAAAAATTAAAAAAAAATCTTTTAAAGAGTATGTTATCACACCCAACTCTTTGTAAAATTCAAGAGAAGTTTATGGATTTTGTTTGTTTGCTTGCTTGCTTGCTTTTTTTTTTTTCTAGATAGGGTTTCTATGTGTAGTCCAGGCTGCCCAGGAACTCTTTGGCTAGCCTCAACCTCACAGAGATCCCACTGTCTCTGCTTCCCTAAGTGCTAGAATTAAAGATGTGCACCACCACACCCGACTTCATTTTCTGTTTTATTGAACCATCCAGGACTTTCATAGGGTCATGGTAAAGTCTATAGATTAGTTTAAGCCTGTTGGCTTTTTTTTTTCCCACTTAGTAGTACATGCTGAAGAAAGCACCAGAAAGAGTTACCTGTCATTCCTTTCATCAGCCATGTTACATGTTTAATTAAGCTATCCTCTGTGGGAGACCACGAGGCTGTTTTCAAGCTTTTCCTATTGGAGATTCTGGTAATACACTAGTATATATGTAGTGCATGTGTCTTTTTATATTCCACTTAGCATTATCAGATATTGCTAGGAGTGGGTTTGCTAGTATGAGGATTCATCACAACAGAAGGCAAAAAGCACACACAAGTGTGTTAGATACTACCAAATCTGTATTTGAGTGTCTGTGCCAATTTTGAATCCCTCCAGTAATAAATAACAGTATAGACTTTGTCACGTACACTCTATAGGGAATACTGTCAAATTTCCAGGGGAGGGGGTTCAGCTTCAGAAAAATTCATCCATGCACCAAGCCTTGAAACTTACAGAGTTTTTATTTCTCTGCCCTACTAGTGCTTTACGGAGTTTACTGAGGAAAAAATGCAGCTTAAACACCCTCATTAAACCAGTGGCCAAATGACATTACCCGCTCTTATGTATTTACCCAGACTAAAGAACTACATAACTGAAAGTCATAAAGTTGATGACTCACAGTGCGGGCGGATCTTTTAGACAGAATGGAACTGAGAAAAATCACTATATAGTCAGACTTCCTAGTCTGCAAGAACAATTTTTGTGTACATCTCAGAGACATAAAAGATTGTCCTGCATGAGTTTATCTCAGTTCTACTTGAGTCTCCCATGGATCTTGGGGTTATTTCTACTTCCCTCCTGTGCAATTTCAAAGCACTCAGACACTTGCCTGTAATAGAATATTTCAGAGACTTTGCAGTGGATTCTCTTCTGAATCAGGGGGCATTTTCATGATTTATTCGTTTAGCTTCAAGTCCTCACTTGAGGGAAAAATTTGAAGATCCTATGCCTTCTTCATCTCTGTATCTACCAGAAAGCCCTGGTATGTAGCCTGGTCTATCATGTGTACTTGTTTGTTTATTGATATTCTACAAATATTTATGACATATTTATACCCCTGTATAATGCATTTCAGTTAAAGTGACGCAAAGAATATGCTTTTTTTTTGTCTCTTGAAATCAACCATCTTAAAAAAAATAAATATTTACACAAATAAATTGATAGAAAACTTGATAAGAAATGTGAAAGAGCCGGGCGGTGGTGGCGCACGCCTTTAATCCCAGCACTTGGGAGGCAGAGGCAGGCGGATCTCTGTGAGTTCGAGACCAGCCTGGTCTACAAGAGCTAGTTCCAGGACAGGCTCCAAAGCCACAGAGAAACCCTGTCTCGAAAAACCAAAAAAAAAAAAAAAAAAAAAAAAAAAAAAAAAAAAGAAATGTGAAAGAAAAATACAAATTACTATGATAGAAATTAACAGAAGGCCTTAAAATTAAATGTAGGGATCATAAAAACCTCAAAAAATGTAACATGAGCCATAAACTGAAGTCTTCATTAAAATACATAGATATTTCTGACTTTCACAGTGAAAAACATGGTGTGTAATTATTTTCTTTTAAATTCACAGAATAGACTGCAGATTATGTCCCCATGTCCTTATGTCATAGCTGATTGTTCAAAGCATTGACCTTTCTCTGGACAGAACTCTGCAGATTTTGTGATCAGTCAGCTCATAGTGGCTCTGGAGGTCTTGTTTATGAAGTCTCTCCAGGGGAAATTTGGCTACTATTATTTGTACAGAATCTCCTGAGAGGTTCCCTTAGAGATTAAGATACCCAGTAAACAGGCAAAGGGGAATAACACGTCTTGTTCACCATATACGAGGAAAAGCCAAGACACAGGCTTACATGTTAATGAGGAGCAATTAAATCAGAACATTACACGAAGGGTTAGAGAAAAAAAACCCAAGCGTTAGAAATTGATTTGGAGATCTGTGACAATCAACGACCACTGCAGAGAAAATGATGAAACTTGGTGATTCTGGGTTTTTGACAAGAAGGGAAATGGTCACTTGTGGTTGGGAATAGATGGAAATTTCTTGGCTGATATTAGCAGGGTTCAGGAAGCATTGACTCAGAAGTGCTGACCTGTCATTCCTCAGTAAAGAGATAGAACATTCATCTGGCACAGTTGGATTTTTCATCCCCCATCTCTGGCCAAAAACACAATTCATTCCTTACTGAACAAGTTGTAAAACTCCATGGATTCTGGGGCAAAGGAAGGTCTCCCAAGGACAGATACTTCATCCTTCCTATTCTTCTTTCTAATTCTCTTTATACAATGTGCCTGACTTTCTTTCAACCAAGTAGTGCCTACATCCAAACTAGACCAATAGCATCTTCTGCAGAGTTGGGAGCAGCACTGTTTCCTGTGTTAGCAGGTATATACTAACTAGCAATGTTTCTAATACCTGCCAGTCAAAACTCCTCCAGGCAAGCAATTAGAGACCTATCCCCAACTTGAGCATTTTAAAAAACAAGTAGTGATTTTGTTCCACTAAAATTTATTATTTATCATGCTAAATGATATCTATATTCTTACTTAGTCCTTTGATTGTGTTTATTTTTAAATGTTTTGTTGAAGGAATGATAACTGAATACCTTACAGACATAATGTTAAGGTGGAATGTATGCTAATATTGATGGAATCCTGAATGACCTTAGCACTGGTTTTGTGGCTCTGACCCAGTGTGCCTATTTCTCTAAAGGGACAAAACTAATGCATACCATGCAGGAACTGACCTGAAGATAGCATGAAATTGTCACTTTCCATAGGATACATGAGACTGTATTACTTTCCATATAGATATTCTTAAATTTATCCTAAGAATCTACATTCCTATTTTCATTTTTGAGACAAAGTCTAACGAGGTAGCCCAGGCTTGCTTCAAACTCTACATCCCCTTGCCTGAGCCTTCCACGTGCTGAGGCGATAGATCTGCACCACCATCCTCAGCAAGAATCTTCTTGAGTCTATGAGAATCCTTTGTGATTAATCCCCAGTCTTATAGGTCTTAAAACATTTTAGAAACTACAAAAACATTATCTTATATGTGCAGTCTATGTAGAAAAACACAGAATTGATGATTTGGTTCACTTTGAATTTACAGACACAAATTTTAAATGGATACTCAGAAAATACTATTCTAGTTTTAAAATTTTACTTTTTCAGTTATTTCTCAGCTTCTCTCCTTAAAAATCTCCTGCTCTTCTTTCTCAGTTTGTGATTTCATGGAGTAAACAGAGACAATAACATGAACATTACTTTCTCACATGCCTACCAACAAACCTGCTGCCTTCCCCACATATGCTTCCTGTTCTCTGTTCTCTCCTAGTGCAGTGAAAGAAGCATCCACATTTCCACTTCAGGTTAGCCCTTCCACCTGCACTTTTGACTTAAGGCTAGCCTATTCACCTTCATCTTCCTCTTAGGGTATAGCCCATCTGTACAATGTCAGATTCTACTTGTCTGTCATTCCTCTTTTGCCCTTTATTGTCAATTCTTTCCTTTAAATGCTATATCATCTTTGGCATTCACCCTTATTTCTACATATCTCAAAGTGTATACCAAATAAAATATCAATTTTTAAATAAAAGTAATATACAAATAAGGTGAAAATATGAAGTCTAGCAAGTTAATGAATCTCATAATGACCTAGGATTTTATATAAATGTATAAGGAGAATAGAATGCGACCAAATACAGTTCATTTGGGGAGTTGTTTTGTGAGTCCCAAATCAATTTACTTTTTATGTGGTGGAAATTGAGATCTTAACTTAAAAAAAAGGTACTTGATAAGTTTTAAAATTCATAGACTCTAGAACCAAAATGGAACTTCCCTATCATGACTCTGTCAACAGATACCCTACAGAAAATATCACATGACATCTGAAAATATTAAAACCCACTTCTAGGAACTTAAAAAAGACCAACTTGCCCAGGTCACTATTTGTGTTCAGCTTTGCTCCCTTTGCATGGGAACAAAGGGATGAGACCAGAGAGGAAGAAATGAAACCGTTATTATCTGTTCATGACATGGTTGTAAATATTTAAAACCTATGTGCTGTGGGACAATGGTCTTTTGTATTGTTTTAATAAAACACTGATTGGCCAGTACCCAGACAGAAAGTATACGCAGGGTGACCAGGCAGGAAGTAGAGGCAGGGTGACAAGAACAGGAGAATTCTGGGAAGAGGAAAGAGTCAGTCTGCAGTCGTCACTCAGAAGCAGAGGAAGCAAGATGAGAATGCCTTCCTGATAAAAGGTACCAAGTCACGTGGCTAACATAGAAAAGAATTATGGGCTAATTTGTAAGAGTTAATAATAAGCCTGAGCTAATAGGCCAACGAGTTTATAATCAATGTAGACCTCTGCGTGTTTCTTTGGTACTGAATGGCAATGGAAAGGGTGGGACAGAAACCTCTGCCAACACCTATAGGACAGTTACTGAGGAAGTTCAGCAGAGTTTGGGAAATAATGCCAATATCAATTCTATTGTAGCATACAAGCAACAGACTACGAGACAATATAAATTTAATAAAAAATAACATTATGAAAAACATCAAATACTTAAAAGTAAATCTTAAAAACAGATAAAATCATCTTCCACACCAAGGTTACATTAAAAACATAGACAAAGGGAGAAAAATCAAGGTTTCTATACATTAAAAAGAAAAATACATGAATTAAAAGATATACTATTTTAGTATGATACTATGATAAAAATTTTCCTTGAATTAATCCATAAATTCAATAGTACCCAAAATAAATACTAGTAGATATTGAATACAAATTGAAAGCCTATTGTAACATTTATATAAAATTGAAAAGATCCAATTATGGCCAACATAATACCAAAATTACAATGCTGCAAATGAAATACAAAGCCACAGGGTATGTATGTGGCAGGGACACCATTTAATCCATAGAGTTGAGTGCAGACATCCACAAGAGTGTAGAATCTAGGAAGATGATAAATGGGGCTGTGCTGTGGTATGGATCACTCTCCCCTTCTTCTATGTGAATTGGGGAGCACTCAGAGCCTTTAATGTCTCACCTGCACTCTCCAAAGGGGCTCCCTTCCAGTTCCTGAAATGCAGTCTCTAGCCAATGCTCTGCACAGTCTTGTTTTGCCTGTCTACTCCCTGGAGTTTGGGTTTCTCCAGAAACACAGGATTTACTCCCTACCCAACAACTGTATTGAGATCACTGAGCAAAAGTCCCAAACTGAGTCTGCTTCTTGTCAGATCTCCCCCACCTCAGCCAGTGACACTGTCTCCAGGTTGCTCAGGTCAACAAGTCAGGAGTCATTCTTTCCTCTCTCTTGAAAGCTAAGGGGCAGGCATGCTTTTTCCGAGCAGAGTCAATTAGATATCTCCCTAGGACTTTGAATCTTGAGTGGTTGACACAAGGTTAGAAAATCGCTGGAGCTGACTCATCTGGGCCAGACAATCTCAAGGGTTTGCCCATTAGTCCCTGTACCCGGATTCCCAGAATTGCCTTTATTCCTGCTCTTCACCTTGATTTCTTCATCTACATTATCCCTAATGGACCCAATGAGTTTCCTTGAGCTGAGTATTTTTAATATCTTTGTGTTGTTTTCTATGAAGGAACTTTTGTAACAGGACAATGAGAAAAGGAATTAAGTATTATGAAGACCCAGATAGTCCACAAGACTAACCCATTAGTCCATAGGACATCCAGTCATCAAGTACATATAGTATAATTACTGCACACAGGCCACCCAATAATACTATGTCTCTGCTGAGTCCTTCAGGGATTGTTTTTCTGTCTTATCCATGTATACCAGGATCATCCCCAAGAACAATCACTTCAATGAGCAACATTGGGGTTTAGAATATTTTAATATAGGCTTACACACAAGCTCTCAGAGAAAGTAAGGGGCCCAGAAGAAAGTCAGGCACACTTGAGAGCATGTATGTGTGCTTCTTAGAATCACATACAGTAAGATATATCTAAGTGTGAGTACAGACTCCTCAAAGGAGAGCTACTTCAATGACAAATTCTTCCTTGAAGACTTTCACAACTAAGAGCACTTGTTTACTTCCTATAGATCCCAATTCTAGCACAACTAAGAGTTTTTATCGGTTACATAATTGTTTGTTCATGTCTTAAGACTATTTCATGTATTGTGACTGCTGGTTTCTAAATTAACCACGCGGTTCCTTTGCCTGCCCTTCTGAGACCCAGACTTTGTCATGGTCCTCTAGCCCTTCGATCTGGTCATGACCATGCCCCAATGAGCTGGTATCTCAGCGGCTATTGGCTGGAGGAGCGGAAGGATCTCCCGCAACAAATGAGACAGTAGAAGTCAAGACGTAGGCAAAAGCGGGAAACGTGTTTCTCATGAACCATGTCCTTTCTTGCCTGCGGAATCCTTCCACTGTTGTTTGAGAGTTCCCCATATCTTCACTGTTGTGAAGACAGCAGCAGAGATGACGAGCCCCAGTTATCAAGAACCAGGTAGATTATTTTGGATGACTAACTCCCCAGTCTCAGACAGCTTCAGACAAAGGCCTCCTGAACCAGAAAAAAATGCCTGGTCAGTCCATAGGGTCATGAGAAATAAATACCTGGTGGGAGCGACAGTCACTCCTTTTCCGGAGGATCGTCACTCAGTTGTTTAAAGACACGACTTACTAAGCAACTACCATGTGTAGTACTTTATATATGTATTTTGTTCATTTGTAGCTCTCTAGATGAATATTTACATTATCCTCAATTACGTCTAGGGAAACCAAGCAAAGTACATGGGGTAACTGGTCTAATTCATAGTTACCAAATGGCAGAACAGGTATTAAAACTCCAGTTCCTCAGACCCTAAGATCAGCTAGGAACTGGAGTGCGTGTGATTATAAAACAGTAATTTGTGAGGGTGCCAACGTGGTGGGGACATGGTGGGGACATTGTGAGGGTGACAACGTGGTACTGACATGGTGGGAACACTATGAGGGTGCAAATGTGGTTCTGACATGGTGGGAACACTATGAGGGTGCAAATGTGGTTCTGACATGGTGGGAACATTGTGAGGGTGACGACGTGACACTGACATGGTGGGGACATTGTGAGGGTGCACACGTGGTTGGGGCATGGTGGGGACAAGATCAATGAACCAGGAGCCAATAACCGGGTCTTATCACTGATTTACTTGATTCATTCTCTCAGTGAACTGGCATTTATTGATCACTTGCTGTGCGCTAGGCACTGTTGCAAGAGTTGAGACAAAGAAAAGCAACCGAACATACCTGCCAGCCTTGTGATATCCCTGTGGTACGTATGAAAAATAATAAAATTAATTCTACTGCCTTGCATATTTTTTAAGGGAGTCTCAGGAGATGTCTGCTGGGGATGGTATACAGTAGAAAAAAGGCAGATTTGAGGGCAGGTTATCAGATGGGAGCCCAGGCCCTTACTCCTTATAATGCCTGGGAAAGCCCCAATTTCTCCAAATGTAGAATAGAACTACCCATCCCTCTCAACTGAGTTTGTTAGGATAAACAAAGGCCCTAATATACGTCAAACCAAGAGAGATAGGACGCCATTGAGAAGCCTCTTGTCAGTTACCAAGAGGTCTCAGTTGTCACTCCAGGAAATTGAGCGACGAACACGGGAGAAGCTTCTAGGCCGCCATCGGCGGGACTCGGCACGGCTGTGTGTTCAGCTGTCAGAAAGGACCTCTTGTCACGCTCCAGGTTTAGGTGGTCCTTTCCACTTAAAATAGATGACTCTGTCCTCTAATTTATTAAAACCTCGTGTGAGCCCTTTTCTGTTCCCGGGGCCCAGGGGCCCGAGCAAGCCAGGAGAGAGGCCCCAGCGTGCCTTGCAGCTGCAGGCTTAATCTCAATTAACAAAAGCCACCTGGGGAAGCGGCTGCAAGTCTATTTGTTTTCTGACCGTGGGTTGCCAGGGCTTTGTTAACAGCACTCAGGGAGCGACTCGCAGCAAGACTGTATTTACTTTTCCTGGATGCCAGCCCTGTCTGGCAGCTTTCACTTGATAACGTGCCCTACATCTGAAGATTCTTCCTGATTGGATCCAGGGCCAGGCGGCTGGCAAGGTTCAACGTTAATTCAAATGTTGTTCCTCCCTGACACCTTGCCCTACAAGGGTAAACTTCTGTCCCTGGAACACAGCATGCAGGGGCATCCCCTAAATTCTTACACGCCTTCCTCACAGTTTATGTTTCAAGAGCCATTTGATTGACATTAGTGTTTTCCTATCAGTAGTGATAGTGTGCAGATAAGAGCTCCATCTATTCTTGCTCATCACTCTGTCCTCTCCCTGTGGGTGTGTGTTGCAATTAGGATTGCCAGATGGAGCAAATAAGAGTACTCTATAGCCAGTTAAATTTGAAATTCAGATACATTCAATAAATGAATAATTTAAAAACATGTCTGTGTGGTGCTTGGGGCCGCGGTTAAAATTATTGGGTGTTTATCTGAGATTCAAAAAACTGTGCCTCCCAGATTTTATGGCAGCCTGAGATGCAGCTTGGTTCTGATGCTCAGTAAATATACACACCAATGAAGGAAATAATGGGCCAGTGCGGGACAAAACCAGAAAAATATATGCAAATATTTTGCTAGAATGCACGTTAAAACATTAAATATGATTGTTTGAAGGGGTTAAAACTTCTAAGAATTTCTCGTTTGTCTATAAAATTCATTTTCTGTTTTTCAAATTGGTTGCAATAAGCAGAAAAATTTCAAGCATATATACATGCACACACAGAGAGAGAGATAGGTGTGAGCACCTATATGTATACCTATACATTCATGCCTCTTAACATTAAAGCAAATGGTGTTTAAGAGAAATTTGGTTATTTTTCTCAGCTTGAAAACTGAGGTCGGAGTACAGCCCTAGAGACCGGATGTATCTTGAGAATGGATGAGGTTATTCAATGCAATACATGGTAGGGTGTGGGGATCCTACTAGGAAAACAGAGTATGTGAAATGGGCAGGGGTTTTTGAAAGGATTGCTGTAGTTTTATATATTATATGATGTTTCTTAAGGTACTAGCCTCCAAATCTTTGGAGAGAGCCAAATAAATCTAATTGTTGGACCAGAACATAAATCTGAGTTATATATAATATTTTGGGGAACATTTAATTAGCTTGTGTTTGATTTGCACAGTGAGGGCAGGAAATCAAAATCAACTCTAATAAAGAATGAACTAAAGACACTTTAGTGATGCTTCCCATGATGCTTTGGAATCAAGCATCGTTCAAGGTAGACTTTTGGGCATCCACACTGGCCAGTTAGTGACTGGTATGTTTAGAATATTATACCTACATGGAGCAAGAAAGGAAAAATGCAAATAAATAGTTGCAAGAGCCTATATGCTGGGTGACCCTTTTCATCCACCAGAACAACCCGTCATTCACTGCAGCCATGTCTTCTGATGATGTGACTTGAAAGTGACAGATCATTCATTATTAAAACTCAGAAGGTTTGTAACGTGCTTATTTCTCCTGAAAAGACTCCCTTAAAAACACAGTAACTTGCTAGGACAGAAAGCCCTACAGTGAGAAGGAATACATGCCCTCTGTGAAGATTTTTATCTTAAAGGATTAAAGGAGAATGGGAGAGACAGGATGGCGTGAAGGTAGAAAGGTCAGGACTAGGAATGGAGAGGTGTGAGTGGGGAAGAAACTAGGTAGGCATGGCAGAGGAGGTGTGTAGAAGACAAACCAAGATTAGGGGAATGTGCAAAAGCCATATGGGTACCTAGTTCGTAAACATTAAAAATACAGTTTCAAAAAACAAGTTTAAATGAAGGTTACCTACACAGCTATAAAGCCCTTCTCAGAAGCCAGAGGTTACTAAATATAACTCTGAGTTCCAGGTGTGAGATCCCCCCTTATTTGTTGCTGATCAGGGAGTTACCATAGGTCCCCAAAACAATAGAGCTTATTGTCATCGTCCTGGGTACCCACTAGCGCTAGATGGTAAGACTCTATTGCTGAAGATACCACACACTTTGGTCACTGGATGTGGGGAAATCAAGCCGAAACTTCTCTGGCAGCTCCCACTCTGCTGGTTGGCTTCCATAGTGCTGGAAGGTACTGCGAAGGCTGCTGAGGAAGAGAGTTCGTGTACAGTCTTATCCAGCTGTAGACACTTTGAACTACAATAACAATCCCCCTGGCGGGGTTCACCCATTGGTGCAATAGCAGCATAGCTGTGATAGGATAACCAAGAGCTTTCTGACTGGATTCCGTGCCTACGCTAACAGAGAGACTTTACGCCCGGTACAATAACCCTGATCAGGAGCTGACGACTAGGGGAATCAATGGCCCTAGGGAACACACTGTAGTGTTTTGCTAAGGGACATGTGGTCCAAATGCCTTCTAAATACTCTTGTTTTTATCCACAGATAGTGCTTCTCTCAGACCTTATCAGAGAAGGCTCTTACTACAGTGCGCAGTGATTAGTACCAAAACTGTAACTGGTGAAAATGCTGAGGGTCAGGGACTCCAGTGTGCTCAGCCTTAAAGGAGATATCTATATATCTATCTACACACGCTCCAAGCTCAGAGGACAGTGTAGGAGAGGGGGTGAAAAGAATGGAAGAGCTTGAAGATGGAAAGGTGCGTTACAAAAACACTTCTCTAGAGATGACGCAGCTGCTGTTGTGCTGAATTTATTTTAGCTGTGCTTACTTGGAAAAGCCCTGCCCAAGATAGGGCTTGTCAATATTCCATCCTGAGTCCCCCCTTCTCCCAAAAAGATTACAGACAGTTAATGGCAGCTTGGAAAAGTGATGACTCTTTCTTTCCTGATGGAGACACTGTTAAGTTAGTTGCCTTGGCCCCATTAAATAACCTCCCACCTATACTCAAACAAGCAGTCCTAATTAAACTCAGTGGGCCAGGAACATTCAAAAGAGAAGGAGAGGCACTTATGGGAAAAGGAAAGTCCCAGAGGGAGGGAAATAGGAGGATTGAGAGGAAAGAATGGAAGTTGAAAATTCACTCTCACTCTCTCTCTCTCTCTTTCTCTCTCTCTCTCTCTCTCTCTCTCTTTCTCTCTCTCTCTCTCTCTTTCTCTCACATGTACATTGTCAATAAATAAAACAAAAATAATTGTGTGTTCTGCACTGTGAATGACGAAGGTAGGGCTTCTTCCTTCTCTTCTATCAATGGAATGTGCCCACAACTTCACTGTGAACTTCAATGAGAACAGAAAAAGAACAGGGGATATATGTTATAGCACAAAACTCCTCAACCTGTGGGTCGTTACCCTTCTGAGGGTAGAATAGCCCTTTCACAGGGTTATGCTATGCTTTGTAATAGTACAAATTAAAGTTATGAAGTAGCAATGGAAATCATTTTGTGGTTGGGGGTCGCCACAGCCGGAGGAGCTGTATTAAGGGTCACAGCATCAGGAAGGTTGAGAGCCACTGTGATAGCAAGTCTGTCACACTATGTATGGCCAGCTCTGCACAAACAGTGAACAGAATGTTGTCTGGAATGACAGAATTTTTAAACTTTTTCTGCTTCTTGCATCCTGGCCCCCAGGTTTCATTGCCTCTGCCCGCACAGCCAGAAGAGACAGCACAAAAGAGGAACGCTCTAGGTGTGTCCTTATGAAGAGTTCTTGGCGCTAAAAAGGGAAAATGAGTTGGCTGAGCTTTTTAAGGAGGAAAAAATATGACTTCGAACAAAGGGAGGCTGTGAAGTGACAGCACCTTGTCATTTTTAGGGAGGAAGGAGAAGAGAGGATATGATGATCGCTAAGCAAGAGAAAGCCTGCATCCATTTTAGCATCTTACATGGTAGCATTCTGAATAGGCCACTCTAAAATTCTGATTAACAAGTACACTGATGCTGTACCAAAATTAGACTTAGCAGGTCTGAGTAGTGCACAAATTACAATAGATCTATTTCTAAGTCACACAGAGCCATCCCCTTTTCTTTTTAACTGAGAAGCATCTAACACATTGCAGATTAAGTGGACTGTGCTAGGTAAAGATGGATGGAGGCAGGCTTCATGCCCTGATGCCTCCAAAAGGATGTTCTCAAACACATAGCAAAATCTCAATTATTCTTCCATTAGTATTCTCTGGATAAAGACTTTCATTTTCTTTGCTCTCGCTGGCGAGTAAGAACTGCTTGGCATGCATATTTAAATAACAGTCATACTGAATTAACTTTAAGATCCAGCTCTTAACATAATAGATGTATTAAAATGTACTGGAAAATGAGAAACAAAGATCTCAATGCACAAGCAAAGCACTAGGGGTAATAAACATTACGAGTATCTCAAAGTCTTATAAGCATTGGGTTATGGAAAAGGCTTTGAGACCTGATCTCAGATAGCTCATGTGTAGCAAGTGCCTAAACCTATTGATTGAGGAAGGCAGCACCTGACCTTAGCAAATCACAGGCATCTATAGCTGTTTCCAAAGTGTGCCTCAAGAAAAAAAAAAAAAAACCCAAAAAACAAACAAACAAACAAACAAAAAACAGCCTGTTACCGGTTACCTTAAGGAGAAACTGTCTTCTACAAGATTCCAAGACAAACTTCATGTTCATGAGGGAGGCCATACTGGGCACCGAAAGTTCATGCCCCACAGTTCATCAGAAAAATCTATCTAATTAGAGATAACACGTCTGAGCGCATTCATTATTGGTCCATGTAATTAAAATTCTTTAAAAAACACTAAGCCCAAGGGCAAGGAGGAGTATTTATTCCTGACAAAATGGGGCGGGGGCAGCAACTTTGGGGTGTGGAGATGGCTCAGTGGATAAAGTGTTTGCTATACAAGCATGAGAATGAGAATTCAGATCCCTATCACTCATATAAAGCTGGAGGCAGCTGCACACATCTGTAATTCCCACCTGTCAGATAGAAGGTGGAGACAGGAGATTCTCTACAAGCTTGTAAGCCCCCAGCCTGGTGTGCACAGCAGTCAACAGCAGGAAACTACTATTTCAAATAAGGTGGACGTGGAAGATCAACACCCAAGGTTGTCCTCTGACCTGCACATGTGTACAAGTGCACAGACAGCTGCACTCACCCTCACAGGCACATATGAACTTAACCCCCACCCGCACATACACACTACACACATACATCATACACACAAATTAAAAGAAAAACCATTTTGGTAGAGTGCTTAACTCGTGTGCAAGGTCCTGCGTTTGACCTTCCAGCATGGCAATAAATAAACCAACTCCCCCCCCCCCTCATTTTAACACCAAAGTTTTGTGCTACACATTAAGGAAAACCATAATGAGGATTGGCCATTGCACATTAAGCAGTCATCTCACGATGGTCTAAACATGTTTGCGGATGGACGCAAGAGTGTTCATTCAGAGACACAGTCAGCGCACTTACCACAGATTCACCAGGAAAGGGTGCTCCAGGCCCTGCATGATCTGGAGTTCCTTGAAGACATTCCTCACTTCATTGCGCTCCACACACTTCTGCTTATTCATGTATTTCATGGCATACATCTTCTTGGTATCATTCTTCTGCACGATGCAGACCTGGTGATGTAAGCCCAGGTCAGCCAATGATTAGGGAGAAGGAAAAGGTGGCTGAGGGCCACAGAAGGGTTTATCCTTTAGCATGGCATAGAGCCCTTGTCACTCTCTGGGATTAAAACTCTTATTTCACTCAGGGTAAAGATTTCATTTTCTTCCCCCATGGATTTATTGATGCATTTAGTACATCAATAATTGAATCTCTGCATCCTCATGTTAGTTTGCCTGCTTTTGCTCCTGGGATCTTCGAGGCAATATTTAAATCTGCTTCCATGTTAAGAATCTTCTGATAACAGATAGCATCCTTGATCCCCCTTTAAGTGGCTGGAACAGATGTGACTGGAGAGCTAAGATCAAAAACCTCACTATGCAGAGTGTTTCCTTTTCCAGCATAGGTGTTATAATGGGAAAGAGTAAGCAGGAGGAACAGCTACACAATTGTCCACATTCTGCAACCTTCTCAAAACAACATGCAAACTTATTAGAAAAATAATTATTTTATCTTAAAGTATATCTCCATGGAGAAACTAAGAGTTTCTTACAGAAGGCTGGACTCGGCAGAGCTGACTTGAACAAGGCAGTCCTGAGCCAGCACATGGTTCGTCGTGAAGTTGACTTTCATCACATGGTGGTGATAAGTTTGTGAAAGTCCTCCCTAGTTATCTGTCTTTATCATGCCAGGACCTTGACAATCACAGCATTCTCTGACCATTCAGGACCCACAGCTCTGCAGGGAGTTGGAAAGCTCAGCTCTTACCTTGCCAAAGCTGCCCTTCCCGATGGCCCGCAGAATTTCAAAGTGATCGAAGCTGACTATAAAGCAAGAAAATGCAGGGTGTCAGGAGTGACTGTAAATGACTTTTGAACAGCTAATCAAAGAAACAAGCATTGGGCTAAATTGAAGGACCTGGTCTAAAACAACACAGCAAACTATGTTAAAGTATAAGCTCATTCACTGAAAATGATTTATTAGCCACTAGCCACATGTAGCCATAGAGGCTAAGTAGTGTTAAGACAGTGAAAACAAAAGGTATATGTTTGTGAAGTCTGCAGTCTAATGATATTATATAGAGTGCTTTGAGATGAAATGCTCATAAAAATAAAGGAAACTTAAAAATACATTGAATCCTGGGAAGGACAGAGGCAGTGGAGCTTGCTGTCTCTAAGAACACAGAACACTGATTAGCCTGTAGATACTAAAGGCAAAGTGACTATTGGCACTAGGTACAGAGGGCATATGGCTTCATGTAAAACAGCTATGCTTTTAACTTTTCTTTTTCTGCTTGCCTGTTTTGCCACTACCTCACTCTCTTGTACCTAAATGTTTTCAGTTTTCCCAAGTAGTAAAATGATGCACCCACAAGTTCACAGAATGAGCTCATCTCCAGCTTACAGATAAGGATGTGTATAGAGGTCCACTGAAGCGAGCTTTGAAGATGAGAAGAACCGCACAGGCTCCTTTGCATCTACACTGTCTCAAGATGAGAAGAGACACTGGCTATAAGCACACATGATCTTTCAGGCTTAAGTTCATAAAATAATTCCTGATGAGAACAAAATTCAGACTCTCTCTGACAGGTGGCCATCTTTGTTTTCTTGTCCTGATGACCTTAAGAAAGTGTATTTCTTGGTTTTGGAATCAGAATTTTGACACACAAATTTCAAGCGAGAGGTTTAAAGAGCTTCCTAAAAAAAAAAAATACTATGAAAAAAATCCTGTGAAACACTAGAAAGGATCTCTTATCTCTTGGGAAATTTGCATTCAGTTATTCATGGGGCATGCGTGCAGACAAGGGGACAGATTGGCGAGCCAATTCTCTTTCTAGAATGTGTGTTCTCTGGACAGCTCAGTTGGTCAGTCTGGAAGCAAGCACCCTTACTGACTGAGCCCTCTGCCTACTCCTCTCTCAACCCATGAAGAGCTGTTTTCTGTCTTCATCATCGACAACTAGCTTCTCTCCCCATGAAGGGGAAAAAAGATGATCAGGCCTCCTGAAGGCCTCTGGGTTTTCTGAAGCTCACACATTTTTATAATGATGTCATTACTACTTCCTCTCTGAGCTTTCATTTTTTTCTTCCTTACACAAAATCCATTTAATCGTGTGAGATCATAAGTCTATTGTGGACTTAGGTTTTACAAATGGTCCAGCTCAGACTTGAACCCCAGATAGCAAGGTGATTTGATAGGAAATAAAGTTTCAGTTTCTCTATATATTGCCCAGTAAAAATCTCCTAGATGAGGAAACATCTTTACCTAGAAGGTGCGGATAGAGCTGTTTCCCTCCTGAAGTACTATGCATGTGAATGACCCATCTACAACAGCATATGTTGCAGGACAGACTGTAGGTCATTTTGCTCACTCTGGTTTCTCTGCAGTCTCAGAAGATCACCCAAGGAAACAGGCGAAGCTGTAACTCTCTGTAGCTTCTAGGAAGTCTAGTAACATGATTTATGTAAGTTTGGCTCCCAGCAAATTTATCGAACTAAGCCATAAGGATATTCAAGAACAGCCAAACACTTGAACCTTATAAATGTGAATAATGTGAGCATTTGGGCCACCTGGAGGAGCATTTTGCTAACTGTGAGTGAAATCCCATCAATAAGTTAAGAAACAGGTTTGGCATTCATAAGAAACATTAAAATTTTAAATGGAATAGAATAGAAAGAACCAGAAACTACTCAAATAAGATACAAGAAGAATGTCACCTCTGAGACATTTTTTTTATACATATGGGTAGATATGCAATTTTTGGTGCATGCCTTACTCTGAACTGTCATGGAAATAATTATCTAAATGCTTTTATACATTTTCTCTCGAATTACATATTGACATGACCAAATCAATGACTTTTTACACTTAGTACATGAATCTTAGGAATACATTATTTACCATGGTAATATTAAGAAAAATTGACCAGAATTTATTTGCAAACCCAAGATTTTATCTTGAGCAAATCCAGTAATTCATTCGGACTTTTTTGCACTAGCAGGCTAGCCCACAGCAATATCCCTATTCTCCAAGCACACAGCAAGTACCTCGTTTCAAGTCTCATTGTGACATCAATCTATCTCATGAGCCACGTCTTTTTCTAAATCATTTGAAGCATTAACCAAAAATAATAAGTGATTTCATGTCAAAGTACCTGGTAACTTTTGAAAGGAAAAGTACTAACTTAGGACCTTCAAGACCAAGTTCTCAGGAAAAAGGAGATGTATTTGCCCCCACGGGCCAGTGAATAAGAGACAAAGACAGGAGAGAGAGGACTGGGTAGAAGGGGAAGGAAACAAATGAAAGGGGGCAGAGATATTTGTTCCAGAGGAACAAAGGACTGTCTGTGGATAGAGAGGAGGCAGATGCGGCATATAGAAAAATGTCAGCTATAAAGGTACAAAGGGGAAACCCCACGTAAGTATGGGGTATTTATTTTAATTGGGCACGCTAACTAGGTAAGCCAAAAAAGGCTTTTAATTGTTGGATTTCAATACTTGGATAGCTGGACCTTGGTAGTCAGCCTCAGGAAGAGGGACTAGCCCAGTAAAGGAAGAGACCTTAGGGGTTAGCATCAGGAATGTAATCTAATGGCTTTTAGCAAAGCAGAGGGAACTGGGGAGAAGGGCAAGGCCTGCCAGAGCCAGTTGCTCCAGTCAGCGAGTGTCCTTTTCTAATTGAATGAGCTTCCCAAAAGCCAGTTCTCAGAAAAGTCTGAGGGAAAAAAATCAAGATAAAAAACACATCTCATGTCTTATAAGTTAAAGAGAGAAAAGACCAGGCCACCCAACGTCCCTTCTCCCTGGAATACAACCTAGGGAGAAAAGCAGTGAGTGACTGATTAGAAGTGACAAAGGGCTGGAGAGATGGCTCAGTGGTTAAGGGCACTGACTGCCCTTCCAGTTGACCCAGGTTCAGTTTCCAGCACCCCCATGAGAGATCACAACCTTCTGTAACTCCAGTTGCAGGGAATCTGATGCCTTCACCTGGCCTCTATGAGCATCAGGCATGCTTGTGGTACACCGATGTACACCGAAGCAAAACACACACACCCATTTTTTAATGATGTATTTTTCTTTTTAACTGACAGCAAGACAAGCTCTAAATCAACTACAACAGTCCCCACAAATGCCTAACAACACAATAACCAGTTACTAAGGAAGCTAATTTGAAAGTACAACTAGACTTCATGCATTGAGACAGTACCATAATAAGAAAGACAAATTCAGAAATGCAGATTTCTGGCAGAAGCCCCACTGTGTTTTATAGACGTATATATAGGGTTTGCCTTTCTGATTCTGGACCCAGGCTCTTCCACTGTCTTCCCAGGCATCATAATGTTGTTTTTACACATCTACCCACTCCAACTGGAGAACTAGGGAGAGCAACATGGACCTTTTCCTTTCATTTAGAATCGTTTGAATCAAATGATGCTCCCTAAGTCTTTCCCTAAACAGAACCTTGCTGGCTCTAAGACACATGGCTGATGGTGTCATCAGTTTCCTTATCTCCCCCCCCCACCCCCCTATCTCAGCATTTTGTGAAACTAACATTATTGAAGGAAGAAAAGGGGACAACCAACCCTTTCCAAATTTGAAATAATACCCTGACACTAAGGCTTGGAAGAAGGACATTTTAGAAAGTGAAGCAATGCATCTTCTTTATTCTATTTTGAGATAACAATATTTGAAAACCTTGAGTCCAGCCTTCGGAAGTAGCAAATCGTGAACATATGTGAGTCTATTGAGAACCAAGTCCCACAAACTGCTTATGTAAATCTTCCTATTGATGATGGAACAAGGACACCAGCTGTGTGACCCTGGACAAGTTACTCAGTCTTTCCAAATCACAATGTCCCATCTGTAGCATAAAGCTAATTAAACCCAATAGGCATGATGCTTCCAAGATGAGACACTGTAAGGCAGAAGTGTAGTGTCTGGCCTGCTGAAATCTGAAAAAATGGCAATCGCTTTTAAATGTGCAATTATTCAATGGAAATTGGGCCTTATTTCCAAAGTTTCAATCCTGTTCCTACAATGCCACCACTTTTAACAAATGCTAGGGTGTCCTTTAAGGGGTTCCTTTCTGGCAGCAGGACAACACAGTATCATTGGGACAGGAGGAGCAGGTTTTCTAGTGACTCCATCGTGTCTGTCCATTCATACAACATACAGAGGTCTAATTATTTTAAGTTGCTCATTTGTCTTCCATTGTCTCAAAAATACTGCACAAGTATTGAAAGGTAATTTAATTATCTACTACCAAAAGCACAATCCCAGATGTCCTCGATGGGCTTTTGTGCTTTTGTATGTAGACTTAATTCATGGGAAGAGAACTGTTGGCCAAATGTATGCCAGCTTTCTAACACAAAGCTGTGGGGATTGCCAGTAGCCCTGCAAAGATACTGCACCAATCTCCCTTCACATCAGTGACACAAGAGTGTCCTAGGTAGGGTTACTGTTGCTGTGATGAAACACCATGACCAAAAGTAAATTGGAGATGAAAGGGTTTATTTGACTTATACTTCCACATCATTGTTCACCACTGAAGGACATCAGGACAGGATCACAAATAGGGCAGGATCCTGGAGGCAAGAGCTGATCCGGAGGCAATGGAGGGGTGCTGCCTACTGACTTGCTCTTCCTGTCTTTCTCAGCCTGCTTTCTTACAGATCTCAGGACCACCATCTCTGGGGTGGTCCCACCTACAAAAGGCTGGGCCCTCCCACATCCATCACGAATTGAGGCACTACTCTACAGGCTTGCCTTCTGACCAATCTTATGTAGGTATTTTCTCATTTAGGTTCCCTTCTTTCCATTGGCACTATCCTGTTTCAATTTGATGTAAAACTAGTCAGTGCAAGGAATAATTTTTATCTTGCCAGCATTACTACACACAATTGCCCTGATTTTGCAAGACAAAGAGATGGATATATTGACTTACTTTATCTCTTTAATGAGTCAAGGTGAATAGATATATCTTTTTTGGCAAACTGTCTATTCACATATTTGCCTATTACTTGTTAGTCATTTTGACTTGCAGTTGCACTTAAACTTAAGTAAATTAATTCATTATAAAATATCAGGGAAATTTTTCTTGGCTATCCCTTTGAACATATTTAAATAATTGAGATTTTATAGTAAAATGTATTAATCTTTTTGGCCCTTCTGTGTTTTATCTTTTTTATTTCAAAATTGCTTTTAAAAACATGCCCTTATATTTTAAGTTAAAATCTTTTTTTATAGAAAGATGTGCCTATTAATTAATCATTTAAAAAAATTCATTTACTCTCGTTGGAAGAGAGTGAGAATGTCACCACATACAACTAGAGGGCACAGGACAGTGTGCCAGAATCAGCTCTCTCCTTCCAGGTCTCAAATTGTTGCCTTGAGGTCAGGCTCCTTTACCTGCTGAGCATCTCACTGGTCTTTTAAAGCTTTTGGCATGGCTCTGTAATATAAACACTTTGTTTTTTAAGTCTTTTTCTATGGTTTGAATATAAAGTGTAACTTGCTTTGTCTACCCTCATACACAAAACCAGACAGCTTCTAAATTCCAAGAATCTAAACAAATCCATATGCATGGATGTCAATCCCATTTCAAAGGCGGACGCTCTGGCATTCTTTGGATGACTTTTGGCTTTAAGTAAGTCTTCTGAATCTTGCTCATGCTAATAAAATACAATGCTAACTTCTGATGGCTCACGGTCCCAGTTGATAGCATATTAAGTCAGGACAGCCTGACTTGGGTCAAGAGCACCAAAATAAGACAAATTTCTCTGAAAACAGGAAAAAAAAAATGAAGCAAAGTCTTACCTGCTTTTTTCTGATCATTTTGTCTACAGTCTTTCTACTTAAATGTGGTGCCATTTAGTTCTGTGCTCTCTAAAGATAAAGTCAATTCAACATGGAGTCACAATTGCTCAGCTGTCCACCCACCCCACTTTATTCTCCAGCCTGCAAACTCCTTTATATTCCTTCCTGGGAAAGCAGAAGACCATCGTGTGGTAAAAGTCAGCAAAGGCAATGCTCATTGAACTTGGCTTATGCTCAATGAAAATACAGTCAATGATGGCTCAGCCAGCAGCTGGGAGCTCGGTCCTAGGCCCTGAGAAGTCTGTCTGCCTGCTGGAACTTTCAGTCTAATGGGACAAGAAAATAATTCATCCTAGTCAACAGCCAGCCCTGTGTAAAGAGTACCCATTGTTATTCTAAGCATGTGCCGCCATAATTATCCCAACATTCCACCATTTCTACAAAGCAGCGCTACTATAATTGCTATTCTTTTTTAAAGATGGGCCAACTGCAGCAGAGAAATTAAGCAATTTCCCCAAGGCCAGAGTGGCAGAGTAGTAGAGTGAGAATTCAAATGGACTCTGTCGCCACCCTCCAGCCCTGATCTCTGCTGCCTTCCATTAAATGCAATCACCTGTAATTCCCTTTCTTTTGCATATGCAAGGCCTGACTTCCCACAGCACTTATATCTGTTTCCACTTTTCTTAAGTAATACTTGTAGTTTTGATGGGTGCTACCTTGAAAGCCAAGCCCCACAAACTACTTGCAGTTAGTCACTATCAACCATCCCATCCCACATACATCCCTAGCCAGAAACTTTGGTCTCGATGTTAGATTGTAACTCAAGCCATTCTATTCTATGCCTGTACAGTGGTTTTCCCGACCTAGAAATGTATGTCTTTCTCTTTCTGTCATTGATATCCAGAAAATCAAAGCAACTGGCTATATACCAAGGAAAGGGGTCCTCAGTTAAACAGAACAAAGTCAATATAAGGCATTCATTAGAATCATAAAAGAGGGGCACACCCCCATGGCTTCATGTTTAGAAAGGTCTGATTTTGATTTTCATTCAAGCATCTCCAATATTATTTCATTAGTTCTAATTTTATCCATTTATTTGATTTATTTTGAAACGTGGTCTCATGTAGCATAGGCTGACATCAAACTCATTGTTTGATTCGTCCTGATCCTCCCAAGTACTGGGATTACAGGAATTTACCAAACCTGGTCAAATGTTAACTTTGAAAATTAAAACTTCAAATTCAAAGTAACGCTGATGTGATTATTGCTCCAGGAAGATCAGTTTCCTGTAAAGAAGACAAGCTTGGCCTCTCCAGGGAAACCCCCTGAAGCACCCTAAAGTAGCTGCTCTAAGTATCCAGTCCATCTTCTTCTTACAACTTTCGCTCGTCTTTTCACTGCTGCATTAGTATCTTGATTTGTTTTCTGCTACTATACCACAGTTTCTGAGACTGGAAATTTACTAAAAAAAGCAAACAGAGTTTTATTCAACTCATGGTTCCGACAGTGGGAATGCCAAGAACAAGCTACATGGGCCCGTGGTTAGGGTTCCCTTGCATTATAACATGGTACAGGGGATCACATGGTGACACAAAGCAAACAGTACCACCCCTTCTGGAGCATGCTCTTTCCTCCTTCCAGGTAAGTACAACTTCTCTTCATAAACTTGTGAAGCCACCAGTCCTGTCACATTGTCATCTTTTTTTTTATTGTTTTAATTTTTTATTCTTTTTTTTTTTAATTAAAAATGTCCGCCTCCTCCCCGCCTCCCTTTTCCCTCCCCCTCCCCCCACTTCCCACGCCCCCCTCCCCTCCCCCCTCCCTCTCCAGTCCAAAAAGCAGTCAGGGTTCCCTGCCCTGTGGGCAGTCCAAGGTCCTCCCCCCTCCATCCAGGTCTAGGAAGGTGAGCATCCAATCGGGCTAGGCTCCCACAAAGCCAGTACATGCAGTAGGATCAAAACCCAGTGCCATTGTTCTTGGCTTCTCAGCAGCCCTCATTGTCCACGATATTCAGTGAGTCTGGTTTTATCCCATGCATTTTCAGTCCCAGTCCAGCTGGCCTTGGTGATCTCCTAATAGATCAGCCCCACCGTCCCAGTGGGTGGATGCGCCCCTTGCGGTCTTGACTTCCTTGCTCATATTCTCCCTCCTTCTGTTCCTCATTTGGACCTTGGGAGCTCAGTCCATTGCTCCAATCACATTGTCATCTTAATGGTATTATCTGATTCAATTAAATCCCCAAAGCTTCATTCCAAATACTGTCAATGTGTTGCTCTTGGTATTGAGTTCCCAACACAAGAAAATCTGGGACCCACTGAAACCATAGCAACCGAAGTATCAGAAAGAATTCCATGAAAAGGGATGAAAATTTGCTTTTTCTATAGACATGAACAGACATTTGTTGAATCTCAATGGGACACAGATGACAACCAAGCAAACAATCCTAGGCAAGTCTAGTTTGGTGACCCAAATGATTTGATTGGGTTTACTTAAAGAAGTATCTGTCACTCAAAAACAGCTACATCACTGCAAAGGGAACCTGGGAAAGCTCCATCCCTGGAGCTCCCTGCATAGACTGTGAACTGGATCTGGTGTGAGAATCTCTTTCTCAAGCAATTATAATTGCTTCTATCACTTTGGGGAAGGGGAGCTTGAGTGCAGAGTGTCAACTAGAACCTGCCTAGCACAAGTCTGCGAGGGTTTATTTAGGAAAACTGTTCTTTACAGTAAAACACACAATATTTCTAAGGCTGGAAAGAAATCTCTTCTTACTTGAGAAGATTAAAAAGTTTCAAAGAAAGGCAACACTCATCTGGCCTTTCAAAACATGGAGCAGTTTAACAGCTAGCCCAGTAAAGAGGGGCAGCGGAGGTGCACTTACAAAGTGACCCAAGTCCCTAGGAGAAGGGGTTATTAAGGAACAAGTGATTGAAATTACTACCTGAAATCTCCATTTTCACCCTCATCCTATCCTTGAGTCTCAAGCAGATTTATGGTTTTTCACATAAAGGATTGATCATAATACATCTACACTGCCTCCAGCATGCCACATCTTGAGTCATGTTCATTATATTTATACCTGCAACCATGTGTATCATCCAGGCATGTTAATACAAATTATTTTATATAATCTTGCCCAAACATTATGAAGTAGCAGTACTATTAGTGTTTTGTTGTTGAGTTATATACACTCAGAAAATGAAATCCCCCAGTATTGGGGCTTAGACTTCACTCCAACTTTGTATGGCCCCAAGTTCTATGTTTCAATATGATGAGCCTGAGATCCGGAATATATTAGCAAAACTATGACACTCTTTTGTTTAGATTTTGACTATGCTACTACTTAGGAGTTAGCAATATGAAGCACAGTATTTAATGTCTCTTCGATTCAACTTCTTCCTCTGTAAGATTCTAATCACATATAGTCCACTTTCTAAAATTATTATTGACTCTAGAAAACATAAGCTACAGCAATGGAGTGGATCACATGTTTTCAGCAGAGTAAAAGCCAATGAATGAATTGATATTATTACTGCTTTTGTTTTTGCTGTAGGTACCAGATACATTATCTTAACATTAGCCCAGAACTGCTCTTTGATTAACAAAATATTAAGCAAAATGATAGAGAATTTGTTAGAGGATTTTAGGTACCAAGAGCATATGTTAAATGAAAAAAGACATCAGGTATGTCTTTTTTCCATTACCTAAAGTCATTCAAATAGCATGCTTAATAAACACTTGGTAACTAAGAGAACCGGAATAAAGTGCCAGCACCAAGGTGCTTAGATGACTTTGAAAGAAAAATATGAAACATCTTTTGCTTACTATTCCCTAGCATATCATTATTAATATTGTGTGTGTCCCGAGAGATCACACCAACAACATATTGTTAAAAGACCTCTTGGACCAGCAAGATGGCTCAGCAGATAAAGGCAAGTGCCACCAAGTCTAACAACCTGAATTCTGTCTCTGGGACCCAGATAACGGAAAGAGAGAGCCCACTCTTGCAAGTTGCCCTCTGGCTTTCTGTGACACACATGCACATGCATAAACAAACAAACAAGTAAATAAAATGAAACTTATTAAGGCTTCTTAGTGGGGTAGATAGTAAGTCTAATATTCAGATGTTTTTCTGATACAATTACAAGTTCAGGTTTCTTAACAGATACTGGATTTCTATCTTAAAGCCTCAAGGCTTCAGTTACTTTCAGAATAAGTTGAAAGTGTTGAGAGCTGCCATTTTTGCAGGCATCCACTTTATACACACCAAGCCTCCTCGGTAAGGGCATGGGTAGAAGCTCTACAGCATCTAAAGATAATTAACATGAAAGCCAGGGGATATTTGCTTTGTCAGGGCTGCACGATCTTTGAACAGAAGTAAGTGTATTTCACTATGGCAACAGAAAGGCACCAAAATTAAATCACAGCCTGACAGTGATAGACTCGTGGCCCCTTTTCTAACCCTGAGTGCTTATAAGAATGGACACGGCATGATTGGCCGGGGAAAGAAGAAAAGGGCCTGGCAAATTTGAGGTACCACTTAAGAAGATAATTCATCAGGTCTGTTGTACAGTTCTGCATGAATCCGATGAGTGTCTCATCTGCTTTGTTGCATCTCAAATGGAATCACTTAGCAAGAAGTGCTTGCTTATAGCCTTTTAGGACAGTCACAGTAAGACAGGAAAGAAGCTAAAATCACGCCCCCAGAAGGCACAGCTGTGCTGGAGAGTCAAATCAGCAAGACTTCAGTGAGCATCTGGGTGCCTGGGACTCTGTAAGCACTGATAGGAAAAGCTAAGGAGAGTTGGACTCAGTCATGTCCTCAGGAAACCTGTGCTCTCCAAGGGGTAGGAGGCTGAAACACAGTAGAGAAGATTCGGCAGTCTGAGAGCATCAAACCCGGATTAGAATACCTTGTCCATTTTCATGATTTTATTTCCCTATAGCACGTGTGTCAATCAAATTCACTCATTTTTCTGGGAAAAAACAAAGATGGACGATGGATGGATGGATGGATGGATGGATGGATGGATGGATGGATGGATGGTAGATAGATGAATAGATAGACAGATGATAGAGATAGATAGATAGATGATAGATAGATAGATTGATAGATAGATAGATAGATAGATAGATAGATAGATAGATAGATAGATAGATAGATAGATGTGATAGAGCAATATGATTAACAAGGTAGATTGACAGAGAGAATACATATGATGAAAGATGATAGACTCCTAGTTAGCAATAACTGTCAAGCTGACATAGCCCAGAATCACCTGAAAATACAGCCTCAGCTGAGAAACTGTCTTTGTCAGAGAATGTCTGTTAGGGATTATTTTGATGGTTAATTGATGTAGAAGGGCACAGTCCACTGTGGGAGGTACTATTCCCTGCATAGGAGATTCTGGACCGTATACACAAGTTAACGAAACATGAGTCTGTGAGCAAGACCACAAGCAGCGTTCCTTCATGCCTTCTCTTCAACTCCTGTCTCGACTTCCTTCAGTGGCAGACTATAACCTATAAGCTAAAAGAAGCTTTTTTCTGCCCTAAATTGCTTTTTGTCATGGTATTTGTCCTATCGACAAAATGAAACTAAAACAGATAGATAGGTAGAAAGACAGATGGATGGCTAGATGGATAGATAGATGGACAGACAGACAAGAAAGCATACATGACCAGTTTTATGTTAGTTCAGCTTTAGTCGTGTTGTAGACCTTCAGAAATGTGAGAGAATGGCTTTATTTCTTAGGCTTTAATGAGGACTGAATGTTTTGATAAAAGATAAAAATGATTTGATTCAGCAAGGGTTGCATTAGACTTCTAGAGCCTCCAGTTATAAGACACTGGAAAATGTAGGTGGTTTGTCTCAGCTTCCAAAATCTTGCTTACAATAAAGATTGTTTTTTAATTTAAAAATGTTTTAGGTATGAAAATACAGTGCAGTAGAAACAAGAAAAATAAAACTACCTAAAGATAACCATTACTCCTATTATTTATTTCCAATTATTTTATTTTAATTTGTTAAGTTTTTTAACTAACAAAATCTATGCTTTGAAATAAATATTTGTAAAGGATTTTTAAGCAAAAATAAGAGTTGTGCTACTCTTTGTTCTCTCTCCCATTCCCACTCAGAAGTCATTCTGTCCTCTTTCAACTAATTCATGGGTAGTTCTCACCACATCTTGAAACGTGTACCTTTAGTGTCCGTTTTTCTTCTCAGGGTTAGTCCTTAGTTACTGGATTTCAAAGACGGCTGAAAATTGTCTTATTTGCTCAGTCTTTTGGTTTTAAAGCTAGCATGATCCCATCTTTCCAATACGATTGTATCTGCCGCACTCATTTCAACAATCCTTATTTCAATTCTTTTGACTGAATAATTGCAGGCCACATCAATGTCATGCAGTGAACTAGGATTCCCTTGTTGTGATTGGTTATGTGTGCTACTCTTGCTCAGTTTTCATTTTCTCCAGGGTGATTGTCTTGTTCACACGTGTCCTTACTTGTCCATATGTCTTTTTTCTTTTAATTTCTCAACTCAGTAGACTAATCCCCTTGTTTGTTTGAGTTCATATTAATATCTTCATGGATGTTCCCAGGAGTCCTCTGACCTGTACCAGTCAGCTCAATGCCTTTGCTGGGCAGGCCCTCCCGAGCTGTCCTTCATCCTTACCTTAGGACTGTTCAGCATCTTCAGTAACCATATCCCACAGCAGCTTTATATAAAATTTTATACAGATACAATTTGGGGGAGGGGGGATTCAAGACAGGGTTTCTCTGTAGCTTTGGAGCCTGTCCTGGAACTCACCCTGTAGACCAGGCTGGCCTCAAACTCACAGAGATCCGCCTGCCTCTGCCTCCAAAAGTGCTGGTATTAAAGGTGTGCTTCACCACTGCTGGGCTATAGATACAATGTTTAAAAATGGTGAAAACTGTTTTTATTTGCTCACTGGTAGTTTGGCTCTGTGTTGAATATCAGTATCAGAAACTGCAATTTCTTTCCAAATTCAAAGGCGCTGCTTTTTTTCATGGCCAGCTTTTAATGTTGTTACTAAGATGTCCATGACTATTTTCTTTTTTTTTTATTTTCTTTTTTTAATTAATTAATTTATTTATTAAAGATTTCTGCCTCCTCCCCGCCACCACCTCCCATTTCCCTCCCCCTCCCCCAATCAAGTCCCCCTCCATCGTCAGCCCGAAGAGTAATCAGGGTTCCCTGCCCTGTGGGAAGTCCAAGGACCACCCACCTCCATCCAGGTCTAGTAAGGTGAGCATCCAAACTGCCTAGGCTCCCACAAAGCCAGTACGTGCAGTAGGATCAAAAACCCATTGCCATTGTTCTTGAGTTCTCAGTAGTCCTCATTGTCCGCTATGTTCAGTGAGTCCAGTTTTATCCCATGCTTTTTCAGACCCAGGCCAGCTGGCCTTGGTGAGTTCCCGATAGAACATCCCCATTGTCTCAGTGTGTGGGTGCACCCCTCATGGCCCTGAGTTTCTTGCTCGTGTTCTCTCTCCTTCTGCTCCTGATTTGGACCTTGAGATTTCAGTCCGGTGCTCCAATGTGGGTCTCTGTCTCTGTCTCCTTTCATCGCCTGATGAAGTTTAATATTCAGGAAGATGCCTATATGGTTTTCTTTGGGTTCACCTTCTTATTTAGCTTCTCTAGGATCACGAATTATAGGCTCAATGTCCTTTATTTATGGCTAGAAACCCATTATGAGTGAGTACATCCCATGTTCCTCTTTTTGGGTATGGCTTACCTCACTCAAGATAGTGTTTTCTATTTCTGTCCATTTGCATGCAAAATTCAAGAAGTCATTGTTTTTTACTGCTGAGTAGTACTCTAATATGTATATATTCCATACTTTCTTCATCCATTCTTCCATTGAAGGGCATCTAGGTTGTTTCCAGGTTCT